>NC_081841.1:184984140-185625689 GCF_963259705.1 Myotis daubentonii
CAATCCCATGGGCAGGTGCATACAGAGGCTGGCTAGAGGCCGCTCTTTCCTGCTCCATGATCTCCGGGGCAATCCCACTGGCAGGCGCATACAGGGGCCGGCTAGAGGCCACTCTTTCCTGCTCGTGGATCGCAGCGGTGACCCAGGGGCAGGCGCACACAGGGGTTGCCTGCAGGCCCCCCTTTCCTGCTGTGGGATCCCATCCAGGATCCAATGGGCAGTCAGGTGCACAGGGGGGCTGGCTGCAGGCCGCCCTTTCCTGCTGCGGGTTCTCGGGTTGCTCATCCCTGGCAGGGGCCGCCAGGGAAGAGGCGGGTTTCTGCCTCTTCCCTGCCCCCCTTCAGCTTCTCCGATCACCCACAGGGGGGCGGGCAAAGGCAGCCAGTTCTCTGATTCAGGGCCAGGGGCAGTGCCTCCCGGCTCTTGCCTGCCTCCTGTGTTTCCAATCACCGTCCTTCCCCTATGGTCTCCCATCATTGCCCCTATGTATGCAAATTAACCGCCATCTTTGTTGGCAGTTAATTTGCATATCGCCCTGATTAGCCAATGGGAAGGGTAGAGGTCGTATGCTAATTACCATGTTTCTCTTTTATTAGATAGGATATATATATATATATATATATATATATATATATATATATATAAAAGCTTAAGCTACCGTTACAACTGGTTGACTGAAAGACCAGTCGAGTGGTCGCTATGACATGCACTGACCACCAGGGGGCAGATGCTCAATGCGGGAGCTGCCCCCTGGTGGTCAGTGTGCTCCCACAGCCAAACTCCCGTGGCCGGCCAACACCTGCCAGCCCCGATTGGCCCCGATTGCTGGCCAGGCCAAGGGACCCCACCTGTGCACAAATTCATGTACAGGGCCTCTAGTTTTTAAGAATGTCCAATTAATTGCCCATGTGATTTAGAGACTGTGCTACGAACTCTTTGTCCTCATGGATGTTGCCTGTAGTAGGAGAGACATGATTAAATAACTCACACACAAATGTTTTAGAAAAATTGAAATTTGTGATAATGCTATAAAGGATCATTATAGAGAACTAAGAAGATATAATGGGACAAACAGTTTAGATTGGATGGGTTAGAGAAGAAATGTCATTTGAGATAAGAATTGTCAAACTTTGGGCCCATTGGCATGGCTCAGTGGTTGAGTGTAGACCTGTGAACTAGAAAGTCACTGCTCCATTCCTGGTCAGGGCACATGCCCAGGTTGAAGGCTAGAACTCCAGTGTGGGGTGTGCAGGAGGGAGCCTATCAATGATTCTCTCTCACCATTGATCTCTCTCTCTCCCTTCATTTCTGAAATCAATTAAAAAATTAATTGGCAAACTTGGGATTTTGTGCATGCATCCTCCTAGGTGCCCATATAGTGTGAGGCAAATAGTAGAAGGAGATAAAATGTCTCCCTCTCCTGGCCTCTCATGGAATCAAGCTACCATCCATCTGCTCTGAAATTGTCTCCATTGAAATCCCTCTGTTGGCAAATAGAGCTCCTAGCCCATGGCAATGCTCAGTGAGGATGGTTGAGAAAATAAATGAATCAATGAATGAATGGTATTCTTCAAGAAACTGCTGTTTGAAAGTACTCAGTAGTCTGGAACTGCTGTGAGTGTCTGCGATCACATGTAGCCCTCTTCCAAGCACACATTAGCACCCAATAACTCCCCTTACTAATTTATCAGATCACCTAATTTTCACTGGGCCACTTGCACACCATTACCATGACCCATTCATTACCTGGTGGAGACAGTAAGCAACATCACCCCAGTTTGTTATTTGTATTGTCTACTGGTTAGTAGCTTAAGCGCTTTTAGAATTTCTTCTAGCCAATATTTGCATATCTATAAAATTAACATAAATGTTTTTCTTATAAATAACAAAGGAGAAAAGTAATGTAGATTCAGATGTAACTTGGGAATAATATGATTTTCTTATTTAACACACAAGCCTTCTCTAGCATTTTAAATACAAGCAATTTTTCAATGAAAACATAATTTTCCAATATGTTTGTTCAGGGTAGATTGAGACAAGTATTCCTGTGAGGTATACAAACTTTTATATTTTCATACTCTTAAGAACTTTCTGGCCTCATTTTTCCCCCCTAGCAGGAATTACTTTCCTCTGAGTTTTCAGACACTGCTAAAATGTTTTATTTACTTTTTTATAATGACTTCAGTGAGTGAGTCATACATCAAACTTAATCATCGGGTCTCAGAACATGGACAAGAACTGAAAAACACATACGACAGGAATGACTTGACCTCCCTAATTATGAGGAGGAAGCTCAGTGCAGGTGTCTTCCTGAAGTTAACGGCAATACTCCTGAGAACCTGCGTGCACTGCAAGTTACAATGTGTTTCTACTCAAAAGACAGTTCATGGAAAGTGAAAACACCCCATGCACAGCTCAGAACCTGTGCGAAAGTGTAGTTGGCTGTTTATAATCACCTCCATGTTGAGATAGTGCATGTTGTGTTTGATGCTGGCGTAGGCAGTTTAATTGGCCTCTGCAGAATTTAAGCTAGCAGGGCAGGAGAAGAGCAAATATGGGGCTTAGCAGCAGTACTCATCGGGATGGAATGCTGAGTATTCGCTTTCCTAGGATCAAAGCAGCTCTGGTTTGGAAACGAAAAACACACACATGTACACACACTCACATATAAGCACAAAAATAAACATCTAATTTTTTAAAAGGCCTAATAATAATGATAATGATAATAATAATAATAATAATAATAATAATAATAATAATAATAATAAACACAAAGGAACTTGCTCAAAAGAGAACAAAAATCTGCAACTAGAAAGACTGAGCTTTCCCAAGTCAGCTATATTTGTGGTATTGATAACTGGGATAAAATCCAAGGCCCAGGTGATATGGGACACGTTACCTAAATGGCCATTAAATGTTCGTGCTCCTTAGTCCACAGAGGCTGGAGGGGTCAGCATCAGACCGACATCCAGTGCCAGTTCTCAGTTCAGGTCCCCCAGCAGCAGCGTCTGACCCTGTTCATCATGCCTCCTTTTTGGAACTCACTCTTCTAGGCACATCGACTCTCCTGGTTTTCCTCCTCTATGACTGGCTCTTTCTTTGTCTCCTTTGCTGAGACTTCCACATCTTTCTTTTCTCTAAATCGGGCATGTCTCAGTATTCAGTCCCTGGGTTTCTTTTCTTCACTACGTAGACTCATTCTTTGGGTGAACTCACTCAGTCTCATGGATTTAAGTAATCCAGGTGGTGAAGGCTCCTTGATTTCTCGGTCCAGTCTGGGGAATTCTGACTCATATACCAGCTGCCCATCTAACATCTGCACTTTTCTAATAGGTGACTCAAACTTTATTTCTAAACTAAATTAATTAAACTTTTGACTTTCCTTTTCTACCCCACTCTATCTAGTTGCTGAGACTAGAAACTCAGTGGTATCTTTATCCCTTTTGTTCACACTTAATTTGTCATCAAACTTTATCAACTTTACCTTGGAAATATATCCACAATCTAACTACTTTAAAAACTTACTCCTATTGCCTGATCTATGCTACCCTCCTTTCTAGATGAGATTATTACAATGTAATTAAATATATAATTTATCTAAGTGGCCTCCCTTCTTTCACACTATTTCCAATAGTTATCTTGAACATACTGCCAGAGTGACCTTTTTGTTTATTTTTTAAAAATTTTATTAAATTTATTGGAGTGACATTGGTTAATAAATTATATAGGTTTTAAGTATTCAATTCTATGATACATCGTAATACATTATATACATTATATTGTATTGATATGGTTCTTGACTTTTTCTATCTGACTCATTTCATTCAGCATGATATATTATCAAGATCCATTTATTTAAAAACGCTAGTCCTACTGTGACAATCCTCCATTCAAAACTTTCCAATGGTCTCCATGTTTTTCTCACTAAAAGACAAAGTCCTTACAAAGTCCTACAAAGCCAGAAGCAGCCCTGTGGTTCATTCTGATATCATGCCTTATAATTGTCCTCCTTGGCAAAGATACAGTGATCTCTTTAATCTCATAAAAAAACCAAACCTGTCCTTCACATCTGCTCTTCTATCGGTCTGGAACAGCCAGAACCTTCAGGTTTTTCCTCAAAGTTACCTTCTCATTGTTCCCTCTGTAACCACGCTCTATAAAATGGTAACATCAACTCTTCACAAAAATGAATGGTTTTGCCGAAACCGGTTTGGCTCAGTGGATAGAGCGTCGGCCTGCGGACTGAGAGGTCCCAGGTTCGATTCCGGTCAAGGGCATGTACCTGGGTTGCGGGCATATCCCCAGTAGGAGATGTGCAGGAGGCAGCTGATCGATGTTTCTCTCTCATCGATGTTTCTAACTCTCTATCTCTCTCCCTTCCTCTCTGTAAAATATCAATAAAATATATTTAAAAAAAAAAAATGAATGGTTTTGTTACCTCCTTCCTGGCTTTTTCCTGCTGTGGCAATTATCATCACTGTGAAGTCTTCATTTCTGTCTCCACACCACTGGAGTTCAGGCCTACTCTATTGCTTACTAGCTAGAAGAGCACCTGGCATATTTTAGAATCCCAAATGTATTTTAAATAACTCTGTTTGATGTGCTTATTATTAATTTATTTATTCATATATTTATCCTGTTACCTTAGAAAGAAACCTCAGTGAGAAGCCTCAGTCCTCTCACTTAACAAAATGGGAATAGTAGTGATATCCATATCCCCTGGGATTAATTTAAGAATTACATTTTAAAAAAAATTAAAACACTTAGGTATATAGTAAGATCTCAAATAGTGTCCGTGATGATTACAATGGTGGCAGAAGATTATGGCAGTTATTTAGTTGCTGCTATAAACTGGTAACTGTAAGAAATACCAGACAGGTATTCTTCTCATAGGGAGCTAATAGGAGAAATATGCGATTCCCCATATAAAGTAAAAAGTAAGTGTTTTAGAGAGGTAGATGAAGTATTCATGAAATCTAGGTAAGTCAGAGTTTTCCTAGGACTTTTGAGGCAAGGGGCGATAGGTAACATTGCCGTTCTGCTTTGTGTTAGCTCTTTGAACTTGGACAATTTACTTGACCTTTGTAATTTATAGAACAGGAATGTTGATGATGGTGATGATGATGATGATGACAATAATTTTTCACAGAGTTGTTGAAAAGATTAAATGAGAAAGGATGTGCAAAGCATTTGCTATAGAGCTTGCTCATTCCACTGTCCCAAATAGAATCTTACCACAGCAAAAGAAATTTATGTGTCTAGAGGAAAATCCTGTGGAGACTATTTTTCTTAATATTTTTTACATGAGGTAAAGGGGTGAGTGTATATATATACTTTTTTTAAATGAGGAGAAATGTGTAATTTAGGCAAAGAAAATTGAGAGTTAATTTTTTGAATTTTGGCTGAGCTTGACTTTTTGCAGCAACCACACTGCTGTATGTCTTCCATATAGCCTAGGAAGGCTGTCTTTTATGTATATTTTTGATGAATGGGCTAATATACTGAGTAGAAAAAAATTAAGTTAAGTTTATCATTTATAAAATGGTTTGACTGTGAATATTCCTTAGCCAATGACAGGACAATTTCTAAGGACATATACTACAGAAAGTAGGTCAGAATTGTGTAGATTTGAGGAAAAAACCAAACTGAGCTCCTTATCTGCTTCAAATTTGGCACTTTTCCATCAACCACTGAAACAATGCAAATGCCTCCTTTTCTAACTAGAAAATAGAGAGTGACCTCAATACTGTGCAAAAATTTTTTTGCAGATTTTCTAATGTGGATAATTTTTGCTGAGTCTTGCTGAATTCCATCAACCAGGACCCACAGGCATGTTCTTTCTATTTTCTCTTGACACATCTCTACTTTTGACCATACTGGGGTTTGTTCTTGATTTTCAGATATTAAGTCTTCCCTTAAAGATTGTAAAATAGACACTTTGATGCATTTACACAACGGAATACTACTTGGCTGAAAAAAGGAGTAACTCTTACCATTTGCAACAGCATGGATGAACCTGGAGAGTATTATGCTAAGTGAAATAATCCCGTCAAAGAAAGATAAGTATCACATGATCTCACTCATATGTGAAATCTGATGAACAAAATATATCCAGAGACACAGAAGCATGGAACAGACTGATGAATTTTAGAGAGAAAGTGGGAGTGGGTGCAGAGAGATTAACTGGGACTTTATATGCCTATATGCATAGCCCAGGACGCAGACAATATTATGGTGAAGGCCTGGGAGGGGCCAGTGTGGGCTGAAGGGGATCAATAGGAAAAAACAAACAAACAAAAAAAAGGGGACATCTGTAATACTTTCAACAATGAAAATAAATAATAAAAAATATACTGACTTTTAAATACTTCCTGCTTCTAAGAGAAGTGTGTTAAATAATTGTTTTAAATGTTAACATTTCTTTTACACTAAATTCTTTTGGTGAAAAAAATAAAAGTATGGCATTACACTTGGATGCAACTTCAAAAGAAAATGCACCAAATATGTAGCTTTGCTGACATTACTGACATTACTGATCTGCTCAGTGATGGCGAACCTTTGACACGCGAACTCTTTTTTTTGGTTGATTTTTCTTTGTTAAATGGCATTTAAATATATAAAATAAATATCAAAAATAGAAGTCTTTGTTTTTCTATGGTTGCAAATATCAAAAAATTTCTATATGTGACACGGCACCAGAGTTAAGTTAGGGTTTTTCAAAATGCTGACACGCCGAGCTCAAAAGGTTTGCCATCACTGTGCTATATCAAAGAATATACAAATGCTTATTTAAATAATAAGATCTCTCAGTGTTTTTAAGTTACAACCTGGAGTCACAATCCCTCTTGAATGTAGGCCCTTTTCCTTGGCAGCACTCACTACAATATTCATTATTTGTATTTCTTTACTAGTTTAATGTTCATGAACTTCATTAGAAAGTAGGCCTCACCTGGCTGGTGTTAGTCAATGGTTGAGCATCAACCTGGTCAGGGCACATGCCCAGGTTTTGGGCTCAATCCACAGGAGGCAGCTGATCAATGATTCTCTGTCATCATTAATGCTTCTATCTCTCTCTCCTCTCTTAATTCAATAAAAATATATTTAAAAAGAAAAAGAATGGAAGCCTCATGAGAGCAGGAACTCTGTCCTGTTCTTAGCTATAATTTCATCATAAAAAAAGAATTTCTGATGTCTAAGAGGGACTTAACAAATACTTATTTGGTGACTTGAAGGTGGTTGAATTTAGTTTTAAAAATTGGAAGTCTATATAAATGCATCACTGAATAGCTTATAACCTTGGGGTACCATATTGATTGACATCTTATAATGTAGATATTTTAAATGTCAGTCACACAAGGCTAGTGTGAGCCAGGAGAATATGTGATGGGATCAGGTAAGTGGATGCCTGGCTAATATCAATGATGTTCTAGAACAGTGGTTCTCAACCTTGGCTGCACCTTAGAATCACCTGGGAATCTTGTTAAAATCCTGATTTCTGGGCCTCATCATTAGTAACAAAGAAACAGAATTTCCAGAGGATGAGGCCCAGAAATCAGGATTTTAACAAGATTCCCAGGTGGTCCTAATGTACAGCCAAGGTTGAGAACCACTGTTCTAGAAGATCATTTCAGGATGTCTTAGGAGGGAGCTGAACCTAGACTAGGTACATTGCTGTCTCTGTTTCCCTGCCAAAGTTATAGCAAGAGAATTAATTTGTGTTGACAGCTTAAGTTCTGTATGTTAGTATGTCTATTATTATTCACTTCACAATAGTGTTTGTTGCTGATTTTTAACCATCCAAACATTACTCCCATCTGCCCAAACAAAATTTGGTCTCGAACTTGGGAAGGCTTTTCACAGATTTTTAATTTGTAGCCTAAAAATAGTCAACTGAAAGGAAATAATAAAGAATTTCCGAAGTGAAATCCTGTTTACAAAGAAGATTTTGAGAGAACAATGAAAATTTACATTCTAGCCAGCTTTCCAGAAGCTCACGCAGAGGAGGGGCTTGCTAAGGGCGGGCTGTGGAGCATGCAGCCTGCAGGGCAAGAGCCTCACAGGCTTCCTACTGTAAGAACCCCATGCAGGGGTCACTCTGCCTTATCTGACTTGTCTGGGAACCTCGGGCGTTGCTAACCTCTCACCTCAAATCCTCCCACACAGCTTTTGCTCACTTTTCTCTTGGACTTGTGCATCTGTGTTCTCACTCAGCCAGGAAAAGCACAAACTGTGGAGTAGTGACCATGATGCAGCGAGAACAAAGGTTTTTAAGAGGGAGGAAAACCAGATTGTCATTTTAACACTACAGACCAACTGTTACATTGTCACTCCTATACGTATATATGTATACTTGTTGCATTCATTTGGCTGACATTGGTCAATTATATAGGTTTCAAATACAAATTTATAACACATCATCTGTATATAGTATTGTGTGTTTGCCACCCAAAGCCCAGTCTCCTCCCATCACCATTTATCACCCTTTACCCTTCTCTACCTCCCCTCCCCATTTTCCTTCCCTCTGGTAATCACCATACTGTTGTCTGTGTCTGAGTTTTTTGTTTGTTTGTTTGGCTTCATCCCTTCACCCATTTCACCCAGCCACCCCATCCCCCACCCCCACAGCTGCCAGTCTGTTCTCTATATCCATGAGTCTGTTTCTATTTTGTTTGTTTGTTTTGTTCATTAGAGTCTACATATAAATGAAATCTTACGGTATTTTCTTTCTCTAGCTGGCTTATTTCACTTAGCATAATACCCTCTAGGTCCATTCATACTGTCACAAAAGGTAAGATTTCCTTCTTCTTAGGGCTGAGTAGTATTCCATTGTGTAAATGTACCACAGCTTTTTTATCTGCCCGTTTAGCGATAGGCAGTTGGCCTGCTTCCAAATCTTGGCTATTGTAAGTAGCAATGCAGTAAACATAGGGGTGTGTAAATTCTTTCAAATTAGTGTTTAGTGTTTCTTCATATATATTCCCAGAATCCCTTCACTGTACTACCTAGATTGGTCTTTGAATAATTTTTAATTTTTTTGAGGAAACTCCATACTGCTTTCTACAGCGGCTGCACCAATCTGCATTCCCACCAACAGTGCACAAGGGTTCCCTTTTCTCCACATCCTCACCAACACTTATTTGTTGATTTCTTTTTTTCTGAGCATGATCTGCTAAATGGTAATTCCAGTTCACTATGTGCATCATCTCCTTAGTCTTTACAATTAATAACCGTATGTGATGCCTTTTGATGAGTCACCTTGACTAGGATTCCATCCTATGTCACCCAGGACTCCCTTGCTGGTGTGTTCTGATTAGGCCCAGAGTTGCAGGGCAAAAAAAGATAGGGACTATTATGTAGCACAAAGACATTCTTGTAGTTATTCGAAGACCAATCTAGGTAGTACAGTGAAGGGGTTTTGCAGATGTGATTAAAGTGGCTAATCAGTTGACTTTAATCTACAGAGAGATCATCTAGTTAGGCCTGATTTCATCAGCTGGAAGGCCTTTAATAAAAGGGGGGTTAGGCCTTCTTCCTTGAGCTCAGAGATTGCAAACAGCTGCTGGGTCTATAATTGCTCTTCTCTCCACCAAATAGTCCTTGGACGCCTGCCTGTGGGTGGACAGCCTGCTTTAGCTCTTGCCTGCAGTGTTCCAGTCTACTGGTTTCCTTCTTCCCAACCCCTACCCTAGAGACTTGGATTGACTTAGCCACCTCCACAATGCTATAAGCCAATTCCTGTAATAAATCCCTTTAGTTTGAACCATGACTGCTATACCCCGTCCTAGATGGAAATTTTCAACACTATCATGAATATAATGATGCTTGAAGAATTAACTATGTTACTCTGTGTCCTGCAGTTAAACTCCAGAGCCTGGGGTTTGAAACATTCGGCTACATTGCCCGAGGCTCACAGTGGATGCCAAACTGTCTTGGAAAGATCTTAAAAGATCAAAGAGGAAAATAGAGCAGATCCCCGAAGGCAGGCATCTTGAAGCCTGAAGGTATTCATCTTGCTTATCATTACTATTTTGGGGGAGTCGTCTGGTGGTCTTTGTTATTGAATGAATGACTAAATGAAAAGAATAAAATACTACTCACGTGTAGGTGTTATTATCACCAATGATATTTCAAGTTGCTTGAGATCTTACAAGATCAGACTTAGTCCCAGCTCTTTTGCTGCTTGAGAGAGGACCCCTCCCATCCTTTATTTTTCTTTGGATCAGAAATATGGATGGAAAACCAAAGAGTCACAATCTTGTCTCAGCTTGACCACTTGCTTCTTCTTGGTTAATCTATTTAAGAAGACTGAATCAAGCTTTAAGAATATAAGTAACAAGCCCAATAGCATTCTCTCTGTGTGTCACAAGAATGTCATTTAGGATGATGAGATAATACCCAAATGCCTGGGATGTTTATCATGGGTTTTGAGCAGTCATGGTGATCTGGCTTTGCATTTGGCATTGAGAGAGATCCAAAGAAGCTGAGGTCCTGAACTTGAGGAATTCACAGTTGGGGTGAGACAGGACAGTGTACCTGAAATGAACAGAGACACGATCAAAGGCCAGTGTGTATTCCTTTTGTATATATATCTGGATGTGCTTTGTGCACCTTAAATGAAGCAATTAGGTGTTGAGAGATTAAAATGGTGAATCTTTCTCTAAGAAGACAGGGATTTTGCTTTTTAAAGGTACCCCTGGATCTCCAACTTCTAAGACAATGCCTGATTGTAAGCGCTCCATAAATAATTAGTTTAAATAGATGGATTTTAGGCTAGTTTACATTTGCAGAAAAAGCACAAGCTTATCAGAGTTAAGGGCAGCATCACTCTGGATAGAGAGTGAGGTGAGGAAAAGTACTAAATCTTTAGATGTCCTTGACTGGTGCTAACATTTCTCTGTTGTGTGATATTAGATTTGACGGTGTTTAAAGTTATATTCTGATTCTGAAATATATCACTTCCCAAAGAAAGAGAATTTTAGCCTTGGGCTGTGACGTTCAAGCTACTTTACCAAAGAGCTTTTTCTGAAGTCTAACATGAATTTCTCATATAACTCTAAAAACAGACACAATTCTGAGGCTGACTTTAGGGATTTTTTTCACTTCTTTTTTTCCAGCTTGACTTCTTCTCACAAGGCCATAATTACTGAGTAAGTTTTCAAGCCCTTTCTGGGGAATTGAAGATCATTGGGGATTTGAAAACAGCTCTAATGGCAGAGATAGGAGTGGGGCACTAGGGTGCTCTGGATAGAGAATTTCTGTGGAAAGTTGTTTTATTGATCCTTCCTAATGAAGCATCATTCCTCTGTGGTCCCCTGGTTCTGGCCCAAACCCTTATTCTATATGAGCGAGGGTAGGAGCCCAACAGTATGAGGCAGTGCTGCTGGTCCGGGCAGAGCACTTGGGGATTTTTATTTCATTTTGTCTTGACAGCCAGATCCATCTTACAACCTTCCTGTTCTTTGTTTTCATTCCCAGTCTTAGGGCATTAATTAAAGCCTCCCTCTCACCTGATTCACAGAGAAAGTTCAGGCTGTCAGCAGAAATATGTCCTCACATAGCACCAGCGTGATCCTGGGAAAAATACAAATAAGCACATTAAACAAAAGATGAGTTAAGAGGCAATAAGACAAATTTCCCAGATATGGGCCTTTTCACGGCAAATCCACTTTAATATCTCTCCAGTTACACCTGCCTTGTGCATATAAAGCATGTGGAAAGAAGAACTGAGATCTAATAATTCAGAGAGCAAGAATGAAATGTGACATTTTCATGATTGAAAAAGAAAAAGAAATCAATTGTTTGTTCTTTGGGTTAAGAGAATAAATTGGGTTACCAACACTTTAATTTAGCCAGGAAGACACATATTTTGTTAAAAAAAATAAGTGACTTTGTTTATCAATTATTTCTGAGGGATCAAAGGAAAGATGCGAGGAAAGATGAATGCTCTTAGAGTCCTGGCTTAGAAGCTGCAAAGGAAAGCATTGGGTAGTTTCAAGCAAGCTACTAGTATTTAACCTTTCTTTGACTCAAATTCTCCATACTTTGAAATGGCAAACCTATTATCATTAAAAGCATTTATTGAGTGTCCAACCTTGCATGGTGCTGGGATTTGAAAAAGAAAGGAATTTCTAGAATATATGCTAAAAGAGATACCAGTGTAACTGAAGTCAGTATATAGTTTTAAAAATCACACAGGTGTGCATTAATAAAAAATATTTCATTTAGTTTTGTTCAGACATTATACATATAATATATATAAATATATACATTATTATTTAATATATGTATAATCTATATCATTTTATGTATATATATATATCACATATGTATAAAAATTTTTAATTTACTCTAATATTTGGTAAAGGTATTTGCTAAAGAAAGAAACACAACTAAGATTCACCAAGTGCCTTCTCCATGTTAATTACTGTAGACACTTCATATTTGTTGCTTTATTTAATCCCCAAAATGACTATATGAGGAAGCCTTTATGAGATGCTTTTGTAGTCTTTGAGTGCAGAGAAATTACAGAGCAGGGCCAAATTCCGTGTGGTAGAAATCAGTTTCAACACAGGTGTGACAATGCCATTGCTTGAACTCCTTTTATCACCCCATCTTCTGTCTTCTGGAAAAGGTGGAGTTCCACAGTGGTATCAACAACCGGAGGGAAGATGAGTAAGGAGGGAGCTGTGAGGAGAGCTTGCAAATCTCATTCCCGAGCTGGTTGACCTGAAAAACTGCAAGTTTCAGCTGGTGTCCGAAGTTCATCCTAGCTTGGTCACTTTTTACTTGTGTCTTGAGTGAGAACAGAAATGGCAAGCCCGTGCTTTCATTGGTAAATCAATGAAAGAAACTGAGGTCATCATCTGACAGAAATAACATTTTGTAAAGAAAGTGGTTTCCCTGGGAGTGGGACTAAGTTTTTCCAGCTTGCCTGTTTATACTGATGAAAAGCCTTTCATAAAAATGTGCCCTTCAGGCGTATGTCAGACAACCATACAGAATTAACTTGTGTGATGTCATCGTAATGAACTGTCCCCATGAGGAAGAGTAGGGCATTCATAAACCCCAGTGCTGCAGAACCTTTGCTAACCCATGGGCGGACCCATTTTTATTCAGATCATCCTTTCTGTAGAAATCCAAGTGCACAGAGATAAAAATTCCTTCATCCTCCTTGCTAAAGCTGATGGGTTAGTGGGGGGACATAGTTAGTGAAAGGGCAGACAAGACTACTGAAATGACCTTCCCTCATTCTTCTGTGGTTTTCATAATTCAGCTTTCAAAATCTTGAGAGAAAAAATGAATGTGAGAAGGTTTATCAGTTAACTAAATCCACAGCCCCCATGGCTTGGAGTCAGTAGATAATGTCTAAGTAGAAATAATAGTGTATTACATACATTTATGAATTTGAAAAATCCAGGAAAACACACACACACACACACACACACACACACACACACACACACAAAACCCATTAAAAGTGACTGGCTCTCAGGGGTGGAGATGAATAAGAAGGATAATCTAGTCAATTAAAATGACATGGATCATGATATTTGAGTATTGTGGAAGATAAGTCAATCAATGTAGTCATAAATGAGCAAAAGCAAGAAGTTTCCATAATGAGAAGAAAAAAAAAAGCTTAAACTTTAGTTCATGTGCTTTAGGCCAGGCTAATGGTTTAATTTTTGCACGTGTCATTAAAGAATTGTATTAATAATATTCTAATAATAGCTTGATAGCTGGTATTATGATCCCTCCAACTTTGTTCTTCTTTCTCAGGATTGCTGTGGCTATTTTGTATTCCATGTGAATTTTTGGAGAGTTTGTTCTAGATCTTTGAAATATGCCATGGTATTTTAACGGGGATTGCATTGAATCTATAGATAGCTTTGGGTAGAATGGACATTTTAATGATGTTGATTCTACCAATCCATGAACATGATATATTCTTCCATTTGTTTATGTCTTCCTCTGTCTCTTTTTTCAAAGTCCTGTAATTTTCTGAGTACAAGTCTTTTACCTCCTTAGTTAAGTTTATTCCTAGGTATTTTAATTTTTTGTTGTGATGATAAATAGGATTGTTTTTTCAGTTTCTCTTTCTGTGAGTTCATTATTGGTATATAAAAAGCCATAGATTTCTGGATGTTAATTTTGTATCTTGCCGAATTCACTTATTAAGTCTAGTAGTTTTTTGATGGAGTCTTTAGGGTTTTCTATGTACAATATCATGTCATCTGCGAATAATGACAGTTTTACTCCTTCTTTTCCAACGTGGATGCCTTATATTTCTTCTTCTTGTCTGATCACTATGGCTAGAAATTCCAGTACTATGTTGAACAGGAGTGGTGAAAGTGGGCATCTCTGTCTTGTTACTGTTCTTAGGGGAAATGGTTTTAGTTTTTGCCCATTGAGTATGATGTTGGCTGTAGGTTTGTCATATATGGCTTTTATTATTTGAGGTATGATCCCTCTATTCCCACCTTGCTTAGAGTTTTTTTTTAATCAAGAAAAGGTGTGAGATTTTGCCTAATGCTTTTTCTGCATCAAGTGATATAATTATGTGATATTTGTCTCAATTTATTTATGTGATGTATAACATTTATTGATTTGTAGATATTGTACCACACTTGCATCCCTGAAATAAATCCCACTTGGTCATGGTGTATGATCTTTCTAATGTAACTCGGGATCCAATTTGCTAGAATTTTGTTGAGGATTTTAGCATCTATGTTCATCAGGCATATTGGCCTATAATTCTCTTTCTTTGTAGTGTCTTTATCTGGTTTTGGGATTAGGGTAATGCTGGTTTCATAGAAAGAGCTTGGAAGTGTGCCTTCTAAAAAAAAAAAGAATAATATTCTAAGTTTTAATAAACTCAAAGGTATCATCTTTTCAATGGCTATAAAGGACTCTGTTTTTAAAATGTTTTAATCTAAAAATGACTTCTTACTTTATCACACAAAAGTTTTGATAAGAGATAAAGAGTGTATATATTTAACAACTATCATATCAAACTCTGAGATGTCTTCATTTAATTGTCTCACACAACATAGCTTGAGACCTTAGGAGCCAGTAATGAACTTCTGTCTTCAATTCTTTGCTTCTAGCTACTTGAGCCATTCTTTTCAGCTCTGCCTATGATTCCCATTGTCTATCCTAATCTTGAATCTTGATAGCTTCCTGTAGTCTCCATGTGTCACAACTATCCAGATTGATGAGCCTGCAACACACATTTACTACATGACTGAAGGAGGACCATTTCTTTTCATATACAACTTGAAATTTGTGCACAGGAGGGGGAGGTCCCTCAGCCCAACCTGCTCCCTCTCCAATCCGGAACCCCTTGGAGGATGTCTGACTGCCCATTTAGGCCCAATCCTGCAGGCCTAAACCAGCAGTCGGACATCCTTCTTGCAATCTGGGACCGCTGTCTCCTAACTGCTCACCTGCCTGCCTGCCTGATCGCACCAACTGCCTTTGCCTGCCTGCCTGCTTGATCGCCCCTAACTGCCCTCCCCTGCTGGCCTGATTGTCCCTAACTGCCCTCCCCTGCCAGCCTGATCACCCCTAACTGCCTCTGCCTCAGCCTCCACCATCGGGCCTTTGTCTTGAAGATGTCTGGTCTAATTAGCATATTACTTTTTTATTAGTATAGATAGTGTGACAGTAGTAACAGCTACAGACATTATTGAATACCCAGTATGTGCTAACTACTTTATTTATGTGCAGTAACTATTACATATTTTTAATCTGATCAATTTGATAAAGAAAAGAAATCTCTCGCCCTAGCTTGTTTGGCTCAGTGGATAGAGTGTTGGCCTGCAGACTGAAAGGTCCCAGGTTCGATTCCAGTCAAGGGCACATGCCAGGGTTGCAGGCTCAATCCCCAGTAGGCGGCTTGCAGGAGGCAGCCAATCAATGATTCTCTCTCATCATTGATGTTTCTCTCTCTCCCTCTCCCTTCTTCTCTGAAATCAATTAAAAAAAGAGAAAGAAATGGAACCTCTCAATGGGCGTTTTATTCAAAGTCACATAATTGGTCAGGGGAAGGGTTAAAATTTGAATGCAGGAATTCTACCTCTGGGTCAAATGTTTTCTCCACTATATCATAGCTATCTTTCTGGGTGTATTCAAGGTTCTATGTGTATAAATGTTTGCTTATTTCTTTGTGTTGACCATTATATGCATGAAGGAGGAAGGGATATTTGTGAAGTTTACATCTCTCAGTCTCAAAGTTAGAATTATTTTAGAAAATAAAGCCAATTTATGTTGCAAAGACCAAGCAATTCATGCTTGCACTTTTATGTAGGTATGCAGTTTGATGCACTGGAAATTCACACCTTTGAGATACTTCTGTTTCTGAACCTCAATGTGCTGACCTCTAAAACAGGAATCTAAAGTTGGTATGCAAATCCCCCTAGATCATGGACATTCTACGAGTGTTGCCCTCTCCTTGTCTATGCTTTGCCTGACCTCCCCTAGTGAGTCATTTTGTCTTCCAAAAGTAAAATGTCTATTTCTCCCACACCTAATTTGAGTTCTACCTTGAGCTATTCTGCTTTTAATTACTTCCCCTTCTACTGCCCAGTTTCCTGTATAGTTGAAATAGTTCTAGCTGCCTTTTCCCTGATTGTTTCTTGTATACTGGTATACTTAGTAATGCCTGAATTGAGCCTGTATAGCCCATGAATAATCCCGGCTGGCTCACCCCCTCCTCTCCTCCAACTCCTATCTAAGACAAGTCTGCATGTTCTCGCACACCTGGCAGCCTGTGGTGACATGAGCGAGTGCTTCTGTACACCATCTCTCTGCTTATCACCTGACAGCCTCGGCTGCCCCATCACTCTTCCTGTCTTTCCAGTTCTAGTGAGCAAACACGTGGTAACCTTGACCGTGTCTCTCACAGTGGTAGCCATTGTGAGAGCATCCTTCAGCCTCTGCAAAGCTGGCTCTGCCCAGAAATTAAACAAGCTTATATCCAAATCAACATGGTAAAATTAAACCAGAAAATGTGGAACAGTGGATTTATTTTAACAATATACAGCAAGAGCTGTCTTTTGGGAAGCTTTTTCCGTGTAGAATTTTTTCATGCTGAAATGAGCTAAGAAGGAATATTGAATCACAGTTGTATTTCATGAATGGCAACATCTCAAAATAGGTGAATTTTAAAATGATTTCTGAAGAACTCATAATGTTTTCTGTAACAAGGTGGTCATAGGGAGATGTAGATAAATGCACTAGCAGCAGTATATTTTGGGCCAACCAGAGCAGACTGTGGAGGAAGAATAATAGTAACAAAACATACAGTCTACCCACAGAATTGCTCCCAAATGGAAACACACAGGAGGTGACTTGAGAAGCTCACATTCACATATAATTCAGCGTATTCTTATTAAGTGACTGCTGGACATTTTTCTGGGCACTGGGAAACATAAGCAAACAAAACAGGTAAATTCCCTGCACTCGCATTCTCTAAGGGAGACTAATGAGCAAGCAAACAATTCATGATATACAGTGCTAATTGCTGCGAAGAAAAGGAAGTCTACCGGTTTCCCAGAGCCACTGTAACAAATTGCCACAAACTTGGTGGCTTAAAGCAACACACATGTATTCTCTCACCGTTCTGGAGGCCAGAGTCCAAAATCAAGATGAAGGCAAGGCCATGCTCTCTCCAAAGGGTCTGGGGAAGACTCCTGCCTTGCCTTTTCCAGTGTCTGTTGCTCCAGGTGATTCTCGGTTTGTGACAACATAACTCAAATCTCTTGTCCTCACACAGACTTCTTATTTACATCTGCAAAGACCCTTTTCCCAAATAAATTCTTATTTAGAGATCTTAGGATAAGCATATATATTTTTTTGGAGGAACCCACTATAGTAGGGAAGTAGAGAGTGGAGAGAGTGGTGGGGCCTGGGAAGCTGTTAAACATATTGACCAGGGGAAGCCTTTCTGAAGATCTGATGAATGAGCAGAAACATTAACTGTGGGAACAAATCATATATCTATGTGAGGAAAGAGCACATGCCCATCAGAACGAATGGTGAGTACATATGGCCTAAAATGAACATGAGGTGGCCCTTTATACAAACAGAAAGGTGAAGTGGAGTCTTTTGGGAGTGGGGGGATGGAAAGAGATGAGGCTGAAGAAGTCCTCGGTGGCCGGAGCACACAGGTTTGTGTGTGGCCAGGCACTGGAACATTTGGAGGTTGACACGTGCATATTAACCTGCTCATGGTTAGTTCCTGGTACCCTTTTCTTACTGCCCCGATCACTGTCTTGATTCTTGATGGTTTCTGATTACCAAGATGTGCTCAATACCATGTCACTGTCCCTGCTCCTGGCTTCAGGAATGTCTTTGCACCTGGGTATCCACTCGGTCCACTATTAGGTGCCTGGTTTGGGGAGGAAGCAGGGAGCTCCCACTTCCCCACCTGTCTCTTCTAGATACCCTGTGGTCTGGATCCAGGGCGCTCACCAAACTACCTTCAGTTTTCTAAGGGTTTTCATCATTTTGTGATTATATTAGCTTTTCTTCTTGAGTACAGGTAGGGCTTTTAGGGAGAAGCCTACTAGGTTTCCATATATTTCCAATTTTATTAGTAACTACAGATCATGGGGAAAGGCAGTGTTACCTTTTGAAACTTGCTGGCTTATTTTCATGGTTTCTTAGATTGGATACTACTTTCATCATTTATCTGTAACTTCCACCTGTAACCTGCAGTGAGATTCTGGGGCTTGCAGTGAGATTCATTTTGTTTGATGTAGTAGACAATTTCAAAGGCTAAAGTTGGGGATCACTTGGCTTTGTGGGAGTGCAGAGAGTTGAAAGCCCAGTCAGACCACACAGGCTGTTTCTCTGTTTTCCACTGCACAGTTAGCACGGAGGATGTGCCTTGGCTGAAGAAGAAAGAGTCTGCTAGGCGACACTCTATCACTCATTATAATACCCACGGCTCCCGTGAGAATAGAAGGAAGAGGTGAGAAAATGTAACATTCATCATATGTTTGGGATGTTAAATGGAGTAGCTTTGACTTTGTAGTGTCAAAATGTATCTGCCATCCTAATTAAAAATCACGCTGCATATTAGATTAAATTGAAGTAAATAACTGGAATAAATTTATTTTATGTTTTTATAATCAACTATTGGCCCAGTGCATGAATTCAGGGTGGCCTGTGGGGATCGGCCCCAGCTTGCAGTCCCAGCTCACACCCCCAGCCTCTCAGCCCCACAGCCCAGCCTGGCACCCTGCCATGGCCTGGTGCTGCCTGCTTACCTGCTCCACCACCCCGCTGAGGTCCTGCTCTCGTCGGGGCCCATCGGGGCCTACAGCACCTCCACTGCTGCCTGCTGCCAGCGCTGTGTCACCGACGCCCTCCATGTTCCGCGCTGCTCCCTAGTGGTCAGCACACATCATAGCGAATGGTCGAACTCTGGTTTGAACAATTTGAATATTAGGCTTTTATTATATAAGATTTTGTCTAGTAATAAAGTAAATGAATCTCCTCATAACTCTCTCCTCACACATATTATTTTCTTTGGCTTGGATCCTGAGCTAATTCTTATCACCCAGGTAATTGGAAGTGAATAGAATTAATAATTTCTTTTTATTTTTGCACTTAGTTTTCCTCTCCTCTAAGAATGTGGGTGAAAAGATAATAATTATCAGGTCAATATACATCTTCTCCCAAGCCTTCAATAAAAGCAATAAAACAATTTTCTCTTTAATGTATTATGGAATATAATCAAGGAAAGGATGTTCAGATGTGACTTCATAAGAGAAAAATATACTCTGGGTAATGACTGTTGTGACCTTTGGAAAGATTTTTTGAAAATGTACTTAGATTGCTTCTGTTTAGGCAGCAGAACCACATCTGTTCTCGGTCCTGTAACTATTGACCGAGTCCCTCAGCGGCAGCTTCTCATGACAGCACAATTGAGTGTAAGTCCTGGCCTCTGCCTGGGGTGCCACCAGGAGACAGGTTTTTGACACATCAGCTCAACCGTAGGTCATAGGTGAATAGTCCTGAAACATTTCTGGAGCCACTCGGGTAAAACAGCCTTTGGAAATCATACCCTGTCATTTTGATAGTGGTATCCTACAAAAGAAAAATAATTGAACAGGTAACCCGATTCAGACACTTCTCTCCAAGTCAAACTTCAACATTCCATCACCAAGTCACTTTTTTTTTTCCTTCAGGAGAATAGGGCAGGGCCATTTCAAAGTTGAAGTACAGATTATGTGATCATTTTTTTGCTTCTTCCCATGAAAAAGACAGTCATACTCATTTTCTTATTAAACCCCAAGTGGGGACCTTTTCTGTAACTCTGCATGAAAACGTAGCAGAGGCAAGTCGCAGCCATTGGGAATTTAGAGACAACAATCTTCTAGCACCGCCCACCCCAGTCCCTGCCCCCACCCAGCCTGTATAATTTGGAAGTAATGCAGGTCTCAGCTGGTGCAGGGAACATTCTCCTCCATTAAGCAGCAGGGGGAGGACTTGAAATTTTCCATGTTATTTTGGGCAGAATTTAACAAGTCAAAGAATTAATTGAAAGAAAAAATATGTTTTTTCTCCAGAAATGTCACATGCAGTTATAGTATCGGTCCTTCTCACAGGAAAGCAGGTCATCATTAAAACAGAGTAAATCAACATAAAAGAACAACATCTAATTGGCACAATCTTATGCAACTGATGTTATTATGATTTTTTAACAGTTGAAACATGTTGCATATTTTTAAAAACCATGTATTTACAAATTAGAAGGCATTGGTTGGTAAACATTATGTAGCAAGTTCCTCTGCAAGGATTTAAAAGGTCACCGAAAATACCAAAATCATTACAGATTGCTGCAAAGTTTGCCATGAAGGCTGGTCTGAAAGGCCTGGAACCGTTCCGGTCTGTTCAGGGCACACTTGAAGGGAGCCTGGGAGCCTCAGCAGCAGTGGGAGGTTCCCCGCAATGACACTGTCTTTCTTGTGAGAGCTGTTTAATTTGAAATGTGCTTTTTGGGATAAAAAAACGTTTTTTATAAATATTTAATAGATTTTTTTCTGGTTGAGATACACACACACACACACACACACACACACATACATATGACAGTTGGCCATTAAAATCTATTTTCAATTCTATTTGGAATTCAACTGAACTATCAGGTATACTTTGGTCTGATGTGCACAGTAACACCGAGATGAGAAATTTGAAGAGACATGGGTTCTGAGCTGGAAATTTTTTCAGCAGCGGCGACTTACCAGCATATTCTTTAAAAATCACCGAAGGGAAGAAAATGAAAATGTGTTCTAAGGTGTGTAACTGCCAAGAAGGTGCCACACATATTTGAAAAATCACTGCTTGTGTGCTCAGGTGCCATTGTCTAGAAAACTCTAATAGCCTACAGTTTGCACTTTTGTTTTCATACTTTAATTGCATGGTTTTTGCAGCTGTGAGACAAAATTTCCATTGCGTGTTGTTCCTATTTGGTAGTGTAGCAAGGATCAGGAACTTAAGGAAAAAAGTGCTTCAGGTTCCTCTGGAAACCATCTCTTGCCTTATCTTTCTCTGTTTTCCTGAGCATGCATGGAAATCAAAGATCCACACATTATGCTGCCCAGCAGAGATGCTTGCTTAGGAAGGAGGCCACATTCAGTAGTGTCTTCTGACTTTCTCTAGGAATAGATTAATAGAGAAAGTGGCAGCAAAATATCAAGTAAGCTTTGCCAAGTGCTGTCAATGCTGTTCGAACTCATTTGGAATCATTGCAAATTTGAAAACATGGCTACAGGACTTTAAATGAATGCTCTCTGGGGAAATATGCATAGATAGGGAAAAGATTCTACCTTGCGGTGATCAATCACCTTTCCAATTCCTAATGACAAAACACAATTTCTCTTTTGCATAACTTTTGACTTAGGAAAAGATGTTTGCTTCTCAGAGGCTGACTGTTTTTAGGAAAGTAGAATAAATTAGCGTTGCACAAACATGGAGTTACTGTTGGAGTCATTGGGGTGGGAGTTAAAGTTTCTAGAAGACTTATTCTTCCAGTAGAAAATAAAAGAAATAGAAAAGGCTTAAGATTATAAATATTTGCTAAAAATGTGTTACTTAAGTGAATATTTATTGTGGGGATTTGACAAGCACAAAAAAACTGGACAGAATGCTTATGGCTTCATAATAAAAAAAATTAAGAAAGAAAATATATATACATTTTCATACCTCTTCTTTTTGTTTTGAAATTGCAATTTCCTTCAAGAAAAAGGAAGTAGTTTTCTGTTGTTGTTAATGATGGATAGAAGTGTACATACCTTTGCAAGGAAGTTAAAACATAGATGTCAGACAAATGTGAAGTTATAGATGATCAATGGAATGAGAGAAGCTAATGGATGTCCTTGTCTAATATGCATCATTGCTGTCATTATTGAATGAATTATTCAATAAGTTGGTTTCAAATCAAACTGGAATTAGCTTAAATGAAAATGGGGAAGTATTGACTGAGAATTGACACTTGTAGCAGATGACACTAGGGTCAGAACACCAGGAGGATTTATTTTCCATCTTCTCTCCTTTGGCTGCTCTCTACATGTTGGCCTTTTTTTTTTTTTTTCATACTGGCCTTCTCTGTGCTATGCAGAAACATGGCTGCTGGATATTCCCCAAGTCGATCACCAGACAGAATGGAAATCCTAGTTTTTATTTCCAAGTTCATTGTTCATAGGGAAGGGTTGCTTATCTGACATTGGGTCAAGTGTCCTAAAGCAATCAAACAATTTTTACCAGTTTTTTGTTGTCAGCTCTGTGGCACCAGTGGCTGACTTTTGAATCAACTTCAGCAGCCAGGAGGAAGAGGTGCTGGGGCTGACCGGCAGACCCTGAGCGATGGATGAACAGATTGCTCTAACACACGTTTCTATGAAAGAGAGGCCTAAGGAACTACTTGGCTATCGCCACCAAGTAGCCCTGTTCGCCTGCCTCCTTTGGTGTCTATTGTCCTAACAGCTTAAACTAAAATTAACCTCTTGATACAATCAGCAATGTAAGCATCCTTGAGAAAGTATATGCTTCTACAAGGTCTGGTCTTTAATGACTAAACATTGAGATCCTAGCAAAACACCCCAGGGGATCAGACTTGTTTGGAAAAGTCAAGGCAGGGGCTGCCACCTTCGGCAAGGTCCCCTCAGAGGCCCTGACCTTTCGGAGAATCCTCCTTACAGACCTTCCAACCAAGTCCCGTGCTTCCCCACAAAGAGGTTTTAATAATGCAACTCCCAACCAAAACAGGTGGTTAAAGAAGGGGGGAGGGTACGATGGCCCAGAAGAAGGGAGTGCTGTTCTGAGCAGACAAAATTAGCATAATGTACATTTACCGCGTGCAGTTAGCTGAGCATGTTTTCTGAGATTAACAGACTTAATCTTGATTCTTCAGGCTTTATCACTCCTAAATGCAAAGCTTTTCTTATGGAAGGATATTGTTTATTGGTAATATATATTTAAAAAACAAAGAACATACGCAAAGGAAATAATTGAGAAAAGGCCATGCTATAGTTTCAAAACTAAAGCAAGAGATGATTAAAGAATATAAACTGATCTAAGGAAGACATAAAGTAGCCAAATAGAAAGTTAAACTTTCTCCTCTCACAATACTTGTATGATCTGGACTTCATTTGCCCAGGTGAGCTTCAGGTTACTGAGTGACTGGTTATAGGCATGAGGCAGCTGATATTTACAGGTGGTTTGGAGCTGTTATCTCACTGCTCTGGGACGGAGACAGTCAGAACTGTTTCAAAGCAGATGATCAAGAGTGAATAGTAATGGTTGTTTTGAAGTCAAAAAGGTAGGACAGCTTTTCAAAACCTCTCAGAATGATGTTATCTATGACTTCACTGTGGAAGGAAGACTTGAAGTTGATTGATGAAATGTTTTTGATGAAGTAGACCATTCTTTCAACTTAGTCGCTAAACATTCAAAATTAAGCCCCTAAATAGAGAAAAAAGTTCTTTTGACCATTGTTAAGTGTGGACTTTACATACAAAATTAAGACATTATTTTAACAAAAGCCTTAGTGTTTTGACCAAAATAAGTACCTTTTAAAATAGATTCTCCCTCCCCACTAGATATATGGATTAAAATCTTCACAATTAGAATATTAAATGCACATAAAACTCAAGCATGTTGACATGTCAATGAAGAAACAGTTCTCAAATAGATGGGTCTTATCTAAGTCAACAGGTCAGAGAGAAGTGGAAGAAGCCTCATCAGGAAACCATATTTCCGTCTGGAATGTACATTTAGTTATTCAACAAATGTTAATCAGGCGCCCACAAGTGCCAGGGGCAGCGTTAAAGCTGTAAGCAGGAAGAGGACTCTCTGATGTTAAGGAGCGACTATTTTCGTGGTGCACACATATTTCAGTAGGACGGTACAGCAGGCCATGTGCTGTAATGCAGCTTACAGAGTGTGCTGTGGAATACAGAAAGAGAGCAAAGTAGTAACTGCTGAAAGCTGTTGTGTTCTTCAGTATTTAAAACGATGCATACCTCCAACTCAAGATTAAAAATGGTGGGGAAATATGAACACTGGTCAGAATTACAATTCAGCATACCTTCAATAATATAATCAAGTGGAAATCTCAGTGAGTGTAACCATGAAAAGCACAGAACTTAGAAATTTAGATACATTTTAAAGTTTTACATTCCTGAAGGTTAACAAAATTTCCCCCGTGTTCTTGGAAAGTGAATTGTCACACTGTGCCCAAAACTGAATGAGATATTTAATAGTTTCAGACTAATGATACCACAGATAATGTCAGTGAATCCAGAGCTTCCTTCTGGTTTTAAGGTGTTTTTTTTTTCCCATTTGAGACCATATTGCATCCCCCCCCTTATTATTATTATGGATCATGGAAATGGCCGTGTAGATGACTGTGACGATAGAGTCCTGTCTCGGCAGCTGCCTCTAGGAATTGGTACCCCCACGGGGTAGCTGCTGTCACAAGAGTGGCCACTTCTTGCTCTCAAGATAGTGTCTTCCTCTTGAGGGAGTGGCGGCCTCTCATGATAGTGCCAAGCCAGGAAGCTGTATCTGGTGATAGTAGCTGCCTGTTGTGTAACCCATCCAGCAGCTGCCTGTCATGATATTGTCTGGCCCTGAGGCTGCATGCTATGAGATTTAAGGGACTCTAAGGGATTATGTGTGGTTTTTGTTTGTTTTATTATTTTATTGGGATTACAATGGTTAATAAAATTATATAGGTTTAAGGTGTACAGGTCTATGACACATCATCTGTATATTGTATTGTGTGTTCACCACTTTAAGTCATGTCTCTTTCCATCACCATTTATCCCCCCTTTACTTTCTCCTCCCCTCTCAAACCCCTTTCCCTCTGGTAATGATCATATGATCATATTTTTGTCTGTCTATGAGGGTTTTATTTATTTTTTTGGTTAATCACTTTATTTTTGCACCCAGTTCCCCAACCCTCACCCTTCTGACAGCTATAAGTGGTTCCTGTTTTGTTTTTTAGTTTATTCTGTTCATCAGACTCCACATATAAGTGAAATCACATGGCACCTGTCCCCCTCTGACTGGCCCACTACACCCAGCACAATACTCTCCAGGTCCATCCACACCTCCCCAAAAGGCAAGATTTCCTTCCCTTCCAGAGTGTAGCATTCCATTGTGTAAGAAGGAACCACGGCTTTGTTATCCACTCATCTGCTGATGGGCATTTGCGCTGTTTCCAGAACTTAGCTATTGTAAATAGCGCTTTTGTGAATATAGAGGTCCATATATATTTTTCAAATTAGTTTTTTGGGTATCTTTGGATATATTCCCAGAAGTGGAATCCTGGGTCATAGGACAGTTCTATTTTTTTATTTTTTTGAGGAAACTCCATACTGTTTTCCACAGTGGCTGCACCAGTCTGCATTCCCACCTACAATGCAGGAGGGTTCCCTTTTCTCCACATCCTCACCAACACTTGTTGATATATTGGGGATAGCCATTCTGACAGGCGTGAGTTGATGTCTCATTGTGCTTTTAATTTACATTTCTCTGATGATTAGTGACATTGAGCATCTTTTCATATATCTGTTTGTCTTCTTTAGAGAAATGTTCATTTTTTTTTAAATTGGATTTGTGTGTCTGTGTTGTGTTCTGTAGTTTCTTTATAAATTTTAGATACTAAGCCCCTATCAGATGTATTGGCAAATATGTTCTCCCACTCAGTAGGTTGTCTTTTCATTTTGTTGATGGTTTCCTTTGTTGTGAAAAATCTTTTTAATTTGATGTAGCCCCATTTGCTTATTTTTTCTTTTGTTTCCCTTGCCTGAGGAGATAGATCAGAAAAAATATATCTCATTAATGCTTCCATCTAGCCATTTGTGGTCGAAGAGGTGAAGCTATAACAGAGATTTTCCTCATGTTATCTGGCCAGTGTTGAAAACATATCAAGTAACTTTCAAGATTTATTCATTTTGAAAAGATTTCTTTCTAATTAAGGGTAAAGTTGGAAAAAAAAATTAATCAGAAATTTTTGATAACATTGGTAAGCATACATCTAAAATTACTTTATTTGTTCAATTTTTTTCTTCTTTATTAATCTTTCATTTAGGAAAGAGCAGTCTGTGAATAGGCATTTATAATCATATTTAAAATATGATAATATAGAAAAACTAAATGAAAACTGGTAAAAAGATGAGGCCTTTTCAGGCCTCTAATAAATTATTTGTGCAAGGGGAAAAAGGAAATCCTTAGAAAAAAATTTTGGGAGACCTAGAACCATTCTTGGATGCAATGTCAGTTGTTCAATGGTCATACAAACCTACATATTCAGTCTGGCCAGTGTGGTTAAGTGACTGAGCATCAACCCAGGAATCAAGAGTTCACCTGTTCGAATTCCTGGTCCCTGCACAAGCCTGGGTTGCAGGCTTGATCCCCAGTAGGGGGCCTGCAGGAGGCAGCCAATCAATGAGGTTTCTCATTGATGTTTCTATCTCTCCCCCTTCCTCTCTCTCTAAACATCAATAGAAATATTTAGAAAACAAACAAAAAAACTACATATTAATTCAGGACACTCCAATATCAAATTATGTGTAGATAATGATGGCAACACGGTTGCCAATGTTTTACTTTTAAAAGTTTTTAGTAATTGCATTTGCAGTAATCCTATATAATAAAAGCCTAGGTGGTGTCGTGCAATGTCGTCACAAGATGGCCACCACAAGATGGTCACCACAAGATGGCCAGCAGGGAGGGCAGTTGGGGGCCATCAGGCCAGCAGGGGAGGGTAGGTGAGCAGTTAGGAGCCAGCAGTCCTGGACTGTGAGAGGGATGTCCGACTGCCAGGTTAGGATTGGGCCTAAACAGGCAGTTGGACATCCCCCAAGGGGTCCCAGATTGGAGAGGGTGCAGGCTGGGCTTAGGGACACCCCCCTTCTGTGCACGAATTTCGTGCACTAAACCTCTAGTGTGTACTATAATTGATATAAGCAGAAAAATATGTGAATAAACATAAAATAAGTAAATACAGAAAAATAAGAATTTATAACACCAATTGAGCAAGTTGGTTGTTGTTGAAGGACTATTGTATGCATTGTATGACATTATATATTGTGTTATCCTATATAATAAAGAGCTAATATGCTAATTAGACTGGATGGCGGAACGACCCTTCCAGAATGACCAGTGGGCTGGGCCATGAGGGCCGAAATGTTTAGAGAGCGAGGAAGGGAGAGAGATAAAGGCAGCCGAGGCTGCGAGTGCCGAGCTCCTTGCACGAAGTTTGTGCATTGGGCCTCTAGTATTATACATAAAAGAATGGAGCACCATGTGCTATTAGTGAAAATGGAAAAAAAAAATGTGGGATGCAATTTTTTTCCTTTATGGGCTGTTCCCATGTGAAAGAGAGGCACTGAACCAACTGCTCTGGCTGGTATATGTTAAGATATTAGATATATATGTTGTCTTATTTTTCTTTTGCACAATAAAAGATAATAGTTTATTTGTAGAGTTGGTAAACAAACAAACAAAAATTTAAAAGAGGTTGGTCGGAGAGAGAGAAATGAAGCAATAATAATGGTGTTAGGAGGCGTGAGTTCACCAGTGGGATACTCAAGGCAATCGAGGGAAAACATCCGGAAGCTCACATCATGTGGAGCTTAATTTCATGTGTCAGCTTGATAGGGCCACAAGGTACCCAGCCATTTGGTTAAGCATCATTCAGGGTGTGTCTGTGATGGTGTATCTGGATGAGATTAGCATTTGAATCAGTAGATTAAGTAGAGCAGATTGCCCTCCTCAATGTGGTTGGCTCTCACCCAATCCTTAGAGGCCTGAACAAAGCTATTGATGGGGTAAAGGAGAACTTGCCCTCTGCCTGACTGCTGAGCTGGACATCCGTCCTCACCTGCCCCTGGAATGGGACTCACACATCTACGCTCTTGGTCCTCAGGCCTGCAGACTTGGCCTGGAGTGACACCATTGGATTTCCTGGGTCTCCAATTTACAGATGGCATACACGGGACTTCTCAGCTTCCATAATTCATGTGAGCCAATTCCCTATTTTTATATATAAGATATATTTTCTAGAGAACCTTGACTAATACACAGGGCCAATACTGAGGGGCAGGATGTAATGGATTAGAGATGTTTGCAGCAGTGGGTTTGCTGGGGGATGTAGCAGTACTTGAATTCCAAGTCATGCCCTCTGACTCTCTGTACTTCCTTGGAATGTTTACTTTCATACTGGCATGAACAAGAGAGCTCAACTTCCACTAAATCCAGGAAGCACCTACTCCCCAGAGACAACGGAAGTCCTTGCAATAGGCAAAGTGCTTCAATTTTATCCTTTGACCTTCAAATTTAACCCTCAATATAATTAATTTGTCTCAAATATGTGAACCAATTCAACAATGAAAGCAGATCCTTTTATTTAGTAATAACTCAGTTTCATTTTAGATCTCAATGGCCTGTCACAAAGGCCTGATTGCAGTCATCACTCAATGAGTATGGTGGTGTCCCCCTATTTGTCTAGTTCAGATTTAATAAATGACACGTCATGTAATTTCTTATTTTATGTTTTAGACCCACAATCATCTTCTTCGACACTCAGTTATTCCCTTTAATATAGAATCTTAGGGTCTATATAGGGATTTATCTAATAGAGTGATTATAGTCCATTTGTTATGCTGGTGATTTCTAAACAATACATACCTATTACATTTGAGATGCAAAAGACTAGAGAATTTGAATTTGACTTTTTCCCTTATCTGTGGGGAAAGCCTGCATTTGGCATAAGTTCTAGCCAATAATTTACCATTTTCACTCTGATCAAAGTGCCACTGAAATTTTTATTTCAATTCAACCTTTGTGACTAAGGCCAGATGTAGGCTGAAACAGATAGGTCCTCAATAGACAGGATACACATGCATTTTCCTTCTGATTACGGGGATCAACGGCTGGTCAAAAATGGAAGGAGAACTCTGGTTACCAATTTTCTGCTTTTGGAGATTTTACATTTTTAACTATTAATAAGTTGAGCTATGAGGTAATAAATATGTTTAATTTTAAACATGTGTGGAGGACTGAAATACAGTGAAAAAAACCTTTTAAAATAACAATTTATTTGACTTTTTTCTACTAAAGCAAAGACATACCAATTATATAGTCAACTTTGGTTAGGAAATTATTACCTGTACAACTGCCAGGAAATGTCGACGACCTCTCAGGCACTGGAAGGTGGTTTAAGTGCCCTCCGTTCAGTTTGTTGTTTAGCACAAAAACTAGGCAAATC
The DNA here is from genome assembly GCF_963259705.1 of Myotis daubentonii. NCBI lineage: Eukaryota > Metazoa > Chordata > Mammalia > Chiroptera > Vespertilionidae > Myotis > Myotis daubentonii. The sequence goes on from NC_081841.1 coordinate 185,013,926, forward strand.
CACCATGAGGGAGATTAATTTGATTCACTACTTTTGTAGTTTATAAACAGAAAGTGACACTTTGTTACAAGGTTGAGTGCTGTGAAGTGCTGAGCTTAGTCTCCATTCAGTCTGTATTTCCTGTGAGTCAGGCACTTTGTCAAGTGATGGGGGTAAGGGTGAATTAGAAATATTTATGCGCAGGAAGGGAATTGTTTTGTCAGGGACTTGGAACTAGCACAGGAGTATCTCCTGAAAAAGAGAGTGAAGGTGCCAGACGTGACAGGATGAGGGACACCCGTGGGGGAGCACCCAGAGAGGGGTGGAGTGCTCTCTGGAGGAGGAAACCTGGGCCTCACCTCAAAGCTGCGAAATCAGGAAGAGAGCACAGTGGCAAAGGCACACAGCCAAGGACCATGGCGCCTGGCTCCTGGTGGACATTGCTCTTCGCGGTTCCCTCGTGAGAAGGGGGGTGCTAGATGAGGCTGGACCCACGGGTGAGGTCAGACTGGAGAAGTCTTGTGTACCATCTGGGAGCCATTGATGAAATCCATGGAGGAGCATGACATGATTTAATTTGCATTTTGGAAAAGCAAATATGCCTGGTGGTTTTATGAAAACTGAATTTTAAAGGGAAAAAAACTATAGTTAGGATCCAAGCGAAAAGGCTTGGATTTCAGAAGTACAGGGAGGGAAGAAGTAATATATTTTATTCAAAAAATTAGCTGGTAAAATCAGCAGTTTGGTAATTGACTAGGTTTTGGGTAACAGAGAACAATAATAATTCCAATAACGATATCTAATATTAATTGTAGTTTTCTATAAACTTTAACGTTAAGTGGGATGAGAGAATGCATTTGTCCATTTATTCATTTACTTATTTATCTCTTTATTTGTCCTGTCCTTTAGAACTTATGACATAAGGAGGGAGACAGATAATGAGTCAATGATTACTATGTATTTTATATTACAATGCATTTTAACTAAGGACTGAAAGATCTCAGGGAAGTTACCCATACATAACTGATATTTTAAAATATTCTACCTACTATTGCAACTTCATTTAATAAGTCAACATTATTATATCATGGCGATTGGCACTTGCTTAAGCAAATAACATTCACAGCTGTCATTATTTAAACAGAAAAGAATTAAATGTTGATAGCAGTTGAAATAAATGTTCATCTAGAGGTGACTTATATGCTAAAGTTTCAAACTTACCTACTTTTTCTCAACTCACACAAACGCCTGCCTGCACACATGCCTATGAGATTTATCTTTGTCACCAATGTCCCATCAGACATTTGAGGAATTTCATCAATGTCAGCCAAGAACCATTTGTAGCATTGAGTGAGTACAACTTGGAGGCTATACCTCATGTAATTCAGTTTCGGGCGAGCTGGAAATGTGCCCAGGATAGATGGCAGAGCTCTATTATGGGATGAACAGGGTAACCGCAAACAGGGCAGGAGAGAGAAACTCTCTAAGGACATCTGGAAGCCAATTGCCTGCATTGCAGTGCAGCCCTCGGCTATGAAACAAACCAGGCGAACAGATCAACCTGAGGTACAGCAACCAGAAGGGGCAATCGGGAGGTGGCTATGAGGTGAAGAACTAGAAAGCAAAATAAAATCACAACTGATTTTGTGTAAACCTCTTGATAATGGTTATGGTAATGGCACAAGAGAGTTACATCTATTTAAATCACTGTTTTGAAATGTTGCTCAAGTTCTCTGACAAGTGTTCTGTTTGTAGGATGCAAAGAATTTCTTTAACTATGTTTGCAGTTAAAGCAGGATTCAAAGTACTGTTGTTCCTTAGAGACATTTGGAGTCCTGAGCTAATTCTCATAATTATAATTTTGCAGTATTATATGCGATAAAAAATAAGACCGGGACAGAGATGGAGAAGGCAGGAAAGAATAGCATTTTTTTTCTCTGACATTTTTTTGGATATCTCTGTTTGGTTAGAATATATGAGAAAATTAAAGAAATAAAACAGGCCAAAAAAGTGCTGGCTGGAGCTACTTGTTCGATGTGATTTCATGGCAGCATGAAATGAGTTTTCAAAATCCCATTGAGTCTCCTCCACCAGGTCCTTTTGTCAGGACCCAACGATGTGCCCATAGCAATTCATTGCAGCCTCTAGGATTCAGTTTTTCCATCTGTAAAATGGGTATGCCAGACATACCACTTATTGGTGTGTGGTGAGGTTTACATGAGTTAACTTATGTGCCTCACAGATCATAAACACTAGATAAGTGTTTGTTATTGTTACGCTCTATAAAATGAAGAGGGTTAATAATTTTCACTGTTCCATCCAGCTCTGAAATTGAGCAGTGTCATATAGAACAGTTTTAGTTTGTACTATTTGCAAACAGCAGAAAATTTCATTTTGTGACAGAATGACTGCATATATTTAAATAAGTGATCTAGATAAGATTAAAATCTCATAAACTAATAAACAAGGTAGAGACTTATAAGGCTACTATTAAGACTGTGAATTTTTTGAAGGCTGTAAAGGGGCTCTATTTGTTTGCTTTGTTTGATACAAACCTCCCCTTTGTGTAAACAGAAAATGAATTACACTTACAAATTTCAGTGTAAGATGAAAGCATTTTAGTTTTATAAAATTGTAAAGTGATCAGTTTTAAGATACAGCTTATATTTTTTTTCAATAACTAAAAATTCCTTGGCAGAGATGCAAATGTGCTTTTTCATTTTTAATTTTACCACTTGGTATAAAAACTATATATACTGCCAATACAATCACAGAACATTTTAATAAAAGCAAAGAAAAACAAAGAGTGGATTAAGCTATCCATTAACATTGTGTCTGTGTCCACTCATTTTTTTTCTCCTGAAAACAAACACTTCATTTTAGAGCCTGCAGCTACCTGGTCAAAGGGATTCATTATCCCATGATTATTATGGGAATCTGGACAGTTCCATAAATCCAGATACTGAAATGTGTCATAACATGAAAGTGATTTCAGGAGTAAGAGATTACTTTTTTGTATGCAATGGCTGGCTTTTATTTCTAAAACAGACATTTAAAATAGTCAGTTAGGAATGTATATCTTCATTGGTGATGTCTATAAAGAAAATGAAAAGGAATTCTGTTATCACCCACTGATGAATGGAGAAATTTTGTTTTCAGTGAGCAAAGTTATTAAAATGATGTTTTATGTTTATACGTTACTTTTCTGTCTCCACTTTTATGATTTTTGGTAGAGAGGGCCATATTTGGACAAGTAAGCAAAATACATTTGGACTTGCTTTTAGTTTTCATTACAAAAAGAGTCTTTAGACTGAATGCTGAGCATTCACAAGGTTTTTTATCCATTTTAGATTGCACATTATTCTGATAAACTGCAGTTTCAGCTATTATAATAAGTGCGTTCTGATTTTTCAGCATTGAAGTAAAAGGATAACTTTGTGTGTGTGCTTCTAAAAAAAGAGATTTTTTAGAAAACAAAGGGAATTGTTTTTGTTTATTATAAGGAAATATTTCATACAGTTCTAAACTTCAGACTCCGAATGAAGCTGTAGTTCTTTCTCATTACCCTTGGATAGACATCTACCCTGGATAGAGGCTATCATTGACTATTAGAATATTGTCTACCTCATGCATGTCTAAACCAGAATCCCTACTATCCCCACCTGTTAGGCATTACCATGGAACCACATAGGTCTCATTTGTGGCAATTATCACAGTTGCTAATTCATTTTTGTTATTATGCTATTAATACATAAGAGCTCATTGGAATGCAAAAATCTTTAAGTAGAGAGATGTGGTTCATTTTGCTAAGCACTGTAGCCTGGCACCAACAGAGAGAGAGAGAGAGAGAGAGAGAGAGAGAGAGTTCTGGCATATCTTCTGATAAGGACACTAATCCTATCAAATCAAGGCCCCACAGTTATGACCTCAGTTAACCTTAATTACTTCCTTAGAGAATCCATCTCCAGATACCCTGAGGATTTGGGCTTCAACATATTAATTTTGGGTTGACAGCAATATTAAGTCCATAACAGATGGTATAGGCCAGTGATTCTCAACCTTCCTAACGCCACGACCCTTTAATACAGTTCCTCATGTTGTGGTGACCCCCAACCATAAAATTATTTTTGTTGCTACTTCATAACTGTAATTTTGCTGCTGTTATGAATCGTAATGTAAATATCTGATATGCAGAATGTATTTTCATTGTTACAAATTGAACATAATTAAAGCATAGTGATTTTTTTTTTTAGTAGCCTAGTTAGAGTTTTTTTTTTAAATTAAATCTTTATTGTTCAGATTATTACAGTTGTTCCTGTTTTTTTCCCCCATACCTCCCCTCCATCCGGTACCCACCCCACCCTCTGCCCTTACCCCCCGCACTGTCCTCATCCATAGGTGTACCATATTTGTCCAGTCTCTTCCTGTATCCCCCACACCCTTTCCCCCCAGAGAATAGTCAGTCCACTCCCTTTCTATGCCCCTGATTCTAATATAATCACCAGTTTATTCTTTTCATCAGATTATTTATTCACTTGAGTTTTAGATTCACTTGTTGATAGATGTGTATTTGTTGTTCATAATTTGTATCTTTACCTTTTTCTCCTTCTTCCTCTTCTTAAAGGATACCTCTCAGCATTTCATATAATACTGGTTTGGTGGTGATGAACTCCTTTAGCTTTTCCTTATCTGTGAAGCTCTTTATCTGACCTTCAATTCTGAATGATAGCTTTGCTGGATAAAGTAGTCTTGGTTGTAGGTTCTTGGTATTCATCACTTTGAATATTTCTTGCCACTCCCTTCTGGCCTGCAAAGTTTCTGTTGAGAAATCAGCTGACAGTCGTATGGGTACTCCCTTGTAGGTAACTGACTGTCTTTTTCTTACTGCTTTTAAGATTCTTTCTTTGTCTTTTGCTCTTGGCATTTTAATTATGATGTGTCTTGGTGTGGTCCTCTTTGGATTCCTTTTGTTTGGGGTTCTCTGCACTTCTTGGACTTGTAAGTCTATTTCTTTCACCAGGTGGGGGAAGTTTTCTGTCATTATTTCTCCAAATAGGTTTTCAATATCTTGCTCTCTCTCTTCTTCTGGCACCCCTATAATTCTGATGTTGTTATGCTTGAACCTGTCCCAGAGGCTCCTTACACTATCTTCGTGTTTTTGGATTCTTTTTGCTTTTTGCTTTTCCGGTTGGGTGTTTTTTGCTTCTTCGTATTTCATATCTTTGACTTGATTCTTGCGATCCTCTAGTCTGCTGTTGGGAGTCTGTATAATATTCTTTATTTCATGCCGGGAGCCGGTCCATCCTTGCTGTTTCAAGGGACCTGGCATATATGGCATACGGTTCTTAATATGTTTGCTCACCTTCTTGGCGCTGTGTTTTAACCAAAGTCACCTCTCCGAGAAAGGTTGAATCCCCAGGTAGGGATTTTCCCCTGAAGTTAGGGAGGGAATAAAACCCCTCAACTAAGTGCCAGGCGGGTAATTAATCCCTTTAACTACGAACAATCATGCTTAAACTACATAATCTTTTCTCCCTGGAATGGAGATAAGAAACGCCCTAACCTTTGTAATAGAGATTGATAGGATTAAATCAACTGGTATAAATACAGTTGTAACAAGACAGAAAGACTCAGAACTTAGAACAGAATCAAGAAGACAGAATCTACTCGGAGCCTAGAGACAGAGCCTAGCGGGAGAACATGGCAAGGGATCCTGGACTGAACCTGACTACAGAGATTGGCAGGAGAACCTGACTGAAACCTGGACACTGAACCTGACTGGAGAGCCTGGACAGAACCTGGCTGGAGAACCTAGCGAGGGAACATGGCTACAGAACCTTGCTGGAGATCCGAAGCAGAACCTCTCTGGAGATCCGGGCTAGAGATCCTGGCTAGGCTGCTGATCAACTGAACCCTATCTCCGTGTCATTCCTTCTTCGCCGACTCCGTCCACGCCTTTGGGGACCCCTGGACCTGCTGGGGCTGGACCCCGGCAATTTCAGTCAGTTATGCTTAATTTCTAGTTGGTCCTTTTTCACAACATCGAGGGTCTCACTAGATTTCTTGAGGGTCTCATTAAGTTTATCGGCTGTCTCACTAGACTTATTGAGGGTCTCACTAAATTTATCGGCGGTTTCTAGAAAAGTCTTGAGAGACCTTAAAAGTGTGGTTTTGAACTCTAAATCCAGTAGTTTGCTTTCCTCCATTTCTGTCATTTGTGTCCTGTTTCTTTGTCTCCGCATTTTTTATGCTTCCCTGTGTTGATAGAGTGGCTTTGTGTGCTAGGTGTCCTATAGGGCCCGGTGGCTCAGCCTCCCCAATTACCTGAGGTGGGCACTCTTGGTGCACCCCCTTGTGGACTTTGTGCACAGTCTTGTTGTAGTTAAGCCTTGATTGTTGTAGGTATCACTGGGAGGAATTGACCTCCAGGCCAATTGGCTGTGAGAATCAGCTGTGTCTGCAGTGGGAGAACTTCTGTGCTGGAGACACCCTTCTGGGGCAAGACTTGCTTCAGTGGGGCTTTGGTGCTAACTGAGTCTGCCCCCTGAGTGTGTCCCTTATGGATCCAAGGAGCTGCAATCTGGATGGTCCCACTCTGACCACCGGGTAAAGCATAGTGATTAATCACAAAAACAATATGTAATTATATATGTGTTTTCTGATGGCCTTAGGCGACCCCTGTGAAAGGGTCATTTGACCCCCAAAGGGGTCGCAACCCACAGGCTGATATAGGCAAAGCCTTAAGAGGAAAGCTTTTTAAGAAGCAAGGAGTAGTCAGCTGTTTCAGCTTCTATTTGCATGTAGCAGAATGAATAAAGCCTGTTGGGTTTTGACACATGTAGGTAATGGATGACCTTGGTACAGTCCCTTCAGTGGAGTGGTAAGGGGGAAAGACAGACTGAAGTGAGCAGAGTAGTAGTGGAAATTGTAGATCAGAGCTAATAAGCAGGCAACATAAAAGCTTGGCCCTTAGGAGGAGCAGAGAAATGTGAGAATCTGGAGGTCAAAAACTAAATCAAGAGAGTTTCCTCCTTTTTAGTTTTATTTATGGCAGACACTGGAGGTTGTTTGTGGGAAGGAAAAGATCCAGTAACAATAGAGATGAACTACTCAGGAGAGAGAAGGGGTCACTCCAGGAAAGACTTGGAGAGGCTGCAATAGGAAAATTCTTCATTGGCTAGGAAAAAAGGTAGTGTCTCTATTTTCACAAGAGGAAGCAAAAATAAGGTCTGGGTTACAAAGCAGGAAATAAGATCAGATATTGTCTAAGGATTGTCTCAGTGAAGTACTAAGTACTATGCTCAGCAGAAAAAAGGAAGAGTTTGAGGAGTGAGGAAAAAGACAATGAGATAGTTTCCAAGGTGTGGAGTAAGTTTCATCACAGAAAAAGAATTGTTGAAGCAGCATTATAAATGTATCCAGTAGAAGGAACAAACTATGCACACTTTTCTAAATACCAAGGATGTGTCAAAGGGTTCTCTCTCTCTCTCTCTCTCTCTCTCTCTCTCTCTCTCTCATACACACACACACACACACACACACACACACACCTTGAGGGAGGGAGGGGAGAGAGAGAGAGAAAGAGAGAGAGGTGATTTTATTAGATGAATTTGGACTCTTGGCTTGTGATGAATCACCTTTTGTGTGATTTTATTCAGCAATTCTCAGCCATATGAGTATGGACATGAAGAGGTCAGATGATCATACAATTAATGTCTGCTTTATATTTTCTAAGTGACTATGATTGAGGGATAAAGAGAAACAATGAGTATCTTTATGAGAGATAGATGTAATGGTGGGCCATGAATTCCAACTTGAAGAAGAAAAGAAATAAAGAGAAGAAAGGAGGAGATAATGGAAAAGGATTGGAGGTCATCATGCTTACGAGTTGTTTTCCTGGGAAGGCATGTATAATATGTTTTAAGAATAAAAACTAGTGAGACAATCTAGTCTTTGATTTTGAGAGTGAAGCAGTTTTAGTGCAGGACAAATATCAAGTTTTATTTATATAGCCCATGAAATAACAGTCTATGATCTTGGGGTAGAAGATGCCTGACCTTCCTGAAGGTGAAATGAAGTAAACCCTGGGTCTACATGCCTGTGGAGGTAATCAAGTTTCCTGAAGAAGCACATCACATTTTCAAAGTATTTTTTCTCTCCGCTTAAAATATTTAAATCTATGTTATAGCAGACTCTAATGAGGCCCCACCCGTAAAGTAATTGCTACATATAAAAATGGTAGTTGTTGATCTTTATTTGAAGAACTGGTTTCTAGACCTCCACCACTAAGTTCAACAGATTGATTTATCAAATAACCATTTCCCCCAAAATGTACTCATTATAGAACCTACCAGCTTGGCTGAAGTTCTCCTTCAGGGTTGGAAAAACTTATAATAAACTTAACTTTCAAAAGATCTTAGATGGACACTTTTAAATTTTGTTTTACATGGCACCTTACTAATCTTGTTAAAAATTTGTTGGCTGAATATTCAACAAGTCAAACTAGGTGTTGGGGAAATTTCCGTCTGTGTTTGCAATTTAAAGGCGATTATAAGCTAGTCTCAATCTGCTGCTGGGGAAAAAGGGAGGGGAATTCATGCTTGAGGCATATGAGGCAGTTCAAAAAGTTAGCCAAATGAGGTCCCCAGAGAAGCTCAAATTTTTTTTTCCTCTTTTGTTTTTTCTCTTTTGCTGTCCTTGTTTTACAGATTCACCTTTGACTATCTTAGAAGATAGCTCCAACTCATCCTAGGTCGCTTGAATCAGAGAGTTCGTAGATACACCTGATGTTTTAGGAATGTCTTACTTTGGATTAGAAGAAACTGCCTGGTAGATGCTAAATGTGCCACAAGGTAAATGCCACCTTCTGGAAGACACACTTAACAGCAAAGTTAATGGATGTCTATTTTTAGAGCTGGCAGGTTTTTTTTTTTTAAAAAATAATATACTCTGAAATGTCTCCTTTGCTGGCTCAAGAGGCACCAAAGTTAAGGATCATAATGCTGGATAACCTTGTACAAATGTTTTAAATGTTTAGCCTTTGAAAAATCAGGATGTTGTTACAAACATTTGTGTATATTCAGAACTGTTTGCTTTTCTTCTTTGTACTCTCTTACTTGAGTAGAAGCAAAAGTAGATTTCTCACCTTTATCTTTGCTAGCCTTTGGGAGACTCTCCTGAGCTGTCTCGTGTAAGTGGGAGGAATTGCTTCTTGATAGATTTGATTCCATCTCCTGACAAGTGGGATGTGGCTCATCTTAATGCCTATACTCCTCTTGCTAAGGTGCATGGCATATTTCAGTACGTGATCTCAGTTCTCTGGCCTTTTAAACTCAATATGGTCTATCTACTCCACAGCAAAACTAATTTTTTGTGGAGAACTGAACTACAAAATGTATAGCAATCTCATAAAATTCCAAGAGGAGCTGTTGAAGAGTGAATGGATACTCTCCTCTCAGAATTTAATATTAGAAATAGACACAAAAGAATTACAAAACTATCAAAATCCCACTTATACACATATTATGACAGTATTACATTGTATTGGGTGTAATGAGTCTGGAAATACTTATAGCTACCTCTCTATTCTTTGAGCCAGCACTATACTAGAAGATAAAATTGTACATATACTGTAGCTCAGTGTGTCCTACCATTCTTAGAATTCAGGATCTAGGAAAAATAACCATTTATTTCTTGGTTTAACCCTGGAAGTAAGGGACCCAGTGCCGGCCAACCCACATTATTAGATTACGGAAATAAGAACTATGTGAGTCAAAGGAAGGAAGATGAAGTGTGAAGGGGAGGCAGCATCCAGACCAACCTTTTCAAACTAGATAAACCACTGAGATAAATATTTGTGGTGAGCACATTCATTTAGGAATAGAAGGAGTTCCACACCTGGAACTCTTACTCAAAACAGTAAGAAAAGCAGTAAGAATGAGAAGGAGCTGGAGGAAAGGCATTGAATTAAGGGTTTATTTAAATTGCATTAAATACTGCATTTTGACCATTTCATAAATTGGAGGTTCTACTTTCTTCAGGATATTATCTGATTCTCTTCTCAAAGGCAGTGAGTTATTAATTCACCCAGTATCTGTTATCTTCCTATTTCCAAAACGTTCTACTAAAGAGTAGGGGCCATAACTTCTGACAACGAGGAAGGGTCATTAATTTTAACTCTAGAAGTCTTCTCATCTGAATCTTGATGATTCCCCAAGTAAAAGATCTGGAAGATCAAAGGAAATTTTTAGAACGTAGAGAACTGACCCTGTGACAAATATATTTGGAGTCCTGTTTCTGACAATATGGTAAGACCAAACGTTCTGAATATACTTTCCATACTGAATATTCAGAAGTATTGGATAAAATACAGAAACATAAGAGCATATTCAAGTTCACTGAGTATGTAAACACATAAATACAATAAGGGATCTTTCTAGAGGCCAAAAATTAAGACAGAGTTGATCAGGAGGAGGGAAAAGATAACACCTTTCTATTTCTATTATCCACACCCTGAGCCAGCCGAATCTGACCAACAATGCCATCAATAACTAGTTTACTAATAGGCTAGTCGAGGTAGAGGCCATTTGGATTATAAAATTCTATCTCAGAGATGACTTCAGGATGCAATGAGAAAAAAATTGGCATTTTCTGTATCTTGAAACAGAAGGTACTTAAACATTTTGTTTTGTTTTTCTCTCCTCTCTATTTTCTTCCCTTCTAGCCAAATCAATAGCTTACCTGAACAGTACAGAAATAATTAGTTTTGGGCTTGATGTGGAAAATCCAGAGGAAAATATATTTTCTTAATTAAGGATGCATATTTCAGAGGTCATAATCCTTTGGTCCATTATTCACCATGTTAGGGAGTAGAAGTAGACGCTAATAATGTAGTCAGAAGGCATTATTTTTTTTTTTGGGGGGGGGACATTAATTAAGTTAGATATGGAGAAAGTTTAAAAGATAAGTTTTACATTATCAAGATTTATAGAGTTTTATAAAGGGATGGTGGTGTGTAGGAAAAAACCTGAACCTATCAAGAGTAGAGCAATAAAATAAAACATATTTTTAAAAAATATAACACAGACCTCTTCCCAATAGGTGAGCTAATAGAATCTTGCCACATGTAAAAGGAAAAAAATGAGAGACACCTAATCCCATTAATCTTCTTGTTCCATCAGTGGAGACGAAGTTGGACAGGAGGAAACATTTTCAGGGAAGCACTCAGAATAATGGAACAGCTCTGGGCGACGTGCTGAATGGTGATCTGATCCAATTACTTAGACTAAAAACCATGAAAAGAATTTCACACTTTGTCTGGCTAAGAAAACAGTTTTATCAAGTGCATGATCCTAAATGTGCTGAAATTTCTTTTTCTTTTCTCTTTTCACTGTCCTGCTTCAGTGGGTATGCTACCTGGAAAAATGAAAGGCATTGTTGATGACAGTTCTTTAAGTAGAGAGAGAACAATACATGGTATTAAGGTGTTGAGTGCTGAGTCTGGGAAGATACTGAAAAATCTGAGCTTTTAAATGGGTTGGTGTGTTTAAAATATATGTATTTCTATTCTTTCCCATGATGGTTTTCATTTTCATAATTTTATTCTTTCTTTTTTGTGGCTGTTAAAACCAGAGGTCTGAAATCAATGTTCATAAATAGACACTATGCATTCCTGGAAATGCTTTGAAATTATATGCAAAAGTTGTAATTGCAAGTGCATATTTTTCCTCCAGGGACAGAGAAAATAATATTTTTCAGATTTTTCAAAGTTTTTTTTATGACTAAAAATATTTTAAACACAGTATGAGGTGTGTTGTCCTTTGCTGCAGTTTGGCCGGAAGCCAAGCCTTTCTGCCTCCTGCCCTCTGCTCCCCTGGGTCAAATCCATGCATGTCCTTTCTCTCCACCCGAAAGTGTAGCTACTGGAGGATACATCTATTCACAGTGTCTAAGAGTGGAGTTCCAGATAAGAAAAAATTCCTTCCGATTAGCAAATCAGGTCTTTGCTGGCAAAAAGACCTGGGAGTTGGCTGCACCCTGTCTGACCTTGGCATTCAAAAGGAGCTTTCAATTCATCCCACTCAAAGACACACTTTTGTGGTGCCAAGAAAAGGATGAAGTCTTACACCATACCCAAGGAAAAGCCATCTAAGAGGAGTAAGGTTAGGATTTTTTCTTCTGAAATACTGTGAGAATGGCAAAATGTGTCCCTTCATTGGGTATTCCTTCCTGGGAATGGGGCGGGGGAGGTTTGAAATCTTCATGGCCAGTCACTTTCACAATCAGGAGGGAAGTGGTGTCAGATCCACCGTTTCCACACACTGTGTAGTGAAGAGTACTAATTCCCCAAAGACACGCAAAAGCCTCACAAACCAACCAACCACACAAGACTGCTTCCCAAGTGTCATAATGACAAAAACGAGAATGGTCACTGAAAAAGCATAAAGTAGCAAAAACCCTCTTCAGAGTAACAACCAAACAAAACATGTTTTCTAAGTAATAATACTCTTTTCCAAACACTCCCCCACCTCGCCTGCCTCCCTCAACCAGAGGAAGACGAAAAAGACCAGATAGAGTGAGGCTAAAGATTTCTCCTTCTTATAAAATTAGTCACCTTGTGCAAATCAACAGATCCTGAGAATGGAAATCTATTTTTTCTAATGTCTGTTTGAGTTTTATCTGTCTTTGACTTATGACCTGTATTTTTTTCAGTATCATTCAGTTTTAAATATTTTAATTTGTATTGACATTCACTGTTTGACTCATGTTAGTTACAAATGCATTGCTTGATTTCTAATATGTTTGTGGTGTGGTTTTTTCTTCTTCTACTTTTTGTTGTTATTTATTCCTAGCTTAATTCCACTATAGTTCAGTTTTAAAAATGTTGTTGAGACTAGCTTTATTGCCTTGCATATGTTTAATTTTGGTATGTGTTTCTCCTGCAACTGCAAGTTATATGTAGAATGCACTTTTCATGTGCAGCGTTCCATATAAATCGACTGGATTCATCATGTTGTTTAAGTATTTTATCTCTTTATGAATTGATTTTTGTTTGGTTTATTAGCAGTTAGAGAATTATGTTAAAAGATCCCATTATGATAAATGATTTCTCTATTTTTTTCTTTTACATTCAACCATTACTTAACTATTTAAAACTTATATTTAGTTGCATAACATTTATAAGCTTTCTATCTTCCTGGTTGATTCACATTCTTATAATTATTTTTGTTCACCTTTATTTTTAGTAATGTTTCTTGCCTTAAAGTCTAATTTGATACTAGCATAGCTACACCAGCTTTCTTTTGTTTTAAAGAATGTTAAATGTTTTTAACATTTGCATGGCATATCTTTTCTCATCCATTTACTGAAAAATTTTTGTATCCTTAAATTCAAGACCTGCTTTTTTTGTATGCAGTACATATTTGAAGTTTGTTTTGTGTCAGTGTGATAATATTTCAATACTTTTAATTTTAAAAATGTAATGTGGTTCCTGACATATTTGGATTTAAATTTACTATTTTACTATTTACTTTTTGGTTTTCTCACATCTTCTACATTCTTATTTTCACCTTTTATATTAATCAAGATTTCTTTTTCATCCCATTTTTCTTTTAGATTAGAAACTTAATTACATATTCTTTGACCACTTTTAGTGGTTATCCTAGATCTGACAACATTAATCTAGGTCATAATCTTGACCATTATTGACTAATATAAATTAGTACATTTGCCACTTCCAAAACAATGAAAATAAATTTAAAACATTGTAAACCTATCCTTTTTGTGTTATTTCTGTTATGTGTTTTATTTTTAAAAATTAAAACCCCAAATATTATTACAATTTTATACAATCAATATTTATGTTATTTTCCCACATATTTACCATTTGATTTTCTATTAATCTTTATTTTTTTAAATGTTATGCTTCATTCTAAGATCATATTTGTAGTACATGAAATTTTTTGATATATATTTTAATGTGATCTATTGGGAATGCATTTTCTCAATTTTGTTTATAAATACATATTTATAGCCTTCATTTTTGATAAATATTTTCAAAGGTAGGCATTTACGTTTTCCTGAAATTTCAAGTAAATTATTCTATTTTTTTATTACTCCCTCCTCCCTTTGTTTTCTTGTGAAAAAACTCAGCTTCAGCATGATTTTTCTTCCTTTGAAGATAGCCTTTTTTCTTCCTGCTTCTTTAGTATTTTTATTTATCTTTGCTCTTTAAATATTTGCAATGAAATGTCTGTGTAGTTTTCTTTATATTTACTCTGCTTGAGATTTGTTGGGTTTCTTGAATCCATGAATTGAAATCTTTCATAAATGTTGGCAAAGTCTCATTCGTTATCTCTTTAAGTATTGCTTCTGCCTCTTTTCTTCGTCTTTGACTCCAATGACCATTTTTTTAAACCTTTGTTTCTAAGATTCTTTTCTGAATTTTATATCCTTTTATCTCTTTGGCCATCAGCCTTTGACCTATAATTTAGTTTATCAATCCACCATTTAGCTGTTTCTAATGAACCCTCTATATTGAGTTTTTAGTTTCAGTTCCTGTACTTTCAATAATAGAAGTATACATTGATCTCTTTTCAAATACTTTAGATCCTGGTGAACATGTTCATTTTCCCTTTTATCTTATTAAATACTAGAGGCCCAGTGCATGAAATTCATGCACAGGTAGGGTCCCTAGGCCTGGCCGGCGATAAGGGCTGATCTGTGGGGCAACCGGCGGGACAATGATTGGGGGCCCTGCTGGCACCTGCCTTGGTTGGCTTGGGGCCTGCAGGCTGGGGGCAGCTTCTGCATTGAGCATCTGCCAGCTGGTGATCAGTGTGCATAACAGCGACCAGTCGTTCCAAGGGTGGTTCCACCATTTGGTCAATTTGCATATTAGGCTTTTATTATGTAGGATATTATTCACAGTTATTTTAAAGTTCATGTCTGATAACTCCAATAGCCGTACAACCTGTTGGTTGTATTTCTTTTTTTAAAAAAGTGTAACTTTTATAAAGACTCTCCAGGTTGAATGTGCTTTTGTACATTTTCTGACAGAGAAAGCAACACCAGAATGCCTGGTGTGGATCTAGGGACATCCAGCAGGACCCAGGGTGTGCGGCATGGATTCGGGTGTCAGTCATGAACATCGGTGTCTGATGTGGACTCTAGAGCAGCCAGTGTAAATTGCGGCATCCGGCATGGAGCGGGGGTGTCCCACGTGGACCAGACATCTGATGTGTTTCCAAGGAGCCCATTGTAGACTGGGTGTGGTTCTCTTGGTTCTCTGTCTTGATTAATAATATTTTATTATTGGTATAAATCATGTATTTAAAAATTGTCAAAGTTCTGGATGATGTTATCCTACTTCATGAATGATTTCCTTTAGCTTCTGGTAGGCAGGCAATAGTAGGAAATAATTATTCTAATTACAACATGGATGATCTGTTTTAAGGGTGTTTTTCAATATTTTTAAGATCTGCTCTATTTCCTGTTAGCTTTTAATTCTAAGGTATAATATTTTAGTTGAAACCCTGGAATGTTTCCCAGATCTCCTCCACCTTTGTTTGCCTTAAACCCTAATATTTGTTTTCTCACTGCCTGGAAACAGATAATTCTCAGCTTCTTAGCCTGACAGCAGGGAGTTTCTCCACTCCTGGATCTTAGCCTCTCATATCCTGGCTACCCTCACAACTTGCTCATGCTATCAAATGAAACATTTTAAAAAATTCTGTGCAGTTTTCCAGTTTTTAGAAGGAGGATCCATCTCCTATTGACATTAGACCTTGGAGATAGAGCTTGTACTTACGATTTAAATATATGTGTATGTGACGGTCTAGAATTAATTAGTATAAACTCCCCACCTTAATATATTTGTACTCTTCTGCCACTTCCCATAATTTATTGAAATAATATAGCAATTGGTTTTAAAATATTGCCTTTCTTTTTCACGATTATACTTTTCTCCTTCCTCAGGTTTTTATTTTTAGGTTTCTTGAAGCTTCAGGACATATTTATATGCTGATACATTTATTCCTCCTTACATTGCTCATAATCTTTTCTTATTTACATTACTGGAGGCCTGGTGTATGAAATTCTTGAACGGGTAGGATCCCTAGGCCTGGCCAGTGATCAGAGCCAATCTGTGGGGTGACCGGTGGGGTGATCAGGGGGCCCCCAACTCGCACCCGCCTTGGCCGACCTGGCACCGCCTGTTCAGAAGGAGGTGGGTCGCCTCCTTCAGTGAGGAGACTGGTGGGGCAATCAGGGGGACTCCCCCCGGCCACACACACACACCTGCCTTGGCTGGCCTGGGGCCTGCAGGCTGAGGGCAACTCCTGCATTGAACGTCTGCCCTCTGGTGGTCAGTGCATGTCATAGCAACTGGTCGTTCTGCTGGTCCTTCTGCAGTTTGGTTGATTTGTATATTAGGCTTTTATTATATAGGATGTTTCCCTTTCTTTGATTTACTTTTATTTCCCTGGAATATTATTTTCTAGAAATGGTTATAGATGAAAAATTTCCTGTTCTTTGTAAACACAAGAATATTTTAATATTGTCCTACTTTGATTGGGTATACAACTATCTTGTTCAAAATATTTTTTTCCTCAGAAGTATGAAAATATTATTTATTTTCTTCTAGTATTGATGTTGCTGATGAGCAGTATAAGGTCAATTTGACTTTTTTGTAGGCATTAGTTTTTGTTGTTAAGATGTTTAAAATGTTAAAAAATTGAGATATAATTCATATAGCATAAAATTCCTTTAAAAATATACAATTGTTTGAGTGATTTTAGTATATATACGTATAATGTGTGTATAAAAATCTTTAGAATTTTTAAAGAATATTTAGTACATTCAGAAGGTTATGCAATCACTCTATTATCAGAATATTTCCATCTCTCCAAAAAAAAAAAAACCAAAAAAAACCCCCAACTCCTATACCCATTGGCAGTCACCCCCTGTTCCCCTCTCCCTCAAGCCCCTGGAAACCCTAATGTACTTTCTATCTCTATAGATTTGCCTATACTGTGCATGCCATGTGATGGAAACATATGCTATGTGGATGCTTGTGTCTCGCTTCTTTTACTTAGCATAATGTTTTCAAGGCTCATCTATATGATATAGCAATATGTCAGTACTTCATACTTTTCGGTGCCTAAATAATATTCCATTGTATGGCTTTACTATATTTTGTTTATCCATTCATTATTTGATGGACATTTGGATTGTTTAAATTTTTAATTATTATAAAAATACGACTATAAATTTTTATGTATAAATTTAGTGTAGAGATATGTTTTCAGTACTTAGAAGTAGAATAGCTCTATGTATCAGTGTCTTCTGGTACACAAATACTTATTATTTTTATGAAGTTCAATTTATTTTTATACTTTTTATTTTTATGAAGATCAATTTATTTTTCCTCTCTTTGCTTGTACTTTTGCTGTCATATATAAGAAATCATTGATGAATCTAAGGTCATGGCTATTTAACTCCATTTTTTTTTCTAAGAATTTTATACTTTTGGCTCTTAAATTTAGATCTTTTATCTATTTGGGGTTAATTTTGGTTATAGTGTGAGGCAAGAGTCCAATTTCACTCTTTGGCCTGTGGCTGACTGGTTGTCTAAGCATCATATGATAAAAGACAATTCTCCCATTGTTTTGGCACCCTTATTTAAAACTCATTTGATCATCAATATCAGAATTTATTTCTGGAATCTAAATTTTATTTCATTTATTCTATGCTAGCACCGCATTTTTTTATAATTATGTGCTTTATTTTTATTTACTATACCAACATTTTCAGGAGACTTTACATTCAGTTTTATAATTCATTTTGCAAGCAAATTCTAACATACAGTATTTACTTTGAACTGGTTTTTAAAAAATCAATAGGAAAAACAATACTGCAGATATTAAAGATTGGTGTGTTTTTGTTTTTAGTTAGTAATGACTTAGAGACTTTAAACTCTTTAGGTCAGTGTTTTTTGTTATGGCAATGCTTTACTAAGAAGAAAATGGATAGCTTTTCCTCAACAATTAAAACAAATAATGTATCTTTAATTAATAGCATAGTTGTAGATAACACCACATATTTTTATGTTAAGTTTTAAAATCAGGGAGTATGAGTCCTCTAACTTTATACTTTTTTTCAAGATTCTTTTAGCTATTCTAGGTTCCTTGATCTTGAATTTTCATATGAATTTTGGAACCAGCTTGGCAATGTATGCAAAAAAAAAAAAAAGAGGCAGCTGTTATTTTGATAGAAATTACATTGAATCTGCAGGTCAATTTGGGGACTGTTATTATTTTAACATGACTAAGTATTTCAATCCATGAGCCTGGGATGTATTTCCATTTATTTAGTTTTGCTGAATTTACTCCAACATATTTAAAAGCTATTGTAAATAGAATTGTTTTCTTAATTTCATCTCCAGTTTGTTTATTGTTATCGTGTATAATGTGATTGATTTTTGTGCATTGATTTTTGTATCCTATAGCACTGCTGAACTTGTTTATTAAGTCCAACTAGTACATAAAAGCCTAAGCAACCGTTCGACCCTTTGGCCTGTAGCTATGATGCGCATTGACCACCATGGGGGCAGACACTCAATGCACAGGCATGGAACTGACTGATGAATCTCAGAGGGAAGGAGGGTGGGGGAGGGCTGGAAGAGATTAACCAATGATCATATATGCATACTAGAGGCCCAGTGCACAGATTCATGTACCAGTGGGGTCCCTCGGCCTGGCCTGCACCCCCTCACAATCTGAGACCCCTTGGGGGTTGTCAGAGAGCCTGTTTCGGCCCGATCCCCGCAGGCCAGGCTGAGGGACCCTACCAGTGCACAAATCCATGCACCAAGCCTCTAGTTTGCAGACAATCCTCAGGTTATGTTGGACTTGATGTATATTGTTTGGTGTTTACGTCACCATCTCCCATATATTTATTAAAAAAAAAAAAAGATTCCATCATTTCAATGTATGTACATATGTGCTTTGTTTTTTATTATTTATTTACCAAGGTCAGGGATTTTTATCTTTCTTTTAATTTTTTTTTTACCGTTTCACTTCATTATTGCTGTTTATGTGCTCCATATGAGTGATGTAGGTGCTTATGTAGGTGGGTTCCAACTTACAGCAAAAATCGCATTACGTCACGCAGTAGGAAACTCTGACATACCCCAAGGACCTACTGTATATTGATTTAGCCAAGGATTATAGTGATACTAGGGGCCCGGTGCATGAAACTCGTGCACTGGGTGGGGGGGAGGGCAGGGGTTAGTGTCCCGCAGCCCAGCCTGCCCCCTCTCACATACTGGGAAGCCCTCAGGCGTTGACCCCCATCACCCTCCAATTGCAGGATCGGCCCCTTGCCCAGGCCTGATGCCTCTGGCCTAGGCGTCCGGCCCAGGTATCGGGGACCTGCAGTGGCAGCGGGGGGCACCGCAATCGCGAGGGCTCCGCCCCTGCCCCTGCAGGAAGCCTCTGGCTGAGGCGTCCGCCCCTGGCAGCGGGGACCCACAGCTGCAGTGGCCCCGCGATCGTGGGCTTCGCTTTAGGCCCAGGCAAGGGACCCCTAGCTCCCGGGACTGCCAGCTTCGACCATGCCCAGCTCCCATCGCTGGCTCCACCCCTACTTCCTGCTATCACTGGCCAGGGCGGAAAAGGCACCTGATTCTCTGATCATGGCTGGGGGGCAGGGCAAAGGCGGCCCCAGGGCCACCTTTGCCCTGCCCCCCAGCTCTTAGCTCCCCCCTGGGTTTCTGATCACTGTCAGTGGCAGGGGGCTTCTTCCTGCTTTCCCTTTCGCCTCCCTGCATTGTGCCTACATATGCAAATTAACCGCCATCTTGTTGGCAGTTAACTGCCAATCTTAGTTGGCAGTTAATTTGCATATAGCCCTGATTAGCCAATGAAAAGGGTATCGTCGTACGCCAATTACCATTTTTCTCTTTTATTAGTATAGATAGTATTTTTGTGGATTCATTAGGATTTTCTATAAACAAGGTCATATCATCTGCAAATATAGTTTTATTTATTTTATTTCAATCTGGATGCCTCTTATTTCTTTTTCTTATCTAATTGCCCTGGCTAATTGGGGCATTTTAAAGGAATTTTTCTTTTTTCTTTAGAGCACCGGCAATTTACCTGCAGTGGTTTAAATGTGGAGTGTGTACATGTGTGTTCACCTGTGTGTGTTAAAATCAAGCTTCTTTCACTCAGTGTGTCCTTGGACCTAGCAAGGCTTGAGCATTTCATTAGCTCTCAGATATTTTCCTCTTCTTTCTATCATGGGGTCATACGTCTCTCTGTTTTTATTCTCTTCTTATATTTCTTTAGTTTTTAAAAATATTTTGCATCTCTTTACCCTATGATCCTGCTTCTACTTCAGTGTTTGATCATAAACTCTAAGTTACTATTCTATTCATCTATTAATTTTTTATTTGGTCAGTTGTAGTTTATATTACCGATAGCGCTGAGTTTGTTCTTTCCACAGTTTTCAGTGGTTTTTAGGCCCTTTGAAGTTTGTCTGAGGATATTAATTATAATCATGTTGAAGTTTTCTTCTGTTCTTTACGTTATAATTTTTAGATCTGTTATGTAGATTTTTTCAATGTTTTGTTTTCTTGTTTTGATCACATTTTAAAGAGAGTCTGTTTTAAACAAAATTAACGAAAGTGAGTGTATTTTCCCAGACTAAATGATAATTACATTTGCCTGACAGTCAAAGGGGCTTTGGATTACAGACGTTTCTTTCTTGTGATTACTCAGGGGATGTGTAGGGCTTGTGACCAAGTGGAGTTTTTCCCAGTTTGTTTTCTAGAGAAGGTGGTTTCCACCCCTGCACATTATAGTCAGGTCCCTCAAGCATTGAATTCAGCATTTTACTTAGAGAAAAGTTACAGTCATTGGTACAGAGAGTGATGGTATTGGCTCATTGGTCACACCCTTCAGTTAACTACCATTTCATTGCTGATTACCCACTCCTTGTAGTTTCATTACCCTGATTTGGGATTATTCCAAGATCTTGCTCAGAAAAGCCTTTCTTTTTGGGGGACAACGTTTCTGTTTCCTCCAAGGAGTATGTACAGTCTTCAGTTGACTCATGTCTCATTGTTGATCTGTTCCCATTTGCTTTACGCCTTTCAAAAACTGTTTACATTTGTGGGATGCTGGTAGAATAATCCTTGTTTTCCCCAACACCTTCATGAATTTACCTTTGCGTTTATTTGTAAACATTCTTTTCTGTCATGATAGAGTTTTTAGCTGGGGAAGCAGAAAGCAGTATTTTCCAGTCAGCCATCTTGAATGAGGTGGTGGTGTCATTCCTTTTTTAAGTGAACTTTTCCTCCGTCTGCTACAAAGGCACAGCTGTATGGAAACACTAACCCTGCAGGTCTGTAATTTATTTCTAATTTAAAAATCATTTCTTACATTACAAAATAAAGGTTTATTTGCAGATGACATTGAAATATTCCCAGCAGAAAGCCCTAAATCATAATATCGAAGTCTGTGGATTTTCACAAACCTGAAGAAACAAGTGCCTCGTTAAGTTTTTCAAATACACAAGCTCAATGGTGAAGACTTTTTTCAGTGCCAGTCCTCATTTACTGATTTTATATTCAGAAAAAATATTTTAAAAATTTATATTATAATTCCAATTATATTTTCTGCTATAACTAATCACAATTTTAAAATATTGTTTATACGAGAGAACAAAATTGGGTTCCACTTAGAGCTGCCAAATAGTAACCAAAAACAGAAGTCAAATTGAAAAGGGGAATATAGCAGCTTTAAGGTGCCAACCTACATTAAACCTTTATAAAACTTCTCTTCTTTCTTCCCAGAGTTATAGTCTTAGTCATCATCCTTCCCATTCACATCAAATGAAGTAGTTTGAGGAACCATTCCCACAGTTCACAGTCAATGTGAAGTCCTGTTTTCCTCACTTCTTTTCAGGGTCATCCTCTTCTAGTATATTGGGAAGAAGAAATTTCGCCTCACCTGCCCTCCTGAGTTAGTATATTCAATAGTGTTGTTTTCCCCCCAATGTTACCCCAATGTTTGCTGTAGACTCTTATGGCCATTAATCTTTTCAGCATCATTTCACTCCTGCCCCTAGAACCCTTGCTATAAAGTTCATGAATGCTAGGCTATATTAGTGCAGCAACATTTTCCTAAAGATAGGAGTACTGGGGGAGACTACCACACAAGAAAAACAACAACAAGAATTTGATCTTTCCTGGAAAGGAATGGAAAAAACAAACATTCCCCCCCCCTCTTTTTTTAGTTTATTTATTTTTGTCTTTATTCATGGCACAGTCCAGTTTCTTTCTTTCTTGTATAAATGTTCAAGATGTCTCTTACCATCTTTTTTTCTTCTTCAATTAATAGTAGACACTCCTTTCATTACCTCTTGGGACATTGGATGTGGGAGCTTTTAGCTGTATGTAACTGGTCTGTTGTGAAGCCATCTGAGGATAACTCTGATGGCACTACTCACTCATCAACACATACAAGCATATATACATACAAACATGCTTCTAGAGATGATGTCACGGAGCCCCAGATGTCCCACCTCTAAGCTGTTTGAGTTTTCCCAGCTCAGGCTCCAGGGATGTGAGTGAAGGAGGCTTTGAGTTGACCCCAGCCCAGCTACCATCTGACTCCAACTGCTCGAGAGACTTCTAGGGAGAGCTAACTGCCTTGCTGAGCTCAGTCAACCACACATTTGTAAACAAAATACATGATTATTAATTTTTCAGTCATTGTTTTGAGTGATTTGTTATGTTGCAATAGATAAGCAGAACACTTAATCATGCAAACACATGCAATTATTTGAGATTGCTTATAGATCATACAAATGTCTTTTTCTGTCATCATGTCACAAAAGATTTGGTAGAAGAATGTCTTTATTAGCCTTGGATTAACTTGGTTGCTGAAGCAGGAGCACTGGTCTCCCGTGTGCTTTGATTTTAGTTTTTATTATCATCACATAGGATGAGTCATATCTGAGGATAACTCTGGTTGCACTTTTAAACTCAAGTGAAAAACACTTTCCTCTCTTAATTACAGTGATAAGAAAGTATGGGCACAAGTAAAATAGTGACTCGTGGTTGAGTATTTGAAAAAAATCTTAGGGGACCTCATTGCACTGCTCACTTTTGTAAATGTCAATTGGGTGGCTCTTGCTTTGGTGAAGTGGACCTAGACATTACTGAACCTGGCTGAACCTATGAGAGCTTTTTCAGCCTGTAAGGTCATTTTATCATCTGTGTCCTTGAACATTACCTGTCATTAAAAGCATCCTCCTCTCAGTACTAAAAAATAGCCGTGTAGTTACCTGAGGAGGAAAATCATTGCCTCTTCACTCTAGGGATTTCCATCAGTGACTCTCTTCATAATATCCCAATTCTTAGTCAGATCCTCTTCCGTTTTACAAAAAGGAAAACAAACTCATGGAAATAAAAATGGAAATTCTCAGCAGAGCTATCTATTATCTCCTCTTAAGAATTTGTCCGTTCTAATTCTCTGATTGATTTGCTTAATACTAAGTTATGTTTCTTCTGCTAAAAGCTTTTTTTCTTCATATTTGCTTCATTACTGTTTTCATATTTATGGCTTTGAGAAACAAAATTTGCACAGGATTGCCTAATAAAAATAAACTCTCTTTTATTCCTGAAGTTGTCATAGATTCTTAATGTCTACAGATCCCACCCCACAGCACTGCAATGACATACTTTCAAAAATTGGTGAGTAGGATTCTTATCCTGACCCAAGTTCCTCTTAAACAATGAGAATAATAAAGTGAATTAATGAAGACTGACCTTGTAAAATTATTATAGTAGATGTTCTCCTTTGCAAATAAATTGCTTACACAATCCTAAATCTTTTATATAGTAATCCAGGAAGAATAGAGGGAATCCCCCATTTGTTTTCATCCGTACATAACTTTTTGTGTGTGCATTTAAGCTGTAGGATGTGTATCAATATCCCAGATGCATCACATTTTCTCTGTCTCCTTGCATAGAAGCTGCCACCAGCAGTGTATGGGTTCGCAGTCACATGTGCTATCTTACGATGAAAGGAAGGAGTGAGTCAGAAGACATGTGTCTAGGCTTTGTGATGATTGCTCTCAACTGTCTTGTAAAAATGTTAACCTGGCTAGTGCCGATATCAGTGAAGCTTGAGATTTGGAAATTCAAATTCTAAGTATCTGTTTGGGTGAAGTTTCCCTGTGATTATTATGTTCATTCATCAGGAAAGAATTGTTATCGAGAGAGAGAGAGAGAGAGAGAGAGAGAGAGAGAGAGAGAGAGAGAGAGAGAAAGAGAGAGAGAGAAAGAGAGAGAGAGGGAGATGGAATTTTATAAAATTGTTTCATGTAATTGGAGTTGGCGATTGTTAAATTTGTACAGTAACCTGGCAGTCTAGAAAGTTGGGAAAGAGTTGATATTGCAGCCTTGAGTCAAAATTCCTCAGGGAAGCAGACCGGAAACTCAGGCAGGGCTTCTCTGTTGCAGTCTTGAGAAGAATTCCTCCTCCATCTGATAAACTCAGACTTTTTCTTAAGACCTTCAATGGATTCGATGAGGTCACCAACATTACAGAGGACGATCTGCTGTACTCAAAGTGTAGTGATCTAAATGCTAATCACATCTAAAAACTACCTTCACAGCAACATCTAAACTGCTGTTTCACCAAACTACTGGGCACCATAGTCTAAGCCAAATTGACACATACAATTAACCATCACTCTATGCTCTATATAGAGCTATGTTGAAAGTACCCTATCATAGGCTTTCTTGAACTTCAAATTAAATTTTAAAATCCCTCTATTAAATCACCTACCTAGTTTAACTTATTTATGTTTATATTTTTGTTATTTTTCTAAAGTTTAATTTTTAAATCCTTGCACTATCTCAAGTAGAAATAGATAATAATTAAACACCTTATCTAACTCCTATTAAATTAATATGCTTCATATAAGCAACTTTCAAAATAATCCTCAAGACATAAAATTCCAGCCTGGTCTTGTGTTCCTGACTCAGTTACTAAACCTACTCTTGTGGTAGCCACCTGTGATATGTTCTCATTTCCACATTATACTACTTAAATTATAATTATATGACTAATTTATCTATTTTTAACTACTTATAATTAGTTTCTAACATAAAAAATTGTCACTCAATTACTTATTTTCCTTGAAATTGTCTTATTTCCTCTCTACTTGCTTTGTGTTAGTTGTTTATCCTATATAATGAAAGCCCAGCAACCATAACAGCAGAATGACCAGAACGGCCGCTCGACCAGTCACTATGAGGAGCACTGACCCCATCTTGGTCCTTTTCCCTGGCCAGCAGGCTCTGATTGCCAATGGCGAACAGGGAACCGGGGTGGGTGGGGCCCGCTGCCAGCAGCCGGGGAAGATGTCCCTGATCTCAGGCTAGGCCTGGGGACTGTACCTGCCCACGATTTCATGCACCGGGCCTCTAGTGTATATATATATATATATATATATATATATATATATATATATATATATACACATATATATACATATATATATATTATGCAAAAGTGATTGTCAACATTTATTGTTTAAATCTGAGTTGTATCTATAATTATTTGCTTAGGATATAAAAGAAATAGTAATTTTCTTTTTTTAAAAAAATATATTTTATTGTTTTTTTGCAGAGAGGAAGGGACAGGGATAGAGAGTTAGAAACATCGATGAGAGAGAAACATCGATCAGCTGCCTCCTGCACACCTCCCACTAGGGATGTGCCCGCAACCAAGGTACATGCCCCTGACCGGAATCGAACCTGAGACCCTTCAGTCCGCAGGCCGATGCTCCATCCACTGAGCCAAACCAGTCAGGGCAATTTTCTTAACTGATACTCAGAAAAAGAATTTTTTCATAATCATGCAGCAATCTCTTCCTGTTATGTATAGATTTTTAAATACAAAATATGGCACTATGAGTATCTACACTAATAAAAGAGAAACATGGTAATTGGCGTACGACCGCTACCCTTCCCATTGGCTAATCAGGGCAATATGCAAATTAACTGTCAGCCAAGATGGCAGCCAGAAGCCAGGCAGCTTGAAACTAACTAACATGAGGCTTGCTTGCTTCAGTGACGGAGGAAACCAACATTCCCCGCCGGCCGCTGCAGGCCTCTGAGCGGGCAGTTTCAAACATTGTAACAAATACAGACGCTAAACAAAACTCCAGAAACCAGCTTTCAGCTGGCTGGGATCTCAGAACTGGAGTTGATACAGAGTTTCGAGAACTGAAACAAACCAGATACCTGCTTTCAGCAGCGGAGGCCTAAGAGCTGGAGCTTCAGAGCTAAAGCTGGCCCAGAATTAAAAAAAAAAAAAAAAAAGGAAAAAAAGGAGCATTTGGGAGCTTCAGTCCCAGCCTGAAAACAGCCCTCAGCCCCTCACCCAGACTGGCCAGGCACCCCAGTGGGGACCCCCACCCTGGAGGGTGTGTGACCAGCTTCAAACAGCCATCATCCCCTCATCCAAGCTGGCCAGGCACCCCAGTGGGGACCCCCACCCTGATCCAGGACACCCTTCAGGGCAAACCAGCTGGCCCCCACCCATGCACCAGGCCTCTATTCTATATAGTAAAAGGGTAATATGCCTCCCAGCACCGGGATCAGCAGAGCTGAGAGGCCTCCCGGCACTGGGATCAGTGTGACAGGGGGCAATACCCAAACCCCCTGATTGCCCTGCAGCTCTGTGTGTGACAGGGGGCAGGGCCACAACCTCCCTATCGGCCCTGCTCTGTTCGTGACAGGTGAAGGCGCCCCAACCCCCTGATCGGCCCTGCTCTGTGTGTGACAGGGTGCGGTGCCCCAACCCCCTCCCCCCCCACGGGCCCTGCTCTGTGTATGACAGGGTAGAGCCATAACATCCCCATCGGCCCTGCCCTGAGTGTGACAGTGGCGGTGCCCCAACCCCCTGATCCGCCCTGCTCTGTGTGTGACAGGGGGCAGTGTGCCAACTCCCCTATTGGCCCTACTCTGTGAGTGACGGGGGGAGCTCCCCAACCCCCTGATGGGCCCTTCTCTGTGTGTGACAGGGGGGAGCTCCCTGCCGGAAGCCGGTCCATCCTTGCTGCTTGACACAGTCGCTGCAGGAAAGAAACATCTGCACAGCATATGTTTCAAGGGACCTGGCGTATATAGCATACTGTTCTTAATATGTTTGCTCCCCTTAGCGCTGTGTGTTTTAACCAAGGTCACCTCTCCGAGAAAGGTTGTTTCCCCAGGTAGGAATTTTTCCCTGAAGTCAGGGAGGGGATGCCTCTCCTAGAAAAGTTGTTTCCCCAGGTAGGGATTTTTCCCTGAAGTTAGGGAGGGGATGAAACTCCTTAACTAAGTGCCAGGCGGGTAGTTAATCAATTTAACTACAAACAATCATGCTTAAGCTACATAATCTTTACTCCCTGGAATGGAGATAAGAAATGCCCTAACCTTTGTAATAGAAATTGACAGGATTAAAATCAACTGGTATAAATACGGATGTAACAAGACAATAAACAGCAGAACCTCTCTGGAGATCGAGACCAGAACTTGGCTGGGGATCCTGGCTAGGCTGCTGATCAACTGAACGCTGTCTCCCTGTCATTCCTTCTTCGCCGACTCCGTCTACGCCTTTGGGAACCCCTGGACCCACTGGGGTTGGACCCCGGCAGCTCCCCAACCCCCTGATGGACCCTGCTCTGTGCGTGACAGGGGGTGGCGCCACAACCTCCCCATCGACTCTGCCTTGAGTGTGACAGGGGGCGGTGCCCCAACCCCCCAATCGGCCCTACCCTGAGTGTGACTGAGGGTGGCATCGCAACCTCCCAATCTGCCCTGCTCTGTGCATGACAGGGGGTGGCGCCCCAACTCCCCAATCGGCCCTGCTCTGAGCCCAACCAGGGGCTGCACCTAGGGATTGGGCCTGCCCTCTGCCACCCGGGAGCAGGCCTAAGCCAGCAGGTCGTTTTCTCCCAAGGGGTCCCAGACTGCGAGAGGGCACAGGCCGGGTTGAGGGACCCCCCCTCCCCCCCGAGTGCACAAATTTTTGTGCACCAGGCCTCTAGTAACTAATAAGTATACAACTAGTGCTTTACTACTGTGCAAAGTACATGAAAGATACTTATTAGATTATGTGTATACTAGAGCCTGGCCTGCACCCTCTCGCAATCTGGAACTCCCCAGGGGATGTCCGACTGCTGGTTTCAGTCTCGTCCCCACAGGCCAGGCTGAGGGACCCCGCCAGTGCACAAATCCATGCACCCGTCGGTTTCGGCCTGATCCCTGCAGGCCAGGCTGATGGACCCCACCAGTTCACAAACCTGTGTACTGGGCCTCTAGTATGCATATAAGATCTTTGGTTAATCTCTTCCCGCCCTCCTCCCTCCCCACTTCCCTCTGAGATTCATCAGTCTGTTCCATGTTTCCATGCCTATGCACTGAGCATCTGCCCCTTGGTGGTCAGTGCACATCATAGCTACTGGTTGAATGGTTGCTTAGGCTTTTATATCTATAGATACATATATGTCATATGTACATATGTATGGTATGTATATTTTGAAATTTATTTCTCTACAATCAACTCATTGTTTTAAAAAAAGGATGCATATATAAACTATAGTCACATACTAATAATTTTCTTATACATTACTATCTAGAAACTTTATTTCACATATAACTATATTATACCAGCCTGCCAATACCATGAACATAAATATTCATGACATGACTATGAGGTCACATCATATTGCTGATACCCAATGTCTGGGATATTACTAGGAGAGTGGGCTAGAGGTTGTGAATGTTTTGTACATTGATAATTGTGCTTAGTAACATTGCTTACCTTTTCCTTATAAAGTAATAATTAAACACCTTCTCTGCAACAGTGGACTAATAGGATACCAATTAATTATCCTAAAATCTTTGTTCATTTTTGCTTTATGTCACTTATCCCTAAGTGCCTAAATTGTCCCAGTCTCTATACGTGGTGATGGGAACCCTTGCTGAACTGAGAGAGCCTGATATCATAAAACTTATATTTAAACAAATAGGTGCAAAGTTATAAGTACTATAAGTGCTGGGAGCGAAAAGCATGCAGAAAGGACTCTAACACATTCTGACATCAGCGGACTGAGTGTTGTTTGTTTTATTTTATTTTTAAAATGTTACCTGCTGGTACAGTGAAACAACAATTTTCTTCTTCAGCATTCTATTGACAAAGGTCTAGTCAAATATCTTGGCATTCCTCCCTTGACTGACATGGCAAAGATTTCATTTTCTTGCCAGGAGAATAGAGCAGAGCAGAGATAGACAGCGGGTGGGAAAGGCTTTTCACCACTTATCCAGGTGGGAGCACCTGAACCGCAATTATTGATAAGAGAGTCAGAGTTGCTTCATGGTGGGCTGTTCCCTTGCGGGAGGCGCAGATTTGGTTCTCAGTAATCAGCTCTGGAGCATGTCTTTGGACCCAGCAATGGGGTCATCTGTGCCTCGGTTTGCTTCAAGGAAGGAGGGGCCACAGGGCCTTTTTGAGGATCTTAGGAGTGTGGAGAGTGTCCGGTCTGCTCTGCTGCTCTGAGTTTGGACCAACTCCTTTTGTTTAAAAAATTTTAACATCATATATGAAACACAAAGTAGCATATGAAATGCATATTGTTTGCAAAGGTTAATAATAGATTATATGCTTTTCATCTCTCTACCAACATACCCACCAAAACAGTTATTTTCAACCTTTTCATCTCATGGCACACATAAGCTAATTACTCAAATTCTGCAACACACTGAACATATATGTTTTTTGCCAACCTAATGAAAAAACAGGTATAACTTTGACTCATTCACACCAGATGGCTATTGTTGTGTTGACTGTTGCCATTTCTTAATTTGACAATCTAAGGGAAAAGAGGTCTGTGCCCCTTACTCTAAAGAGTCAGGTATTGCCTGTTTTAAAAATTCTCATGGCTAAACAGTTGAAAATAGCTGCCCTAAAACAAAACAAAATGTTGGATCTACCTAATCTTCCATTTCTGATCACATCTTTCTGCCTTTTCCCAAAGGTAACCACCTCTTTTTTTTTTTTTTAAAAAATCTTACCTGAGAATATCCTCCCCCGATTGATTTTTAGAAAGGGTGGGAGGGACAGAGAGAGAAACATCAATGAGAGAGACACATAGATTGGCTGCCTCTGCATGCATCCTAACTGGAGCCCAGAATTGAGCCTGTAACCTAGGCCCTTGACTGGAGTTGAACCAATGATCAGACCACAGGCCGATGTTCTAACTGAGGGAAACTGGCTAGGGCACCACATTTTGTTTTTAGTCATCTATTGCTTAAGTTGTTTATCACTACATAGGATTCCCCCTAAAATCTTGCTTTGCCCTCTGCTTTTGTGTGAGTCTCCTGCAGGTTGCTTCATTCCCTGAAAACTTGTCACACTGTCACTCTCAGGGAACTTTCAGAAAACAGAAGCCGAGTCTTAAATGAGGGGGCAGCATGGTTTAGAAAAGGGAAATTGTGAGAACTAGATCAACATTCTACGAGAACAGAGAAGATAAAATAGTCTAAAAGTTGACAAACCAAGTATAAGGGACAAGAGAGCATAAACTTCAGTATTTCAGATTTGGCCAATAAGACAATAAAATAGATAAGCAGAATAGTATGGTGGAAAATGGTTAAGGCTCCAGAACGAGGCAGGCCTGGGCTTGAATCTTAGCTTTTTCAATTAGGAGCTGGTGGCCTGAGAACTCAATCTTTCTAAACCTCTGCTTCCTTAGTGCCAAATGGGTTGAGAATGACTCTCTTGCAGATTGTGAAGACCTTGCACCTAGTCAGTCTTCAATAAATGTTAGTTTCTTTCCTCTGTACAATACCCAGTTAAGTACAAAATTCCAACCATTGCCTCTCTCTTTGCCCATCTTTTTTCTTGAATATTATGATTTTTGTCTTGAATTTGTCATGCTTGACTATTTTCACTGACAGACCCCAGTATTGTTATTTTATCCAATTCTATTTTTTTTTTTTTGAGCAAAATTTGACTCTGAATCTTGAGTTTTTAGATCTTGCATCTTAGCTTAGTCTTTTTGGCATTTTTGCTGTCTCTCAAAAATTTTCAGTTTTCTCTTATGTCATAATTAACTGACAACAACAATAGAGTCTATAGAAAGACAGACTAGCACAGAATCAGGAAGGATAACAGGGTCAATATCCGAATACTCTCCTAGGACCAAGAGCTGATGAGGGACGTGATCCTACCTTGGTCACTCACCGCAGTTTCTGGGCTGCTGTGAACTTGACCTATGGAAACTCTTTGGCTGCATCTCATTGTGTAGGTTTTATAGCAACCTTGGATTTGGATCTCTGCCTTCTGCACCTCTCTTACACAGATTTGCATGCGGTGAGTTGATATACTGGCCTGGTGGGTGACTGAACAATGTGGGTATTTGAGATTCAGAGGAGGATGCAAATCTGACACAAAGAATGATTATCATTTCCTGCAATAAGAGCTGCATTAGCAAGAAAGAGGTGATAACATGGTGACGTGTCAGAAAAATGTTGGCAAGAACCTTGGAGAATAAAGTTCTCCTTAATATGTTTTCTTGTATGTAATTGCACCTGTATCAGCAAATTCTTTTTTAAAAAAATCGGTAGATGACACATTTGGTAGGTCAAATGTCAATACTGAGCAGAATGTTAGAAAGTACAATACTCTTCCAGGACACATGCTATTGATTTATTTTATTGAGCTTCTACAGGTCTATCGGGGCCATGCCTTGGTGGTTGTTCTCTTTCTTTTTTTCATATCTGAAAGCACAATTAAAATCCATTTATAATATCTGCTCAAATAAAACATCTGCAGATAGCAGCCACAGAGTTTCCTCCTCCCAGCCAGCTTTTGATAAAGAACATATAATTTTGTATGTGCACATGTGCTACTTGCCTCACTTAGCCACCTGGGAGATAGTTGAAAATGAGTTGCCAAGTGTAGGGGGTAGGAGGGAGGGTGGTGGGCTTTCAAGTAAAGGTCAGATGAAGTTGTTTTGGAAGCCTTAGAGATTTTTAAAAGTAGTTCTGTAAGACAGAAGGTTCCTTCCTGTAGGTGGCCCAGGGCTTATTGAAGATTATAGGACCCCGAAGGAAGTCACACTCACATTAACTTGCTTTGTTTATTCAAGGAGTGTGTTGCTTTGAGAGTAAGTGCACCATAGATTGCAAAAACCTGGACATGCAGGAACCTAGAAAATGAAATATTCAAATCAGCAATTAATTTATGGCCACATTCAAGTTGCTTGTATATGATGTAAGAAGTTTATATATCACACTTCCCTCATGAATGTGCTTCATGTGATGTGATGTAATGTATTCATTCTTCTTCTGGGCCCCAATCTATGCGTTACCTTCATGACAATTCTACACTACATTAATGAATGTCCTTGAATATGTAATTGGTAAACAAAGTTCATAGGAAGGTAAGAAGTTTGGGAAAATATGAACTGAATCAATAAAGGAGAAAGTAGAAATTAGTATCTGCAAAAGGGCTTGGCACGGATGGAGTATTTATTCCTTTTAAAAGCACTGACAAATGACGAAGTAGGTGATCGATGATCAAGCATTGATGCAATTTTTCTTTTTTATTCTCTATTGATGTTGGTTCAAGAGACACAGCCTAAGACCAGAAGCCAGACAAATTAAGTTCTAGTCTTAGCCCTTCCTCTCTTAAATGTTTTGCTTTCCTCATTTTTCTCTCCTGTCATATGAAAATTAAAATACATAATTTAATATTTTCATTATAAAAATAATATGTTAAACATTACTGAAAAATTACATATCTCCAGGCTGGTGAATGACACTAACATGAAATAAATTTTTCTCTGTCAATTGTCTTGCTGATTAATTAGATGGTGGGCCCAAGTCCAAATCATGAATCAAAGCCATGGCTCTTACAGGCCCAGGGAGTGAGAGAGAAAACAGTGGCTCAGGTCATTTCCCAGGACTTCATAAACATAAACCTGTCCAATCTGTTCACAATTTGATTTCTGGCTGTAAAGTTCAAATACTAGACTATATGGTAGAAAAAACAGTCCCTAGAATTTGTCAGAAGGAGGGAAAAAAAGACCCTTTTAATGGTCTCCAGCTTCCAATTTATTTCCATATGCAAATTGAGGTAAATCTTTTCTAAAGGTTAGAAAGATGGTGAATTGTAATAGGAAGTTTAAAATATGACTGATGATGCTAATATATTTAACAGTTGACATCATCTTTTTTATGAGGTTTTGGAGTTCTTTTTTATATTTTTTAATTCTTAGAATATAAGACTTATAACCTTGGGGTTGCCTTTCACTCTTACCCATTCCCTTATGTATCATGTCATGTTTCAAGTCCCATGATTTATTTACTGCTCTTCTGCCCTATTCTCTTCAGTCTATTGTCTCCTACTTAAAGCCTTCCTCATCTCAGGCTCAAACAGCATGTCATGTTATTTTATCAGGACCATATGGTCTTAGGTGACAAGTGATTTTAACATTTAAATGGAGGAATTACCTTCTGAAAGCTGCTTTTTAAAAATGAATTTCAAGGAAGTCTCCTATGTTGCTTGACTTAGTCATTGACTAAATAGGATTTAAATTTTATTCACCTTCAATTACTATACTTATGAATTGACACAGTTAAATTGGAATTTCCCTTCCTTGCCTGGACTCAGTATTGAATGGTGAGTCAGTTATTATGATACATTGAATTTGAGGCAGATGCAGCATTATCACCATTTACACATTCATTTTTAAATCATGGAATTCTGTACATAGTAGTTTTTTCTTTGCCTCATGTATTTATCTTTCTAAAGATAGTAGAGGCTCAGTGCACAAATTCATGTATGGGTGGGATTTGGCCAGCCTGCCCCTGATCTGGGCTGATTGGGGCCGGGCTGGTGGGGAGAGAGGGGACGTGTGAGGTTGGCTGGCTGGCCCCACCATAGAGAAGGGTGTGGGGGGACAATCAGGGGTGGGGCAAGCTTGGGGGAGGGGCTGTGGGCAGTTGGTTGGCTGTCCCTGCCCCTGATTGATCTCCCAGTTGAACTTCTGATTGAGGGGACAATTTGCCTATTAGGCTTTTATTAACCTATCTAATAAAGAGGGAATATCCTAATCAACCCTCACACTGTCGCAAAGATGGCGGCACCCACAGCCAATAAGGAGGGAATATGCTAATTGACTTCCCTGCCCTCAAAGATGGCGGTGCCCAGTCCCCTCAGCCCCGCCTGCCTCCGGAGTCCCCCAGTTCCCTCAGCCCCCCAGCCTCCCAGGGCCTGCCCAAGGTGCAGGCAAGCCTCAGATGGTGGCTGCCCAGCCACCCAGGGCTGCCTGTGGCTAAGGTAACCAGGGCCAGCCGAGGCTTGTACTGCTGGCAGTGGCAGCAGCAGAGGTGTGATGGGGTATCGCCTTCCCCTGATCACCGGGTTGCCTCCCACCCCTGAGGGCTCCCAGACTGTGAGAGGGGGCAGGCCGGGCTGAGGGGCCCCCTCTCCAGTGCATGGATTTTCATGCACCGGGCCACTAGTCCTAATATATAAAAACCCTGGGTCCATCACGACTGCACAGATGACCAGTCCATCCCCCGGCCCTCAGGCTCCATTGATCAGGTGATGGTTAACAGGGGAACCAGGTCCCTCAGGCTCCAATGAATCTGTGGCAGCAGCGACTGGTGGGGGCGGGGGGGAGGCAGACCATTTGGTCCCTCCCACAGCCCGCAGGCTCCCATTGATCAGGGGACGGCTAACAGGGAACCGGAGTACTCCGGTTCCCTGTTAGCCGTCCCCTGATCACTGGAACCAGAGTGAGTGGCGTGGGACTGGCAAGCACCAATCAATTGGTGGCAGAGGTGGGGCGGAACTGGGGACTGGCTTCCTTAGTAGTCCTGCAGGTACAATCTCCAGAGGACAGGCCAGGTACCAATGGATCAGCGGCACCGGCATGATCCTGATAGTGCTGCCTCCTGGAACTCGGCCTTGGGCACTGCAGCCACTTCCCCTCCCTAGGCACTCCACAAGGAAGAAAGGCTATCACCAGCAGCACCATCTAGCGCTGTTACTGCTCTACAGCGCCAGCGGTTACTGCTCTCCCTGTGCTTCCTCCAGGTTGCCTGCCCCGCTCCAGATGAAATGTGTGCACTGCACACGGAAGGAGATGTGAGTAGATAGCACACAGGCAATTAATTTCAAAAGATTTTGGACCAATCATTTCCCCCACTGGCCTGTTGGTTTGTTCCTTTCTAAGTATTTCCTCAACAACCTCACAAAAGGAGCAGATACTAATAGGAGTAGTCCATTAAGGCTAATTAAAGCCATTAAACTTAATTTTGTTTGGAGATTTATTTGGAAATTTGGGACTCCCATTGAGACCATTGATGCACGCTGGGGAGTCACCCAGTGGAGCCCCTGAAATGACTGCTGTTGGGGGCTGTGACACAGTGGCTGCCCCCTTACCCCCTGCCCTGCAGACCTGGTACCACCTTTGAGGGGCTCTAGCACTCTCACTGCTCAACTCATCATCACAGCTGCACCTCCAACCCCTTCAGGTTGTGAGAGGAGAATAAGAGGGTGTGAACCGTGAAGTCCAAACTGGGAGACATTTTCACAAGAAGGTGGACCCAGCCGTCATTTTATGATGTGGTTTATGAACCATTGAATGTCCCCCCTTAAAATAAATCTTCAGGGTATGCCCAGTGCCAGGGAGCCCACGGGGAGCAGAGCCCTTAGATGAAAGCATTCTGTGTGTTTCTCGGTCTCCAGAGGGTGTATGTCCCCTGGAGGTTGAACCCCAGGCTTCAGGGAGGCCTCAGACCATTGTTTGAATTTACAGCTCTCACAATGTGTGAGGGCAGGAAAACCTGTCCTGAAATTTGCATCCCATCCCCAGTTGTTACAGGGCGACACACAAAGCTAAACGGGTGGAATTGGGATGGAGCCTCAGCTGACTGAAGCAGGAGAGTGCCTGAATCCCTGGGCCTCTGTGATCGCGGGAGTCCTCGCACAGGCCGAGGGAGGCAGAAGGAGGACCTGAGGAAGTGTGAGGGGCTCCGCTGCTATTGCTGAAGGAAGAGGCTGGATACAGAGCCAGTGGTTCTCCAGAGCCCCTGGGCAGAGCCGCGCCTGCCACACCCAGCGCTGCCACTGTGTTCCCACCGACAGAATTGCAAGTCCATCAGCTGCGCTGCTGTCAGCCCATGTGTGTGGTCCTTCCTTACAGGAGGATGGAAACGGGCCCCGAGGGAGATGGGGTCAGAGGCTCTGTGGCCAATGAACGAGCAAATGGAGAGTAAGTGGAGGGGAGGGTGAGGCCAGCACTTCAGAAAACGAGGTGCACTCAGGAATGCAAGGGGAGACACTGAGTGGTGCAGGAACACAGGAGCTAAGCAGGCAGACAGCGGTGCTGCACGAGAGGGGATGTGGTGGCAAAGGGTGGTGGCAAGGATAGCGGGGTCTCACAGGTCCTGTGGTCAGAGTGTGGCAGCTTAGCGGACCCTCTGCTCCAGCTCTCACACGCTGTGCAAGGCTGCGGGGAGCGGGGAGCCTTCTGGCCCACGCTCATCTGGACACTGGCAGAACTCGTCCTGAGGACGTCTGACTAGAGGCCCAGCTGCGTGCTGGCTGTGGACAGAGACCCCTTGAGGTCCTAGAGGCCACCCTGCTCCTTGCCATGGCTTCTCCAATCCCAAAAGGGGCTTCCCCCCGCAGCTGCCTCGACAGAGCAGGACAGGCCCCAGGGAGCCGCGGGAGCCACATCCCAGCTCCCTGGCTGGGCTGTTAGGAGCAGCCACGGCCTCTCCCACACTTAAGAGGAAACATTCACATGAGGAAGGACACCGGGGCCACTGGGGTCTGCCCACCACGGACACCAGTCACCCTGGACGCCGTCACAGTGTTGCTTGGATCCTAAATGTTGGGAAACGTGTGACTCCTGCCAACTGTTTGTCTGAGGAGATGACGGGTCCATTCTCCATGGTCCCCAGGGGCAGTTGTCAGATCTCCCAGGAGGCCTTGCAGAGGCCATCTTGCTTGGGGGCTTAGAGACTCAGATCTTTTTGCCAATGTGAAATGGTCCAAGTCTAGCATGTCAGACATAGATTCCACTGTAAAAAAATGTACAAATGAACAAAACAAAACAAATCTGAGAGTCAGATAAGCCAGTGCAGTGTCTGTTGGCATTGTCCCCTCAGAGGGGTCATCGGGGATCATTGGTAGAAATTCTGTCACCTGGGAACCCACAGAAAGACTGCTCAGGGCTAGAGAAAGTGCTGGAGATGTTCCCCGAATTAGTGTGTGACAATATGGTCCCCAATTTCTTTAATAGAAGGGACATCTTAGGCCTTACCATGCAGCCTCTGTAATGATATATTTACATCATCCTATATAATAAAAGCCTAATATGCTAAGTGCCCAGTGGTCTGGTCAGCCATTTAACCAATCAAAGCATAATATGCTAATGATATGCTAAGGCCGCTCAACTGCTTACTATGACATGTACTGACCACCAGGGGCAGATGAGTTAGCTTGCTGTTAGGGTCCAGCGGATCAGGACTGAGTGAGATGGGCCAGACATGCCCTGGAGCCCTCCCGCAGTCCCTCCCCACCAGGGGGCAGATACAGTGAGCTGAGCAATAAGGAGCAGCGAGCAGGTGGGCAGTAAGGAGTGAGGAAGAGGAAACCTGGACTGTAAGAGGCTGCAGGCTGGGCTGAGGGACCACCACCCCCACCCCAGTGCACAAATTTCATGCACCGGGCCTCTAGTATAGGATAGTTTGCTCAAAGACTGAATATAAGTTAAATAAAATCTTGTTTCAATACAACCAAGTATGAAGACCATTTCTAATCAAGTTTTATTTAAAGCTAGTATTATAATGATATTCATTTAAAGGAGAAAAATTACAGTAATGATTATATTAAAAGTTAACAATTGTTGAGAATTCCAAACTGATCAGGAACTTCATGCTGTTCACCTTTTCTAAAGCACATAGCACAGTGAAGTGGGCATTTGTTACTATCCTTATTTTCAGTTGAGGATTTGAGGCTTGGTAAGTTAAGAAACTGGCACAGGATCACACAAGTAGTAAGGGAGAGAGAAAAAATTTAAACCAGTTGCCCAGACCACATGTTCTGAAATTAGTACTCAACCCTTCCTCCTCAAATATTGATTCCAGAACCAACATCAGCAGAACCACCTGGTGCCCGACAGAGGCACAGAATCCCAGGTAGAGTGAGAGACTCATAGTGCTGTGCTCAGCTTGTTCCCAGTTTTAGTTGTGAAGTTCCCCTGTTTCAAGAAACCTTTTAGTCTTGGGAAAATCCAAATGGTTTGTGATCCTAATCTGAGTCCCTGCCCCTAAACCAATGAATCAGAATCTGCATTTTAACTATTCCCTTATCACTAAGATGCACAGTAGTGGGAAGCATTGCTTTAAAAGTTTCATTCATTTAATGACTGTTTTCTAAAATGATTTCTAAAGAAACTAAATCTTAGAACCAGCTTTCATTCTTAGCATTGAGAACAGCACAACTGACCCAGTCATACACAGTGCTCATATGGATTAAAATTCTGATTTAGCTGTCTCCAGAAATTCACTTCTCCTGAAGGAAGTTGTCCCATTCCAAAGAAGAGACATTAAATGCCTCAGACTTAAGATGATTTGAGCTCACAGTGCTACAAAAACCGTTTAAAAATTGAAAACAAAATAGGAGAGAAAAGACTGTGGGATCATTCCCACTGATTGTAGCAAGAATGATGTAGGTTGTCAAAAAATTGTAATTTTATCTAAAAAAGTGTCATAGAAATGTATTGATATAGTACAGAACATGCCTGACATCTAGTCTTGGTTTGTATTCTCCCTGGATTAGGAAGCTGCATCACTTTATTAGCGAAGGCACACTTGTCATACCTCGGTTTAAATGGTATGGCTTGTTTAATAAGCCTTTCATATTTCACTTATACACTTTTATGTCTAGGATTTTGCAGATAAAATTCTCCCAGCATGTGAAATCTCAGGGGACATAGCTAGAATACTGAGAAAGTTGGCAGTGACTATTACTATCTTAGAGCATAGATTAAAAACAGTTAGACATGGAAGAGACCTTGGGGAAAATATAGCCCATTTATTTTATGAATTAGGAAATTGAGACCTATCAGAGTTAAATGACTTCCTATGGCCATCCAGCCAGTTCGTAGTGCAAACAGGCCCAGAATTAAGAGTGGTTGAGAACAGATTGAACATTATTAGGTTTGCCTTGAGTGTTCCTCATGTTATTTGAAATATAAATTAACAACCTACACTGAAAGAAAATTTTAGGCTCTTACTGAAAAATTATATTATTGCAGATATCCATTTAAGTCAAGGTGGAATATGACATTGCAGAGAGCAATGATTTCTCCCTTTTCCACTCATGATCAAGGCAGCGTGAAGTCAGTCAGCAACAAGGAGTTTGAGCCTCAGAGAATTATGTTCCACATTCGATTTAATTTTAATCTAGGAAAATTAATTAACTGTTCTGTATTTTACTTTTATTATCTGTAAAGTAGTCTCCAAAGCAGTTCCCTTCCTGACTAAAAATGATGACTGGAAGGGAGACATGACTAACGTATGCCACTACAAAAGGGGCATAGAGAGGGGGCTTTCTCATAATTATGTAAATGTTCCTGCTACGGAGGAGAATGGGGGGAGTGTAAGCGGGAGTCTGAGGCATGAGGGAGATCAGCAGCAGCAAGATAAAGGAAAGGAAAAAGAAACTATAATCAACATTTAAAAGTCTTCATTTTAAACCCAGAAAGAGAGCAGAATAAGACAAAGCATTGAGAAAAGGAGCAAAAGTACTTGTAAAGGTTTTGAATTTTAAAGAAAGGAAACTGCAAACTTGATAAGGAAAGTAGGACACCTTTAATTCTCTGCAGCCAGATTGAACTCCTTTTATTTTTTAAAGAAACGGTGATCTTTAGGAAGGTTTGGTACAATTGTGTGCAAGGAGCTATCCAGAAAGTACTTTTTCTCAGGAAAATCTTGATTAGAATGCCAATGAAGATGACACAGGTGACCCTGGCAGTCAGAGGTGCCAGACATGAAAGCATGTGATGGCATTTCTAGGAGTGGACAAAGTATGATTTATTTGTGAAGGAAATTTCTGGAGAAGAAAATGAATACTGATGCAAGAACTTTACCAAAATGCCATGAAGCGGCAGCAAGATAAGACTGCTTACATATTATTTACAAATGAAATGCTTGCTAGAGGAGACATATACCTATAATGAAAAGGCATCAGAAGGTTTTGTCTGCTGAGTATGAAACTTGGTTGTCCTTAGGTGTAGACAAAGGTATATAAGTACGAGGGAACATTTTTGGCTTAGGGCCACTAGAATAAAAGATCTACTTGGCAACTTATCTCTGTGAGTGCCTAAAGACGGACTGGGCAGCCATGCATTGGCCATAAATGCAGGCCCATGTTCGATTTAAGGATGAGGGTTCCTTCTTCCCTCAATGCTGGAGGTGAGAGGCAAGCGGGCACAGATGCATACAACAATTTGTATAACAATTTGTGAACTCTGTGCTAGCAAGGGGATTGGAGGGAGATTTACTCCAACAGTTTACACTCAGACTAGGATTTAAAACATATTCAGGAAGCCACCTGGAAGAAAGGGAAGTATGGAAGGAATAGCACCCAAATAGATTTATCCAGAATTTTGCATACTAATAATAGACACTAATGTTCAATAAATGCCTATTATTAGTATTGAAGTAAAGTTTGCCAGAAGTTACAAAGTGCTTAAGGTCATTTAATAAGTAAATTCTAGCTGTGGCTATCTTACTTTCCAAGGTTGAGAGAGCAAAGCAAGTTAAAGGTGCAATGAATCACTTGCTTCCTGCT
This sequence comes from Myotis daubentonii, assembly GCF_963259705.1. NCBI lineage: Eukaryota > Metazoa > Chordata > Mammalia > Chiroptera > Vespertilionidae > Myotis > Myotis daubentonii. The sequence continues at coordinate 185,054,851 of NC_081841.1, forward strand.
AACTTATTATCCAACAGACAGGCTTTGGCCATTTAATGAAAATTACATTGGTTCCTCACATGGCCACTCCCCCAAATCTGTTTCCGATAACTTTATAACTGACTTCTTCAGCAGATGCCTGCCTCCTCCTGCAGACACCCACCACTCACTCTGCTCTTTGACTTACATCCCAAACGCTGCTCTGATTCTGCCGTTTCCCCCTAAAAATTCTCCAAGTCTTTCTAATGCTGCTAAAATAAAGTCCCAAATACCCAAATTGGCTTGTTCCAGTCAGGACTTACGTAATTTGCCTTTCCCACCATATTTCTTATGAGTTCCCCACATAAACTCCTAGTCCTGAGGACCCAGCCGGTCAGTGTGTTAACTGATCCCTGAACAAGGCTTGAGCAGTCCTATTTATGTTCCCTGAACACATGTCCATGCTCCACAGTGTTTTCTTGACCACATCTACAGCGTCCTGCTATGAAGCCTCTCAACTTTATAGAGCTTACAATCTTGAATGTTTGGAATTTACAAAAGACGGCCAGCTGTGTTTCATTCTGTATGGTCATATCTTATATCTTCAGATATAATGATAACCCCTTGGGGCATGAAGACAGTATTTCTTTGTCTGTAGGGATTGGACATGAATAAATAAATTCCACAAGAAAGACTGGGGAAGGGGAATAAAGAAGAATGGTGAAAACTAATGAAAAATAAAAACTAAACATGGGAGATAAGCAGAGGAAAAATTAAAAAATCACCAAGACTTACATAACTTGTTAAAACACATGGTTGACTCAAGAAAGCCCATCTAAGGGACTGAAGATGATTAGTAATTATAGGGAGATTTCCATTCTCTTGCTAGCAGACCCAGAGTAGATACGACCAAAGAGATACTGAATATAGGCTAAGAACTCTGAGTTTTAGGAACGGTCAAAGTAATCCGTGTAACTTTTATGGGAACTACAGAGAAGGGTGAATTGGAGTAAATGCACAATGAAAGAGAGACTCACTGTTCCTGGCGTGGATTATTAATTCTGTGAATGGTGGAGGTTTACCAGTTATGCGACTGCCTTAGCACAGAAATGATGTCAATGGGAGTGACCAAGGGCAGTCAGTCTTTGAGTTGGCTTCACTTCTTTGGGCTGCGAGGCTAAGTCACATTGATGTTTATTTTTTTTCCACTCGCTTTTCCCATTCCATGGTAACATAAAGGCCACAGGCATCTCTGGCTACAGCCAGCTCGTGAACCTACAATCTTTCTTCCCACCACTAGGCTGGTGTGTGACTTGTGTTTCCCCTTAAAGATTATCATGAAAAGAAATAAGATGATAGTGAGCTCTGTGAAGTCTGTGGTGCACCACGCATATATGTGCACATAAGAAATATGTCTCAGTGTGATCTCCATTTCTGGGTACTACATGACTAATGGTCTGAAGGGACATTTACTGCATTATAGAAACAACTGCCCCAGCAGGGATTGACAAAATAAAAATTACATATGACACAAAGTATTGGAGTCTTTCTGTAGAAGGGAGAGATAATATCCATACCATATGCCACGGAAATTCACTTACAGGAGAAAATATACAGCAAACAGAATTGGGGAATTATTATTCCCCACCAAGAAAAGAATTGTTGGTATCATGGCATGGGAATGAAAGAGTTTCGTAGATGTGGCATTTTGTCTTGGAAAGGAGAAAATCTAAAGACGGATGAAGAAACCCAAGGGCGGGGAGGGTGATTAAATGGTGAGGAGAACGCTCCGTGGGAGAAATATTTTTAAAAGGCAGAGAAAAGTCAGTAAGAGAGGAAAATAAAGCAAGGCAATTTAGAAAAGAAATAGGTCTTTTGTACTGGGAAAATATCTTTATAGACACACAAGGGAAAGAGAAATTACCTGAATAACAGATTTAAAAACAAATGAGAAAAACCTGCCTTAGAGCACCAGGGTAATGGGGAAAGAAGCTGAAGATAAACCTGAGGAATGGCCAGTGCCCAGAGAGATGCCTCAGGTTGCACTGCTGCTGGGCTTCCTTCTCTCTCTCTCTTCTCTCTCTCTCTCTCTCTCTCTCTCTCTCTCTCTCTCTCTCTCAATGGGAGTGATCAAGGGCAGTAAGGCTTTGAGTTGGCTTCACTTATTTGGGCTGTGAGGTTAAATCACATTGATGTTTATTTTCTCTGTCTCTCTCTCTCAAGCACACACACATATGTTTAAAATAAGTCACTAGGAATGTTTTGTATTGTAATTTGCAAGGAGATATGTGGTCAACTGATTCTACAAGATACTTGAGGGATTTGCCAAATCAATTACTGCTAGTGTTTTCGTTTTATTTTTTAAAATATATGTGTTTAAACAAACATGTCCAGTTGCAAGCAAAAAGAAAAACCGAAGAAGCGTGGTTGAGATCTGGGTAGGGTGATGGTGCATGTCTTAATCTTGGGGCCTGGGTTTACGCATCTCTTCACACCCAGGCTCTGTCTGGCAGATGGTGAGTGCTCAGAAAGTTCTTCTCCCACAAGCAGACTGGTAGGAGTTTTGTAATTCTACCTTCAATAACATCATGAAAAGGTAATGAAAAGAGGGAAAGAAAAGATGTGTGAGCTATATGCTGCACACCCACAATAGAGGAAATATTTTTTTCTTATCTTCATTTTTCTTTTTGTTTTTAAGGAAAAGGTGCATGGACCATGGTGTAACTCCATTTACCTTGACATTCGTCTAAAATTCAGATTTCCTTTCTCTCATCCATCAGTTCCACAACAATGATTGCACTCTCACTTTATTCAAAGCACAATTGTGAGAACATTTTACTGAGCCTGACCTCATTGTTACATATAATGGGAGAAAAATGAATTGAGACATTTAAAGGCTCTTATCCTGTCGACAGACCATAAAGCTGGTGATTGTCCTTTGGTGGAGACTGCAGACAGAAGTGAGAGCAGACAAAAATGGAGGGAGGACCTGTTGAAACTGAAAAAGCCCACAAGGGAAGCTGATGTTTGGTGCCCCCACATCTCTTTTTTGTGGCTTCCTTTTCTGGAAAGTTCTGCTATACTCTTCCATGCTGCCCCTTGTTACTCACACCCTTGAGTAGCCTTCTATAGGGCATCTTCGATGATTACCTTCCACCTCTCCCTCTTCTAGTCTGCCCTTCCAGAGTTGTACCTTATTATCGGTGCTTTCCCTTCTGTAAGGGAATAAACTGTGGTAAGCCAAGGATGATACACATTGATGCTGATAGTATATTTTATGACATATAGTTTGAAAATCATTTTTACACATATGTTCTTTGGTGTTCACAAGAATCTGGATAATTTCAGGCAGTCACTACTATCCTCATTTTGTTGAGGTGTAGATCATGAAAGTGAGATGTTTAACATGAACCACATGCATAGAAAGAGGTAAAGTTTGGAGCTGAACCCAAGTTATTTGATTGCAAGTTGACATATCTTAAGCCTCCCAGTAATAATTCATCTGAAAAAATCTTGCTTAACCACTTAGATAGTCATCCAGAATGGTGATTTCAAGCTAGCTAGCTAGTATCATCATTTTGTGGTTGTGGAGTACTACCAATTATGAAAACTGAGTTTATAAGACCCTACATTTTGGAAGGGAAATGAGCATAGAAAATAATATGGTAGATAGAGTTCTTAAAATATCCAAATCAGGAAATCTTTGGACAGGGCAGAATATTTGGTTTCTAAATGTAAACTAATTTGATTTGATAAAAAGGTAGGCTGCCTGACAAGTCTATGAAGTATGGGCCAATATGATTATTATTTAACTGAAATAGTAAAATAAAAAATGTGGTATAGTCATATAAGTGAGACAACATACTATTAACAAATACAAAAGTAATAAAGCTGAAGAATGTTACAAGAGGAATAAATATATTATCATTAAAATAAGTAATGATTGGACTAGGGATGACAGAGAATGAGGTAAATTTCTGTTTTCAAGGTCATGATGAAAACTTATAGCATTTAGGATGCAATATCAATAACTATATAAGGGGAATAATTTGTTTAAAGAAGAAAAAATAGAATGGGAAATGAATCATTAATATCCTAGCCATGGTGCATGTAAAAAAATGAAACTAGACCACCAACTTACACCATACACAAGATTAAACTCAAAATGGATAAAAGACTTAACCATAACTCATGAAACCATAAAAATCTTAGAAGAAACCATAGGCAGGAAAATCTCAAATATATCTCATAGCAATATATTTACCAATTCATAGCTTAGGGCAAAGAAAACTAAGGAGAAAATAAACAAATGAGACTACATCAAAATAAAAAAGCTTCTGCACAGCAAAATAAATGATCAACAAAATGAAAAGAGAGCCCACTGCATGGGAGGACATATTTGCCCATGATACATTCGATAAGGGGTTAATTTCAAAATATATAGGAAACTCATGCAGCTTTTCAAAAAGAAGATAAACAATCCGGTTAAAAAATGGGCAAAATACCTAAATAGACATTTCTCCAAAGTGAACATACAGAAGGCCAAGAGACATATAAATATGCTTAAGTCACTAATCATCCTCGAGGTGTAAATAAAAATGACAATGAGGTATCACCGCATACTTGTCAGAGTGGCTATCATCAACAAATTCACAAATGACAAGTGCTGGTGAGGATGTGGAGAAAAGGAAACTCTAGTGCACTGCTGGTGGGAATGCAGACTGGTGCAGCCACTATGGAAAACAGTATGGAGTTTCCTCAAAAAATTAAAAATGGAACTCCCATTGGACCCAATGATCCCACTTCTAGGAATATATCCTAAGAAAACAGAAACACCAATCAGAAAGGATACACGCACCCCTATAGCAGCACAATTTACAATAGCTAAGATTTGGAAACAGCCAAGTGCCCATCAGCAGATGAGTGGATAAAAAAAGCTGTGGTATATTTACACAATGGAATACTATGGCAATAAAAAAGAAAGAACTCTTAACTATTTGCAACAGGATGGATGGACCTGAAGAGCATTATGCTAAGTGCAATAAGCCAGTCAGTGAAAGGTAAGTATCACATGATCTCCCGCATATGTGGAATCTACTGAACAAAATAAACTGATGAACAAAATAGATCCAGAGACATTAAAGCATAGAACAGACTGATGAATCTTAGAGGGAAGGTGAGAGAGAATGGATGGGTGGGAAGAGATCAACCAAAGAACTTGTATGCATATATGCATAACCCATGGTCACATATAATAGGTTGTTGAAAGCCGGGTGCTGGGGGTTGGGGGCAGGGGTGGGCTAGAAGAGGTCAATGTTGGGGGAAGGGGACATATGTAATACTTCCAACAAGAAAGATTAAAATATAATAAAAATAAAATCCATATTTAGAGTAGATCACAAAGAAAGAATAATACAATAGCCTGGACAGAAAACATTTTTTTAAAAAAAATCTACAAAGAAATGTAAAGGAAGGACAATTGCTCTCTCTCTTTGAAGCAAAAATAACATGATTACATTTAACTAGGGATTCTGTTACTGTGTGAGAATGGCGGGCTTTGGGGAGTAAACGGAAGGTATGGCTGGGAAACCATGCACTCTGCTTCATCCCCTCTTCAGGCTAGAGACTTGGGAGGGACAAGCCATTGCTTGACAACAAGCAGTCTTTCATGCTTTGAAAGCAGATGGCTGTGTGCGAAACTCAGAGCCTTGCATAGTCCCTTTCATGAAGGTCAAGTTCAATGGTTCCTGTGCACAGAAACCTCACGAGCCTGTAATAAAGCCTCTCCCCTTGACCCTGCTCCATGAAGACTTCTGGATTTCTACACACCCTGTACTCCTCTGAGCTCATCTTCCCTTCCGCTCTCAATGGGGGAGAAGATTGGGCTCACTCGTAAACTTGAAAACTCAGCTCATTTCTAATAAGTTCAAGTTTTATGATTTAAAAATCTTTTATCAGTAAATAAAGGTCAACCATCTGGCAGCAATGTGTCTATTTGGCTCCACTTTGGTTTTCTACACTATGTTATAAAAATATTACAGTCTAGTATGACATTAGCAAAGTGTGACATCTGGGCTTATACAAAATATAAGAGTTGGCAGGGGGACTAATTTCCCTTCTGAAAAATTGCCATGGCACAAAGGGACTGAGGACAACTGTACGGCTGAGAATACAGCCCTGGACATTGCTGTAATTCAGCCAGCAGCATCCTCCAGAACGTCTGCCTGGAAGGCGGAAGGGGCCTAATTACCCCAGAGGATCACCGTGATGGATTGCCCTGAGCCTTTGAGAATGGAGGCTATTTTAACGAAAGAGGATTTTTTCCCTTCCTACAGTGCTAGGTGGTCATGCATTCAAGAATTAAATGAGACTGCTTCAAGAAAAAAAATACTGTATGTATGGCAATAATAAAGCTGGGCAGCTTTTCAGTGGCTTTAGATGTTAGAGCATTTACTTTGAGGGTTAAAAATGTATAATTAAATTTTGGCATCGCTTTTAAGTGGTAATAATTTTTATTAAATTTCTTTTTTGTTGACCCCTTTTATGAGTTCAAGACAAATGGCACATTTATTTTTTCCCCTTAGGCTCTCTGGGTACATTGTAATGCACAGTAATCTAAAAGATATCGAGTCACTGACAAAATGAATACATTGCATCTGGACAGGATGGTTGTGCAATTTCACTTAGAAGCTAATTTGTTTTTTGTTAAGAAAAGAGAGAGGACCAAATTTAAAGAAAATTTTTCACCTCACCTCTGACACTCTAGTTTTGTGGATATTCAGGTACCTTTAATGGCTCCTGGTACTCATCAGTGGGAAATGATAATAGCAATTTTTCACAGAGGTTAAAAAAATCCCTAAATTTTTAAGAAGTTTGGCTAGCTAAAGCTATAATGCCTATTTAGGGAAAACTAGGATGAAAAATGATCAGCCAGAAACCCCAATTATTGAAACTATAAAAATTAAAAGATTTGAGAGAGAGAGAGAGAGAGAGAGAGAGAGAGAGAGATAACAGTCTAGGTATGTGCCCTGACTGGGAATATAACCCACCACCTTTTGACGTAGGGGAAGATGATCCAACCATAGGAGCCACACCTGTGAACACCTTTCTCCAGGGACCACATCTAGGAGAAAGAGAACAAAGGGTGTCCTTCCCTCCACAAGCCCAGGCACTTTCTCAGCCCATCTGAGAATGAAGGAGAGGGGAGTTTTAGCATTTCCGGTTTCCACCTGAGGAACTCAGCTTGGAGATGTCCCTTGGCCAATGAGGCAGTAACGGGCAACCAAGCCTGGAGGGCAGGGTCCTGGGCTCCTCCAGTTCAGCTCTTCTCAGCTAATTACCACCACCGAGACCAGGGGTCTTTATCATTTGCTACTTTCACACCCACAAACCTCATAACCTCCCATCATTTCATAATTATAAAGATGCAACACATTTTTTTTTTAACCTGGGGAACCTGTGAGATGCAATGAGCGCCTTTTGCAGTGAGATTTTCCTGTCCGCAATTAGACGAGACTGAGCTTTTTCTTGTTCTCCTACACTTAATATTTTCAAGATAGGATTCTCAAGATAGAAGAACATCCTGGGATAATTCCCAGGGGTTGAAGGTTACGGGTTCCCAGCTCACCCAGTGCACTTGGAGACTTGATGGGAAATGACCTGAGCTGCCCTTGAGAGAACACACATGTCCCATCTTGACGTTCTCCCACCTTATTCTCTGGCTCCTGGCAGCTGTCTCTGTTGCTGCTCTGCTGGCAAGTAAGCTCCAGGCTCCGCCTCAGTGCCTGTCAGTCAAGGGCAGGCTTCAATGAAGAGCCCCTCCTCCAGCCTCTTCTAAGACTGAGGGTTCACACGTGAGATACATAATCAGACTGGGAATCAAGGCAGTGGTTTATGCCAGCACTGCATGCTACCAGGAACACATTTTCAAATCAGAACTCTCCCTTCCCCTTTCTTTTTATTAATATCCAATTTGCATACCATAAAATTCATAGTTTTGGAGTATGAAATTCACCAGTTCTAGAGCATTTTCACCACCCCAAAAGTAAAACCATAACCATTAAGCTTTGCTCCCATTCCCTTTTATTCCTTTCTGACGGCAACCACTAATCTACATTTTATCTTGATGGGTTTTCCTCTTTTGGACATTACATATAAGTGGAACCATACAATATGGAGCCTTTGTACCTGGCTTCACTCACTTAGCATAACGCTTTCAAAGTTCATGCAGGTTGTAGTAAGTGTCAGAATTTTCTTTTTAAGGCTAAATAATAGTCTATTGTATGTGTAGAACACAATTCACTTATCCATTCATCCACTATGGACTGTGGACACAGCTGAGTTGTTTCCACTTTTGACTATTAAAAATAATGCTGCAGGAAATAATTTTTGTACAAGTTTTTGTGTGACTGTATGTTTTCAATTTTCTTTTATGGTTAAGGGAACAGAACAAGATCCCTGCCTTTTAATCTTTGTTTTTCTTTTTCTATTTAAAAAATATATTTTTATTGATTTCAGAGAGGAAAGGAGAGGGAGGGAGAGAGAGAGATAGAAACATCAATGATGAAAGAGAATCATTGATTGGCTGACTCCTGCATGCCCACAACCTGGGCATGTGCCTGGAACAGGAATAGAACTGTGACCTCTTATGGGTCAACACTCAACCATTGAGCCATGCCAGTTGGGCCTTTTAATTTTTTTAAGGGAGCAGGTGTGTAGTAGAAAGAATATGGATTTGGGAAGGGGCATGAAAAATTGGCTACAATTTTCATCTCTGTTATCTCATCTTTCAATCTCATTTTCTTCATCTGCAAAATGAAAATTTCAAAAGGATAATGTGGTTTTAGGTGAGATGTTAATCCTTTATAGAGTGAATATATCCTGATTCTTTAACCTTAACCTTAGTTTCTACCAGTTAACCACTAAAAATTCTAGCTTACTTTTGCCCAAACATAGCCAAGAGACTAGAGGTCCTACCATTTGCTTTGTCATACAAATTATACCACTCCTTTGAGATCCGCTTAGTTGACCTCCATTTTTTGAGGATGGTCTGAGTTATTTTCTGAATTGAATCCCTTGGGGTGCACCATTGTGTGAATGCAGGCTAATCCTGACAGGGGTATGGCCTCCATTTCTCAGGTACCAGCTGTCCCCCAGGATCCAGCCCAGAAGCAGGGGACATTCCCCAGGCCTGGATTCTGTATATTCTATGTTTACACCCACCCCTCTTCTAATGACATAGTAATGATTTGAGCAACCTGATTGTGCCTTGTATTTCAAACCTTAATTAAGAGATAATGAAAGAAAGAAGGAAGAAATGAATATATCTTGGAAGACTTTTGTGGGGAGGGAGACTGGAACTATACTGAATGTACTGCAGGTATTGTCAAATTTAATCCTCACAACAGTCCTATAAGATAGGCACCTTTTTTTTCAAGATGGGAATAATTGAGATCAGAGATGTCAATTAATTTGTTGAAGTTCATAAAGCTAGTAAGTGGCAGATTTGGGGTCTAATCTTAGATAAGTCTGATTTGAAGGCTCTTATTCTTTCCATAAAACTGTGGACTAAAGGGTCATAAGCAACATCTCACTTTACAACAATGTTATGTAAAATGTGACATTTTCCTCAACTTTTTCTAGGTTATCCTGTAGTTAATGGAAATCCCCAAGTCTCAGGGGCTTATAGATACAAAGGTTTATTTCTCCTCACATTGGGTATAGATCTACTCTTCATGTCTTCTTCATTTTGGGTTTATGAAGTAGGTAAAGCCCTACTGGGATGTGCCTTTCTTGTCACTGAATGCAAAGAGCACTGGCAGAACCATGCGACAGCAGTCTTATGTCAATGTCGTATAAAGAATATTCCTCGCACAGGGAGAGCCACTCTCGAGCAGTGATTGGTAGAAAATGCAGTAAACGTTTGAACAATGCAATCTTCTATGTGTGACTTCCATGTACTATGCATAGCGTATGATACCATGCTTTCCTGGACTTTTCCCTACCTTGATGGCTCTTCTTATACCATTTTCTCTTGTTGGTTCTTCCTCTTCCTCTATCTAGCCTGAGTGTGTATCCTAGGATGCTTTCCAGGCTCTCCTCTCTCTCTACACTCAAACTCCAGATGACCTCATCCTGCATGGCTTTAATTACTCTCAACTTGCTGATAACTCTCTAATTTATCTTTCAAGTCCTGCCCTCTCTCCAGACTCCAACTGCCTTATGTTATCTCTACTTGGAATTCTAATGTACAGCTCAAATGTAATACATCCAAAATGGAACTTCTGATTACTATCCATCCCCAACCTGGCTGGCAATCTTCCCTATTGTAGTAAATGGTACCATCCTCCCTCCAGTTACTTAAAGGAGAAATCTAGGGTCCCTCCCTTTCCCTCACTCCCAAGTCAAATTCATCAGTAACACGCGCTATTTACATCTCTCAGATAGTTCTCCAAAATGTCCACATCCCTCAGTTATAAATACCAACACGAACTCAAACCACAATTACCACTCACCTTGATTATTGCAATAATCAACCAATTAGCTTTTGTACTCTTCTTCTACCAAACACTCTTCACAAATTAGCCAGAAAGTATAAATTGGGTTTTATCTATTTCCTTCTGCCTAAAACCTTCTAAAGATTTAACATTATCTTTAGACTAAAACAACAGCAACACCTTTAATGTCATGGGTTACAAGACCCTGTGTGATCTAGCAATTGCCCACTGTATGGGTTGAATAGTCTCCCTTCAATATTCATGTACACTTGGAACCTCAGAATGTGGCTTCATTTGGAAATATATTTGCAGATGTGTATGTTATGATGAGCTCATGATGGAAGAGCCTGGCTCTGAATCTAAGCCAGGTATCCTCACAAGAAAAGAGACACAGAGACATTAAGGAGACACATAGAGATGAAGAGCATGTGAAGATGGAGGCAGATATTGGAGGAATACAATTATAAAGCAAGCACACCAAGGATGACTGTCGGCCTTGAGCAGCTAGGAGAGGGGCATGGAACAGATTTTCCCTCAAAAGCCTTCAGAATGAAACAAATCCTGCTGACACCTTGAAATGAGTTTCTGGCCTTCTTAACTGTGGGAGGATACATTTCTCTTATTTTAAACCACCCAGTTTATGGGAATTTGTTAGAGCAGTCATAGGGAACTAACATGATTACCTCTTCTTGCCTCATTTTACCCTTGCCCTCATGCAGAGATGCCACACTGGCCTTCATTTTATCCCAAACCCTAGTCTCATCTCATGGACTTTTGCACTTGCTCTCCTCCCAAAGCTATTGCCAGGACTGGCTCCTTTATAGCAAATATGCCTCTGCTTACACTACAATAACCTCCGATGTTAGTTCTACATGTCTACAGTAATATCTTGACTTGGATGTATTCAGAAAGCCTTCATAAATTTATTTATTTAGTGTCCCCTATTTATATACCTAAGAAATTCAAAGCTTAGGATGCACATATGAGTGAGGCATCTTTTAACAGTAGATTCATTTGGTTCTAAGTGTGGATCAGATAAGATGGGCATAGAGGTAAGGATAGGAGGATATTACTCAGTACATGAAATTCATAAAACTTCAGGATGAACTGATCCTTTGGGATATGTTTTCCTCTCTTCAAAAACCAGTGGCAGTAAATTCCCTCCTACTGCGGTGATGTCACAGAAATAAAGGGCATCCATGTCATAGAGCCGCAGAGGATATTTTCAGGGTGAAGGCAGTCAGAACTTTGAGGAAAATATACATTGGAAGAAAGCAAATTTTTGAATTAAAAAGAGAGATTTCATATCATTTATAAACTCTAAAAGATGGCTGGTGGAGAATCAAAAAAGTCTCTAATTTGGATTAAAATCCAGATATGAGATCATTTTGATTTCAGGACAGAGATGGCAGGGCCTCAAGGTGAGCTTGTAAATACAAATTACATAGAACTCTGATGATAAAGAAGAATGTTTACGTGGTGTGGAATATTGGCTCTCCCTCTTCTGGCTTGGTCACACCAGGCTATAGCATTTGTTTGTTCCCGGTGAGAAAAAAAGTGGAAATAAACATATGAACCAAACTGTAGCTTATTTTTGTAGCTTGAATGCATATTTGTGTGATTAAGCTTAACTAATCTATCAAACTGAGTAGACTTCTCATTTCATTGGTCTGCATGGTTATTCTTTCAGAACATTTTATAAATTCTTAAATCAAAGAACCCATTCAAGGAGCATATAAATACCAAAACTGAGTTACCACTGATGGTTATAGGTTAGTATCTGGTGCCCCTTTCAAACCAATAAATCAATAACATTGGTAGTAGGGAAAGAATCCTAACAATTTCACTACCCATTTTAGGAAACAAAACATAGCCCCTGTTCAGTGGGGTAAGTGTTTTATGACTCACATACCTATAACCTCTCCCAACAATGGCTCCCTATAGTAGTGTTACTTATTCTGGAAAGTTTTCTGTGGCTACATGGAAGCCCTTTAGCTCTGTAACTTTACCATAATATCAGTTCTTACCCCAGGTTCTACCTATGTATTGGGGATGCATTTCAGAACCAGGAGGGTCTTTGTGAACACCTCGGTGAAATTGCCCAGGTGATTCACTCAGTAATGTTTCCGTTCTCCCAAGTTCAAACTCTTATATAATACATGGTACCAATGTGGTCATGCTCATGCTTATATCAGAACTGAGCTTTTTAAACTTTCATAAACATGCTATCAACCTTTTTACTTAATTTGTTTTCCACAAAAATTGGGCAGGAATTTTTACTCTCTTCAGTTGATGGAACTAGGGATTCCTTATGGCTGACTTTCTACTGGGGCATAAATGCCTTGGACTCAGGTTAATTTCAGATTAGTCCTGAATCTGGAGACTGTGTAGAACTTCTGACAACTAGCACTATAATAGACTGAAAAGTGCACATTAATAACAAATTTGTATGGACCTACTGTAGTCATAATCCTGGGGAGGGTTGACCATATTAATGCAACCCTATAGGGTTAGGTAAACTCTGATGCGCATTTTTGAGATGAAACATCTGAAGCATAAACACATTAAGAACCTTGCCTGAGTGTGCACAGACCTAGTAAATACTAGAGTGAAGCCAAGTAGAAGAATTCCTATCAGATGAATAGATGAAACTATACATAAATTTCTAGGTTCACTTGTCTCGCTGCCCAAAACCATGGGCCCAGTGTCTGCAGGTGCTGGTCTCTTCATGGTTGCATCTAAATTCACATGCTCTAAAATCTCTAAGAGAAGAAGCCAAGAGCAAAGTGAGGTTCTTTTCACTATGGATAGGAGAGCAGGTTGCTAATGGCCTGGAATATACAGAGAGGAACAATAAAAATAAAAGAAGGAAAAATTTAGGATTTCAATGAAGAAAAGTGATTGGAAACAACCAGGTGCAATAACAAATTCCTTGTGAAAAATAATCTGCTTCACCAGATTTTAAGACTGGAACATGTGAAAATGCAGAATTATTTTTATTATAAATCTGCTACCTCTGGGGGCCCACTTGGAGGAAGCCATGCAGCATTGATGCTCTTCGGAGTGTGATAGATACGCTACACTGTGAAAGTATATTACCCATTCTGGAGTAGAAAACAGTCCTTCAGGCACAGGTCTCCAGAGGGCAAATTGTCTTTGCCTTCCATCACTACATTCTGTTTTTCTTACCAATTTTCTTGTTAATTTTTTTCTGAGCTTTACTTAAAGAATGACCTAAAGCAAACAAATCATGCAGCTAAATTAAAATAATGTTATATTCTCAAAAGCTTTTAATTTAAACTTTTTTTCTCCTATTTTTGAGAAATACTAAACTAAGTCAAAGGCCTCCCTTTTATAATTATAATTTCAGCCCATTGATTTGTTGTTTTCCTTTTCCAGTTGCTAGCGGGTGTATAATATATATCTCATTGAACCAATGCTTTTATATTTTAGGTAAACACAGAATGCCGTATTTGATTGAACTGTGAATCAAATAGTCCTCAAGCCACACACACATCTCAACATTCCTTTATGCTTAAATCATTCTAAATGCTCAGAGTAGATCACAACAAACATTGACATAAAAATACAAGTGAATTTTTATTAATTAATTTTAGTGCTACATATTTCTTCTCTTTCAGGATAATTTGAGTATCCTTTTCTGCTATTGTTTTAGAAAATTAAAACCCCAAATAAGAATCTGAAATAAGAATTTGGTTTAACTTTATCTTACTCCATACACAAAAATAAACTCATAATAGCCCTGGCCAGATGCCTCAGTTAGTTGGAGACTCATCCACACACCAAAAGGTTCTGAGTTTGACTCCTGGTCAGGGCATATACCTAGGTTGTGGGTTCAATGTCTGATTGGAGAATGTACAGGGGGCGACTGATCAATGTTTCTCTCTCTCTCTCTCTCTCTCTCTCTCTCTCTCTCTCTCTCTCTCTCCCTATTCCCCTCTTTCTAAAAAAAAAATCAATTTAGTCATATCCTTGGGTGAGGATTAAATAAAACTCCAACTCAAAAATAGATTAAAAACTTCAACATAAGACCTGAAACTGAAAACTCCTAAAGAAAACAAAAGGGAAATCTTTAGGATGTTGGTCTTGGCAATGATTTCTTGGATATTCCACCAAAAGCATAGGCAACAAAAACAAAAATGGGCAAGTAGGATTACATCAAACTAAAAATGCTCTCCTAAACAAAAAAGAAAACAAATGAATGAAAAGGAACCTATGGAATGGGAGAAAATATTTACAAATCATATATATCTGATAAGGGGTTAATATCCAAAATCTATTAAGACTTCCTACAACTTAATAGTGAAATAAAAGTTAACCTGATTTTAAAAATGACAAAGAACTTAAAATAGATATTTCTCCAAGAATATACACAAATGGGAAACAGGTATATGAAAAGATGCTCAACATCACTCATCATCAGGGGAATGCAAATTAAAATTATATGAGCGATCACCTCTGACCTATTAGGATGGCTTTTATATATTAAAAAAGAACAGGTGCTGGTGAGGATGTAGAGAAATTGGAAGCCTTGTACACTGTTGGTAGGAGTGGGAAATAGTTTAGCTGCTATGTAAAGCAGTAAGAATCGGTCCTCAAAAAATTAAAACTAGAACTACCATATGATTCAGCAACCCTATGTCTAGGTATATATTAAAAATAATTGAGATAAATATATTAAAGACATATATGCAGTCCCAGGTTCATTGGAACATTAGTCAAAGTAGTCAAGATATAAAAATAGCCTAAATGTTTATTTATGGATGAGTGGATAGAGAAAATGTGATATATATGCACACACAGACACAATCACAAACTGAGATACATATACAAATACAATGAGGTATAATTTAGCTTTACAGAAGAAGAAAAAAGGAATTTGTTGATCACTAAGAACTTTTCTGAAAGGAAGGAAGGAAGGTGGCTTGAGGATGATTACACCAACCTAAACATATCAATGTCATGGACTTTCTTTACATAAGTCTACTTTTGAATAACAAAATTTCTTTATACGTATGTTCAAATGAAGGCCCTTTGATAACTGCCTTTAGTCAGCAGAACAGAAGGAAACTCTGGGTACTCAGGCAGAGAGAGATCTTTGGCTATGCAGCAGTGGAGGAGGGAGGGCTTTTGTTGCCTGAAGTTAGCAAATAAAGTAGGTTGCTGGGGCTAACAACATATATTTGAAAGGAATCACAATATTTGTCCAACTATGATAACAATTCAGGGCCTTAAATTTTTTGAAGGCTTTGACTTTCTTTTTCTTAACTATTAGCATGTATTGTTGTCTTATTATTTTTCAGTCTTATATGTGGTTATTTCTGTGACTATATCTGGTTTCAGAAAAGTTATATCTCCTTTGTCGTTATGACTAATGACCTTAATATAAAAGTATTATTCCAGTATCAAAGCTAAAGCGATGATGATAGTGACAAAGAGAATGAAAATGATGTTAATGGTGAAAACTATGAAGATATTTTAATTTCACTGTGGACCCCCAAGTAATTGTTTTGGGTCTTATACTTGCGCGCGTGCGCACACACACACACACACACACACACACACACACACACACACGAAAGGAACCTACCTAAAATGTGAGTAGATGAATCTGAGGACCCCCACATTGACAGTATCAGTGTTTAGTGCCGCAGCCCTTATGTGACAGAGAGAACCAATCTCTCTGGGGTCAAAGTGATGACAGTCCCCAAATCATGGTATTTCTTAGTAACATACAAGGTGATATAAGTGTAACTCTATTAGTTCCTCATTTTGTCATCATATCCTTGTCTCTCACTCCTTGTCTATTTTATTTTCCTAACCTTGTACAGTGATTTTCAAATAACTCTAGTATATAATCCCATATGATCTCAACCAACCTGAGTATTGGGGCTAAGTTCACACAATTCTAACATCTAATGGTCAGTTGGTTGGAGATCATCCCATACACTGAATGGTGGTGGGTTCCATTCCCTGTCAGGGCACATAACTAGATTGCTGGTTTGATCCTTGGTCAGGGTGCATATGGGAATCAACTGATCAATGTTTCTCTCTCTCTCTCTCTCTCTCTCTCTCTCTCTCTCTCTCTCTCTCTCTCTCTCCCTCTCCCTTCTTCTATCTAAAATCATTTGAAAAACACATCCTTGGGTGAGTATTAAAAAAAAATCAAATTGTAATTCAAACCCATAATTGTTCCCACTTCACCATAGCAGACTCCTCAGCTTTGAACTGGATAAGCAACATATTTCACATTTGTTTACATCTGGTTTCACATTTGTTTAGGTGGCCACCTTAAACTGTCTAATACCTAATTTGTTGTTCTTTCTCCTGTGCAATGGTATTAATCTAGACTTTTGCATACACAAACACTTATTGAATTGAGATGTGTTTTTGGTTGTAAATTAATCTCTTCACTTTCATGTATAAATTTCATATATGCATCAGTTGTAAATTAAATGAAACATTTATAAAAATGAAGAAAAATCAAAATCATTTTCCCTGAAGAAATTAAAATATCACCAACTGAACTTCTCGACCTACTCATAAACCATACTTAACCCCATTAATTCTACTTCTCATTTTATGGACTCCCTAGAGATTGTCTCTTTCCCAAACCTGTCGTAAATGGGGAAGTCCCCAGGGTCCTTTTGAACACCCTTCTCATGCTTTGGAAGCATGATTCATGTTGCTAAATTTCAAATTGGTTTTTCATCATGTGTCTCACACTATATTACGTTATCCTGATGACTCACTATTGTCAGTTGGAGGTTACCTCAGATTTCAATTATTTCATGCTGGCAGTATGTGCATGAGGCTTTTGCTTTCGTAATTTTTCTCAATTTACTCCAGCAGTTTAGAAAGGTCCAGATGGAAATGAACATATTGAATGCTTAAAAAGAAGTGTTTGTGTTGTGTATGCAAGAAGTAAGACTCATTTCTTAATACACAGAGAAGGTTGTTTCTCTTTCTATTAGAAGTTACAAATGAAATAAAATCTTGGACCTCTGCATTCCCCTGCAGTAGTTAAGCTGATACAGCAGATACGTTGGTCTTAATTATTTATGGATGAGCCATGTGAAATGCCTGCCAAAGGTAGCAAAGGGAAAATAATGGCTGGTATTATGCAACTGACCTTGAATCCAGCTCTAATTGAAATTAATTACCCAAAGTTTTAAAATTTCAGCTTCTTATATTGGTGGCAATGTCCTTCTCTGGTGATAATGAATAGCCCCATTGTCTTACCATGAACTTTGCTTATCGCAAGCATTTATTTCAGAGAATTTGATACATATGATCCTTGCAGGAAAAACATTATTAATTGACTTGATTTCCCCTCTAATTCCTACATATTATGTTGACCTAACATTTACCCATTGACATTCCAGTAAGGCCAGCTGTTATTTTGTAGAATGATTATACAATTTAGCTCAATTTTGGGTTGGCCTCTGGAATATTTTACCACTCAGAAGGAACAAACAGATTGTCTCATTTCCTTTACTTGTGTTTCGGGGAACACAAGAAATGAGCAACTGGATAGGGAAGATTATTATTTCTGTTAATTCTCATAAGCTGTCAGTCTTCCAAGGGCGGATAGTTGGTCAGAATGGGAATGATGCTAATTCATGAATCCACTCTTTGGAAAACATTTGCTTTGACATATTTCAGAGGGAAGGGGGTGGGGTGGCAATAGATTAACCAAAGAATTTATATGCATATACACATAACCCATGGTAAGAAACAATAGTGGGGTGAAGGCCTGGGGAGGGGACAGGAGTGGGGTGGAAATGCGGGGAAAAATAGGGACATCTGTAATACTTTCAACAATAAAGGTAGGTTGAAAAAAAAAAGAAAGAAAACATTTGCTTTGAAGGTACAGTGCCTTCTTCTATCTTTTCAGGATCTGTTTAGTTTTTATATATGTGATTATTGACAAAGACAGTTGCCTCCAGGATTCTAGGTGCTATTCCCCGCAGTCTTCTGATCAGTGCATGCTTGGGATCATATCCTTGGTAGCTTGGGGCAAAGGTTCCACCAGAGGAAACCTCACTGACAGAAAAATGAAAAGTGCCACACTGGAATGCTGAGAGAATTCATTTATAATAAACAGTAATTAAACAGGGATTATTAGGGTGGCACATTTACGATGTGAAAGTAGAAGTTGTGTCAACACCTTATAAAGTCCTGAAAGTAATTCAGCTGAAACATTTGCACTGGGCTGAAGAACAAGGTTCTGTTCTAGGGAAGATGTAGGTTTGCTGTTTGTTGTATTGAAGAATTCTTCATAATAGCCTTTCTGTTTTAAGCATTTAACAAAGCTGTTTCAGGGTTTATTATCTAGCATTACGGAGTCTAAGAGACCATTGCTTACCATTGGGTTTTCCTCATAACCAATTCTGTTCCCTTTTGAAATATATTATTAAAATATATACACAGGCCCTAGCCTGTTTGGCTCAGTGGATAGAGTGTCGGCCCATGGACTGAAGGGTCCTGCATTCAATTCCAGTCAAGGGCATGTACCTTGGATGCAGGTTCCCTAGCCCTAGTCAGGCTGTGTGCAGGAGGCAACCAATCAATGTGTTTCTCTCACATCGATGTTTCTCTTTGTCTCTCCCTTTCCCTTCCATTCTCTCTAAAAATCAATGGAAAAATATCCTTGGGTGAGGATTAGCAGACACAACCATACACACACACACACACACACACACACACACACCTGTGTGTGTGTGTGTGTGTGTGTGTACTTAAGTTTTGTTTTTTGGATTTAAATCTCAGGCAAGATAGCTGCCCCTAAGTCTGGGTCTCCCCTTTTCTGCCATTATCTCTGCCTTTTTGCTTCATCCTCCCAACCTACTGGCCGCACCTATCACTTGAGCTGGTAACAGTCACCTCAAACAAAGGCAATTAGGCTTCTCCTGATGCTCAGTGCTTGTTTCACTACTCCCTCTTCTCCAAGAACCTTATTGAAACTAAACTCTTTCAATTTTAGTTTGATGAATGAATGAGTGCTCTTGATGTGTTCATAGAGAGCAGGTAGGAAGACAGCTTCCTTTTTAATGGTTTGTCATTTATTCGGCCACCTGGGGACATTTCTGATGAATAAATAAGAATCTCTAATAATAAGAGTTTCAATTAGGTAAGGAAGGGAGATCAGCACAATGATTGTTCAGCCAGGGCTAGTTGGAAGGTGGTTCAGCCAGGGCTTGTTCACCTCTTTCAAATTATGCTGTCTAGGTGGGTGAATACAATATACCCTACACACATTAGACTTACCCTATGGAGATGGTATAAGATTTCAGTTCAAATGATTTAAAAAAGAAAATATGAGGGCATACAAGAAAAGGACCACATCTGCCTTCAAAGCATCCACACCAATCTCCTAGACTTTCATTTGGAACCCGTAACAATCTTTTCCTCCCTTATTGTTAAATACCAGTGACTTAAAGGAACTAAGAGCCATGGATGAGTTTAAGTTTCATTTAATTCATATTTATTTTTCATCTCCTATAGTTCAGGCATTTTTTAACTATTGGTAAAACAAAGGAAATAAAACAGCAAATTCATCTTCAAAAAGATTTTTAGCTAGGATTTTTAGCTAGGAAAGCCAACTACTAGATTTATTATTTTAAAACCCCATATTATGCCCTATTAAGTAAATCAGGTGTCCTTTAGTATACAGAAACAGACCATTCATCCTAAAGAAAAATCCTGTGCACAGGTAATCCATGATGACTATTGGACTCTCAGTTTCTCTGTGGTCTTTCCTTGGTTTGAAAAATGGTCACTTTTTAAGAGAGAAAATTCCAGAGAAACAAAAGGCTCTCCCATGTAGAAGATGTGGTAACCTCTCTCTATCCCATCTCTCAAATAGGGCATTGGATGTGCGGGCGATCTGGCTGCAACATCTGTCACCCCATTGATTGCCAGGGTTGATTCGGCTGATCTGGCTGGCTAGGCGGGTGTCCCCCTCCTCCCTCACCGATCCACGTGCGTCCCTCCCGAAGCTGCGTGTCGGTCGAAGAGGACGACCTTTCCCCCAGAGGAGAGGATCTGTCTTCGGTCAAGGGCATACCAGTAGCTACACTCCCCTCCTAGAACCTCCAAACAAGCTCTCAAATAGGGCATTTAAGTTTACAAATTCTATTGAGTAGCAATTTAATCCAGGGCAATTGATTGTGCCTGAAACAGAAAAGAAGCTCAACAGACAAATTTAGAAAGAATGGAGATTTAGTTTTTCCTCCAATTTTATGGAAAGAGAACATGATTTCTAATGGATAGAACATTGCCAGGAAGAAATAGATAGGCTCTCAAGGTCACAGGCTACTCCAGGGAAAAGATCTAGGGAAACTAAGAATGGAATAGCTTGTAAATGACAAATGAAGGACACCTCAGGGGATAGATGTCTAAAGATCCTAAATCAGAGGACATTTGAGAGTGGAGAGCTTGGCCAAGGTAGATACAGAGGAAAAATGAGCTTAGGAATTAGAGAATTCCATATATATATATATATTTATTTATTTATTAATTTCAGAGAGAGAGGGAGAGGGATGGAAACATCAATGATGAGAGAGAATCATTGATTAGCCACCTCCTGCACATTCCTCACTGGGGATCAAGCCTGCAACCCAAGCATGTACCCCGACTGGGAACCAAACCATGACCTCCTCATTCTTAGGTTGATGCTCAACCACTGAGCAACACCACCCAGACCTTTTTTTAAAAAAAAAAAAAATTGGAGTAATATTTGTGAAGCACATATCAATGGTAGGAGGCTCTGCCTCTAAATTCATATTGACTATTAAGTTTTCTGATTAGTTTTCCAATCTTTAAACTGTTTCCCTAAAACATTCTTTCTAAGTGTATTACTATGGGATAGCCCAGAAAAATTAATTTGCTCAAGGATTCTTAGTTGGAACCTGAGAGACACAGGAGAAACAGGATTTTGACATCATTCCTTGTCAGCTCTACTGCAAATAAAATTACCCAGGATTCTTCATGAGAAGATCATTTTTAACAGAAGAATTGCATCCATGTGATGCTTGTTAATGAGTGTAGAAGTCACAGTATAATATAGTGGAAATTGTCTAAGTATGGGAGTCAGAAAGATCTCAGTTCAAAGCTACGCTCAATACATTACTAATTGTGTGGCTTTCACAAATTGCCATAATGACATATTTTTGTTACTTCCATTCCATTTTTCCTTGGCAAACTAAAAATAACAGCATGGTTTCCTTCCCTATGACACTAGATTGCCCTTTCCTTCAATTTACCTGAGCCAATGTTTATGTAGACTTCTTGCTCTGAAAAACTGCAGTCAGTGAATTAATTCAGTTACTGTTCAGAATAAATCTAGAATTCTACTCTGTCAATTTCACAATTTATCAGAAAACCCCAAGGGATTAACTAGGATTGATCCTGAATTCATCGTATTGCTCCCCAGACTCAGAATCATTGAGTTTATTTCCTCAGGAAGCAATGCCTACTGGTGAGTAAAGGGATTTAAGAAACTTTCTACTTACATATAATTTTTCTATTTATTAACAATCTCATATTGATAACAATACCCCTTAGTATAATTCATATTCCATATTACATCATTCTTTATGCTTAGATAGATTATACTGGGTTCTACTACAATATTCTTTGTTCTTACCTACCTTTATTTACTTTCTATACTTAAAGTTTTCTGAATAACATGTCAAGGGAGGAGTATATATTAAGTAAAGGGTGAAGACTAAACATATAAAAATACTTATTTTGCTAATTACACTATTTTATATATCATGTATTATGTATAATATGTACCTTCTGTATGCCTAAAATGCAAAAGAAAGAGGAATATCATACACAATGAGTAGAAATATCATTTTTATGTGAACCTAGATCTTACAAGCCCAACTTTCTCAAACAACAAATACAAATAAGAAGCCAAAACCATATTAAAAGTTACAAAACTCATGAGCGGCTTTAAAGCACAAATTAAACAAAGAACAATTAGTATGCATTTGTCCTCCATTTGTAATTAACAGCTCATTTGTGTGTGTTTATGAGCCTGAGACGGAAAATCAGTTAACTGTAGGATTCCTTGTTCAAATTGAACAACATTGCTTCTCAGATTGTCATTTTAAATACATTAGCTTTCATGAATTCTGTTTTAAGTGAGATTTGAAGTATATCCCTAATTCTTCCCCTTATAATTTCATCAGAAGGAAAAGCAATAGAAAATACAATGTAAATGGTTAATAGTATTATGACCTGAAGATAATATGAAAGTTTTAAAGAAACACTCTTTAAGATTTAAATTGACAATCAAAATTTTTCTTTTCTGTATTTTAAGTAACAGATATCTATTCAGGTTAAAATATCACAGCTTTCCAGTTGTGTCAAATAGGTGCAAATATCTTCAAGGTAGATTATAGAACATACTCTACATATGCAGTCATCATGGTAACAAAAATGCTGTTACATGAGTCTGAAGAAACTTACTCTTATTAGGAAGAATATTGATTTCTCAGTTGTCTTAATCTAAAATATATTGTACGCTGAAGTTATAATACCCTTCCACATATGAATTTAGTCATCTCTTTTATCCATCCATCTATTCATCTACCCATTCACATCTCCATCTTATCTATCCACCCATATTTTTATTTCTCCATTTACAAAACAATTATCTATTGAGTGGCTACTGTATGTTGGGAAATGAACCAGGGACTGGTAATGGAAAAGGAATAAAATAAAATTCCTAATTTCAAGTTAAGACCTTATATAAAAAAGCAGACATGCAAATCAATCATTACAACTCCAGATGTCAAGTGCTGTCCTTGAGAAAGACTTTGGAAAGAGTACCTACATTTATCTGGCTGATTTGAGTTGAAGATGAAAGAAATGAAAAAGAATCAAAATGTAGTTGACATATTAGATAGAATTTGAATTAAACCAATGACTATAGAGAGTGAGGGACCATAGGAACAGAGAAATAAAAAAATGCAAAACATGAAAAAGCAAGGATCATTTAGACAAAGCACGCTTTATGAAATGGTTGAACTATAAGGTACATTTAGCAGTGGGAGATGAAGGTGGTTGGATCATGGAGGAACTTGGTAACTGAAAGGGCGAGTCGTCGCGGGGCCTACGTGGGCCGGCCGCCGGGCCCCCATGAGGCACAGCCTGACCACGCTGCTGGCGGCCTCAGGCACCGACTCCCCAGGCCACGGCAGGAGCCCGGCGCAGGCCGCCCCCCGCCCGCCGCCCCCCGGACGGGACCCACGCGGCAGCAGCGGCGGCGGGGCGGGGCGCGTGCCCTCGCCTGAGGAGATGGAGGAGGAGGCGATCGCCGGCGCCCCGGGGAATGAGACGGAGGAAGTGGACTTCCTGCCTGGGCTGGAACTGGTCAATCTGCTGGACCCCCGGCACCGGACTGGCCCCTGGAGCCCGGGCTCAGCTCGCCCTGGGTGGGGGGCTAGGACTGTGCCCTCCATCTTGCCCTGGGTTCTCTATTTTTGGGGCTGCGGCCATGTGCTCAGGAGAGTACCTTCTTCCCGGAAGCCCAGGCCCCTGCTGGCCACGCCCGGGATTTCTTTAAACTAACCAATGACAATCAAGGGATGTGGGCGCCATAGAGATGACCACATCCTGTGTAACAAGACCCAACTTGCGCCTGGCCAATCGGCGGGGCCCACAGTACCCTCCCCTGCCCTTACTATAAAACCCACAATCCCATCAGGCCTCGCTCTCCCTCGGCCACTGGAATTACCATTGCATCGGTGAGTGTGGTCTGGGAGCCGAACTAGTTCGAAATGAAGGACTCTTTGCTTTTGCATCGGACTGGCTGGCTCTCTGGTGGGCTTTTTGGGAACCTTGAAATCTGGGCACAACAGTAACATACTGAGGCATTTGATTTTGTACACTAGCATTTCTTAAAGTTGAATATGAATGCTGTTTAAAGCTGAATAGCTTTTAATATTTTTGTTATTCACTTCAATTTTTCTCATAATCTTACTTACATATGCATACATATAAAACAAAGTATAAGTTCTTTGTATATAAATGTTTTTCATAACCAAAGATAATTTTAAGTTAAAAATAAATAGAATTATAAGACAATTATAATTCAAAGTTGGAGGGATGTTACTTCGTTCTTTACTTAAAACACTGTTCTGATGTGAACATAGTTTTGAATGCTTTCGTGCAAGTGTCTTTACTTTGGCATGCCTATGCTTTGGCTCATTATGCTCACAATGTCTCTCTCTATAAACTGTATGGAAACTTTGGTTTGTTTATATGCCATGCTTATGCCATTGGGGTTTAAGATAAGTTAGCATATGTTCTTTTTTATTTCCTTAGCCACAAAAATAATCCTAGTGTCTCTGGTTGCTGATGAGACTGTTCACACAGCAATGCAGGCACAGAAATCTTATGGAACAATTACATCATTTTTATCGTCTGGAATATTTTTATATTTATGTTTTGGATTATCATTGGAAAATGCACAACTTTTAAATTAATAAAGAAGTCTAGGACTCCTGAGACCATGCACATAAAAATATCTTTGCAAAATACAGCCTGAGACAAGGAAGGGGCCACAGAAGGGTCATGAGCAAGACAGAAATGTGGATGATTTTCTTTTGGAAAGCTCACTCTGTGAAGAGTTAGAACACTTGAAACAGCCTAGCAAAAGATGATGAAGAATTTGTAGCAGCCATGGGAATAGGGAGGAAAAGACAGATTTGAGAGTGAGAGGAATATAATTGACTAGGTCTCATATTGGATGTGGGAGGTAAGGAAATTGAAAATCCAAAAATGTTTCTCATATTTCTATCATGGTTGCCTGGATAGTAGGGAATACCATTGCTGAATAGGGAGAATGTTAGAGACAGAGTAGGTTGTGGGTAGAAAACAGTGAGACTGGCTTTGGATATATTCCATTTTAAATGCAACAGCTGTGATGGAGTAGACAATCTGAAATATGAGACTGAGGCTTAGGGGGAGGAACTGGGCTTTGGTGGAAGTTTGGTCATTATCGGTATACCTGTGTTCATCATGGCTTTGGGCTTTTATGAGATTTCTATGGGGAAAGGATAAGGAGTTAGAAGAAAGCCAAAGATGGCCTCCCAGGGGGTAGTGATATTCCAGGATGGCCAGATGGAAGAGGACAGCTCCAAAGAAAGAGTGATGAGGGCCAGAGAGACAAGATCTAGGAGAGCGGGGTATTATTGATGACCATTGAAGACGATGCTATGTTTTGCTTGAATTACTGCAGCAGGCTCCTAAATTACATTTGTTTTGAGTATTGGTGTCATCAAATCCATTTCTATCCTATTGTGAATATTTTAAGCCTAAATTGTTCTTTCAACTTCCTAATCCCATACGTTTAGTGGACATTCATGCCTTTTTCACTAATGTTTAACTTGTGCTCCCCTGTTAATGTCACATTTTCTGCCATGTGGACATTTGAAAACGACGTGATTAAAGCAGGATACAGTGCATATTTACATGGTAGATTCTCCTAACATAAGCACAGCTTCCCCTACCTTCTATCTGATTCCATTTTTTGAGTGTCCTAGGAATCAGTCCTCTCTTTTTTTATTAAATTTATTTCTCATGGTAACATATATGTTACTGACTTCTAAACATCTCCTGCCCTTATCCTCTCTCTCTCTCTCATATTTATATCTATCTATCTATCTATCTATCTATCTATCTATCTATCATCTATCATCATCATCATCATCTATCTATCTTTCTATATTATTCCTCTATCTATCCTTTTATTTATCATTCTGAGCTTTAAATTTATACCCAACAATCTACTTGCACTCTCCACTTGGCTCTCCACTAGAAAAATCAACTTTGAACGTCTCCATCTCTAAACTTGTTTGTTCCCAAGTTGTTCCATCTGAACAAAAAAAAGGCAATAATCTTTCCTCCTACTCTCATTTCCAACATTAAAACATCCAATAATTCTTAACAGTATATTTCACATCCAAATATTTATTTATTCTAAGATCCCATTAAATTTCACTGACATGCTCCCCCATTCTTCTGTGCTCACTTCCCTGAAAGCTATTTTTACACAGCCATCTGAATATTATAAAAAACAATTAACTCAGGTCATATCACTCCCTAACCTGAAAACCTCTAATAAGTTCCACTGCTCTTCATAAAATCCAAGCTCCTTGCCAGGATGTATAGGATGCTACAAGATCTAACATCATTGGATGCTCTGTTCTCTTGCTCATTAGCTTCATTCTGTTCTGTAGTGAGTGATCTTCTGTGTGCTCCTCAAGCAGGCAAAGCTCTTTACTGCCATATTGCTAGTTCTACCTCATTTTTCAAAGGTATTTTTTTTGACTCTTCAAAATGTTCATTACATGGATCACAAATTATTTAAAAGACAATTTATATATATGAATTAAAAAAATTATCTTTAGCAGAATTGTTTTCTTTTCATCATCCTAATTTCAGCCCAAATAAGTCCTCCTTGGATATGTCTAGCATCATTTTGGCCTCACTCTAATCACTTGGTCATGCTACCTTGAGAATCTGAGTACCATGAAAGGTTTTTCTGCCAAGGGCTATTTGGATATTTATAACCCCATTCATGGGCCATACATAATTATCAACTTCCACATTAGCCTGCTATATTTGGACACATATTTAATTAACTCACCCATAATGCCTTGTCAGGGCCAGACCAAATTATTTTGTGGGCCTTATACGGCCCTCAGGCTGGATGTTCCCCACCTCTGGGTTAGAGGAAGGAATATTTTCAGTGTTTTGGCAGTGTGGAGAGCAATGGGTAGGTGTGACAGATATGGGTTTGAAACCTATTGCTTTTTGCCAATGTGGCTAGTTTCTGAACATTTCTGAATTTTAGTTTTCTTATATGAAACAGGAAAATGAATTAGTTCACAGTTATAATGAGTATTAAGTGAAAGCACATCTAAATAGCATCTAACATGACTCAGATTTTAACACATAATAGTTGCTTATAAAATAGAATTCCTTGTCTATAACCTTCATCCTTACTCCCCCCCCCTCCGCCCCCTCCCCTTTGAACTGTTGAGTGTGTAATATGTTAGATATCACAAAGATTGTGGCTAATATCAGAATTTATCTTATTCTCCAATTGTTTATTACCTAAAACTTATCTGGAAAGTTGGTCATCCAGGTCATGGATGAAGGTTCTTAATAAGACTCACTGAACCCTGTCCAGGTTATTTTACTGAAAACCCCTGTCAGCCCTGGACAAGCGATGCCAGCAGTCATGAATGTGTAGCTATTAGAGGAAATATTTGAGAAACCTTTGCCAGTTTCCACAGAGTCCTGTTGCATTAATCCTTTGATTTTAATCCTGACCTTGACTTTGAAGCTTTCTATCCTAAATCACCGAAGAACTGGTCTTTGGTCTTTTGATTCTAGATTGAGTAGGCTTAAAGACCACTATTGTATGTTAAACCAGAGGTCATCAAACCATAGTCCATATGCCAAGTTTGGCCCTTGGCCTTTTTATGCAAATAAAATTTTACTAAAACACAGCTACATTCATTAATTTACATATTGTCTAAGGTTTCTTTCACATTATAAGAGCAGAGTCAAGTAGTTGCAATAGAGACTACATGACCCACAAAGTATAAAATATATACTATTTGACCCTTTATAGTAAACTAAAGGCCCAGTGCACAAAATTCATGCATGGAGGGGAGGTCCCTCAGTCCGGCCTGCAACAACACAAGCATTCTGTGCCTGGCCTGGCCAGAGGCCCTTCGCGGCCAGGCACAGAATGCTTGCCTCGTTGCTGCAAGTGACAAAGCAAGCATTCCGTCAGGCCGCTCATGCTGCCTGTTCTCAGTGGCCATCCCCCTGGGACTGGGGGACTCCAGTGGGTCTGAGAGGACTGGGTGCCACCATGTTGTGGCTATGGGTGCCACCATCTTTGTGACAGAGTGACAGTTAATTTGCATATTACCCTTTTATTAGATAGGAAGTTCCAGAATCTGTTTTTATACTGTCTAACTCCTTGTATTGCCATCTTTTTAGCACAAAACATGTGTTGGGTACTTACTGGATGTCTGTCTCTGGACCTGATACTGAGAGTAGAACAGGGAACCAAGCATTCTCTATCCTCAAAAAGCACAAAAAAGTCATGTGGTCCGATGTGTCACATTTCCAGTTGCATCATGCAGATGGCAGAGTGAGAATTTGGTGGAAACAGCATGAAAGCATGCACCACACATGCATGAGTTCAACCCTTCAAGCTGGTGGGGGCAGTGTTATGGTTTGGTGCATGTTTTCCTGGCATGATTTGGGCCCTTTAATTTATGTGGAACAACGCCTGAATAGCACAACATACCTAAGTACCGTTGCTGATCAAGTTCATCCTATCATGTTGATGGCGTATCCCAATGGAGATGGCTTCTTCCAACAAAACAATGCGCCAGGCCACGGTGCTCGTATTGTGCAGAAGTGGTTTCAAGAACATGAGGGAGACTTTACCTGGCTTAGGTGGCCCCCACAATCACCAGATCTCAGTCCAATTGAGCATTTGTGGGACTAAGTTAAAAGAGCCATCAGGCAGCTGGTTCCACAACCATCAAATCTCACAGAACTGGACAGTGCTATTCATCAGGCCTGGTGTCAGGTTCCTCGCATCACCTTTCAACATCTCGTGGAGTCAATGCCAAGAAGAATCGCCGCAGTATTGAAGGCAAAAGGTGGCCCAACGAAGTACTGATGGGGTAGTCATAATAACCTGGCCACTCAGTGCGCGCGCGCGCGTGTGTGTGTGTGTGTGTATAAGAAGAGATATGCTTATCTACTTCCTCTCATTTGTCTCTTTTCAGAGGATAACATTAAGAAAAGTAACAATAAGTATAAAGATGTTTTATACACCAGATGTTTCCCACACACACCTGAAGTTTGTTCTGATTCAAGTCTCCCTGTCATGGAAGTATTAATGGTGGGGAAGGAAAAATAGCCTTCTTTCCTTGGCTTACCACAACTCTGCAATATGGGCTAGGTTAGGCTTTGAGATTTCAAAGCCATTTTTGGTTTGTTTGTTTAAGACAATTTGTCTATTAAAATAAAAAAAAATTTCTTCTTTTCATGAAACCTTTCATGTTTCATTAAAAAGTCTCTAGGTTATGTTATGCATCAAATGTTGCTTTATAAGCTCTTTGAAATATGTAAAGTATTCTCTTTTGTTCAACTATAATAGTAGCATATTGGAGATTACAAGGGAGCATAAGCAGCTGAGATCAAATAAAGCTTTTTCCTTAGATAACAAAATGTGTGTGAATTTGAAATATTATGCAAATGGGGCTCAGGTTTGTGGGCATATTTGTTCTTGTATTTACAATAAAAAGTCACAGCAAAAGAGGATGTGTTGATAGATCAAATCCTCCCTCAAGAAAATGAATAATGAATATGCTTTGAAGTAATTCAATTTGTGACAAAAACTAACAAATAAACAAAAAGAACAGTGACATAATAACTTGGTATTTTCAAACTTTCCCATGGTTCCTTACATCTTGAGTTGTATATCAACAAGCAAAATTTTTTTCCAACTTGATATATTATCATGACTGCATTGGTGAGTTAAATTTTTGGTGCAAATAGAAAAAATTGGAGAAAACATGAGAAGCCAATGAAGTTATAATCAAAACAGTGCATTTTACATATTTACTTATTAAAAGTGATTTTTCAGAAATTAAATATTTGAGGATATTATCTAATTCTAACTTCTTATATTTTTCTCAGACTTATACATGATCTTTTCTTTTGTTTCCTTTACCAGAAAATTAGTGATTTTGTACTTGTTTTCAATTTCACCTTGAAATATTTTGTTATTTTTACATTCATAATTAAAGTTTTTATACCTAAAAAATGGAGCTAACATTATGATTTCTCTTTGTTCCAGTGTTTTACAGTCAAAGAGAAAAAAACTAAATTTTGCACAAATTTTAAAAAGTGGATGGGGCAATGAAGTCAGAGTGAAAACGTATTTTCCACCTTCTTTGCACCTTGTGCTCCCACCACATAATCAGTCTGCCTCTGACCTCTCAGAACTCAGATGTGTCCCTTTCGCACTTTCCTTCTTCAGCTCTACCTTGAACCAGTCTTTCCAGAACCTGTATCAATGACATGTAAAGCTTCATGAACAGCAAGCTGTCCTCTCCTCTGCTCCAGAGTTCATCTTCCTCCAGGCCTTTACCTATCTCTTTAAGCCCACCCTCTCACTGCAGCAATAGTGCTATACTTTTCCCTGAAAATTCAGAGCTTTTCTCTGTGGCCCCCTTTCCATTCACATGTCCATTTTCTATTTCTTTCCTGCATTGTTGACTGGGGATTAATGATTATGATGATGCTAATAATAACTATGGCAGCTATGACTATTGTCTAGTGAGTGTGTACTATGCCCCAGGTCCTGTGATGAAATACTGACATTCAGAAGTTTCTTTTAATTTCACAAATTCCCATTAGGCCGAATTTAGAGTTAAGAAAACTATGGCTTAGAAAAGTGTTATTCTAAACTTGCCCATGAAGCTGAGTTCAGAACCTATGTCTGTATAATTCCAGCCATGCGCTACATTTCTTCACTTCCCCACTTCAACGTCTTCCTTCAACTCCTTCATAAACACTCTGAATTTGGAACTTGCCCCTGTTACCTGATTTCTTCATCTATTTCCTTTGTCTGGAAAAATCTGTGTCCCTCTGTTCATGGTTTCCTTTGCTTTTCTATAAAACACCCCATTGAAGGCTGGATTCTTACTTCATGTGTATTTGTGGTCCTTTTCAACTACTATCCTTAGTGAATCATTATTATAGATCTTTTTGGCGACTCAGTAGTGTTGGTGTGAATGGATATTTAAAGTAATGCAAAATATATTTCTCCATCTCTGGTTGGGGAGATAAGAACTTCACATAAAATATAAACTAACTATGTAAAGGAATATTTGCTCTAAGATGTTTGGCAACTTACTTCTAATCTGAAATAAAGTTATTTTCTTAGAGTTCAACCCCCCATTAAATTCTCTACTTTATTTAATTACTAGTTACCTGGTGTATAGATTTGTGCACATTGAAAGGAAATTAATTAGAAGGTAGACTGCAGGGCAGGACTGGGCAAGACCAGCCAGACATGCCCTGAAGCCAACTTCCTTTGGAACCTCCCTGATGTCTGTGGAGTGAACAGGGTCCCTCTGGCAGGTGGTGTCCCTCGGCCTGGCCTGTGGGGATTGGGGCAAAACCAGCTGTCCGACATCCCCCGAGGGGTCCTGGAGTGCAAGAGGGCACTCTGCAAAGTTGATGTCATACAGGGTGTGGCACACAAATGCCAGTGTGCAGTAAACCAGATTCAGGACGGACAGTGCCCCAGCAACAACATAACCCACGGCCGAAGGTGGAATTGCACAGCCCCATGAGGAATCGGGCTCCCCCCTCTGTGGTTTCAGGGTGCAACACTGGAGAACCATTACTGCCAAGACACTGCAGCTTGGCAGCTCCTGCGTTGAGCGTCTGCCCCCTGGTGGCCAGTGTGGGTCATAGCAACTGGTTGGACATTAGGAGGGACACTTAGCATATTAGCCTTTTATATATATTGACTAGGGGCCCGGTGCACGAAATTCGTGCACTGGGTGTGTGTGGGGGGGAGTGTCCCTCAGCCCAGCCTGCCCCCTCTCACATACTGGGAGCCCTCAGGCGTTGACCCCCATCACCCTCCAATCTCAGGATTGGCCCCTTGCCCAGGCCTGACGCCTCCGCCAGAGGTGTCAGGCTTGGACAGGGGACCCCCATCTCCCCCCGATCACTGGCTCTGGCCCCTGCCCAGGCCTGAGGCCTCTGGCCCAGGAATCATGCTTGGGCAGGGGACCCCCATCTCCCTCTGATCGCTTGCTCCACCCCCCGCCCAAGCCTGACGCCTCTGACCCAGGCTTCAGGCCTGGGCAAGGGGACTATCATATCCCCCCAATCCCCAGCTCCGCCCCCCATCCAGGCCTGATGCCTCGGCCAGAGGAGTTGACCCTCATCACCCTCCGATCACCAATCACCGGATCGGCCCCTTGACCAGGCCTGAGGCCTTCGGCAGAGGTGTCAGGCCTGGGCAGGGGACCCCCAGCTCCCCGCGGTTGCAGGCTCCGGCCCTGCACAGGCCTAACACCTCTGGCCTAGGCGTCCAGCCCGGGCAGCGGGGACCCACAGCTGCAGCGGCCCCGCGATCATGGGCTCTGCTTTAGGCCCAGGCAAGGGACCCCTAGCTCCCGGGACTGCCAGCTTCGACCGTGTCCAGCTCCCATCGCTGGCTCCACCCCTACTTCCTGCTCTCACTGGCCAGGGCAGAAAAGGCACCTGATTCTCCTCCCCGCTGGGTTTCTGATCACTGTCAGTGGCAGGGGGCTTCTTCCTGCTTTCCCTTTCGCCTCCCTACATTGTGCCTACATATGCAAATTAACCGCCATCTTGTATGCCAATTACCATTTTTCTCTTTTATTAGTGTAGATGGTTTTCTTCTAACCTTTTCCATCTTTATTTACTCCTCTGACTCTATTCCCTCCCTTCTAATTATTCATCTTGACTGTTTAGTTCTCTGAAAGCTTTGCTCTGAGACATTTTCTCTTCCTTTTCACTGTTTTGCTTTGTTATGTTATTACTTCTAAGTAGTTTACATCAATTACCCTTAATCCTAAAAAAACAACAACCAACCTTCTTTTTTTTTTTTTTTTTTTTTTTGTTTGGTGAAGATAAGCTTTTATAAAATAATTTAGAAACTTCCTTATAGTGGTATAGTGGTCTCAGTGTAAAAATTGGTGGAGCTGGGATTCAATCTAACCTGTGATGCTTCCTCATCACCACCTTGGTGCTTAATTTTTTTTAAATATATTTCATTGATTTTTTTACAGAGAGGAAGGGAGAGAGATAGAGAGTTAGAAACATGGATGAGAGAGAAACATCGATCAGCAGCCTCCTGCACATCTCCTACTGGGGATGTGCCCGCAACCCAGGTACATGCCCTTGACCGGAATCGAACCTGGGACCCTTCAGTCCGCAGGCCAATGCTCTATCCACTGAGCCAAACCAGTTTTGGCTTAATTTTTTTTTTTTTATTACTAATTATTTTGTTTGACTTCCTGACATTATCAAAGTATTTCAAACAAATTATATTTGAAGCAATTTGATTCAGCTTAGTTTGACAATTTAATTTGAAGAGATGGAGAACACTGCTGGACCAGAAGCCAATAACAAGGTGGTGGTGAAACTGCGGGGGGGCGGGGGGGTTACTCCAAACAAATAAAGGACTGTCTTCATTTTTAGCGTACCTAGGACCTATGGTTATGGCCTCCAGCTGAGCCTTCCAAATGTTATTAACAATTAATTTCCTAACTTTGCTTTAAAGTAGTGGATAAAGGATATTTTCATTTAAACTCCTCCTGGTGCAGCTCCAGTGGTAGCAAAACAAAGTCTAGAAGAAGATGGAAGGACGAGTCACATGTGCAATCCTTTTTTTTTTTCATGTCAGAGTAAGATCATGGCCAGCTAGATAATTCCTTCACTCTGTTCTCTGGTTCACTTGGCAGTTAGCAACCTCATGGGGTGGGTGGGGGAAGCAAGAGCAGGAGGAAAAATGCTTCGTCCCTTCTTTCTATAAATTTAAGCCCATTTCCTCTTGTCCTTTCTCAGGGGTGTGCTTATATTTCCATTTTAAATATGAGTTCCCAAAAGGCATTAACCATGCCATTTTTACTTAACTGCATTTTATTTTCTCCAGTATGATGCTGTGCTCACATAACTGATCTACAGTCACAGGAAGAAAATGACGAAAGCTGCATTCCAGTGACTATAAGCTAATATTTTATGGACTCCTGTAATGAAAGTTTTGACCACTATTATAAATCATACCTAGAACATACATATCTCATGGTCTGTATTGACAATACTGTGACTATGTCATGCAACATTAAGCAATTGATTTGAAGTGTCCTAATTGGGGGTTGGTGATAATTAGGCAGAGCAGGATAACAATTCCCTCTGCCCCCTGTATTAATGAGGACATTTATAGCCAAGAAATTGATCATGTAAACAAAGGCATAGGGTCATGTTTCACTTCTTTCTGCAAACATTTTTATATAAATGGACTGTATTGTTGAGAAAGCATGCTAATGACTATGTATATATATATATATATATATATATATATATATATATATATAATATATGTACATATATAATATATATATATTAAAACAAAAAAATTCAGTTTGAATTTGAATCCTAAAGTCATAGTATTTATAATACATGGAAGTCTTTAAAATTTATTTCTTTTTCAATTACCTCTTATAAAAATACTAATTTAAAATCACTTTGCTATGATTTAGTGCAAGTTAGTAAGAGCATACATATTCTTTCTCATTTTTTTCCTTTTCTTCTTGTCCTCCTTCCTTCTTTCATTTCTTTTTGGTTCTTTTTTTTTTCTTATTTGTAAAAGGCATTACAAAGTAGATATATCTTAATATATCAGATGGTTTCCTTTGGCAAAGTTTTCAAACTAGATGATAGGGCAGTTTGGGCATGTATCTACATGAAAAGATCTTCTCTGTTTGAAAGTATCTTCCCTTATTTCTTTTACTATTAACTTTCATATGAAAGGGCAACTCATTTTGGTTTCACAGCATAGCTCAGTGGAAGACATTTGTTGTTCTGGCTTAGAGCTCTCTGTTTTCCAAGCCCTGGGAGTTAAAAAGTTTACCTTCACTGATTAACAGAGAGATGAGTAATTGAGCAATGTGCCTGGAGAGATCGGGTGGTAGAGGTATGTACATTTTAAATGAATTTTGATTTTATTAAATGCATTTGCATAATTTGAAGAATGCATGTTGGTTGCATAAAGTACTGAGGTTGCTCATCTTCATAATTTCTGCAATTTTGTGTCTATGAATGTTAATAAGTTTCCCCCAACCCCCTTTTAATGGATGGTTCTAACTCATTTTACTAAGTTATGCCTTCAGAGATAAAAATAGCAGGGAAGGCCCAGACATCCTTCTCTGGGAAGATTCTTAATGGAAACGCAACTGCTTTTGAGGAAAATGCCTGTTTTCTCCTTGCATGGCACCAGTGATGTCCTCATTGTGTATTTTCCAAGGAAGGTCAGCCCAGCCCCACACTTACTGCAATGACTAATGGGGACTGGGCATCCTGGGGTCCTACCATGGCACAGCATTTCTATGAGGCTGGAGTGTGCTGTAAACAAGGTAGACAACTCACCCCTTTATATTTTGCTTCTTTCTGACCAAATCCTGTACTTGTCTAACTACAATATTATATTTATGTCAACTAAGAAATTTGGGCTGCTGCACAGAGGATTGCCCTACACAACCAAAAGCTCTAGAAGAAAATAGGCAGCAGAAGCAAATAAGAGGCTGCAGAAAACGGGTGCTGATTGAGACGTACCAATGAGGCCCAACTGTACCCCTTGATCTTCGTGTCAAACCACAAGGCAGTTTTCCGTGTTTCCACACCCACTACCCCTTAGGAAGCCCCCAAGCAGCCGAATTATTTTGATTGCTTACTCTCTGCAATGGACCGGATGGTTGTGCCCCACCAAAATTCATTTGCTGAAACCCTTATCTCGGCATAATGGTCTTTGGAAGTGGGGCCTTTGGGAGTTAACTAGGTCACGAGGTGAAGCCTTCATCAATAGACGAATGCTCTTATAAGACAATGTCTGAGGCCTAGCTAGTCTTGGCCATGAGAAGACTGCCATCTACAAGCCAGGAAGCTGCCCCTCACCAGGCGCTGGATCATCTGGGACTTTTCAGCCTCCAGAACTGTGAGGAAAAGTGTCATTTAAGCCACTCAGTCTGTGGTATGTTATAGCAGCGAGTGCTGACTAAGACACTTGCCTTGTAATGTGCATTATTCTCGAACTGAACATCATGGGAATAGTGCTAGAATCTGGATACTGGTTAAGCTAATGTATATGGTTCTTTAAAAAAATAAGTGATGGTTTATAAAGGGTTGTAGACAGTGCACAGGTGTTGGAGTTGGGAGTGTCTCACCTAACCTAAGGCCTTATCATCTACTGGTGTTGGGCTCTGGCAGGTCATTTGGTGCCTTATTTATTCATACGGTAGAGGTGTTAATAATAGCAATAATATTAGTCACAACAACGAAAGCAACAACATTTATAAAATCTGTTGATCGCTCTACTAGACACTTTATTGGCCTTACCTCTAACCCTCAGCACCACCTGTGGAAGGATATCGCCATTTTACACATGATGAACTAAGGCTCAATACTGTGCTCATGACCTCGCAACTATTGGACAGCATCACTATCGGCACTGATATGTGTAATTTATGGGACCACATTTGTGGAAGCGTCGTGCACAGAGTTTGGCTCATAGTGTTTGTTGAAATGGCTAAAACCAGCAAGAGAGTACGTAATTCTCTGGAGGAGAGGAAGAAAGATCATGTCCAGGTTTCTGGATTCTTCCTTGTCTCTCCCTAGTTTCTGAATTCCATCCAGGATGGCTGAAATGATCATTTAATTTTGCACTTTATGGCCCTTTTCACATTTCCTCTCCATTAGAAAGTAATGTATCTCTATGGCTCTTGCAATCAAAGTTTTTATCTCTCATATCACCTCTAGTCCAATGGAACAGGGAAAAGAATCAGTGGTGTTTAGAGATTTATTTCCAAAAGAACTGTGTAGTCTTGGGACTTATTTGTGACAGACCCTTCCCTCCCCCTGCAAAAAAACAAAAACAAAAAACACAACAGGGAAGGAATCCATTTCCTAATTCCCACAGCCTAGTTAACGCAACTCCAGATTTTCTGGGTCTCTCTGAAATTTCAACAGTGCTTTTCAAAGAAATACAGTGACTGCCTGTCCTAGAATTGGCAAAGTATATTCAAAATGCAGATTCTAGAGCCCTTCTGTAGCCCTATTCTAGCAAAATCTCCAGGAGCCCTAAGGCTGCCTTTTAATAAGATTCTCTAGTGGATTCTTCTTTCTCTCCCATTTGAGACCCACCACTTATGGTTCTGATTTGCTAGTGGGAAGGCTCACCTGTTCATGGGGAGAGGTTGACTGAACAACTTGACAAGAAGTTCAACCCCTTTTATTTTAAGTCTGAACTTGAATTTTTGTGTCTGGAGGTTCCAGCAATTTTGCAGTCAGATTTCATTTCTGAAGGAGTTGAGGAGATGGCATTTTCTCTATGTAGTTGTCCATAGTTTCAGTCCCTTAAAGCTATGACATGTGCCTGTGATAGTTGTATGTTCTGTTCCTTTCTGCCTTCTACTCATCTATCACTTATTTAACTGTTATTGGATGATAGCGATGGCTGCAAGTTGTTTACAAAAATCTAGTCTGAGTTTTGATGTAGATATTTTCTTGCTCACTTGAAAACTCACAATTATTGCTAAAAGAATAAGAACATAGCGAAAAGTGTTATTAAATCCCTTTGAAATGAAATCACTACCAAAAAATCCTGTGAGGTTGACCTGACTATCAGTCAAACAAATGCACCAAGCTTCTTTTTTATTGTTGTTTCTGCTTTTGATATTTGTAGATGTTCTTTGATTATTCTGTTAAGGGCATATCTGATAAGATTCAGGTCGGACTTCCTATTTGCCTCTGTCACTGATAATGAGAAGTTCTGTCCTTTGTACTCAGAATTGCATTGTAAATCATAAAACCATTCTGGTTTCATTTAGCACCTATTTGAATATATTTAAGTTATACATTCCTTAGGAACAGACCTTTTACATTGGTGGATCCCTTGGGTTCTATTTAAGATCTTATTTTATAAAGGCACATGCTTTTTATCTCTAGTTCTATATTTATTTTTTATGGTATATAGTGTCAGTGGACTCTCTCTCTCTCTCTCTCTCTCTCTCTCTATATATATATATATATATATATATATATATTCTACACACACACACACACACACACACACACACACATACACACACCCTGGAGGCATTTTCAATACTAGAGAGAGATTTTATTTCTAATATTAAAATTTTTATTGTTTTCATACTGGTTTAAAAGTTACTATTGATTTCTATGAAATTTTAAAATAATTTTTGATACTTCAAATATATTCTATACATTTCTCTTTGTGCTTAATTTTATTGTAGTCATTTAAATTGGATAAAGTTTCAGACAAGGAGTACTCTTTTTTTCAAATCTTTCCTAAGTTTTCCCAAACTCTGATATTTTCAAAGACAAACCTTTTAAAGTAAATTCTGAAGGTGATTCTGAAGGGAACACGGCAACACGAATATAAACTTCCTACCTCTACTACTCATTCTGGAGCCATTTGCCTTTTGGGACAAGTGGCTGCTGTGGCAAGGGGCTACTACTAGGTTGGTGAAATCTTAGGAGAGGAAGGAAAAAGCTGTTTCCGGTTGGCAGGGCTCTGTGCTTGTCCCGGGAGAAGGTAAACTTTGAACTCACATGACTATTCTGAATTGTACAACCTCACAAAGGCCAAGGCCAAGGCCAAGATGAATTGAATTTGAAGGATGAGGTTTCCATGTCTCTGTGGAGGACACTGTGAGTCTATCTTATGCCCAGTTTATAGGTTTCATCTAAATTGAAGGATGTATATGTAAATTTATTTTACACCCCTCCCCATAATAGGGTACATCCTTCTCAGATAAAAACAAGTTTTACAAACTTCTAGACTAGTGGTTCTCAAATGGAAAAATTTGTTCCCCAGAGGACATTTGGTGATGTCTGGAAACATTTCTGGTTGTCACAGCTCAGGGGGAATGGATGGTGGTACTGGCATCTAGTGAGTGGAGGGTAGGGATGCTGCTAGACATCCTACAATTCACAGGACAGCTCTCACAGCAAAACATTATCCAACTCAATATACCAATACTGCCAAGGTTGAAAGAGCCTGTGTTAGACAAAAGAACAAGTTCCCACAAAAGGAAAAAAAAACCCACAAAACACCACGTGTATCAGACTGGCATTAGATTCTTTATCTATAAGACTAGAAACTACAAGAAGTGATATCGAATCTGTAATTTAAGAGCAAAAGACTGCAAAGGAAAAACTTTATTTTTCATCAAAATTTGTTACCCTAATACTTAATTTGAGAAGAAGATTAAAAAAACAAAAGACATAAGTATACAACAAATTTACCAGAGACCTCAAGATAATATCTTCATTTATCTTATTTTTCCATGTATAAGATGCTATTTTTTTCTACAATTGTTAGACTGAAAATCGAGGGGCGTCTTATATATGAAAGTCAGCCAAGGAAGGAGCCCTGTAGGTAATTAGCTGCTCATACCTTGTTAAACAAGCTTCCTCCAGCAGGAGCCTTATTGTTACTGAGGTCAGCTGATGCCATAATTGGAGGTGGAGGTGGAGAGTGCACAGATGCAACAGGGACCAGAGCATTCTGAGCCCATACGATGTCAAAAAATAAAAAGATAAACACCAGTAAGCGATTGTCTTACTCTGCAAAATTCAAACTGAATGTAATCAGCTATGCCAAAGAGCATGGAAATAGAGCTGCAGAGAGACCATTTGGACCTCCTCCCACTGAAGGTATGATCTGACAGTGGAGAAAACAGGAAGAACAACTCCTGAAGATGCCAAAAAAGAAGAAGAAGGCCTTAAGAGGAAAACCAGCAAAATGTTTAAGATTGATTTCTTAATTTTGGGTTGGAAAAGTGGGGGGCGTCTTATACATGGGGGCGTCTTATACATGGAAAAATATGGTATTCATGATACAGTTAAAACATAAAAGCTAAGGATAGACTCATCATTTTAAACATAAAAATTCTTGCATGAAAATGCTGATAATTTCTGAAAAGTTTTTTTTATCAAAATCTAGAAGTAAGATGAAGCAGTGATTAGGAAGAGATAAAGGCATGGAGAAAAAGAAGGGAAAAGGACAGAAGACTGGGAGAAGGAGAAAGTAAAAAATTTCAGAAGTTCTTATCATACGAGATATCATATGAGGGAGGGGTGGTAGAGATGTTAATAATTTATAGAGCCATTTTGGGGGAAATACAGGTTGTCTTGTTCACAATCAATCTCACTGACAGCTACGTATGGTACAGCAACCATTAGTAGAATTGAAACGTGTAGTAATAGTTTCAGATTAATGAGGAAAAAATGGAATGAATATTAGTCTTATTCAACCCATAAAAGAAAAAGGGGAAAAAGCACCCAACAAGGTGATGAAATAAAAGATAGAAAGGTAGCATACAATCACATGTATATCAGTGATTACTCTATATCACAGTGAATGGGCTGAATTCTGTTTTTAAAAGACAGAAACTCTTCAATTATAACAAGTTGTGAAACTTACTGCCTTTCTTCCTGGGCATACAACTAGATCGTGTCTGAAGCCTCTTTGAGCTGAGTGTGTTCCTGAGACCGAGTTCTGCCGAATAGAGTATGTGAGCAAGTGTGGTCGGTCAGCCATTTCTTCTGTTGACTATGACAACCTCCCCCATAGGATTCTCTCTTCCTGTGAGGGCTGGACACATGCAGAGGATCCACCCAAGGCTGTGAAGGCCCCCCTGGATGGAAGCATTACAAGAAGGAAAGATATTTAGAGTCTGAAATCTCAGAACAACTGTGGGCTGGCTGTCCGCCCAAAACATGCACTGAATTGGCATGCTAACAGCAGATAAACTTTTCTTATGTGAAGTCACTGAGATTTTTGTATTTTTGTTTTAGCAGTTAATTTATTTGACTAATACAAGTATACAACCGATTGTCCTTCTGAAGACACGTGGTCAGGATCCTCCTGGTTGTGGTAAACTATCCTATGAGAATCATTTAAAATAATTAATATGTCTGTAGTTGGTGGGGATGATTGAAAAGGGGCACTGATAAACTGCTCTGGGGAGTAAATTTTACACCTTTTGGAAGTCGTTGGCATCCAAACATCAACAGACTAAATAATGTCTATTTCCTGTGAGCCAGCAAGTCTACTTCTAGAAATTTATCCTAAAGAAATACCCAGTAATTTTAAAGAAGACGTATTGATGTATGACTTTCATAAGTTTTAATAAGATTGTAAAATATTAACTTTTAAAAGTAGAATAGGAGATTGTTAAATAGTTTTCTGTGTTCTTAAGATGTAGTAATTAAGAGTCATTAAAATCACATTGAATATGGATATGACTAATAGAAAATTTTCAAGTTATATTGTCTGAAAAGTGTTAAGATAGAAAGTAATGTGTATAATACGTTATCATATTGGAAATAGATGTATAAAATGCTAATGATTTTGATTATGTGTCTGGGTAAGCTTATTGTGATTTCTGAGCTTTCAAAGAAGAGCAGATATTGATTTGTGATTTAAAAAACACACATTTAACCAGTCCTTTTAGATTATTCAGAAAATATATTGTAGCTTTAAGGAGCTGCATATTCAGCCTTCCCTCTTTGGGCTAGGAATTCAGTTTAAGCCCAGATCATAATAAAGCAGCCATATGACAGCATTGGACCTTTCATAATGGAGCTCATCTTTCAGTTTAAAATTAGCACTTCA
Source organism: Myotis daubentonii (assembly GCF_963259705.1). Lineage (NCBI taxonomy): Eukaryota > Metazoa > Chordata > Mammalia > Chiroptera > Vespertilionidae > Myotis > Myotis daubentonii. The sequence goes on from NC_081841.1 coordinate 185,096,857, forward strand.
AGAAAAAATGCATATAGATAAAATTAGCATCAAAGATCCCTTAAGAAGGTGTCAGATAGAAGGCCTTACCAGTGTTTCCACCTCTCCCCCCCAATTACATCAAATCTCCATTCTTCAGCTAAGTGTGTGCCTTGCGTTTAGGGACCCTTGGGTGGCCAGCTGATCACAATTTAAAGGCAAAGAGAAAGGTGCCACTGGGGCATCTACAGGTTCAATTTTGGTCTCCCTTTCACTCAAAACAGGCACTTGACTGGGTTGCAGGCTCGATCCCCAGCAAGGGGCATGCAGGAGGCAGCCAGTCAATGATTCTCTCTCATCACTGATGTTTCTATCTCTCTCTCCCTCTCTGAAATAAGTAAAAATATATTTAAAACAACAATAACAACAGAAAGGAAAACAGGCACTTATTGAGCAGAATAGTGGGAAGAATCACCAGCATCGTTTCCATTCGCCTTCTCTCTCTGACCAAGCACATACAGCAGAATCATCAAAGATTACACTCACATTTGCTTTAATTCACAATGTGCTATTTTTATAGTCTAAGCTCCATTTAAAAAACACATACAACAAAAACAATCACATATTAATTTGACTATATATTTAGCCCTTGTCTGTTTTGTGAAAAAATGTGTTGACCTGGCCTCTGCTACTTGAGAACATATATTTTAAAGGGATATTATGACCTTTTGTCAGAAAAAATGACTACTTTTGGAATTCAAGACTAAAAGCAGCAGCACACTCTAGCTAAAACATTTAGTATTAGGGATATTTACTGTGCTCTAAAATCTTTCATCTTAACCCCATAATTCATTTTTCTATTGTCTAATGCAGCCTCTAGCTAAAAAGACTAAAGTTAGGAGATATTGTATGCAAATACCTATCATAATATTTTAAGATCATGTGTACAAGCATTCAAATTCATGCATGTGGTTTGCTTTTTAAAAATAGGAGAATGCATTGAAAAGTGTTTAATGAGGTGCCAGAACTGGAGACGTAATACAGCCTTCTGTAATTTCACACCCATATTGCATGCATTTTGTGTGGAGAAAATTAAAGTTTCCAGCTGCTATAGCAAAAGATGCAGAAGTCCCCAATACACTTATAAATGTTATTTCCCTCCACATGGAAGAGATTAGGGCCACATCTGCTACAGTTTAGTTGATGAACATGGAGTAGATGGTGTCAAGAATCATGCAGCACGGGAGTCTAGTAAGAGAACAGGAGGCCACCACCCATGGAGGGACAAGGTTCTTAGGGGACACCATTTAGTTAGGTTGGCTGAGTTCATTCAACAAGATGAAACATTGTAAAGTACTCAGTACAAACTCATTCATGATGTTTGCCTCCACATGACACTTGGATCTACTCCATTCTAGAAACATTTTACTCATAAGTGTGATGGAAGCCATCAGTTGTGATGTGTCTCCATGATAATGAGATGTTATCAAAGATACAGAAGCATTACCATTGGTCACTGTAGGCAAAATGGCACAGCGACAGATAAGCTCAAGATAAAGTAATGGTTGGGATGTGTATATGTGAATTACCATGAAACCTCAGCAAAGAGAAGGGGGGGTGTTGTTTCTAAGTTGAATTCAATATTAGAGTGAAACTGTCATGTTAGTTACAAAAAAAGGAGGACACATATAACAGGAATGCAGTCTTTCGTTTCAAGGAATGTTTATCTAAACACAACAGCAAAAGGCATGAGCATAATTATTATGTCGTTTTGACATTCTAAATGACATTCTGCACTTGCTTTTATAGAATGATCCTCTGTAACTTTTTTTTTAAACAGCAGTGGTTCTAATTATTACTAGTTTCATTGTTCTTAGCCCTTGACACGGTGATTTCTTCTATTACAATTTGAGGCTTTCTTTTTCAAAACCATTGAATCCCCTTGAAATGTGCTTAGAGGGCAGAATTTGTTATGCACCATAAACCTGAATTGATTGAGGTTTCCAATGATGAAAAGTCTGGTGTCATCTGAGGTTTCATATTTTTTTAAGATCTTTTGTTTACTTTAATTGTCATTTTTCTGGTTATAACTTTGCATATTACATTTCTTTCAGTCTAGAGGCCTACCATTTGGTGACTCAGAGCTTTAGTGGCTTCTCTTCCTGCATATCAAACGGAGAGCCCTGGAGTGGCCTGGACCTTCAGAGTCTCTGTCTTCTGAGTAATGAAGATGATTATCATTGGTGATAAATCTACTTCAGGGATGTTCACTTGATCTTTATTTTCTACCCGGAAAATGCTTTTGATTATAAGTTTATAAGCAAAGAGTGTGATGAGTTTCTCTGACTTCTTCAAAAAGCCCTAGGGTAACATTTGACTCAAAACTCTTTTACCTTAATTAGTTTGCTGAAACATTAATCCATGTATTCAGTGCTAGAGGACTCAACTTCTGTAATTGTTTATAGGCCTTTGAGCCATCTGTAGGACTGAGAGTTAATATAGACTCTAGCCACTAGATTAATTTAAGAAATATAATGTATAATGAGAAAGCACTCAGTACAACAGGCATTGTACTTTATGATTCAGAAAAGAAGCATTTGAGTTAACTGAACATGGGATATACATTGAGTTGACCACTATTAACTAGTTGCTGAGACCAGGCCTTTTATTCTTATTGTCCTGAAAACCTACTCACTCTGTCTCCTTTCTGTCACTACTTGCTGCTCTATACTGGTCCCAGGTATTTCAAGTCTGGACTATTGACCTCTATTCGAGGATTTTTAAACTTCTTTTCCTTCTGTGAAAAGTTATACATAAGGCAATAAAAGATGCTCTTTTAAAACATTTCTCCAGTTTTACACTACAGATGAGAACATGTTTCATGCCACTCAATATAGCCATTTTTTATGGTCCTGAACAAGTAATCCTCACTTTCCCGTAGGCAGCCTGGTGATAACATAACGCAGGCAGGCCCTCAGCCTGCACGAACCCCCTTCTCTTTCTACCTCGGCTTCCTCTTATTGTGCACAAAGGGCTTCATGCACAGGTGTGTAACCTCACACCCCACACTTTCAATCTCATTCCATTACTCTCTCCCATGTGCTGTTCATAGCAGATCCCAGGCTGCCCCTTGTTGCTAGAGGTGTTCCAAGCAGAGGCATGATTCTGCTCTCTGGAATGGACAATGGCTGGGGGAGGACCTAGTAGCAGGCGCTGGGTCATATGGGCAAGTTTTCATTTGAATTCCTTGCTCTATGGTCAGGGCTAAGAGAGCAGGTGGGCCAGGCTGGATCCCCTGCAGTATGGGAAGCCAGGGCAGGACTAATGTTGATTCTGCTTCTACTTAGAGGCATACACAGATAACATGTGACATTTAAACAGACTAGAAAGAGGAAGACTAGTTATATATGGAGGAGGACTGAGGGTTGCAAAGAGATTGAGATGAGTGGCTACCACAAAATGAAAGTAGAAATTTTTTTTTTGTCCAGGAAGTTATTAACTTGAAGTCTAATGTAATAGGGACATCTTCATGTAGACACCGAGGCAGCCTGGGATCAGAGCCAGAGAAAGGATGTGGAGGAAGATTGTGAGCCATGCGGAAGGGGCATCACTGGATGGGAGGGAGTGTCTTGGAAGTCCTGAGACCTCAGCAATGAGCCTTCACTCTGGATGGAGACTAAGAGAGTGGCAGAGCAAGGGGACCATAAGTTAAAACACACACACAAAAAAACAACACAAAACAAAAAACAAACAAAAACCAGAAAATTTTATAGAATAAGTACAACGGGATAAAAAGCACAGGAGATTAAGGGACAGGAACTCTGCTCCTACTTCCTGACATCAGGGCAAGAATAAAGACTTCTACTTGAGAGTATTGAAGGGAACCATTATCTTTGGAGAAGAAAGGCTTATTTATTTATTTATTTATTTATTTATTTATTTATTGCTTTTCTCTTTTGTTAATCCTCAGCCAAGGATATTTTTTTTTTCAATTGATTTTCAGAGACCTTGGAAGGAAGGGAGAGAGGGACTTCTAGCCTTTAGTGCTTGGGCCAATGCTCTAACCACTTAGCGACACCAGCCAGGGCAAGCAAAAACTTTTTTTAAAAAAAATATATTTTTATTGATTTTAGAGAGATGAAAGGAGAGGGAGAGCAAGATAGAAACATCAATAATGAGAGAGAACATTGATCAGGTACTTCCTGCACACCTCCTACTGGGGATCAAGTCTGCATCCGGCATATGCCCTGATGGGGAATCCAACCATGACCTCTTGATTCATAGGTCAACACTCAACCACTGAGCCATGCTAGCCAGGCTGAATAAAAGCTTTTAGATGACAAGGGGAAAGGAGGGAATATTATGAAGATCAAAGATGTTGTCATGTGGCTCATCACCAAGTTCAACTTTCAGATGACACTGTGCAAATGTTGAGGAGGGAGGGGAGAAATATGGGGTTGTAGAGAGCAATACAGGGGTAAATACAAGGGACAGGAGAGATGAGGTCTTTTGTCTCTTGGAAGGAGCTGCTAGCTATCCTAACAGGTAATCTCTGCCAGGAGACGGAGGCTCGGTTGTACAGTATGTGTCCCTTTTCCTCAGTCCCATTTATGGCAGCTGTGGTAGGTGCCTTAGTGGCCCTGGTTCCCACCCTGCATGCACTGGAGGGTGTGGGGATGGAGGGTCACTGATTTATTTATTTATTTATTTATTTATTTATTTATTTATTATTTATTTTTATATATTTTATTGGTTTTTTACAGAGAATAAGGGAGAGGGATAGAGAGTTAGAAACATCGATGAGAGAGAAACATCGATCAGCTGCCTCCTGCACACCCCCTACTGGGGATGTGCCCGCAACCCAGGTACATGCCCTTGACCAGAATCGAACCTGGGACCCTTGAGTTCACAGGCCCATGCTCTATCCACTGAGCCAAACCAGTTAGGGCAAGGGGGTCACTGATTTATGGCTTTTTTCCTGCTCTGCATACGTCATTCCATGTGTGTTCCTGTGTCTCATGATCCTGAGAGGCTTGTGCAGTTGGGAAAGGGAGTTCTGGGTATTTGGCTAGTGAACAAAGTCCACCAAGTTTTTCTCACTAGTAATACAGTGAATCCTTAAACAATGTGGGAGTTAGGGTCACTGATCCCCACGTACAGTACAAAATCCACATATAACTTTTGACTCCTCAAAAACTTAACTAAGTCATCCTGGTATCTGCGAGGGATTGATTTCTGGTTGATTCCAGGTTGGCTGACCTCAGAAATAAGAAGCCTGGGGATACAGAGGGCCAACTGTACATTGATGGACAGAAATCCACATGTAAGCGGATCTGTGCAGTTCAAACCCGTGTCACTCAAGAGTTAACTGTATTGGCTTTTTCACTTTATATTGTCTTAAAAGCATTTTTTTGAAAAGATGAAATTCCTGTTATATATAGATACTCAAAATATTTTTCAGCAACGTCTTTCTAAATGGGTAGTTTACAGGTTGCTTCAGGTAGCTGTATTAAAGAGCCAGGCTCTGTGACCTAGAGCTCACATTTGGAAGCAGAATTGATGGGCGTTTTAAAGAGAGTCCTTAGCTAGTTCCTGCACTTACCCTTTTTCTACTAAATTACAGTCCATCCTATCTTTGACCTGCCTCATCTCCAGAAAGTTTATCCTGCTTTTCCATTCTCCAGTAGGATTTCTACAATCTTTGATTTACTTTTCCAGTTAACACAACTTTTCCAGGGACTTGATACTTGCAGAGGAAGGAAAACAGAACACATTCCTGTTGAAAAAAAATGCTTATTTTGACTTAGTGACCTTTTAAAATGTAAGTTCCTTGGATGTGGGACTGTGTTCTGATGTCATGGGTGAAAAAGAACAATTGCTTTGAAAATTGAGTTAAGTATTGTGCATCACAGTGTTGTGGAAACTCAGGAACCATTGGCTGGGTGAGCACTCCATGCATATTTTTAGTTGTTCTTGCTATAACTTGCTGGTTCCTTAACTTTACTTAAGATTTCTATTATGCATTTCCATGACCAGGGACTCTCTGCTGAAGAGAGTAAATACCAGAGACCATTGTGTTCACTGTCATGGCTACAGGTCTTTAAAGGAAGCCGTTTCTGCTCTGCCTATGAAACATTTGTTTGGATTGAAACCCAGTTTTAAAGCGCCTCCTGTGTAAATTATGAGCACAAAGTTTTGGCACTGTCCTGTCGTGTGCCTACTATCTAGATTTACTCTCTGATCTTGGATATATTTCAATGAAATGAGACTGTTAATAGTGGAGGAAAAGATATTTGTGAAACAGTATAACGGTGATAGTAGTTATTATGGAAACAAGAAGCACCATAAAAATGCCTTATACAGTAAAAATTATAAGACTTAATTTGGAGTGGCTTTTCCTTATTTGACCAATACATTCTATGTAAGTTATTTGCTACGGCATTAAACTTCCAAGGGAAGTTATGCATGGTCTCCACCTGTTTTAAACACTGTGTGTCTCAATTACAAACGTGCCCTTGTGAAACACTAGAGTCTCACAATCCATGTTAAAGCTAATGTGTAACTGGAAAACACATCAGTGAAGTTTATCTTTTAGATTTTATGTAAAACCCATGCATGCTGACACTTTGCATGCCATTAATGGAGACTGAAATCCTATTCTTTTTTTAAAAGTTCATTTTCTTTTTCAGGACCATGAAATACCAAACTGAACTTGACCCTAAACAGACTCTCCATTTCAAACTGGGTATGAAAACCATTTAAGAATCATGTGTGAGTCCATTTCATGCAAAAGGAAGGACCACTTAAAATTTCTAAGCCCTCTCAGAATTCTTATATGCATGTTTAACAATTCATTGATGCTGCTCTGGATATACAAAGACCTGGAGTAATTGTTGTAGCCGTACAGTGAACATAGCTGCTTACATCAGTTCTGCATTTCCCGCCCTCACACACTGGCCTGCACGACTACATTCACAATTACATTTACTGCTAAATATATTGTCAAGTGGACAAATGGGTCACTGCCTCTCCACAGGCGTGTCCATATTCCTGAACCAGTCACAAGTCACAAAGAAATAAAAAAACTTGGCTGTGATTCTGGAACGAGTACACTAAGCTATAAAAGTACAGTTATGCTTGCAATATAAAATGTGTCCTAGTAACAAAATAAATAGTAGGTGAAGTGGGGTAGGGGGTAGGTAGGCACTTGAAAGTAAGCATGTGACAAGATTGCACCTGTCTGGGACGTGGGGGGAAGGAAGGTAGTTGGCCTCAGCACTTGTCTGCAGCAATAATAGGGACAAAAAGGAAGCCTTCTGTGACCCTAAACTAAGAATGGAGTTTAACTTTGAGAAAGTCTTTGTCTGCCAGGGCAGAAGTAACATGTCATAGAATTTTTATGAATACTAATTTATCTCAGATTATTGTACTATAAAGTAGACTGTTTGAATGGACCATAAATAAATTTATTTCTTCAGGTCTTTATAAAAACAGAATGATGTCTCCCTCGTTCAACATTTTTAGCTATTTTGGAGGACATCACAGAAAGATCATTGCATAGTTAGAAGACTGTGGAGTTCTACAGCCCTGGGTGGGACTCTCACCTTTAAATTTCTTAACTGTGGGTGAGTTATTTTTATATCTTTCAGTCAAGCTGCCATATCTGCCATTGGGCTGTTGTAAGGATTAAAAGAGATCATTTGGATAAAGTACCAAGGTTATCAGCTGATTCATAAACACCACTCTTTCATGTTTAGGCTTGAGACTCCCTTCAGTGAAGGGTGAGAAAGGAGAACATGTAAAAGGGGTTATTTCCTAACTCCTTTGTGTATGACCTGGGTTAATTTAGTGTTTTGATTGTTTGTTTGTTTGTTTTGTTGTTGTTGTCATTGTCCTATCTTTAAAATGGGGTGGTTGAAGTGGATGCTTTTGAAAATGTTTTATTGCTATGATATTTCCTTTTTTTAAAAATCCTCATCTGATGATATTTTTCCATTGATTTTTTAGAGAGAGTAGAAGAGAGAGGGAAAGACAGAGAGAAATATCGATGTGAGAGAAACACATTAATTGGTTGTCTCCTACACACTCCCTGACCAGGACCCGGGCCAGGGAGGAGCCTGCAACTTAGGTATGTGCCCTGGACTAGAATCAAACCCAGGACCTTCCCGTCCACAGGCTGATGCTCTATCCACGGAGCCAAATAGACTAAGGCTATTTCCTTCCTTTTTGCTCACTCTGAGAAACAGTTTATAAGGATGATAAAAAACAGAAGGGAGAAAAAGTTAATATACCAAAGCAAATTTTAAAAATTCAGACAATAAAATAAAAAAATAGAACTTTAGAAGAGATTAATTATAATCACATCCTTTTTTTCTGTGCAAAGAACAAGATACTTGAGACAGAACCAAGGTGGTGGCAAAGGTAAACACCTGTACTTGCTGCCTCCCACAACCACATCAAAATTACAACTAAAATACAAACAACTGTCATCCAGAACTGCGGGAAAGCTGGCTGAGTGGAAGTACTGCAACTAGAGAGGTTAAGAAGAAAGTGCACTGAGACTGGTAGGAGGTGTGGAGGTGTGGAACAAGCTGGCACCCAGGTGTGCCGCTTTTTTAATCAGGAGGGAAATACAAGCTCCTGCTTCCTCTGAGCTCCACTGCTGGGTGAGACACAGGGGAACCCAGACACATATGGGGAGAAACTGGACTGTCTGGTATTGGGCAGGAACACGGGGCAGCTTTCTTCCAAACAGAGGTGCTTGCAGTGGTCATTGTTCCTGTGCTGGGACCTCCTCGGTGCAGGGCTGACTGGCAGCTATTGCTGTTGACTCCGCCCTGGAGATTCCATGAGACCTCGCCCTACCCAATTTACAACCCCACCCAAGCTGTGCACAGCGGCTTTTGCATATGAATGGCCTGTCGTTTCTCAGCCCAAAACCTGTCAAATAAGCTACAGCTGGGTAAGGGAGCCCCAAAGCTATCAAAAGAAGGCCCAAGGCTGCACCAGCACCAGCCTGCCTTGGTTCACAGCTGGGCTTCATCTGGGCACTTCCAAACCTGATACAAAGAGGAGGAATCTGCATATCTCTCTGTAGCTCCTGTTGGGTGGCCCCAGGCAGTGGCTGACTTTGCACCTCCCTGGAGATCCAAGAGCCAGTATACCCAGTGGTCAGTATGAGATCATACCAGGTTACAACTCTTCACATCTATAAGTGACACACTCAAGGGGCAGACTCAGTGAGCACCAAAACTCCACTGAAGCAAGTCCTGCCCCATAAGGGTGTCTCCTGCACAGCAGATCTTCCACTGTAGACACAGCTGGCCCTCACAGCCAATTAGCCTGGAGATCAATTCCTCCTAGTGATACCAACAGAAATCAAGGCTCAACTACAACAAGATTGTGCACACAGCCCACAAAGGGGTGCACCAAGAGTGCCCACCTCAGGTGATTGGGGGGGCTGAGCAGCCATTGGTTCCTCACAGTTGACCCAGATTTGGTTCTGATTGGTTGGTTTCTATGCCAGTCAGCATCTCTGGGCCTATCAACGGGGCCTGATCAGAAAGGCCGGGCTGATCAGCAGCCCCCATGGAGGCCTGGAGAGAAATGGAGGCCCAGCTGCTGGCCCTGCAGTGAGAGAAAGAGAGAGGCAAGTGCTTATCAACAGTTGCCACACAGGCTACGAATCAGACCCTGCTTCTCTCTTCAGGCCTCTCTCTGGGCCTGATTCGCAGCCCCCTCAGCAGTCAGTGCTGGGTCACCACGCCTGCAGCTGCCGCAGTCAGCGCTGGGTCCCCATGGCAACCCAGCACTGACTGTAGGACTGACTTCCAGTTGGTGGAGCCTCCGGTCCTGATGGACCCAGGGTTTTATATTTTAGGATTCTGATAGTTATTTCATATGAAATTGTTGCTGGTGGAAATAGGATTCTTCCACAGAGTTGCAGGGAAAGCATTTTGGGGACCCACACATTGGAGAATGTGAGCAATGGTGGCCTGATTTATTAGAGCAACAGCAAAGGACTGGCCCAGGTGCCCCATGTCTCATCCTTGACCAGTGGCCCAGCTCCATCTGACTGCGAGAGAAGTTATGGGCTTGGCGAGCTCAAGTACCCACCAGGAGGGTCAGGATCCAGAACCGTAGTGCCATCTCTGGGCTTTGGCAGTCCAGCATGCTGCTCCTTGCTGTGCTCTGGCCCTATGGGATCCATGCTTCAGCCTGAGCCTGGGCCCTCATGGCTGCTACACTGAGAGAGCATTACAAACAATGAGGGACTGAACCTCGGCCTTTGTTAAGCTTTTCTTATATTTCCTTGGGTTTGGGAAGGAGTATGCTGTCTTTTAAACTAACAAATCTGCTTCCTAATCCTTTGCAGGCTTGTGCTGGGCCCTCCCCCTATCCAGTCCCTTTCCTGGATCGTCTGGGGTTCTGTACCCTTATCCTATCCGATCCTTTTCCCAGGCTAGACTTCTCCCCTTTATGGTTGCCATTTTGGCTTCTACTGCACATGCCTCATAGTAGAAGAACACCCCCTCTTCCACTCCCCACTATCTTGTCTTCCACTATAGATGTGCTCAGCAAAGGAATTTGCCCTACTGTTTTCTCTCTTCCCGGTGAAAGGGGTTAAAGCAGAATTAGGTAAATAGGGTAAGTGGAGAAAGGAGGAATCGTGGAGCTAGCTGAAACCACCAAATGTTTTGCAGAAAAACAGAGTGTGTTGAAACAAGGATGTTTTTTTTGCAGGTGCAAAATAAAATGTTGCAAAAAGGCCAAGAACCGATTAGAGAGTGGCACAGATAGACAAAGAACGGACCTTTAGCAGATATAACAGGAAGAGCAGAATGCTTCAGCAGTAACCCATTTGGATCCCCTCCCTGAGAGGGGATTCTGTGTTTGCTAGCAATAAATTCCTGCCTTGCTTGAACTCCTCTGGTCCACAGCTTCATTCTTCGATTCTGTGAGACGTGTCCCTGGGAAGAATTCCTGCTCTCCAGTTCCGGTATCACTGGGAAGATCAGAAAGCCATTCTTTTCTGTCCGCTCTGCGGTACTGGGAAGCAAGGATGCTAATACCTTTGAAGGGCAATGGGGCTGTCCCTTGCAGTGTCTGGAAGCTGTAGCTTATAGACTTAATCCACCTTAGCCAGCTTTCTCCCTTCTCTTTTGTTAATACCTAACTGTCTGCCTATTGTAACAACACAAACAAAAACCTTTAAAAATCAGAAAAATATGTGTTACATTTAAAATTAATTCATTTTGTAAAGCAAAAGAAACTCAGGTCTCTCAACTTCTAATTGAAATATTTTTTCAATTTATGATTAAAATTAAAATCTACAAATGGTAAGAATTCCTTCTTTTTTACAGCAGCATAGTATAGGAATTCTTATCATTTGTCACAGCATGGATGGAACTGGAGAACATTATGCTTAGTGAAATAAGCCAGTCAGAGAAGGATAAATACCACATGATCTCACTCATTTGTGGAATATAATGAACAACATAAACTGATGAACAAGGACAGATCCAGAGACGGAGAGGCATGATTGGACTGTCGGGCCCTGGAGGGAAGGTAGGGGAGGGTGGGGGTAAGGGGGAGAGATCAACCAAAGGACTTATATGCAAGCATATAGGCCTAACCAATGGACATGGACAACGGGGGGGGGGGGGGTGAGGGCATGAGCGGGGGCATAGGGGATAACGTGGGGATAAGGACACATATGTAATATCTTAATCAATAAAAATATATATATAAAAATTAAAAGCTACAACCTAGTGGAGGTTGTACAATACAATATACAAACAGCAGGGAAACTCCAGGGAAATATAGACACATCTCTGCCGAGGTAGACAGAGAAATTAATTAGGTGTTAGCATTCATTCATTCATGCACCTTACTGATGAGTCCTACTAGGATCCAGATCTTGGGAGAACACAGAAGAATCTGACAGGGGCCCTGCTCTAAAATAGCCACAATCCTTCAGGGAGGCAGGTCAGTACTGATTTAATGGTGAGGAGCATAGGGCATTGGGGTGCATACAGGAAGAACCCTGATTTTTAAGGAAGGACAGGGAAGTTTCCGGAAAGACATAGTGGCTGGACCTTATAGGATAAGGGGTTTATTGAGGTGAAGAGAAGGGCACAGTTGGCAGAGGAAGCAGAGCATGCAAAGACACAGAGAAAGAGCATGGTTACACAACAATTTCAATGCACTTAATACTACTTAACTGTATACTTAAGAATGGTGAAGATGGCGTATTTTTTGTTTTATGCTTTTTTGCACAATTAAAAGTTTAAAAAGAATGTCAATACAGCACACAGAAGTTCTTAAATGTTGGCACAGTGTTAGAAGCTCGGGCAATAACACAAAGCACCTGGTTGTAGCTGAATCCTGTGTCTGACTGAGCTTCCCTCCCAGTGAAGCTCATGACCTGCCAATCACAAGCAAGATGGCCCTTGTTAAACTGGCTTTTTGGGCCAGCCATCTAGAAAGGTCTTAACAAGTATTATTTCTTCTTTTGCTAAATTAAGTAGGCTAATATATCTTTGGATCAAAGCAAGTGGAAGAGATTGCCTTTTTACTCTCTGTAGCCCAAACCCAAGTCTAAGCTTTTAAGGGAATATTGAATTATGCATGTCCTTTAGCATCGGAGGAAATAAGTCTAGAAAGAGAGCGAGAGGAAAACACAAGTAGAAAAATGGTGGGAAATTGGTGTAAAAAGAGATTGTTTGCCTGCATTACCCAGACCCCCACCTTGCAGACTAGGCCAAGACCAAATGCTGAAAGAAGTCAGATTTGTTAGATACTCAGGGTTTTATAAAAATTCAGCTATCTCAGGAGGTAGATTTCATTATTCATATTTTTAAAATATTTTATTTTGTTGTTTAAAGTATTACAGATAGTAGCATATATGTCTCCTTTTTTTCCCCCCATTGACCTTCCCCCGGCCTCCCCTAACCCCCAGCACATGCCCACACCTCACCCCCCAGTGTCTTGTGTCCATTGGTTATGCTTATATACATGTATACAAGTCCTTCGGTTGATCTCTTACTCCCCCCCCCCCCACAATACTTCCCAGCCTTCCCACTGTAATTTGACAGTCTGTTCGATGCTTCTCTGCCTCTGTATCTATCATTTTGTTCATTAGGTTGTAATGTTCTTTATTACCCATAAATGAGTGAGATCATGTGGCATTTTTCTTTCACTTCCTGGCTTATTTCACTTAGCATAATGCTCTCCAGTTCCACCCATGCTGCTGCAAATGGTAAGAATTCCTTCTTTTTATAGCAGCGTAGTATTCCATTGTGTAGATGTACCATAGTTTTCTAATCTACTCATCTGTTGATGGGCACTTAGGCTGTTTCCAAATCTTGGCTATTGTAAATTGAGCTGCTATGAACATAGGGGTGCATATATCTTTTCTGATTGGTCATTATTCATATTTTATAACTAAGGAAACAGGTTAAAATTTTTCTCAAGACCATGTAGCTAGTAATTTGCATAGTACATATTCGAATCATAATTTTTTATTACAATACTTGTAATCTTAAACTGTACATTAAATGCTTGTGGGTGCATGTATGTGTCTAAATTTTGATTACATTTGTTATATAAGGAAAAATACACAATATGAAAATGCATCTGCATAATAACCTAAGAAGATGATTATGTTGTTTATCTCATTTGTCTGTAAAATTAAAATAATGACATTTGAAGGAAACATTTAATTGGTTCCAAATTCTGTCATCAAATGTTATTTAAAATACTAGTGTGAGTTTTATTTTAACCTCATTCAAATTTTTGATAAAAGTTATTGAAGTGTTTCATTCAATTATTTATTATACTTTCCATTCTATAATTACTGTGCACCACTTGGTGGAATAATAGAGTGAATAGATTTTTTACCTATTTAAAATCCAGTTCCCCATAGATTCTATATGTAATTTTTTTATCTTCATGTAAAAGTTGTTATAAATTATGTTTATTAAAAAATGCTATGTAGCATTGGATTTTAAAACTTTTTTACAAAGCACTAAGACAATAACTTCTATATATTATAGTCTAGACTTTATGCAAATAGTTATTCATAAGCAAATACAAATTAAGTTACTATATACATTTTACTCTCAAAGACATATTTGGAATAGGTATCTTTTTAACTCAAGCAGTAGAATCTGCTAAGGATCTGATATAATGTGTCTAACTTCATTTAAAATTTAATGATTACCATAATAAAGACATTATTACAAAATGATAATGCAAATGGTAATTAGCATTTCTATTTTGTTGCTTCAAGGTCAACATGGTGGCAGAGCTGCCTGTTCCTTCCTTTGCTTTGTGACATTCCATTTCACTATGCTAAACCTTCACAGCATAGATTGTTATGGCTTTTGGCCTCTCTCTCTGAGCTGGATCTGAATCTTGGTGTTGGAGTCAGGAAAATTAATGAGTCCGCCACTCCGCCTCATTCTCTGCTCCCCTTTTTAAGTGGTAATTATAGTGACACCATTTATGCTATTATGGCTAAGCATTCCCATTGGAAATCCAGCCTTTCTTCTGAGATTAATACATTACCTATAAAAACAGTCTACAGATTTAAAATACACCAAAAATATATATAAACCAATAAAATTGAAATTGTAAGCTTGAGGGCAAAATTGAGACAAAGTAAAAACAGGGCTGCCACGTAATATAGCACAGATTGTTTACTGAACGATTCCAGGGAATGCCACTCACAAAGAACTGTGCACCAACTGTTGCACAGTTCCAAATTAGTTAGAACAACTGAAGTAGTGGAGGAAAGAAACTAGATCTGCAATAAGCTAAGAGCTAATCTACGAATAAGTGCTTAAAAATACTGCATACATGCCGGGGTCCTGCCCCAGCGGGTCCAGGGGTTCCCCAAAGGTGTGGACGGAGTCGGCGAAGAAGGAATGACATGGAGACAGCGTTCAGTTGATCAGCAGCCTAGCCAGGATCTCTAGCCAGGATCTCCAGCCAAGTTCTGGTCTGGATCTCCAGAGAGGTTCTGCTTCGGATTTCCAGCGAGGTTCTGTAGCCATGTTCCCTCGCTAGGTTCTCCAGCCAGGTTCTGTCCAGGCTCTCCAGCCAGGTTCAGTGTCCAGGTTCCAGTCAGGTTCTCCTGCCAATCTCTGTAGTCAGGTTCAGTCCAGGATCCCTTGCCATGTTCTCCCGCTAGGCTCTGTCTCTAGGCTCTGAGGCCAGTCCCTGTCCAGGATCCTCCGGCATGCTCTCGCCAGCGAAGTTCTTCTGTCCCTAGAGAACGTTCTGTGTAGGTTCTGTGCCTAGGCTCTGTCTCTCTTGGTCCTGTCTTCCAAGCCCTGTGTCCTTAGTTCTGTGTTCTGAGTTCTGAGTCTTTCTGTCTTGTTACAACTGTATTTATACCAGTTGATTCAATCCTATCAATCTCTATTACAAAGGTTAGGGCGTTTCTTATCTCCATTCCAGGGAGAAAAGATTATGTAGTTTAAGCATGATTGTTCGTAGTTAAAGGGATTAATTACCCGCCTGGCACTTAGTTGAGGGGTTTTATTCCCTCCCTAACTTCAGGGGAAAATCCCTACCTGGGGATTCAACCTTTCTCGGAGAGGTGACCTTGGTTAAAACACAGTGCCAAGAAGGTGAGCAAACATATTAAGAACCGTATGCCAGGTCCCTTGAAACAGCAAGGATGGACCGGCTCCCGGCACATACAATTATAGATGGCAGGCAAAGTCTTAAAGAAAATTTGTCCATGGTGCTGCACACCAAATGGGACAGAGAAGCTGGGAGAAAAGCTACTAAAGGTGATATTATCAGAACTGGTGCTAAAGGAGTGAACATTCCTATTGCATCCTCTGGGAATGGGAGTTTACCAGAGAGCTTTCCCCTGTGCTATAGCTCCTCTGTTTGTAACCAGGAGCTGGGCAGCTGGCAGGGCCCATGAAGTGCTCCGAGCTGTTGGAATGAACTAGCTGTGTTTATTTAGAGATTAGTTCTTCTATCATGACAGATGGCTCCCCAAATATGGCGTAGTCTGTTTTTTTAAAGCATACTTTCTGAGCTTCCAGTTTTTATTTAGGCCATGATACCAGGTGCCCAGAAATTCCACACTGTAGTAGTAGTGTGGGATTCATTTTAAACATTTTCATTTTTTGTAATTGGAGGCAATTTCACTGAACCATGAAATAAAGGCTCCATGTCAGTGCATAGCCAATCACTCGGGGATCTTCTCAAAGCACAGAGTCGGATTCAGCAGGTCCGGGGTGGGACCTGAGCGTCTGCTTTTCTAATATGTCCTAGGTGATTCTGATGTGCCTGTGGACTGGACTTTGAGTATCAAGACTATGGAGAAAAATGCCACATTCAGAGAAATGTCAATCATCTGTGGTGTCCAGAGCACTGTTTTCAAAGTGGTGGGCGTGTTCACCAGGTTCCATGAAGTTAGGGGTGGGCAGAAAGTATTACAGCTTCTTGTCCACTTCTGAAAATTTCTATTTTTAAATTTCATACACGTAATTTATTAAAGCAATAATGTATGCACAAGATATGCAAATGTAAATGCATATGTTTGAGAACATGCTCAATTTCTTACTAATAGAGGTTAGTATTTAAGGAGCAAAGTGATGTGTTTAGACAGGACTGGTGCAGTGCACAGGAAAAGGCAAGCCATAGACAATCTCATTTTTCAGACAAAGACACTGAGTGTCTGAGATGTCAAGTGATGCACCCAGCTTTGCAAAGCGGAGGCCCCAGCGCAGACCTTCTGACTCCCAGTCTGGTGCTCCTTCCTCTCCTCTGTGCCTCAGGCGCTTAGCTGGAGAACAAACCCACAAAGTAAGTCAGAGCACCAGGGGGAACCTCACCTACAAACGCACTTTCCTCTGACCTCTAATAAAACGCAAGCAGGAAAGAAAAGTTGCAAAGGCCAGATTGTCTTACATAAGCATCTCATTTGAGATAAAACTTCCCCTGCTGGTATCATTAATCACCTTACCTCTTGGCTTGCCCTAGGAATCCCTGGTGACAGAGCAACTACAAGCTGTTTTGTGTCTAAATTGCAGCTATCTCAAGAACAATTAGTATTTTTCACGGTGTTGTCTTATAGAACTGCAATAGGGGATGTGGACAAAGTCGACTGTTGTGAGGCAAAGGTGCATAGTTAGTTGCCTCTGCGTCTGTGGGGCCACTGAAATGTCTGTCGCATCTAATGGTGTCAGCCTGAGCCTTGAATATGGCCATTTATGACTCTGTTGTAACAGAAGAATGAACCCAGAACCTGGGGAGGGGTAGAGGGGAAAGGTGGAGGTTCAGTATTACCCACAGAAGCACTTGCTTTCTTAGCCATTTTGCAAATGAAATAAATTCCATTTTAACATTGCAGAAGACCTTTAGCAAGTCATCCCTCCAGCGGCCATGGCAGAGACCCAGGAGTCAGGCCCTGCAGATGCACTGGGCTTTCCTGCCCAGTACACGGAGAGTAAAACATGTGACATTAAAAAACAATTAAGTCTATTTAGAATGTGTATGCTCCTTTGCCCCTGCCTCCAGCACTCCCTCCTTTGTTATTTTTGTTACCACTGCACGCCCTGCAGGCATTGGAGGTGAAGCCTGGAGGATTGGGCTCTTTCCAAGTGCTGACAGGGCATTCTTGACTGGAGACTCTCAGAGGCTAGGGACTCTCAGAAGCCCTTTACCATTTTTCACATTTCACTCATTCTTAAATACTTCATCATCGTGATTATGAAACAGGTCTAAGGTATTTATTTCTGTTAATTCATTGACTCATCCATTCCTGCTCTCACTTAGATATGCAATTAACTTCAGCAAGCAAGCCGTACCTTGTTCCTGCTAAGCACTGGGCACTGTGGAAGTCGTAGGGGAAACAGAACAAACACCATCTTCACCCCTCAAGTGCCACCAGTCAAGGGGAGGGCAGAGAAACAAGTAACCATTGTCCAATGGGACCAGGGCTGGCTTGGAATAGAACCAGTGAGGGAGAACTGTTTTCTAGTTCCATCCAGATCCTGCACTTGTTAACAGTGGGAGGAAATGCCTTTGAAGGGCCTGGATATCTTTGGAGCAAATCTAATAATGGAGGTAGGGGTGTGAGGGAAGGGGCATTTTCTGAGTATTGGGCTAGCTCTATCTATTATCTATTTATCATCTATCTATCTATCTATCTATCTATCTACCTACCTATCTATCTTTGACCTTCGCATGTATATACATATGCCGTATTACCATATATATATATGTATATATATATATATATATGAATATACATATACACATAAGCATATATATACACAATATACACACAGTATATACACATATATGTATATATGCATATATACATATTAGCATATTACACAAGTGTATATATACAGGTATATAAGTGTATATCTGTATATATAAACTAGAGGCCCCATGCAAGAAATTCGTGCAAGGGGCTCAGCCCTCGCAGCCCCTCACAGCCTCAGCCGGCCCTCGCAGCCCCGGCTTCTTCCAGAAGGTCATCAGATGGTCATTCTGCTATTCAGTCTAATTAGCATATTGGCTCTTTATTATATAGGATGCATTCTTTCATTTTTCCTCAGAAATATCCTAAGATATTAATATTTCCAATTTAAAGCAAATTAACACATTGTTTGTGGGTAGTTTTTATCGCGTGCTAACAGGTGGCCATTTTTGCTAATTTTTTGCGCAAATGGCAATGTTCAGTAAAATTACAATAACTTTAGTTTACATATTTATACGTTACCCGCATTCTACCGCTAGTCTATAAAAAATGTATTAATACGTGTCCCACGCTCTACTACACTGGTAGAACGTATAAATACGTAAAACGTATAAATACATTTCCCGCATACAATGTGTTAAATTAAAATTTAGGGATTATAAAGAATTTGCCAAAGTTACTCTGAATCTACACAGTTCCGGCTCCAAAGCCAACACTGTTTCTGAAAACATGTCCTTAGAAGGCAGATGCGACACCTGGTTCTTCCCACCTTACCGTAAATGCTTTGATTGAGTATACAGGAAAGAAGCACAGTTGCTTTTTCACATTATTTTTGGTTATGAGAACTGTTCACATTTTTTTTTTATGCTCAGATTCTTCCATATATTCTGGGTCACTACAGCAACATGATGCAGCTCTAATTCCTTTCCCAGGAGCTAATCTCTCAATAAAGAACTCCCCAGCTGTGCCAAGGAGTGGCCACCTAGGTAACAAATGTTTTCATGTTAACAATTCCCTTTTAGAGAGCTTGGGTCTTAGTCAATACACTCTCTAGGGTTCAGAAATCTTATTTCAAGATTTCAAGAGGGAATATCTTGTATTAGGCCATAAAATTGAATCTGATATCTTAAAAAATATTTTCATGCACAGTAATAGAAACAAAGAGAAGTTTCAGCCTCATATGCATGACCTTTTTCTGGGTTTTACATGTTCAGTGTATGTACTCGCAGGTCTGAGATTTGAGAAACCCACTTAATTGAGAGAAAAGAGTAGTGGGGCACCGTGAGGCATTACAGCTCTTTCCATCTTCCCAGCATACGGAGAGTGCAGGTTGTTCCATAACCTGTAGACCATAAGCCTGCATCTCAGACTGGTTTAATCCAG
Organism: Myotis daubentonii; assembly: GCF_963259705.1. Classification (NCBI taxonomy): domain Eukaryota; kingdom Metazoa; phylum Chordata; class Mammalia; order Chiroptera; family Vespertilionidae; genus Myotis; species Myotis daubentonii. The sequence continues at coordinate 185,116,436 of NC_081841.1, forward strand.
CCTCTCAAAACTTTCCCCACTTTCTTCAAAGTGAAAATGTGGGTAAGTAGTCACCACCCTATGAGGTACCCCACTTATTTGGTGTCTTGGTTAGCTCTGGCTGCCATAACAAAATACCACAGACTGAGTGGCTTATATTATAGAAATTATTTTCTCACACTTCTGCAAGGCTGGGAAGTCTAAGATCAAGGTGCCGTCTGATTCAATTGCCCGGTGAGAGCTCTCTCATTTTTTTCATAGCAAAGGTGAAAATTTATTCAAGAATAAGTACAGATTCCCACGTAGGGAAGGGGAAAGAATCTCACAGCACAGACTCCCACTTGGAGAAGGGAAAACAGTCCCACAAAACAGACTCCCAATTGGGGAGAAGGAAAGAGTCCCACCGTTTTTTTTTGTTTCAGGAGAGAACCAAGATGGCGGCATAGGTTAACGCCGGAGTTTGCTGCTTTGAACAACTGCTTCAAAAGTGAAACCAGGACACGGAAGGGACATCACCCAGAACCACAGGAACGCTGGCTGAGTGGAAGTCCTACAACGAGGAGGAAGGAGAAACGCATACGGACACTCGGAGGAGGCGCAGTGCTGGGGTCAGATTCTGAGGTGCGGAGTGCACGGAGCGGGCTGGCGGCGGAGGGCGCGGTTGTTGTTTTCAATCCTGAGGGAGTCGCAGACTCTGAGCACCAGATCCGGGCGAGTCTTTGGGGACCCAGACTCAAACGGGAGAAGCGGGACTGTCTGGCTTCGGTCAGAGCGAGTGCAGCTTTCTCTCCGAGCTTTGCAGTGGGTGCTGGGACTCAGAGAGGCAGAGCCCCTGGGGACAGGACTGAGAGCCGCCATAACTGCTCTCTCCGGCCCACCCTGTTGATCCTGTGCGACCCGCCCCGCCCAAGCCCTGCACAGAGGCCTTTGACGGATAGCCTCAGGCAAAGGCTAGATTAGCACCTCCCTAGAGGACAGAAGTTCTCTCACTGCTGACACAGCAGATTCTCATAGCCACTTGGCCTGGAGGTCAAACCCTCCCTGCGATTAGCTACAACAATCAAGGTTTAACTATAAGACTTCGAACAAAGACCACTAGGGGGTGCACCAAGGAAGCATAACAAAATGCGGAGACAAAGAAACAGGACAAAATTGTCAAAGGAAGATATAGAGTTCAGAACCACACTTTTAAGGTCTCTCAAGAACTGTTTAGAAGCCGCCGATAAACTTAATGAGATCTACACGAAAACTAATAAGACCCTCGATCTTATATTGGGGAACCAACTAGAAATTAAGCATACACGGACTGAAATAACGAATATTATACAGACGCCCGACAGCAGACCAGAGGAGCGCAAGAATCAAGTCAATGATTTGAAATGCGAGGAAGCAAAAAACATCCAACCGGAAAAGCAAAATGAAAAAAGAATCCAAAAATGCGAGGATAGTGTAAGGAGCCTCTGGGACAGCTTCAAGCATACCAACATCAGAATTATAGGGGTGCCAGAAGATGAGAGAGAGCAAGATATTGAAAACCTATTTGAAGAAATAATGACAGAAAACTTCCCCCACCTGGTGAAAGAAATGGACTTACAGGTCCAAGAAGCGCGGAGAACCCCAAACAAAAGGAATCCAAAGAGGACCACACCAAGACACATCATCATTAAAATGCCAAGAGCAAAAGATAAAGAGAGAATCTTAAAAACAGCAAGAGAAAGAAACTCAGTTACCTACAAGGGAATACCCATACGACTGTCAGCTGATTTCTCAACAGGAACTTTGCAGGCCAGAAGGGAGTGGCAAGAAATATTCAAAGTGATGAATACCAAGAACCTACAACCAAGATTACTTTATCCAGCAAAGCTATCATTCAGAATTGAAGGTCAGATGAAGAGCTTCACAGATAAGGAAAAGCTAAAGGAGTTCATCACCACCAAACCAGGATTATATGAAATGCTGAAAGGTATCCTTTAAGAAGAGGAAGAGGAAGAAAAAGGTAAAGATACAAATTATGAACAACAAATATGCATCTATCAACAAGTGAATCTAAGAATCAAGTGAATAAATAATCTGATGAACAGAATGAACTGTTGATTATAATAGAATCAGGGACATAGAAAGGGAATGGACTGACTATTCTTGGGGGGGAAAGGGGGGTGGGAGATGTGGGAAGAGACTGGACAAAAATCGTGCACCTATGGATGAGGACAGTGGGTGGGGAGTGAGGGCGGAGGGTGGGGCGGGAACTGGGAGGAGGGGAGTTATGGGGGGGAAAAAAAGAGGAACAAATGTAATAATCTGAACAATAAAGATTTAATTAAAAAAAAAAAAAAAAAAAAAAAAAAAAAAGAAAGAGTCCCACCGACTTCCTGTTTCCTGATAGAGGCTGCATGGTCCTGTGTCCTGATATCCCTTCTGATTGGTCAATATTCCCTTTTGAATTGGTTACTATAGTAACTCCCAGAGGTCCTCCTCTCTCATTTTTCTTCTATTCCTTCTGGGATTTCTTCCTCCTTGTTTATTTTGTAAATAAGACCTTTTGGCTATTCCCAGTTCCCTTATCTTATGTAAATGTAACTGTTGCCTCTCACTTGCCTTATGGAAATGTCATTGCTGCTGCTCCCTTGTCTAATGGAAATGTAACTTACTGAGTTGCAGATGGTTGTGTCCTCACTGTGTCCTCACAGGGAGAGAATGGCTGATCTCTCATTTCCTCTTCTTATTAAACCACTAATTGCATCATTACCTCTGGGCCCTCATGAACTCATCTGACCGTGATTACCTCACAAAGACTCCATCTTCTAATGCCATCCCATTGTGGGTATGGCTTCAACAGTTATATTTGGTCGAGAAGCACAATTAAATCCACAACATCCGTCTTGGAACAAAGCCTTGAGATGTAACCCAGTGTTACTTCTAGTGGGCAGTTACAAGGGAGATGCCATAAACTGTCACAGAATTACAAGAGTTCCCTGGACCTTCAGAGCAGCAGTGGAAGGCTCCTGGGACGAAGGAGGAGGCTCCGTTCCCATGGGGCTTCTGAGCATTCAAACAGTGGTCGTCTTTTCCTGGGACTCAGCAGGACTGTCTTTCAAAGCTAATTTCTCTGATTTATCTCCCAGTTCCTGCTCCACATTCACATAAATCCTTACAGTCCCTCATCATCCTTCCTCCCCTGAGAGCCACTTCCTTCCTTGGACCTTCTTCTTCTCCGTATGTTCTTTCATAATAGCTTTTGATGATCCAAATTTTCAACAACTGCAGAAAGAGTTAGTTTTTCCTGGATAGCAGAAATATGATCAGGAGTTTGGACAATGGGAAGGGAGAGAAGCATTTGCACTCATATTTCTTTTATTCTTATTTTATTTATTTGTATAATAATGAAAGAAAAAAAGTAATGCAAGTGTTGCATTGCCTTTTAAAAATATTCTTTGCAATATATTTCTTAAAGAAAACCTAACTCTAAAAGAACCTACCTTGAAACATAATGGTAAATCAGAAACAAACAAACAAACCTCATTTCTTGGAAAGGCCATTCAAATACAAGCCATCATTGTTGTCACACCGTGCAGACCTCTCTGACCCTAATAGATTAAATTGAACATTCCTTCCTGGCTGTGGCCACTGTACCTATCACATCCTTCTAGTTTATCATCTATCATATTCTCCTATAACTACATATTTTCATATATGTTTTCCACCCTAGTCTTTTGTTGTTTTTCCCATGGTATATTTAATGTTGAGCAAGATAACAGAGACATTGCAGAGTTTAATAAAGTTTATTCACTGACAAAGTCCTTTGAAGACCATGAAAAAACTTCAGTTCATTCGAAGGTTATTGGGTATTTAAGATGTCTGGAGTAGGTGTAGCAGAAGTTATATCATTTCCAAAACTGGGTAGGTTAGAACATTCTTGACATCAAATCAACTCTTCAGCTTTTTTCTTTGCATAAAACAACTATTCTGAGGCTTATTTCTGTCCTGTTTTTATTCCAGTTAACCCTGTGCATTTTTTCTTTTTTTTTAAATTAAATTTTATTGGGGTAACATTGGCCAACATGAATATATAGTTTTCAGGTATAAGTTTCTAAGTTACAAAATCTGTATATAGCTTCATGTGCCCACCACCCAAAGTCAAATCTCCTGTCACCTCAGAGTAGGACTCCCTTCTCCTCCCAACTGGAAACTACACACTATTGTTTGTGTTCATAAGTTTCAGTTTTATATCCCACATATAAGTGAAATCGTATGGTTCTTAGCTTTTTCTGTCTGACTTATTTCACTTAGCATAATGTTCTCAGGTCCATTCATGCTGTTGTAAATCATGCTATTTCATCCGTTCCTATGTCTGAGCAGTGTTCCGGTGTGTATTGTACTACGCTTTCTTTATCCAGTCCTCTATCTCAGGGCACTTTGGTTGTTCCTTTGTCTTGGCCACTATGAATAATGCTACAATGAACATAGGGGTGCATATATCTTTGTGTATAAATGATTTTGAGTTTTTCGGGTATATATCCAGGAGTGGGGTTGCTGGGTCATATGGTAGCACTATTCTTAATTTTTTGAGGAGTCGCCAGACTGCTTTCCATAGTGGCTGTACCAGTCTACATTCCCACCAGCAGTGAAGGACAGAGTTTCCTTTTTTCCACAACCTCTCCAGCACTTGTTATTGCTTGTGTTATTGATAATGGCCACTCTAACAGATGTAAGATGGTACCTCGTTGTTTTAACTTGCATTTCCCTAATTGCCAGTGAGTCCTGTTTTAATAATAATGAAAGACCCAGATTGAAGTTACAATTGCCATTAATTAGCTCAGTGAACTTCAGCAACTTGTGTAACCTATGTGCTCTGTGTCCCCTTCTGAGACTAGTGGATTACACAGGATGATGTCTTGGTTCACTTATAACACCAAAATTTTCTTCTTTCATATGTAACATTAGTGCGAAGATGTTATAAGAATGGAAATATTGAATACAAAATTACACCAAAGAGGTTTGTGGTAACAGCAATTACATATAATTATAGAATTTGCCATAACTTTACAAGATGAACCTCTTTTATTCTTTCTCTTATTTTTTAAAAGTATTTGACTTAGCACATACCAACTGAGACAATGCAGAATAGTACTGAAAACAACCCCTAAATTGAGCAGGCTCTAAGAGGCAAATACCTATTGTGAGATTCAGTGAGGATTTTTTGCTGTTATTTTGGGGAGAAGAAATTGGAAAATTACTGTGAGCAGACAAAGGAGAAATGTAAGAGTGAGTGTGTCTTAGCCATTAATGCACTACCAAATGGCCGTATCCGTTGCATAAGGTTCAGTACCTCTCCTTCTAAAAGCTGGGCTTGCTTTTTGAAAAGAAGAATCTGCAAAAACAATAATATACGGGCTCAAAGTTTGCATCTCAATGATACATTTGCAGGCACATTCCTGTCACATTAATGAGGCCTTTGCCACTGCGTGGCCTCAGTGACAGTTGGATACACAAACAGCAGTTCATCAATTGATTGCAGGTGTTTCCCCTTGGAAAATAAAAACTGCATGTACAGACCACAAGGTGAGGGAAAATCGATTTTCAACAGCCACACAATCTGGTGAGTTCTGAAATACAGCTTTGGGAAACCAATTCTCTTGCTGCTATTTTCATATATAAATATATTTCATTTGTAAACTATAGGACCAAAGACATCAATAGTAATAAGGATTCATAAATTAAAAATTAAATACAATATACCTAGTAAGGCATAAAAACTTTTTTCATAATTAATAGAAAATAAAATCTCCTCTGAAGGTGAAACCATCCTAGTTGAGAACCACTGGTCCAGAGCCTTTATTGGGAAAATATTTTACTTCCCTCTCTCTGCACCTATATTACAGAAATTGGAAGTAGGAAATCAAGAAACAGTTCAGTTCTTCCTCTTAAATTTTAAGGATTGTGACAATTTGGAGAGATCACTCTGAGTTTAAAGCAGGAGGCACAGATTTCAGTTGCTTGCTTTTTCACTATGTCTCTGATTTTGAAAGCTTCTTAAATTCTGGAGACTGTTTTCCTCATTTACAAATAGGCGTACTGAGGGAATAGAAAGTCCTATGTTCTTTAGTATGCAGAGATTTTATGCCACCTACTTTGCACACTGATTTTAAGAATAAATGGAGGTACCATTATCAATGGCCATAGAGTGGCCATTATCAATAACAAGCAATAATCGAATGGGAATAATCAAAACGTTAAACTTAGAAGATCTGTAGAAATGTAAGTACTACCTGTTCAGGTCATTCCTGGTGTCTGCCAATCATGCCTTCCATCCCTTCTGTAAACTTAATTTAAAACTCACTCTTTCCAGAAGCCCTTTCCTGATTAACTGGAGCCTAAATACAACCAGTGTAACTCTTCCTTTGGCATTTTCTTCAAAGCCAGTTTATGAGTCATACAAGGAAATAAGTCTTATTACTGTGTAATCACACCTCGTTTGGGACTCCAAATAGAATTACATAGCCTGATCACTCACTTCATTCACTAGATTTGGCTCCAAAAGATTTTTGCTGTTTCCAAAACAAAATAAAAAGTTGATATTTCAACTCTGCATATACTGGAAAGATTGTGTTGCAAATTCTGACGACAATTGCAAAAGAAAGGTTTTATAAGGTTTTGTGGCATAGAAACATGGGTTTAAATAAATTGTTCACAAAAGAGTGAATGTGGATAATTATCATTTGAGTCTATTTTATGTTAGCTTAAGGAAATAATATCCTACAAATTTTTACACATCATATATGTTTGTATAAGGTTATTTACACACACACACACACACACACACACACACACACATATATCTCCTATTTTTCTATATGATTTTGTTGCTTCTCTTATCAACTTTCTTGCCCCTTTCTTACTCTGTGTTTCTTTGGATTACCCATAACCTTAGTTAAATCAAATTCTATTCTTAACCTGTGTTTTCTCTTATGCAGTTTAATATGACCAAAGTAAAGGCATATCCTCTTGACTAGTCTAATTTTAGATCCCTAACCATGAACCCCAAATCAACATTCAATTCTTCTTGACAATCTTACTCTATTTCCCTAATTTATAGAATCAGCTTTCTACTGATCTAGACTAATTTTTCTTATCTTCTCTTTTAAACCTCTATTGTCTCTTCCCTCGATATCACTCTCAATTGATGACCTTGATTTTTACCATACTGAGAAAAACTAAGTAATATAGGAGAGGACTTCTATAGACCAGATCACTACTGAGCCCACCCACCAGCCCTAGTTCCCCTGTCATCTTTGCCTCTCCTTGCCCCCACACAGAGCAGATCCCTGTGCTTCTACATGTGAGCCCATCTCCCTTTGCCTGTTCAAGGGCACTGTTCCAGGACTTTCACCTCCTCCCTTTCTTATCATTATTTTCCTTGTTACTGGATCATTCCCATCAGCATAAGGATGTCTTAAAAATAGTTGTCCCTTGACCCTTTCCTTTCATTTTCCTTCTCATTTCCCTGTCCTTTATTTAGCAAACCATCTTGAAATAGTACTCTCTCCACCTCCTCTTCTCTCTGACATTCACTACAGCCATGCTTGTGCCTTCACCACACCACCCAAACAGCGATAACACTTCGCTCTTTATGTTACTCGGCTAATTAACTGAATGTGACCCATTGCTTCCTCCTCTTTGAAGTATTTTCTTCATCTGGCTTCTGAAGATCCCGCTCTTCTGACTTTTCTCCCTCTTTTGCTTTTGTTTTTGGTGTGTGTGTGTTTTTTAATGTTAATATATCTTTATTTAATTGTGTTTTCCCAAAATCCATATTTTATTTTATTAAAAAAACTTTATTGTTGAAAGTGTTACCTATGTCCCCTTTTTTCTGCCATTGACCCCTTATAGCCCACCCTCGCCCCCTGCCCCAGGCCTCCACCACCCTATTGCCTGTGTCCATGGGTTATGCACATGTGCATACAAGTTCTTTGGCAGATTTCTCCCCACCCACCGGCCCCCCGCCTTCCCTCTGAGTTTTGACTCTACTTGCTGCTCCTTCTTAATCTCTTGCTTGTTCCTTCTCTTCTCCCTGATCTTTCAATGTCAGAGTGTCCAAGGCTTATGCTTCCTCATTTTCTCTTCTATAACTATATTTACTCCTCAGATGATTTTATCCAGTTTCATTGCTTTCAATAGCATCTATATCCTGGTGATTCCAAAATGTGTATCTGCAGCCCAAACCTCAGTTCTGAGCTCTACACTATGCTGCTGTCCCTATACTATCTCCCGCTAATAGACATTACAAACTCAGTAAGTCCAACCTGAACTTCTGACGTGCCCTATTAGTCTGCTTTGCTAGTGGTTTTTCTCACAGCCTTGACTCTTTTCTCTCACACTCTACATTCAATTCCCAAGAGCTTTTGTGAAATCTATCTATGCTACATGTCCAGTATCTGAACCCCTTCTCACCACTTTCATTACTACCATCCTGGCCCAAATAGCATCAGATTTCTTCTGAATTAGTCAAACAACCCCATCACCGGGCTTTCCAATTTTATTCTTGTTCCCTGATGGTCTGTCATTAAGACACCATACACAGAGATTTCCTTAATAATCTCTTTATACTATTTCCCTTCTCTGCTCAAACCACAATTTTATTTTATTCTTATCTCTCTCAGAGTAAATGTGTAAGTCTTTGCAATGGCTTACAAGGACCTACATGACTTGGCCTCACCTCTGTTTTACACCCACTTTTTTTTCTATGACAATAATTTACTCACTGCAATTCAGAGTACTGGCTTTGCTGCTCACCAAACATTCTGGGGACAGATCTGCCCTTGGACCATCTCATCTGTTTCCTCAGTGTGGAGTCACATAACTAACTCCCTCAAGGTCCTTCAGGTAATTCTCAAGGGTCAATATTTCACCAAGGGTGTCCCTTACCACCCTATTTAAAACTGTACCTCATGCCCCACCACACCACAGCCTGTACTCTCTTCCTCTTGTCTCAACTCCCAATGCTCTATTCCTCATTTCAACCATTTTTCATGTCACTTATCTAATTTATTATATAATCTAAATAGTGCTATCATTTTGATATTTATTTCCTCTTGCATATTTTCCCCAGGACAATATGTGCTCTATGGCAGAAGAGAGCTTTTTAAATTTTCTTTTGTTTTATTTACTGATGCATCCTAAGGGTCTAGAATTGTTTTTAGCCTGTAATGAGTTCAGTGAATAATTTTGAACCAAACAGCTATTACATTTTAAGAAAGAGTTGCCTCTCAGATATCAGTGAATTTAAAAATGCTGAGGTCAGGGGTTGGCCTTCTTCGCTCATAACCTTTATAGAACATTTAGGACATATGCATAGAGAAGGGTTTCAATAAATGCTTCCAAGATGATGAACATTTACAAATATAATCTTTTCAAAGATCATTTCAGTGTGGAGTTAGTCTATAAGTACACCATTTTCAGAACATTGAGTACAAATGAAATAGACTTCTATACATGGCACAATGATATTGGATAATGTAATGTTTTCTGTTTCCTTTACTGACTAGCAATTATAACAATGGATATGTCTTGTGACAATATGTATGATTGGTAGACAGAAACAGTGGTGCAAAAGTTTGAAATTATAAACATTTTCTAGATAATTATTTGACAACTTTCTCTGTGTAGACAACAATAACTTAATTACATTCATAAGCAAGTGGTGAAAATTAGGGAATTGATGCAACAAAACTTAATTTTTCTTAGAGAAGTGGTAAAAAATGGGTTACAATTGTGTAAAATTTGCATAAATTCTAGTAATAAAAGAGGCAATTGGGGATGGACTTATACAAACTTTGCTAGTTGATTATACTCCAAGTCAGTTAAGCTATGATAACTAAAACAGGTCAGATACAAAATTTCTTAATCCCAGTGAGGATGGGTAGAAACAGACACTATCACAGTTCAGTTTCAATGTTTTTTGCTTTTAATTGAAAAAATATTTTTAAAAGTTACTCAGGCAGTATATGAACAGCATTTTCTTTCCCTCTATCTAATTATTCTCCAATCCCTCTCTTCAATTCCTCTTTCATATCCAATGGAAACTACTTTTTATCATTTAGAGTATAACTTCCAATCAATTTTCCATGTATTTACACACACACATATATATGAGTGTACATACATGTACATGCATACACACAAATACACATAAATGGTATTAATTTGTGATATATTATTTTTCTTAATTCTATGTTTTGGAGATTTACATATGTCATTAACTATACATCTATTCTAGCTCATTCTTGATAATGGTTAAATAATATCCCATAAAAGTAACACAACACAGTTTTTTTAAAAATATAGAGAGAGAGAGAAAAGGAGAGGGATAGAGATATAGAAACATTTATGGGAGAGAAACATTGATCAACTGCCTCCTGCACACCCCTGGAATCAAGCCCACAACCCAGGCATGTGCCCTGACTGGGAATCAAACCAGTAACCTCTTGGTTCAAGGGTCCATGTTCAATAGCTGAGCCACACCAGTTGGGCAACACCCCAGAATTTACTTGAGTATTCTTTTTTTATTTGCATTCATAAATTTAATATATTTATCAGGAACAGTAATGTTTCTGTAACAATACACATTTTTTTATTTTCTTAATTGATTAAGGTATTGCATATGTGTCCTTATCTCCCCATTGCCCCCCACCCACCCACACCTGCTCATGCCCTCATTCCCCTGATGTCTGTGTCCATTGGTTATGCTTATATGCATGCATACAAGTCCTTTGGTTGATCTTTCTCCCTTACCCCCACCCTCCCCTGCCTTTCTTCTGAAGTTTGACAGTCTGAGCAATGCTTCTCTGTCTCTGGGTCTGTTTTTGTTCATCAATTTATATTGTTCATTATATTCCACAAGTGAGTGAGATCATGTGATATTTATCTTTCTCCAACTGACTTTGTATCTAAACGTAAAAAGCTAAAGCAACTCAAACATCTATTAAGAATAATTAATAGATACTTGAGTTGCTTTAGCTTTTTACATTTAGATACAACATGAAAGTGAATATTTTACACACATATTTGTGTGTGCATGCATGCTGGTATTTCTGTAGAATAGACTCTTCAGAAGCAGGCTTGAGGTAACAAAGAGCATATGGATTCCATTTGATCAAAGCGGCTAAATTGTCTCCACAAAGTTTTTATCAATTTATGTTCTCACCAATAGTGCTTGAGTTTCTAGTTCCTCATTTCCTCCACAGCACTAGGTATAATTCTGTCTTTTAAAACTCCTAATTTGATAGGTAGGAAGGTACAATTTCTGGTTACGTTTTCCATTCTTTGACATTGGATGAGTTTATGGGTGTTCTTTTTGTATTAGTAGATGCTCACTGTTTTCTCTTTATCATTTACCATTTTTTATTTTACCTTTTCCCCTTCTTTTTCTTCTGTTTGAAATACTGTCAAGACAGGAAGTCAATCAGGATTAGGCTAAAGTCAGGGGGGAAAAAAGAACTCAGTTCTTTATCCACTAGCCCCACTGTACTTCCCTTTACTTCTTGGCATGTTTAGGAAACAGAGGAAACAATGTATAAGCAGAGATGCTAGATCAGTGATGGAGAGTTTTGACTAGATATTAGGATTACTGAAGCCTTTCAGGTTTATTTAGTTGTGGGTTAGTAATGATGCCTGGAAATACCCCAAATATGTTAATATAATTGTTCTGGGGTGGAGCAACAGAAAAACATTTCCCCCTTATTTCTCCTGTGCAGCTAATGTTGAGAACCATATTTTAGGAAGTCTATTTATTTTCTGGTTTCTGCTCAACCCCTTGGTGAATTTTTCAGGACATGGGGCTGGGGAATTGGCATAGATCTACCACAGACATCTGCATCGGCAGGTGACTTGCTGCTGTTTTCAAGGTGTGGTTCAAGTTCTCTTGTCTGACTAGATTATCTAACCTATGTCACAGATCATCTGTATTTAGTTTTTAGGCATAAAAAAATGTAGTAATTTTATTTTGGACCTTTCTCTCTCAACTCTTATATACACGCATATGCATTGTTATATATAAACAATTTGTGAAATCCAGTACTGTGGTCAAGGTCCAGGTTCAAGTTCAGGAGTTTCAGGTTCCGCTACAGGACCATGAGTGCTTACGTAGGCCAAATCTATGCCAAAATATTTCCTAGGCTTTCCCATGGCATTCTACGATATAGCTGCTCAGTGCACCTGTTGGTTTTTATAAATGTTCCAAATATCTATTGCTGGGTCACAAGTTATCCCAAAACTCACATTTAAAGCAGCAGCATTAATTTGGTTTTCTCATTAATATATATATATTTGTCAGGGTGTATTAGGGACAGCTCACCTGTGCTCTACAAGGTGTCAGAGCAGGTAGCTCAGTGGAAGGGGGATCCGAATCCACAATGGCTCCTTTATATGGCTGGCAATGGGTGCTACTGTCAGGTCCCCTCTATGTGGGGCTTTTCCCAGGGCTCCCCCTTACGCATGGTGCTGGTTGTGTTGAAGAGCTGACAATGTCGTAAGGCCTGGGCCTAGAAGCCAGCACAGCATCACTTCCACTATATTCTGTTGCTCAAGTCATCCCAGGGCCCGGGTTCAAGAGGAGGGAATATACACCACTTCTTGATGGGAAGACATCTACATCAATTCAAATCATTTTTAAAGTGCTGCATAAAACAAAATCTCCCACACATTCACATAAAATTCCCCGTGTATTCCTAAAAAATGGACCCTGGTGTATTTTTTAAAACTTTTCACCTTAAACTGATTTTTTTTTTTCTCATAAAAATAAGGGCAGGTTCAGGGTAAGATACTTCTGTGAACAGAACAGGCAAATGGTTACTGTTATTGAAATTTATCTACATCTCCAAAAACAATCTTTATTTCCACTGAGTGCTACAATGAGGAGATAAAAATCACATTCATTGGATGCATTTTTTTAAAAAAACATACCTTCACTACATGTACTTAGTTATGATTTATTTCACTGGTCTGTTAAAGATTTCAGAGTGAATGAAGTGATATATTTCTCGTCAGTTAGTGACATCCTCTTAAAATAATGAGCCGAAGATTTTATTAGTTACTTGCACCTTAAATTGCTTTTATTTATTCGGTGTACATTAGAGAGATTTCACCGGAGGACTTGGGTGGCAAATTTATCAAGGAAAGTAAACATTAAAGCTTATCAGTTTGAAAGCAGGTCTTCTACAAAGCACATATGATGACATGCTTTTAGTCAATTAGAAGGCTTCAGTGGCTTCTAAATTTTTTGACTTTTTTATTAGTTGAGCTTATGTAATAAATATCATAAAGTGCAAATATATTTGTGAGCTAATATTAAAACTCACTTCATTCTTTCAAGAAATTTTTCTCAGGAACTACTATATGCTTCTTGAGTTGTTTTAATATAACAAAGCAAATGTTCTCCTTTTCTTGGTAGCATGGCTTACCTCTAAAATATGCTGAGCACGTGAGAAATATAATGTTCAGAAGACATGACTAAACATTATGAATGGCATTTTCAACTATTTTCTGACTGCATTAGCACATTTTACCTGGATAGTGAATGCAGGTAGCTTAAAAAAAATCTACTGAATGGGTAGATCTTTTATATATGATAATGATGCCATAAATATTTCCACATATGGCAAAATATATTAACATTAAGAAGCCAAGCTAGCATACAAGAAACTCATCACTTTGATACTCTGACATCTTCAATCTCAATAGAACTAGCTCTTCCTTTGATTTTTAGACATGTATTTGATTTTAGAAACTTTTATCCTTTTTAAAAAATAATTTTTGCTCATAATGCTTATTCTTCTCTTTAAACTTTCTTATAGAATAATTCACATAGTCTTCATAAACAGGATAGTATCCCAAGTCAATTGATGAAACCACATAACAATATGGCTATTTGCTTTACACAAACATGCCCATTTTCATAAAGTCAGCAGTAGCTGGTCACACATAACAGCTCTGCTGCTCTCAGTGCCAGAATATATCTAAGCGGCCTGTGGTGGGTAAAGACAGAGGGTCTGGAATCAGATTGATGTATATTCTAATCCATATTCCATTATTAACTAACTAATGTCATTTCAAGCATGTTACAACACCCCACTGATGCTCTTCTTTAAAATGAAGCTAAAAAAATGTTATAGTGAAGGTTAAGTGAGAGAGTCCTTGCAAAAGTAGCTGGCATAGCACCTGGATAAATGTACATTTTCCCTCAATCTCCTAACTTTGCTAAAATAATACATTTTCCTTTGTATTAATCAGAGTTATCCAGAGAAATAGAACCAATATTTGTGTATATATATATCTATATATATATATATACCTATATATCTATATCTATATCTATCTATCTATCTATCTATCTATCTATCTATCTATCTATCTATTTCTAGAGGTCCGTTGCATGAAGAGATTCATGCAATAGGCCTTCCCTTCCCCTGGCTGCCAGCACTGGTTTTCGTCCAGCACCTGGGACCCAGGCCTTCACTGCTCTGGCTGGAGCCTTTAGTCTTCGTTCCGCCATTTCACGACTACATATGCAAATTAATCGACATCTTTGTTGGGTTAATTTGCATACTCTCCTGATTGGCTGTTGAGAGTAGTGGAGGGATGGTCAATTTACATGTTTGTCCATTATTAGGTAGGATATATATATATATATATATATATATATATATATATATATATATATATATAATTTATCATAAGAAATTGGCTCACACAATTATGGAGGCTAAAATCCGATGATCTGCTGTCTGCAAACTGGAGACCCAACAAAGCCTATGGTATAATTCAGTCTGAGTTTGAAGCTAATAAATCCAAGTTCAAGGGTAGGACAAGATGAGATGAGGCATCCAGCTGAAGTTGTGAGACAGAAAAAATAACCAAATAACTTTTTTCTCTGCCTTTTGCTCTTTCTGTTCAGGCCCTCAGGATTAGATGATGCCCATATATCAGGGAAGGCAATCTACTTTACTCAGTCTACAGATTCAAATACTAATCTCATACAGAAGCACCCTCACAGACACATCCAGAAGTAGCATTTAATTTGGTCACCCCATGGCCACCCAAGTTGACATAAAATTAACTATCATATCTTCTTATTTTCCATTTCTATTGTCTCTGAATTCCCAAGCTACTTCATTAATTGTTTCTTAAGCATCAGTTTCTTTTTTTAAAATGTATTTTTATTTCAGAGAGAAGGGAGAGGGAGAGATAGAAACATCAATTATGAGAGAGAAACATTGATCAGCTGCCTCCTGTATGCCCCACATTGGGGATCTAGTCCACAACCCAAGCATGTGCCCTGATTGGGAACCAAGCTGTGACCTCCTGGTTCATAGGTTGACACTCAACCACTGAGCCATGTCAGTTGGGTAGCAACAGTTTCTGTTTATCTTGTCATGGAGCTGCCTCCAAATCCATATCAGTAGAAAGTAAATCAAAAAATAAGATTAGAGTTTTTGCTTAATTTATTTTGTAACTGAGGCATAGAAAGTCACACAGGACAAAAATTTACTTATCTAAGTCTTTCTGAATCTAAAGTTTGTGTTCTAACTATTAGTTTCCACCACTTCTTAATAACTGAAGCTGAGAAGGTTTATTTTGCTTATTTTTTAATAATGTCACTGGAGCAATAGCAACACATCTTTGAATAGCTGATTTGTGATATTCACTTCTAAGACATTTTTTCTGCCATCTTTTCATTCTCTAAGCAATGTTTATTGAGCACCAACTTTTATGGTTCTGGTGTTGAAGTATGTACTTGGAATTCAGTTATATTCAATGATTAAAAAGACTGAATCTGTGCTCTTAAGGAGCTGTTAGGAGAGATAGAGATGGGATATAAAAGTAAGCTGCCATTGCCATAAGTGCTTTCTTAGAGGAAATGAGGCAGGAGACAAATCATGAGGAACTTGTTCACTATTCCATGACTTTATTCCTTGGAGGATGTGGCATCAGCAAAGGGTTTTTAATTACAGAAGTGAAATGAAGAGATGGGCACTTTAGAAAGATGACTAGCTGTGTGCATCATGGAATTAATATGTCAGTGTGGTCTAGAGAGGCAAGTTTTGCAGCTGTTGCAGTAATAATCTGGGTGAGAGATGATTGAGGTCTGAATTGAGAGATGGTGGGGAGATGAGAAAAGGGACAGATTCCAAAGATGTCATGGACGGAGAAATCATAAAATTTGATGTTGCAGTTGAAAAAGAAGGAAGAAGAGGTTAACCCCCAAGCCTATGAACTTGATGGATAATTATACTTTTTTTTTTTTTTTAAAAAAAAGAAAGAACAGCATATTTTGAGGAAAGACCATTGTCTTTCTATTTAGTAAATATGTACCTATATTTTAGCAAGGTAGACTGTCCAGTAGAAACTTGAATATAAGAATTTGATCTATAAGAAAAGATGGATTGACCAGATAGACTTGAGGTCCAAATGTAATTAATGAAATGATGAGCTCAGATGACTTAACTTTAATTGCATGGTGTGTAATGGTGGGGAGGAGGGAAGAAGAGAGGTTTTGAAATTTGGGAACTTTTCTTTCTAATTCTTTTCCTCTTGATGTTCCTTTCTTTTTTATTTTTAAATATATTTTTATTGATTTCAGAGAGGAAGGGCGAGGGAGAGAGAGATGATCAGTTGCCTCCCGCATGCCCCCTACTGGGGATCGAGCCCGCAACCCAGGCATGTGCCCTGACCAGGGATTTAGCCTGAAGTTAATTGTCTGTGCAGTTGTGATAGTGATCAAAATCAGACAAAATAAAAGCAAGTTATTGAGTTTAAAGAAAAGCAAAATTGTTGTCTACTGCATAGTATGTCACACTAAAAGGATTCCCAAATTGCCAAGTGCTCTTTTCATCTGCTGCCTGCTGTCATTCTAACTTACCCTCTATGTACTGGGGATTTCCAGATGGAATCTGCACTGACGTCTAGATTGATAATTGCAGAGAACTCACTACATTTCTTTCTTCTTTTTAAGACATTATATCCTTCCCCTGCCTCAAATTAGAGATAAAGTCTTGGTTTAAATCGAAGTTCTGACAGAAGTTTAAAAGCTCATGGGGCGGTCTGACTGCGCCCTCTCTCCAACGCCAGGGAGCCCCTCAGGCCCTCACCCTGAAGCTCCCCATGACCATCAACAAGTTCTTCCAGCCAACAGAGATGGCGGCCCAGGACTTCTTCCAGCGCTGGAGGCAGCTGAGCCTCCCCCACCAGGAGGCGCAGAAAATCTTCAAAGCCAACCACCCCGTGGACGCTAAGTCACCAAGGCCAAGCTCCTGGGGTTTGTCTCTGCTCTCCTGGACAGCGGGGGCCCCAAGCCTGAGAACTTCGTGGGGGCTGGGGTCATCCAGACTAAAGCCCTGCAGGTGGCCTGTCTGCTCCAGCTGGAGCCCAACGCCCAGGCTCAGATGTACCCGCTGACCCTGCGCACCAGCAAGGAGCCTGTCTCCAGTCACCCGTGTGAGCTGCTGGCCCCGCAGTTCTGAGCCCTGGACCCTGCCCCCGGCTCCAGGAAGCCCCTAGGACTGAGGGAGCTTTGGTGGATTGGAGCAGTGAGGGGACCTCCGCTGGTGACAGGGAAGGCCCCAGGGACTTTCCTCTGGCCTTTTGTATTTTTATTTTTGTTCATATGCTGCTGTTTACATTCTGTGTGGCGGGGGGAGGGTAGGAGGAGTCTCCTTCCTTGCTTCCCCCACCCAAGCACAGAGGGGAGAGGGGCCAGGGAAGCAGGGGCCTCCTCCGCTCCCTCCCACCCTGTTGTCCCCCCTCCCCTCCGCCCCCATCTAGGGGCTGTATATTATTGTGATCCAATAAACAGAAAGACCCAACAAGAAAAGGTCATGGGGCAATAAACTGCAGTTAAAAAAAAAATGAAAAAGAAAAGAACAAAATTTAAAATGTCTTATCTATATAAAGAATTAGCAGTGCATACACTATGTGGTTGTTGAGTTTTAGAAGCATGTTTATGCCCTTGTGTGATATTTTCTGCTAAGTATTTATTGATTAATGTGCACTCCAGCCAGCTTAAGAGTTAAGATTGGGAAATCAGGGTCAATTACTGATTTGTGAAAATAAGCAGTGAGCAGCTAGCATCCAATGATGATAATGGTTTTTTAAGATTTAACCATGCTCTTGGGTACATGGCTTCTCCCACATGGAGTCTCTAGGATTCTATTTTTGCTCTATCTTGAGCTTAGGATGACAATCATGATGAATTGTATCATATTGTAAGGTGGTTTGTGATGAAAAAAATTTCCACCAGGGACTGTAGCACAACTTTAAAACTCATGCTCTGATAAAACACTTAGAAATGTACAATCGTCTCCTCTTCCTTCCCTCTTCCCTTGCTTTTGTTAAAGACAAAAACAACATAACAGAGAACTAAAATGTGTGTTGGTAACAATAATCTTTTTCTAGGTAGATGTTAAAGATTCAATGATTTTATCTATCTATACCTATTTTTATATATTTATCATCTATCAATCTCATTTTTAAAAATTATTCAGTTTAAAATTGGAAAAAAAGTGGGAAATAGGGATTTGAAATTTAGGGATGGGGTAAATTGTGGAGATATGGAAGCTACAGACTTCTTAAAAAATAAATGACAGTTTTCCTTTCAAAATGGACAACTACACACTAAGACTAAGTTCTCTGTAGATACAGCACAGTGGTTGGCATATTGGTAGATTGCCTTCATCAGCATGGCTAACTTATTTAGCTACTTGAAGACACAGTCATTTTGGGATCAAATGGATCACCTGCCCGTTTGCACATTAAGTCTATTACGTGGTCAAAGGGAACAAAATTGGTCCTCCGAAAGGAAGAATACAATGACCTGCCATTTTTATTTTTAAATCTCTTGCTTTCAACCATTTCAACTATGTGGTATTCTTGCCTTTCTTTTCCTTGGAGTCTACTCAAGACTTTGGTAGATTACTTCTCTGAAATATCTCCACAGTTCTGGAGGAACACTCATAGAGCTCTGGAAACATTGGAAAACCTCCAGATGCATTTCAGGCTTCTCTATAGATGAATATGGGTCTCCAGGCTATTGCTGAAATGGAAGATACTCCAGTTATATGGCTCAAAAGAGCCTTCAAGAAGGCAGCATGATTATTTTGTATGCCTTTAGAATAAACAATTTTATATTAGCTGTTGCTTTCTGAATCTTGTTTATTTATTCATTGATTCACTTATTCTTCCAATAGTCATTTACTATGCCTTTTCTGTAATGTATGAGCACTGTGGGATTTACATAGAAATAAGAATGCTTGCATCTCACTCTCTCCAGGAATTTACAGTCTTATACTTTCTATCATGCATTTTTATACAAGATCCTAGCCTGTTCATCCAAAGAGGTTGGATGACTCTGAATCACGTACTTGGATTATGAATTTCCTCTATTGGATCAAGTTTAAAACATGTCTGAATAATTAAATATATACCAAAAATTAAATACATATAAAAAGTGAGGAGAGAAAGTTACATAACATAGATGTTTGTGAAGAGAAGGTATCTGTTAAGGGCTGAATTGTGTCCCTCACAAAATTCAAACATTGAAGTCCTAATACCTAGTACTTTATAATGTGACCATATATGGAAACAGGATCTTTTACAGAAGTAATTAAGTTAAAATGAGGTCATTAGGGTGGGCCTCAATCTAATATGACTGGTGTCCTTATTAGAAGAGAGTATTTGGACACACACACACACACACACACACACACACACACACACACACACACACAGGACAGTTGTGAAGATATAGGGAAAAGATGGTCATCTATGAACCAAGGGGCCAGGCCTCAGGAAAAACCAACCCTGCCAGTCCCTTGATTTTGGACTTCCAGCCTCCAGAAGTGTGAGAAAATAAATATCTATTGTTAAAGCCACCCAGCCTGTGATACTTTGTTACAGAAATCCAAGCAAACTAATACAGCATGATACTTGGAAAGTCAAAATTTTAATTATTGAGCAAATGTTGTGTATAAGTCATTACAATAAATGTTGTATAGTAAATATTAATTTATCCAGGCCTTAAGTTGCTTGGAATTTATGTCTCAGATAAGTACAATTCCATATTTGTTTCCTGAAGAACACACACACACACACACACACACACACACACACACACACACACACACAGGAACCTACAGTCAAGTAGAGAATGGCTTTTATGATTGGAAATAAAAAATGGAAAAAGTTCAATAATTGTAATCATAGTAATGACAATAGCAGCTCTTTATATTTTGTGCCTTCTCTGTTCTGCCACCTGGGCCATAACACCTATTTTTATCAGTTAGTTTTATTTCTGTTATAGTTAAAGACCTGAGACTCAAAAAATTATCTTTTAATCACTCAAGATCTCATAGCTAGAAGCTCTCATGGCTAAAGGGACAGAATTGGCACTTGCTACTCTTTGAAGGTGTAGCAAATGCTTTCAAAGATCTTCCTGCCCCAAGAAAAGTCTGCTCTGCTGCCCAGGGTTCATTAATGCTGCTGAGTAGACTGGCTCTTTTTATGGTTAACAAGAGCTCTGATATCCATAGTAGCCAGTCCATGCTGGGAGCTGTCATGGAAGAGTTTTCTTCCTCTGGCCTCTCCTAAGTATTTCAGATCATTAGGAAGTTACCCTTCTTCCTTCCTAATCCTCACTCAGTCATTTGGAGAACAACCCACAACCTACCTCTCCTTTGCCTAACTGCTCTAAAACATTAGGTAGGAATTGTTGCTGAGGTCTTTCTAAGGTCACAGCAAGATATGTGAAATAGGCAGGAGGGCCACATGTAAATTTGCATAAAATATGCCTTTAATTTGCATTTAAATGCACTGTGATTTGCATAAAAGTCTATTATTATGCCTTTAGAGTATAAATTTTATAATTGTCCTTTTTAAAAGCTGTCACTTATTTTTCATGCCCCCCCCCCCTTTTCAATTCTTCCCAAGATTTCTGCATTCTTGAGGATGCCTCCCTTCATGACCCAATAAGGACATAATGGAGGTTTCTGGTGCTTTTGCATAAAGAACTCACACAGAGAAATGCTGGCACAATCCTCATTTTCTTTTTCTCACCAGAAAATCCACTGTCACATTTCTCTTCTCATTTTGTGTCTAGTATCTGACTTCATTATAGACTATTAAGCCCATCACTATCAATGAGAAATTGTATGAGGTAGAGTTAAGCAGGAGAGGAAGAGTTTATTTAAGACTATTGCAATGGATGTCAAGATTATTACAATAGAGAGTGAGATAGAATTTTGGTGAAACAAGAGATGGGAGAGTGTTTAAGCCTTGCAGTGAGCTGGTGTAAAACTGCTGGAGGATTTTGATTGTTCAAAGAGATTAGGCATCTTTAAGGTGTTTGCTAACTGGTGCACAGAGACTGGGGGATAGAGACTCTCTCTTTCCTGATTACATTTTAAAGGGATGGCTCCCAGTTCCTTGAGAAAGACATTCCTGGTTTTAAAATTTGCAAGAGGCAGGAGATTTACATCTCAAATGGGCAGAGAAGGAATTTAAAAGTATGAAGTTTTTAAAGTAATTGTTCATAGAAAAAGGAGGCCAGGGTCCCACAGTCAGAAGGACGCCTGTCTAAAGTTTAGCCAAGCTGAGGAGAACTTTAAAGCTCTCTTGGCCAGCACAGACACCTATAAATTCAATCAATTCTTGCATAGGCATCCATTCAGTCCCTTCCCCATCTCTGGACTTACTGCCTCCTCTCATTAGCACCTCTGATGTGTGGAACTTGCCAGTTTTTTTAAAATTTTTTGTTAATGTGGATGGAGGGAAAAGTCACAGCATGAAGCATAGATCTGGAAACTCAAAGCAAATAGGGACTCTTCAAAACCATGATAAACAGTTTGCTTTACAAGGGCCCCTCACCTACCCATTAAGAGCAATCAAGGAAGTTTAGACAATTAGGAAGGGCATTGGTCCTTTCTTCCTTCTTTAGTCCACCACAGAGCTTTCTAATGTTCATAGTGATATCAACCAACATTGAGCCACCATCAGCAGAAATCAATGGTTTTGACCTCATAAATAAGTTTCAGTCCTATTGTACAGAAGAGCAAAGTGAGATAACAAGAAGTGTAGACTTTCCTAGAGTCACCCAGCTAGTGATACTTGGGGAAAATTATATATTTCATAATTTATCTTTGTGACACTATCTTTGTGACTTAGGCCAAGTTATTCAACTTCTCGGTATGTGATTTCCCTCACCTATAAAAAGAGAATAATAAGTAATTGGGTGGTTGGGTGAATTTATTGAGAAAATAATCTATTTACAGCCTACAGAAGATCCCTGGGGATATAGGAAATGATTGATAAACTTCAGCAATTGTGATTTGCTGGCTAAAATATAGGTTCTGCCTGATTCTAAAACTTACGCTTTTTTAGTAAGCTGTGATGTTATCTATTTTGTTGTCACTTCATAACTCTTGTGGAGTACTTGAATTAAATTTTTCTGTTAAGCATAAAATTCTAAGGGCATAAAAGGATGCATAATGGTTACATATGCTACCAAGTTTTTTCTTTCTGACTCTCTTTTCCAGATAAATTACACTTCTCTCAATATCAAATTCTTTCAGAATCTAGCATCTTTTATTCCAGTTATCCAGGTATTAAACTAACTTTTGTAGTTTTGATTGATGTCTGGGTTGATTGTTTTATGATGTTCATAATAACAAGAAAAAATAAACTTTTATTCATTTTATTTCTGGAGCTAAGATCATGATGACAATATTATATCTCCAGCTTTTATCCTCATTGAATTCATGACTCTTTACTCTTTGCCTCTTGTTTGAATTACATCCTTTCATTTACCCAATTTGTTGTTCTCTTTTCTAAATTGTTCTTAAGATCTTCCTTAAATCTAACTCACCTTTTGAATTAATAGTTCTAATATGTACCCCAGGGTGTAATGTTATAAGATCTTTCTCTATCCTTAATCATCTGGACATTGGAGGCATCTATTTCTAAACTGTTGGAAGTATCTAACTATCAAAACTGAATTATATTATTTTATCAATAACTTAAATAGTACTAACTCTATTTCTTGACTCCCCCAAAGTCTGTTTTAGATTGTAATCTTTAAATGGAATAGATTGACTAGATGTTGTATTTATCATGAATACAACCAGCTCAAAATATTTAAAATAAAACAGGTTTACACCTCAAACATTGGAGTGATTCTGAGATACTTTGTTTAATTTTGAATATGTGATATTGTTAATTCCTCTTAGTGAAATGAAACACAAACTCATAGAGGGTTATCAGAGGCTAACTGCTGTCATTCAGCGTCAGTGTGGATGTTTTGGGCATTGTTCCAGTAGATCATAATCTGAGAGATAATGACTCTAGTTCTGTTTTTCCCAGCTGTTCTTACTCAGGGGAACAACTGCCATTGTTACACTGGTAAACTATATGCCTGGCAGAACTTGTGATGGAGTCTGAAAATGCATTTTTGTTTGGGGGTTTATTTTTCTGCATGGTAAGGTTATGTTCAGACTTAAAACAAGAATAATACGACATATCTAGTTGACAATTACAGTGCCTAGGAGACGTCAGAGGAATTCATTTGCAGGTACGCATCACCTGAATTTTTCCTTTCTTCTGATTTAGTGAGTCATTTGTGATATACTTATTTGAATAATCTTATCTACCATAAAAAAAACCCTCAAGGGCAAATATAGGTGACTAGAGCCCACAGTCTGTCATGTTGTGAGATGTAAGACTAACTGGGTTAGAAATTTCTGGTACTTTTTGTGGAAGATAATTCCTCATCAGGAATTCACCTTCTCTCACCTGGGTCCCTTTGTGCCCAATGACAAACTTGGAAGACAGCTGGACTTGATTAGAAGTGCATACAAAAAAGCTTCCCCTGTGTGAGACCTGCCAGTCGTATAGGGATTGAACCAGCAACTTTGGCCTCATTAGCATCATGTTCTACCAGCTGGCTCTAGGAAGAATTAATATTCAACATGAAATGATTTCTCTGAATGATCAAACATAAAAGAAAATAGATTTGAATCAAAGTATCTTTTTAACCTGAGTAATACTGTATCCAAAGAACCTTCAAATTCCCTACATCATAAATCATAAAATGGCACCAGACATCTCACCAGATGTCAGACATGCAACTTCAGAAATATGTCGTGGGCTGTACTTATCTTACAGTGAAGTTTTACTTTTTATTGTCTATGCTAATAAAGGGGTAATATGCTAATTAGACCGGACACCGTCTGGATGACCTTCTGGACATCCTTCTGGACAAAGCCTCGGTGGCAGGACTGAGGCAGAGGCAGTTAGGGCAATCAGGTCGGCAGGGGAGAACAGTTAGGGGCAAACAGGTCAGCAGGGGAACAGTTAGGGTGATCAGGCAGGCAGGTGAGCGGTTAGGAGCCAGCAGTCCTGGATTGCGAGAGGGATGTCCGACTGCCAGTTTAGGTGGGATTGGGCCTAAACCGTCAGTCGGACATCCCCTAAGTGGTCTCAGATTGGAGAGGGTGCAAGTCAGGCTGAGGGACACCCCTACATGCACTAATTTTATGCACTGTACCTCTAGTTGTTATTATAAAAAGTTAGAAGTTTTTCCAGAGAATTTCAAGACTTTTTGAGCTATACCAAAAAATACTCCAATCTTACCTTTACTGAGACTACTTTTCAAAAACAGAATATTGAAGGGAAACTTTTGATAAGGGAAAATGTCTGAAACACAATAAATGTGGACATTGTTCATGATTACTTCTAGGTTCCCTTCTCTTTTTGCTTTCTCCCTTAGACTTACCAACTCAAAAAACACTCAAAATCCAGTTTTGGAAATTTTTCTAAATGTCAATCTCTGCTCCCTGCTGGAATTTTTAATTTACACAAATTCTTTATTTTATTAAATTGCAGAGCATCGCCTGTCTTAAAGCTTCTCTCCCTCTTGACTTTTGTTGCTACTGGTGCAACTCCCTTTCCTCAATCACTGAAGATTTAAATGTAGGTCATGATTGCTTGTCAGCTTCTTTCACTCAACTGTATGCTGCTTAAATACTGGAATTGTCATTCTTCATTCTCCATTGCCTGGTGCAGTCCTTGCCACACTGTAGTTGTTGAATAAACATGTTTAGAATAAATGAATTTTTATATATATTAACCTTTGCTTGCTCTGGCACTCTTCTTCTGATTAAAAAAATGAATAGATAATCAAAGAATTTGAAGGTAAAAATAAAAAGTTTTGAAATGTATAGAAGGAAAAGTATCTCGTTCATTCTCATCCTCCATCTGCACAGCCTTCCCACCCACAACCACACATATACACACGGGGGTAATCATGATCATCAGTTTTTTATGCTTCCTTCCAGAGTTCCTTTTGCACTTATAAACATATACAGATCTATATTCATATATTCATATAAATATAAATATATTTTATACATTCTTATGGTATGTGCAGTACACCAAACTCATCACTCTCTATCTTGTTCTTCACTTGAAGTATCTTAGAAATATTTCCACATTTGAATACAATATTTATCATTCTTTTTCTTTAAGTTATATACCATCCTATATAATAAAAGGGTGATATGCAAATAGACTGAATGGCAGAATAACCAAACAACCAATCAAAGTATAATATGCTAATGATATGCTAAGGCTGCTCAACCACTTGCTATGACATGCACTGACCAACAGGGGGCAGATGCTCCAACTGGTAGGTTAGCTTGCTGCTGGGGTCCAGCTGATTGGGACTGAGATGGGCCGGACATGCCCTGGAGCCCTCCTGCGGTCCCTCCCCAGCCCAGTGGTGCACCGGTGGGGTCCCTCAGACTGGCCTGCACTCTCTTGCAATCTGGGACCCCTCAGGGGATGTCGAAGAGCTGGTTTCAGGCCAATCCCACAGGCCACTCCCCTTGGGAGGGTGCCAGATGCAGGGCTCATGGTTGGTGAGCACGCTGCAGCAGCGTGAGGCTCTCTTGATCAGGACTGATTGGCATGAGTCCCCGGTAGGCACAGTGGATCTGGGATGAGCGGGAGCAGCAGGTAGGAGCTGCAGATGGTGTTAAACTGTGGTTTTGGCCTGATCCCTGCAGGTCACACAGAGGGACCCCACCTCTGCACGAATTCATGCACCGGGCCTCTAGTTCCATTATAAGGAGGTAACTGTACGGGGCATTTCCTATCGATGGAGTTTTTGCATCCTGTGCCCATATAAAAGATACTTCAGTAAATAACCTTGTGTGATTTCACATTTGTGCCAGTAAATTCCCATAATATAATTGCTTGGTTGCTGGGTCAAACTTGATAGTGATGACATAACTGAATCACCCCCAAGAAGGATGGTGATAACTTAGTGCAGCAATGTATAAAAATGCCTATTTTCCTGTAGTCTTATCACAGGGTGATTTATCAAAATATAATTTTTTTCCTTAAATGTCTGTAGAAGAATTATATTTCAATAAAACTTTAGTAGGCATTTTCACTAAATATATGTGAAGCCAAACATCATTTTATGTGTTTAATAATTATTTGTATTTTGTTTTCTTTGTGAACTATCTACTTATATTCTTTTTTCTAAATTGTTTTCTTATCTTTTAATTTTCTAAATGTACAGACCATATTCTGTGTTTAAAATTTTATTTGTTTTTAGAGTTTGAGGAAGTAAGAAGGGGAGAGAGAAACACGGATGTGAAAGCAAAACATCGACAGGCTGCCTCCTACACGCCCCTTATTAGAGATTGAGCCCACAACCCAGGCGTGTGCTCTTGATGGAAATCAAACTGGCAAACTTTTGGTGGATAGGACAATGCCCAATGAATCTAGCCACATCAGCCAGAGCAGGGTTGGTTTCTTAATCAAACTATCCAAGCTTGGTCATTGTGGTAAGTTTGAGCACTGCTTCTTATTTCCTCCCACTTCCCTTCAAAAAAAAAGTTATTTTGAGTATACTTTATGTATTATAGAAGTATTGATTTTTATGTTAAATTTATCAAAATCTTCACTTATTGCTTTTGGGTTTTGAATTTTAAATTAAAAAGATGTTTTCCACTTCAATATTATAATGTGATTCATCTATATTTTCTTCTAAGAGCTTCATGGCTTACTGATTTCATATGTAAATCTTTAGTCATTGAAAATATATTATGGTGAATAGTCATATGGTATATAGCTCCAAATTTATATTTTCTCCAAATGTCTACCTAGTTATTCTGACCACTTATTAAATAGTCTCTTTCTTTCCATGGTTTTAGAAGGTTAGAAGCAAACTACATTATACTAAGTTCCTTTATTGTTTAAGATTTAAAATAAATTCTTAATTCTGAATTCTGTTTGATGGTCTATTTTTGTCCCATCATTGATTTTATGATTGCTATTATTACTGCCTTATGTTTTAATATCTGACAGGGCCAATGATTTTCCTGGCTCTTTTTATTAAAATATTCATTCACTATGTTTATTTCTTCATATTAACACTTTGCCTGGAGAAGCCGGAGGGATGTGTGGCATCAGTGTTTCATGTGGTGATAGATCCAGAGGGTGTCAGTTGGGCTGTCTTAGCTGATCACAGCAACCTCTCTAGGAGCAGAGCTGAGAGGTGCATTTCCATGGCTTCTGCAATATTACTAGTATACTTCTAATTAATTGCTGGATTCTGCTTGTTTTAAAATGGGGAATATTTGCATTTTTTCTCTCAAGATATGATGGAATTTACCTGAGTGAAACGGGGCCCCCATAGCCTTTCATGTCTTAGACAGCCCTCATGTTCACGTTTAACAGAAGTTGGTGGGCACGTTCCTAGCCCACTCTGCACACTTAAAAGATCAAATATAAAATAGATGTTTACAGTAGGAATTTTTAAAGCTAAAGGTATTGAATTCTGGAGGGTTATTCATTCTGTCTTCTTTAGTAACTCAGGATTAAAAAGAGGAGAAAAAAGTACAATGATTTTGAGAGTGGTAGAAATACAAATCTTTTACAACATGAGAACCAGGAACTATTCAAATTTTGGAGTCAGATAGACCTGGGTCCAAAACCTTGTCATTACCACAAATTATGTAATTCTCAGAGCTCAAGGTGTTCCTTCTTTGAAGGCATGGGTGGAAAATATTTCCCAGCATCCCTTGTACTAGGTAAGGTCATGTGACTAAGTTCTTTACAGAAGAATTCCAGTGGACGTGATGTTTGCTACTTCTAGACTTGGCCATGAACAGCTTTACTATGAGATCCTCCTCTCTTCGAATTGATTCAAATGATAATGAAGCAGCAGGGCACTGCAGAACCTCAAGATAGAAGAAGCACTCCCTAAATGGTAGCCTGGAGGAGAGCTTCCACTCTATTCTAAACACCCATCTGGCACTCTGACATAAGCAAGAAATGAGCATGCCTTATGAGGCAGCTATTCAATCATTATGTTCACTTATCACTTAAAACATTGATACATGATAAAGTGAGAATTTAATGCTAATGCATAACATTTAATTCATAGCAGATGCTCAATTAATCTTTACCCTTGACTGGGGCATGACCATTAAGTACTTGAAAATGTATAGTTTTAAAATAATAGAAATAAAATTTAAATAATCCAAATCTAGGATATTTTTAGGGTGTGTACACATCATAATCAAGTTCTTATTAATTTATTATTTTATAGCACATTACTGCCTATAGAACAACAGTAGCACAGAGACTGTAGCACTGGAATGTTTTCTGCAGCTCATTGGATATGGGAGAATATCACTCATTCACCTATGGACAATTTTTGAGAAAAATCAATGACACTGTATTTTTGGGGACTAGACAATGTCCACATACCAGTATTAGAAAATTTAACAGTATTCAAAACAATATATTTTTAACAACTTTAATGTGTCAGTCACTGTTAGAGGCCTTTAAGGTCTATCTTACATGCCACTCACAAAGGATACATAGTAATTGTTTATTCTAATTATTAATGGGGGAAAATAAAGATTTCTTAATCCTCAGCTATAATACAAAACCTAACTCTGTTTCTAATATTAACTCCAAATCGAATCCTAACCCTGTCCATCTGGGACTGAAGATTTGTGCATAAATACACAAAACAATAGAATAGTGTTTATGGAAATGCTGGCCGAAAGCCTTTTACACACATAATCTCACATAAGCCTCACGTTAGCCCTTTGAAATAGGTATTTCCCACTATTTACAGAAGGCATAGCTGCAGTTCCATGAAGGTAAATAAATATGGGGAATGTGGTCCAAGAATGCAATGCTAAGCCTAAATTTGATTATAAGCCTGACTGTGCCCAAACCCATATTGCCTCCATCAGACAACACTAATTTCCCATGAATTATCTATGTATGCTTGAGTGTCCTCCTCAAATAACTGAGGTTTACTGGTTGAAAACTTGAATTTTTAAAGATTAAATTATATGGAAAGCTTTCTAAAACCCCACCTTTCTTAAGATGGGTTTGTGTTATGCATATCCCTTGCAACATTACACCAATAATGCTATTATCAAGGGCTTTTACTAACTGTAAGATTTTGTTAATTTTACTTTCTCTGGTTTTTACTTTCCATATACAGCAAATGCACATGTTAATACCTATCTCACAGGATTGTATGTCATTTAATAAGCTACATAAAATGCTTTGAAATCTAAAGACTGCTCTCTAAATATTAGTTAATATTTTTGCCACTAAAATATAAGATTTCAGCATTAATATCTTCTTCAGATAGTCTGAACAACAGCTCACATTATCTATTGCATATGTGTAAACTTAAAGCGTAGTATCCTACTATTTGTCTGATTTGGACAGGAAGAGATATGCATTGCTGTTATGTGTGATTATGTGTCATTATGTGTGATTGCGTGTTTTTGTTTGTGGTATGTGGCATCTTTATATTTCTTTTTTATTTACATATATGTAATTGTAGGGTACTCTTTTGCTTTCCTTTTAAACACAATAAATAATTATTTCTTAAAACTGTTAGCTTTAGCTATCTCTCCAATCATTTATCTATCTTCTTCTCTGTGTATCTCGGGGATTGCATTGATTCCACATGTTCCCCTCCAGCTGTAAA
Source organism: Myotis daubentonii (assembly GCF_963259705.1). NCBI lineage: Eukaryota > Metazoa > Chordata > Mammalia > Chiroptera > Vespertilionidae > Myotis > Myotis daubentonii. Next base: position 185,146,488 of record NC_081841.1, read on the forward strand.
ACTCTCTGATTCCGTCCTATCTGAACTGTCTCCAAGTTCGCCCTGTGCCTTTGAAGTGTATGTTCACAGATGACTGAATTAAGCTACAAAAGTGATGAAGGCTGACCCAGGATTATATCCTGTTTTCAAAGAGTTGATCATGGCTGTTTCATCATGAAAGTTAGAAATAAATTCTATATTGAAGTAAAATGATACCCTTTATTTAAAAAAATAAAAATTGCTTCAAAAGTCTATAATTACCTGAGAAATTTGGTAATAGGTCTTTAAGGCACATAGGAGATAATTATAAAATCTCTCCTAAAAAACATGAAATACTAAGAAGAGAGGGGTTGGGGAGGCTTCTATGAACACAAATGCAATGTGAATAATGTTATGATCAAATGCTCATGTTTCTGATGTTTATGGAAGTTCTCCTGATGGCCAGATGGATAAACCATTGGCTATAAATAAATGAAAAACGGTGGGATAAAAAAAACAACTGGTTAGGGTTTGTCTGAAATGTATGTATGTACACACTCATATACCAACATATAAAAAATATATGTACACACAAACATATTAGGGACAAATACTATCCTATACAGTGGGGCCTTGACTTACGAGTGTCCCGACTGAGTTTTTCAAGATATGAGCCGTCTCTCGGCCGATATTTTGCTTTGAGTTGCGAGCTAAAACTCGGGTTACGAGCCAGCTTCAGATACCCCACCGCTAGTTGGTGCAGTGAACGTCACAGTGAACGCCACAACATCAGCCCAGCATCACGTGTCTCACTCGTTCACTTTAAGATTTGACCTGCAAGTAATTTGAGTTACGAGCTCCGTCACGGAACGAATTAATCTCGTAAGTCAAGGCCCCACTGTATAATAAAAGTCTAATATGCAAATTGTCCCCTCAACCAGGTGTTCAACCAGGGGAAGGGGCCGGCTGGGCTGGCTCCTCCCCCTGCCTGCCCCCACCCCTGCCAGCGGCAGCAGGCTGCAAGGGGAAGGGAGGCTCCAGCCAGCAGCCAGCAGCCGCTCGGGATCCTACCCATGCACGCATTTCAGGCACCAGGCCTCTAGTTCATTATATTCATCTAAGCAACCTAAAATACCAATAAAGATATTTATTTAGTCAGTTCTTGTGCTCCAATGATGTTTTGGTTTCATTCTAACTTTTGAAAAGTTCATAAGGGAATAGCCTCTTCTTATAGAATTTCTATTTCAGACGGATCAGGGCTGGCTAGTTGGCATCGGCGTTTGAAGGGCAGCTCATCAGGCTCTTCATGCTGGCACTCCTGCTGCTCCAGCTTCTGTCCCCCAAAATCTGCTTTGAGGGCCGCTGTGTAGGTGCCAAAGCGTCTGCTTCAGTTGTGGGTCAGAGGGCATGTTTTGCTTATTCATGTGCCAACATCAAAATCCTCAATATTAATTTCCCAAAGACTGAACTGAATCCAGAGTGGCCTCCTGACAATCCAGCAAGGGAGATTGAGAGAGAAAAAATCATATGTAGGAAAGCTTTTTAAAATTAGTCATTTCTAATTATTACATTCGTTGAGAGGGATAAGGAACTATAGCATGCGGACAAGAATGCTGGAAAAGTTATGACGAATTACATGTGCACAGTTTGCCAATAATCATTTTATCATTAAATTCAAGCAGCAAGTTAATGATTATTATTTTTCCATCTCTTAAAACAGTGAGCTGAGCCAAATTTAAAATTTGCTTCTCCTACTTTTTGCATTGCAATCAGTAAAATAGAGATTTTGCACCGACATTTATAAAATATCCGGATTTTAAAATCAGGTTATAGTTTGATTAATTTTTTAAAAATAAAATAGCTCAAATGTCATTATAAAATACTAAAAATGTCATGTTTTCTAGTAAATTAAGTAACAAAAAGCAACTGTCTTTTAAGGAAACACTAAATTATTTGTCCACATTCAGGGTATGTATGCAGAAGATATTTGAAATTATTGGAACTTGAAATTTAACGTCAATGAAGTACTTTTCTCATTAAAAGAGTGTAGATAGACAGTAGTGAGTTTTGTAAATGGGCCCTGATTAGGTTCCAAATCATGAATTTTAGGGTATCAGACCTTCACAAAAAGACAGTTGGCTGTCTGAAGTGAACCTTTTATGTCTACTCAGAGTTGCTAGACATTCATCCAAAGTGGCTTTTACTGTTTGTAGGGTTTGGGGAAGCTTTGTTCTATATTTTTATTTGTCCCAAGCATGCATTTATTTATTTTTCTTACTTTCTGTCTGGAAGAAAAAGTTGGAACTTCCTCTACTGGTGATGTCGTCCAACCCAAAACATTAGCATAATACTCTCCAGGTTTGAAATTTTTTGTTTTAATCACTGTTTTGGACAGTATCTAACATAACAGATGCACTATTTTTTAAAAAAAAAATTGCCACAATTTATGCTAGTCTTTTGATCCTTTGAAGCTGTAACATGTTTGTAAATTCTTACTTGTAAACCATTAATATATACTGAGTATTCACAATGCTAATTATCCATGAGAACATTAAATTATAAATAACAGTTATCACAGAACCTGTGGTGGCAAATATTATAAGCCCACCTGATTGCCTTTTTCATTTTGATTACTGAAAAATCAGTCATTTCCTTGCAGTTAATCAAATGCCACAAAGATCCTCATTTTGGTTTCACTAATCCTGTTTATTCCATTTATTTTTTGATTTATAAAAATTATCACCATAACAATATTTCAGATTTAATTACTGGTGAAGTTAACAAACTTTTTTTTAGTCACATACCCTTTTATTATAAACAGGCTGTTAGCTATCCGATGGTTAAAATGCTATTTCATTAATTAAGGATATTATAGATTCATATAGCCTGCAATTTATTACCACTCAAGAATATTGCATATAAATTTCATTAAATAAATGTGTATGTTAATTATAATATCACAAAATAGAGAAATCAAGCTTTTATGTGCAAAAGCAACACCATTTGCCTCAATAAAGTAGTATTGAATCTTTGATTTTCAGCAATACTCAGATCAATAGACATTTACTAATATTATTTTTTTCCTTGGTCTTAACACCTTTTTCTTTTTTTCAATTACTCCCACTTCTCTGACCAGTTTATTCTCAGTCCCTTTAACTGACTTTATATATGTGTCCTATTTAAATGTGTTCTTGTTGTGTGTGCTTTCACCCCCAATATTTCTGTCCCTTGATTCTGCACATTTCTCTTGGCACTTACTCTGTTGGTGTCAATTGCATCTATGAAGACTAGTCATAGACACAAATAAAAAAACTATCTTAAAATGTCCATCTATTTGTATAATATTTATCCATCTACACAATTATCTATTAAACAACTTCAATACATGCTTTTCATCTTCCTAAATAAACCTCTAAAATGACCTTGCTTGCCCCCAAGAGCAATTATCTTTTATTTAATCTCAATCTGAGCTAATGATGCCATCATCTATTAGCTGCTCAACAGAGAAAACTTAAGCTATAAGCAGTTTGCCATTACCTCTAGCCAGTCTACATCTAAAGGAAAAATCAGTTTTCTCTTTCTCTTGTAGTTTAGTACATTTTACATTTCATTTGATGACAGGACGATGAATGAGTTACAAGTGACTAATGACAGGTTACTTCAAATGGCTATTGCTTTTAATTTTCCAGGTTAATTGAATATATTTGTTTTTCCAATATCTGACTCACTACTCCTGGTGAAAAAGTGTTAGATAAAACATAAATTTAGATGTTTGCAATTGGGCATGAGATGAAAAGGTATCTAATATGGATGGATACTGAATATCTTAAATAGCAAGAGCTAATATGTATATAAAAACATGAGACAAAGTTACAGCAGAACATTGTCTCACCAGATGAGATACTCTACTTTTCTCTTTTTCCTTGTTCATCTCTTTATTATCTCATAGATGCTTATAGAAAAAACTGGGGAAGGTATTTTCATACCCATAAAACATTTTCCAAAACACATTAGCTGAATCAAGAACTAAATGTAACTTCTAGTTTATAGAATAACACAATGGCAAACATTCTTATGAATAGTTTCTATTTCAAAATGTCTCCCTAAGGCTATTAAAAGCCTTCTATTCTTATTACCACTTACTGTTTCAAGTCTTTCTCTCTTTCATCTGGATTTCTGTAATTATATATGTACTTGCTTTCAGTTTATTTCCTCCTTCTAAGCCATCTTGCATTTATATCCAGACTGATTTTCTCTGAAGAAAAATCTGGTAATTTCTCTTCTTGATATAAAATCTGTTAAGCGCTATATTTCCAATGTAATGCAAATTCTTTAGCATGACATCTGACATAAAACATGACTCTTCTCACCATAATGTTGGACCAACTATTTTCTTGTAAGCCAGACAATCCATATTTCTCACTGTTCATATAATGGACAAAGGTATTCTCTATATTTCTTCCTGTTTATTATTGCTTGTTCTCTAGTGGTACTCCCTTTAGCATCTTCTTTACATGTTAAACTTAAACTCAGTCTTGAAAATCCAAATCAAAAGATACTTTCTCATTGAACCATCTAGAGATCCACTGTGGAGTCAGATATTCTTTTCTGTGTGCCCATAGCAATTGAGTATAACTCTAAATTCACTCTTTATCTATTGAATTGCATTTATATATTCATTTAGGAATTTCTTATCCAATTGAGTGAAACCCATAGGGCAGGCTCTTATAGATATTTTTATTCATACCAGAATATAACATTGTGTAGAACATAAAACAGATTGTCAGAAAACATCATGTGTACACATAAATCAATGAAGAACAGTGTTTACAAATGAGCTGTCAGCTATATTTACAAAAAACAATTATATGCATGAAATTTTTCTAGCAAAAGCAACTTTGCCCATTCTTTAAGTCCTGATATAGTCAGTATCATAGGTAAAAAACAATGTCCTTATTTTTATTTTCTAGAGCTAACATGAGTCCTGAAAGAAATTAGAACACTTTGAAACATAAAATAAAACTTTTCATTTGGAAATAAAGTATTTGTAAAATTTAAAACACTTTGAGACTCTAATGATTAATAATTCAAAGAGAAAAAGATAATTTTATGCTTAGTGTTTAAAAGAAAATAAATTTTAGGAAAGAAACTCAGAAGCATCAATAGAACAATATCAATAGAACTTGTGTACTATTTTTAAGTGTTTAGAAACCTCTCCTCCCTAGGTTTATAAAGCTCAGTTCTTTAAAATAACTTATGAAATGAAGTTCCAACAAAGCTTTACTTCATTTTCAACATCATTTCATCTAGATCACAAATTTCCAAAGAGGAATCTTTAAATATAAAGGAATATTGTGAAGTGATTTGTAACATTTGTGGTTTTGAAAATATATAAATTGAACTTTGATATATAAGACTACATTATCAATATTCTAAGAAAAATATCTAATTTAAAATATCAACATTAATTATATAATGTGGTAAAGAATACTATAGTATTTTTATTGCCGCTATTTAACTGTTCAATAGACACAGTTCATGGAAATTGGGCTCTCTGGGATAGAGGCACATTATAAAACTCTTTGCCCGAAGATATATTAACAATCTATTTTTCTCATAATGGTATGGCCAGTTAATGAAGAGATGCAAATAAAAGGGAGATTTTTTTGTGTGAACTCTTACATAGTATTTAAATATAATAAATTAATTTTTTTCCTAAATTGAAATTTTTGCAAAATAGAAAAAAATATATAGATGCTGACTATCCTATCTAATAAAAGAGAAACATGGTAATTAGCCATATGACCGCTACCCTTCCCATTGGCTAATCAGGGTGATATGCAAATTTACTGCCAGCCAAGATAGCGGCCAGCAGCCAGGCTACTGAAACGAACAGGAGGCTTGCTTGCTTCAGTGATGGAGGACTCCAACGTTCCCTGCCTGCCGCTGCTGGGCTCTGAGCTGCTAAGAAACATTGTTACAAATATAGAAGCTAAACAAAACCCCAGAAACCTGTTTTCAGTCAGCTGGGATCTCAGAGCTGGAGTCGCAACAAGTTTCAAATACAGAAAGTAAACAAAGCCAGAAACCTGCTTTCAGCAGTGAGGTCTCACAGCTAAAGCCAGCTCTCACCTCCAGTGACAGCCATAAATCCAAGAATAAAAAACAAAAAAGGAAAAAAGGAGCAGTTGGGAGCTTCAGTCACCCGCCAGTCTGAAAACGGCCCTCAGCACCTCAACCAGACTGGCCAGGCACCCCAGTGGAGACCCCCACCCTGAAGGGGGCGTGACCAGCTGCAAACAGCCATCAGCCCCTCACCCAGGCTGGCCAGGCACCCAAGCGGGAACCCCACCCTGATCCAGGACACCCTTCAGGGCAAACCAGCCGGCCCCCACCCGTGCACCAGGCCTCTATCCTATACAGTAAAAGGGTAATATGCCTCCCAGCACCGGGATCAGCGGAGCAGAGAGGCCTCCTGGCACTGGGATCAGCATGATTGGGGACAGCGCCCAAATCCCCTGATCGCCCTGCGGCTCTGTGTGTGACAGGGGGTGGGGCCACAACCTCCCTATCCGCCCTTCTCTGTGTGTGACAGGATGTGGCCCCCCAAACCCCCCCATGGGCCCTGCTCTGTGTGTGACAGGGTGGAGCCGCAACCTCCCCATCAGCCCTGCCCTGAGTGTGATGGGGGGACTGCCCCAAACCCCTGATCAGCCCTGCTCTGTGTGTGACGGGGTGGCATCCCAACCTCCACATCGACCATGCCTTGAGTGTGACAGGGGGCGGCGCCCCAACCCCTCAATTGGCCCTACCCTGAGTGTGACTGAGGGTGGCATCACAACTTCCTGATTGGCCCTGCTCTGTGCATGACAGGGGGGAGCTCCCCAAACCCCTGATCGGCCCTGCTCTGTGCGTGACAGGGGGGAGCTCCCCAACCCCCTGATCGGCCCTGCTCTGGTGTGACAGAGTACGGAGCCCCAACCCCCCTGATGGGCCCTGCTCTGTGCATGTCAGGGGGCAGTGCCCCAACCCCCTGATCGGCCGGCTCTGTATGTGACAGGGTGTGGCGCCGCAACCTCCCCATAGACCCTGCCTTGAGTGTGACAGGGTACGGAGCCCAAACCCCCCTGATTGACCCTGCTCTGTGCGTGACAGGGTACGGAACCCTAACCCCCCTGATGGGCCCTGCTCTGTGTGTGACAGGGGGCAGTGCCCCAACCCCCTGATTGGCCCTGCTCTGTGCGTGACAGGGGTGGCGCTGCAACCTCCCCATTTACCCTGCCTTGAGTGTGACAGGGGGGAGCGCCCCAACCCCCCAATCGGCCCTGCTCTGAGCCCGACCAGGGGCTGCGGGGCAGGCACCTAGGGATTGGGCTTGCCCTCAGCCACCCGGGAGTGAGCCTAAGCCAGCAGGTCGTTATTTCCCGAGGGGTCCAAGACTGTGAGAGGCCACAGGCCGGGCTGAGGAATCCCCTCTCCCCCCCCAAGTGCACAAATTTTTGTGCACCGGGCCTCTAGTATATTGTATAACCATTGAAAATAAAACACACAGCCAGATAGTATACATTTTGTCCAATGTATCATAACATCTGCAAATACAGAGCTACAATTTGGGTTCATACTGATGACTTTTTTACACTTGAGAATCTGAAGTGACTATAGGAACTTTGCTGTTAATTGTATTGCAATTCCATAATTTGATAAGTTTCTTATTCTCTGATAATCTTTGCTTGAATTATGTGTTAACTTTCAGAGAATGAGTATATTCAATTCACCAGAATTAGTGAAAATGATGATTTCTATACATCGGGCTTTACATGTCTTGTGATTTAAAGTTTCCTAAGCCCTAGCTAGTTTGGCTCAGTGGATAGAGCATCAGCCTGCAGACTGTAGAGTCCTGGGTTTGATTCAGGTCAAGGGCACATACTTCGGTTGCAAGCTCCTTCTGGGCCCAGGCCTTGGTGCGTGCAGGAGGCAACCAATCGATGTGTTTCTCTCACATCAATATTTCTGTCTTTTCCTCTCCCACTCTCTCTAAAAATCAATGGAAAAATATCCCTGCATGAGGATTAAAAAAATAAAAGTTTCTTTCATAATAATAATAAAATAGAAATAAAAAATATTCTTTCTCCTAATAAAGGGAGCCATACTGTTCAGAAAAATATTAAGAATAATGAATTGTAATCTAACAGCTGTGAGTCTACATTTCAAAAGCAAATTTATAAAGCAACTAAGTTATTAGTAAAGAAATATAAAGCTTATCTGCAGTTCTTCTGTAACTTCATAACTATCTAGTATTTATATTTTAGCAATAGTGGTAAACGAGATGGTTATTTCCCAACGTATCTGATATAAAAAGAGCTTTATTCTTTGAAAATTGTGTCTACATTTATTTTTGTTTAAAACTTGTTTTTTTTGTTGATTTTTAAGCATATAAAATTATGATGGTGTGAATAAAGGTTGTAATTTTAATAACTGTAAATGAAATTTTCTCACAAGCCAAAAATAAGAAAGTTGACTTGTATCAGTTTTGTTTTTTTTTAAAACATATTTTATTGATTTTTTACAGAGAGGAAGGGAGAGAGATAGAGAGCTAGAAACATCGATGAGAGAGAAACATCGATCAGCCGCCTCCTGCACATCCCCCACTGGGGATGTGCCCGCAACCCACGTACATGCCCTTGACCAGAACCGAACCAGGGACCCTTCAGTCCGCAAGCCGACGCTCTATCCACTGAGCCAAACCGGTTTCGGCTGTATCAGTTTTATAGGATGAAAAGGCTTATTGTGAATTCATTAAGGCATAGAATGATTAGAGGCATTCATAGTCTAAAATTTTGGCTTTCTTAATGTTTGTTAAATATAATTAAGTAAGACTAACAATAACACTATCAGAAATGTATCAAGATATTTCCAAATTTTATTAATTCCAATAAAATAGATTTGTGGATAAAAATGGGAAAAGTCTGTATTTGTAGTATTTTTTCATATTACCCACATAAGTTTATTTTTCAAGAAGACATTTCATTGCAGCATTTATAGACTGGTTCATTTATCCATCATATTTTCCATTTGAATGAAAAAAAAATCACCAGGATTATAGAATTTTAATTAGCCAGAAACGGTTGTATGTTTTAAGTCAAAACATTTTATAAAATTACCAGGAAATATTAGTCAAAGCAATATATTTTCCTGAGTTTTATCTAAACAGAGAATTAATATATATGTAGAGGCTGATAGCCAAATATTCATTTTTCCCCAACTAAAACTATTATTTATAACAATTTTAAAAATTTTATGCATAATTATGTATTAATTGGTGATAGATATTTGGGAAATAGCTGTAAATGTATTATCATATACAATAACCTTGAAGCCAAAAAGGATTTTTTTCTTATATAAAAGCTAGGACAATCTATAATAATAAAAACTTAATATGCTAATTAGACCAGACGTCCTTTTGGACATCCTTCTGGACGACCTTCCGGACGAAGCCAGGCTGTGAGGGAGGCCCGGGTCCCGGGTGCCAGAGGGAAGCTGGTGCTGGCAGCTGGGGGAAGGAAAGCCTACTGTTGCACGAATTTCGTGCTTCGGGCCTCTAGTACATTAAGATAAGAGTTAAATGTGTTGCTATAATAAACATGTTAGAGAGCAAACTCTGCACAATGTTAGAATTCCAGAATTCTTAAAGGACAGTGTGACAGTGCAAAGCCTACTGAGCCATTGGATGAAGTTTCAGTAGAAGTTATATAAATCTAAAAATTGAAAGGTATTACATTTCTTAAAATATTTTCAGAAATTCCTTAGTAGAAATATATATCCTTCTTAAGTTGAAAAAACACTAGAAAGCTTTAAAAATGGCAAATGTAATAAGAAAACTTAGTTAGGATTAATAACTTCCACAAATGGTTAGGTCAGAAGGAGATGGAAATACCTTTATTTATAGTTAAAATAAATGTACATCTCTAAATGGCAATTAGCAGGCCCCCATTGACTCTTGATGATTCATTCTTTAATGAAATCATAAATGTTTCTGTGGAGTGATCCTGCACATCTCCCCCGAGGGCAGCAAAAGTATCAGGAGCTACATCTTGGATGTCTGCCATGGCCCACCTGCTGCAGGAGGGGCTCTGATTTCCTCCAGCAACAGTGTCCAGGTGGAGGCACGAACACACAGGGCACCAGGCTTACACATCATGTATTATGTACATCTGGAGCTATGTCAAAGCCATAATTAACATGGGAACATAGTCTTTTATTATATCGTGGATCACCAAAATCTCCAGGGTAGAACATATCACCATTTTCCTCTGAAACAGCTCTTGGATGCTCAAGGCAATGTCGACTTAAAGGACAACTGTTACAATTGTTGTCTTCCCTCCCGATCGATAGAATCCAATAAATAATGAGCACTTACATTTAGACATGATTTATATATTATATTATTTAAAAAGTAAATATTCTGAGGACATTTTAAAGTTTAAAGATGATATTGTTGCTCGGCCGGCATGGCTCAGTGGATGAGTGTCAACCTATGAACCAGGAGGTCACAGTTCGATTCCTAATCAGGCCACATGCTCAGGTTGTGGGTTTGATCCCCAGGGTGGGCAAGAGGCAGCCAATCAATGATTCTCTCTCATCGTTGATGTTTCTGTCACTCTCTTCCTCTCCCTCCCTCTCTGAAATCAATAAAAATATATTTTAAAAAATAAAGATATTGTTGATCATATGCTTAAGCAAATAATTTCAGAATTAAGAAAACAAACTCAGTGAGAGAAAATGTTACCAAAATAAAGCTGATTTCAGGAAAGAAAATCTAAGACACATCGACTACAACAATATCTTTTAAAAAATGAAGGAATTTATCAAACCTGATTTTTTCTAACATGATTTTCCTTTTATAAAATACATGACAGTTACATTATCTTTATACTGTTTTATAAAAAAGTAATTATGTTCTAAAATTGTCACTTAGGGTTCTAATGCAAGGATCTTATCTTTCATAGCATTTTGTTGTAACAATAAATTCAAAAATACCTACTAAAAAATAGTACTCCAATTTTGTTGGCAGACTCCTTCCATAAAGTTAGTTCATCAACACTAACCTTATCAGTTCTTTTTTTGGTTTAGAGTACTTATAATAAAATATCAACAAGATTTTTCAATAAAGAACATTTTCACATAAATTTTAGTAGTTGCTCCAGGGAATAAAGGAAAGATTAAAGAGAAATGAACTCGAATCATTTTCACAAGGACTATAAGAGAAATGTGTTTCATATGTTGAATTTCTCAACCTTTTAAGGAAATTTATAAAATATTTAGTGTTCTTGCAAAGTTATTTGACAATTTAAAATAGCTTCCCACATAAAATGTTTCCAATTCAAATTAAATATAGTACAACGAGAAAATAAAATTCAAATAATATTCAACCAAAGAAAAGAAAACACTGAAAGATTTCTATTTCAAACAGAAAAGTGAAGCGTATTTACTTTAAGGCCCCTCATGGCCATACTGAAAGCCACACACACACACACACACACACACACACACACACACACACACAAAGTAAAAGAAGCTAGTAAGGATCCTGTGTATAAATAGAGAGGAAAATGTAAAAGGAGAACAGAAACATTAACAGACACTTTCTGAATAACCTACATAAGAAAATAAATTTTCAATGAAACATACCTTTTTAAAAAATTGTTCTCCATTCTATTAGAAAAGTTTTCAACAATTCATCTTTAAAAGAGAGAGAGAATGATCAACAGTATGGTGATTGTGTAGGTGGAGCAGTGGGTGGAGGTGAAAGAGGGAATAGAGATAGAGGGGATAATGGTGATGAGAAAAATAAAGTACAATAAATAAATAAAAATGAGAGAAGTGTAGAAAAGTAAAATTGTAATAAAAACGAAGGCTTAAATAGAGATTTACAAGCAAACAGAATGAGATGACAGGTAAGCTGACAGATCCCAGGTAATAAAAGAAAGAAATTATCGATACAAAAAACATATGTAAGAAGCAATAAAAAGAACTAATTACATGCATTGTGAACAGGGTAGAGGAAAGGAGACTGGAAAGTAAAAACAACAAGTATATGATATAAGATGATAGATAGAAAATGAAAACATAAGAGAGCCAACAAATCAATTGCATTTGTTCCTTACAAATGTGACAGAACAAACAAAAAAGAAGCATCTTCTATATATATAAAAGCCTAAGCGACCATCTGACCATCTAAGCGGTAGTTATGACATGCACTGACCACCAGGGGGCAGACGCTCAACGCAGGAGCTGCTGAGTGACAGCAACTTTGCAGAGTGCCCTCTTGCACTCCGGGACCCCGTGGGGGATTTTGGACTGTGGGTTTCGGCCAGATCCCCACAGGCCCGGCCGAGGGACACCACCTGCCGGAGGGACCCCGCTCACTCCACAGATGCCCTTTGAGCCCTGGCACCACCCCAGGTGTGGCCAGCTGGGGGGTGGGGGGGCACGGGAGGTTGGCTCCAGGCATGTCTGGCCCATCTTGCCCAGTCCTGCCCCGCTGGCCACCTTCTAATTAATTTTTTTTCAATGTGCACCAGGTCTCTAGTTCAAAAATAAAATAGAAAAAAAAAAATACCTGGAGTTCAGAGACATGTGAAATTACAGATTGAAATAACCCTATAGATCCTAGGAAAAACTGACAATAAACAACTCCAAAATAGATTCTGAAAAAGGAAGTGAATTCAATGGATAAAAAAAAAATCTAAAGTATTTAGGGAGGAAATGTCACTAAATAGGGAAAAATATCAAGCTGCCCTTGTAATTCATACTATAATATTCAAGACCAGATAACATGATAATAGGAGAGGTTTGTCTAAAGTAATTCTAGGATACATTATAATCCCCTGCCGGGAGCCGGTCCATCCTTGCTGTTTCAAGGGACCTGGCATATATGGCATACAGTTCTTAATATGTTTGCTCACCTTCTTGGCGCTGTGTTTTAACCAAGGTCACCTCTCTGAGAAAGGTTGTTTCTCCAGGTAGGAATTTTTCCCTGAAGTCAGGGAGGGGATGAAACTCCTTAACTAAGTGCCAGGCGGGTAATTAATCCCTTTAACTATGAACAATCATGCTTAAACTACATAATCTTTTCTCCCTGGAATGGAGATAAGAAATGCCCTAACCTTTGTAATAGAGATTGATAGGATTGAATCAACTGGTATAAATACAGATGTAACAAGACAGAAACACTCAGAACTCAGAACACAGAACTCACAAGACAGAAACACTCAGAACTTAGAACAGAATCAAGAAGACAGAACCTACAGGAGAACCTGACTGGAACCTGGACACTGAACCTGACTGGAGAGCCTGGACAGAACCTGGCTGGAGAACCTAGCGAGGGAACATGGCTACAGAACCTGGCTGGAGATCTGAAGCAGACCCTCTCTGGAGATCGAGACCAGAACTTGGCTGGAGATCCTGGCTAGGCTGCTGATCAACTGAACGCTGTCTCCGTGTCATTCCTTCTTCGCTGACTCCGTCTACGCCTTTGGGAACCCCTGGACCTGCTGGGGTTGGACCCCGGCAATCCCCAAATTTTATACTGTCTTTAAATAAAAAGAAAAATTAACAGTAGTTTCCAAATCTGAAAATCTTTACACGTATGCAATCTAGAAGATTAAAAAAAAAAAATCGAACATGCAAAAATTCAACCAACTAGGAGATATCGCCAAAAGAACAGAAAGGAACCAGGTAAAGTGGGTAATAGTTATCTTGGAATCCATCTAGCTTTAGAGTTGACATTTATTCTCTATGTATATTATAATTAATAAACAATGTAAGTATTAATAAATTGACATTATAACACTATGCTATGAAGAGCAAATATCAGGAAATGAGGTGAGGGTAATAGTAATAATTTCTTATTTGGGAGATGCAATATTTAAGAGATAATTTCTAAGATTGAATTAGATATGTATTTCAGTAAGAACTCAAGTGTATAAACGTATGTTTTATTTTTTTATTGAATTAACTTAAATTGTATTGTATCTTCCAGAAAAGAACATTCATCTGATCATCTCTTTTAATTTTCATTAAGTATTAAATTAATATATAAATGTATTTGTTATATATATGTTATATTAAATTTAAAATAAATATAAAATTAAATCACCCAGTAATAAAACTAGATGAAATAAACTACAGAAAGGTAAATAAATAAAACAAAACCTTAACATCTGATAAGAAAAGGGGAATAGCCTTATTGCATAAACTTTTAAAAATAAAGAACAGAGAGAAATAAAGACTCTAGGTCTGGGGGCGGGGGCCTAATGAACTTCTTACATCTGACTAATCCTTTCCCAACCCACCAGTCTCAACCACTGAAATTATTCAGAGAAAACGAGTTAACACAATTCTGAGATTCCTCATTATATTCTCCAATGTGGAAGAAGCAGTCTGAGGGGTAGGTAAGTGGACCCTGGGTGGCGGTAAGGAAAAGTGCTGAACTGTGAAAGATTCCACATACCACTCTGATATTTGACCTTAGGCAGCACGGGGCTTTTCCTTCTCCCAAAGCAGGAGCTACGTTGGGTCAACAAAACTTTTCCAGAAGCATGGAAGACACAATGCCTGTGTGAAGGAGGCCCGCCTGCAGGAGACTTTCCATCATCTCAGAAGAGAGCCAACCTCAAATCCCACTGAGCGTGTCATCCTGTCATATTAACCCTACTGGGATGGAAAAGATCAAGTCACTTCTAACTCCAATTGTAGTCCAGGGGGAAATGATTCAACCATCAAATACAAAGGTCTGGACAAAGCCGTTACTATTAAATATAAATAGGATAAGAAAAAATGGGACAAAAATGATGCAAGGTACTACAGTAGGAAAAAAAAGAATTAGGAAGAATAGTTTGTAAAACATTGTGAAAGAAAAAAAGCTTGAGAAACAAGATTGTGCATTCGTGCTGTGCATTATATAAACATCTGAATTAAAAATAAAAATGCAGAGATGTAAACATGAAAAGGCAGAATGAGAGGAAAAGATAAAACAATAGGCAATAAATACAAAACCCAAACGGTACCATTACAGATATATACATGAATTTGAATCAGCAGAAATAGGATAGAAACAGTTGTCATGTTAATTCATGGCAGAACAAGTTGAAATTCTGAAGAAGTGACCAAATGTAAAATGAATAAAGAACTGGGTATGATCATTGAAAGGGCACACTAGGTATCATGGAATTACAAATACAGGGAGGTCAAAAGAGACGTATCCAGAATAAGGTAAAGAACTGCAGGGATAAAGCAAGAGGGCAACTAGGGGGGAAACTTACCTAGAGTACAAGATATCAGGCCCCCAGATGTCTCTAGAACTAGGAGACAAGACTATAGAAAAGCCTATATTATTCTCAGGGAATGGAAGTGTGACTCCAAAACCTTATACACAGACAAGCTGTTGTCCTAGTATCGAGTATAAAGATATTTTCCAACATAAAATTATTTATATGCCAATTAACTTTGCAACCCCATACACAATCCATAAAGGAATCAAACTCAAGAAGTATGCAAAGAGAAGATGTGGTAAAATGACTGAGGTTGAGACTTAAACTCATCTACATAAAGCAACCCAATTATATATCTGAACAGGATGCAAATGCAATCAAACATGACAGGGAAGAAATAATACAGGCAATAAAAACAGGCCAGTGGGGATGGGGGGGGGAGGAAATAGAGCACTACTAAAAATCTCATTTATATAGCACGGAATCAGTCTTATAGTACTTAAACTGTAACGATGTGGGTGAAATGAAACCACAATGACTTCAAACTCCATGCAGATATCAGAATCTCTTCTCTCAATCTTAAAGAGATTTTTTAAAAGAAACAAGACCTCCTCTAGTAAAGAAACATCTATATGAAATCTCAAAACCCCTTCAGTACCAGTTGAGTTTATATTTCTTTTCTTAAATTCAATTATACTTTAATGTGTTTTTCAGCATGTTTAATGTAATTTTAGCATTTTAAAATTACTGAGTTCACTAGCTCTCATTCTCCTCATTCATTATCAGTATGAGTCCCTACCCACACATGTGCCTGTTTATGGGAACATGGATACCTGGTCACCATGCAGGCAATTGCTAGGTGGCTAGGTTTTATTGCTTTCTTTGTTGTCTCCTTTTTCATCAGTCTGATATTTTTAAAGAGTATGTATTATTTCAATAAGTTAACACTCTTTTCAAAATGTATGAAAAAACACATCCAGTAGATAAATGAGGAAAAGAAAGAAAGAGATAAAGAAGAAATGTGGACTCACAAGTAATTAATGAAAATAAGGGGGTGGTGTGTGAGGTTTAACTTCATGAATAACTGACTAATCAACTAAGTAACTAAATAAATGAATAGAATTTTAAAAAGGAGAGGGAAATAATATTTTCCCTTTACAAAATATGTACAAAAGGAGCACCATGGGGCAAAAGCAGATTTACAGTTGTTCATATAGAAAACAATATAATAGTTAATAAAGAATAATAATACAAGAATAAACTCTGTGTTTGATGTATTCACAACTATAAACCTACTTTTGCCCCACCTTGTAGTCATGAATACCTGTGAAGACAAAGTCAGATGAGTACTGGGAGTGTAAAGTATACGCATTTTTAAGAACAGTCTTGGAGATATGAATACTGACATGTAGGGTTAGTTTATGTCTTTTATGCAATTCGTGTTTGGAAACAACCTACTGAAATAGCATAAAAAGTAGACTAAAAAATTGATGCTTGTAGAGACTCATCCTTGCATTGCTTATGAAACAAAAAGTAGATGCTATCTATTATCTGCCCAAGAAAATGTTTTAAATAAATCATTATGCATTCATGATGTACTACCATACAGATGTTAGAATTAATGTTTTAAAGAATTTTTGAGCAGTTGAAAATATTGCAATATTAGATGAAATGTGTTTTAAAATTGTCAGTATAATTCTAAAATATATACCTTATAATATATGTGTTAAAATACATGTGTAGGTGTGGACCTGGAATTTAATGTGCAGATATAATGGTTTATTCTGGATTGTTGGATTATGAAAAGTGATTTTTATGCTGTCTGTAATGATAAATTTCATTATGTAATTTTTTGGTGTTTTTCAAACTTTTCACCATCAACTTTATTATAGTAATAATCAACAATTAAAGGTATAGCTGGAGAATATCTGATATATTTTAATATTTTTACATGCCATATGAATGCTTATGCCATTTATTTATTTTTTAAAACATATATTTACTGACTTCAGAGAGAAAAGGAGAGGGAGAGGGAGCTGGAAACATCAATGAAGAGAGAGAATTATTGATCGGCTGCCTCCTGCACGCCTCACATTGGGGATCAAGCCCACAACCTGAGCATGTGCCTTAAGCAGGAATCAAACTGTGACCCCCTGGTTCATAGGTTGACACTAATCACTGCGCAACACCTGCTGGGCAATGCCATTTATTTTTAGATGAAAAATTATATGTGTAGTGAGGTAAAATGTCTTATTTCTTGGAATATTCTTTTACTTGTATTCACTTATGATAATATACTGTTTACATGATGCACCCTTTTAGGTCTTTTTAATTTACAACAGTTTTGCTTAGTGATAAATCTTATGATGGCAATTTAAATATTCTTGTTAAGTATCATTAAAAATGAAGACCATAAACTTAGTGGAACATAGATGGATTTTTAGTGAGACATTGCTTAATGAGTTAATGATTAAAATGATTTGAAACTAATCTTGAAGTTTATAAAGTAGCAGTCCAGTACATAGAAATACTATACTCAATGTCAAAAGGTACTACTTTTCATTTTCATGTATATGAAACTGTGAAATTTCCCACTATTTTCATTTATAAAGTGGTTATTATAGTTTTTTTCACCTACCTACCTTGCAGGGCTGCTGTGAGGATTAATGAGATCATACCTATAAAGAAGTTGAGTTCCTTGGAGATAGGAGATATAAAAATGTTATTATTATCCTGT
Organism: Myotis daubentonii; assembly: GCF_963259705.1. Lineage (NCBI taxonomy): Eukaryota > Metazoa > Chordata > Mammalia > Chiroptera > Vespertilionidae > Myotis > Myotis daubentonii. Next base: position 185,164,455 of record NC_081841.1, read on the forward strand.
CATTCACATATTAGCTTGCTCACTCTTTCAAGACCTCAAGGTAGAATCAAAAAGAAACAAATTCTGATCCACAGTGAGAAATATTTAATGAGATTTTAAAAAACTTTTTTTCCATGTTTAATACCCGAGGTTCCCAGGGCTTTATATATTAAATTCATTTCAAAGACCTTTTTGCATACCAACTTGATGCATTTTATGTATAAACCTGAGTTGCTTTCTGTTAAGTTTAAAGTGGAATCAGATGTGCATTATTTTCATTTGTTTGAACTGAAGTCCACTACTTTTGGCTGAATGAATGTACCTTAAAATTTATAAGATTAAGGTATCACATTATCCTGTTAAACATACTGGCCCACTGCTTAATCAAATTATGAGTTCACTTTTTTGTTTTTTAGTACAGTCATTATTTCTTTTGCGAAATTTCCCTTTAATTTTATATATTCAGTCCTAGCAGTTGGATTATCTGTCAGCTTTAAGTACTAAAATATGTCTTTCTAATAAAGCCAAAAATATTAAAACCTACATTAGAGGTCATTTGTTGAAGTAAAACTATATTTTTTTCTAAGTATTTATTACCATTTCATAATTTCTAAGGAGATATATATATATATATATATACATATATATATATATATATATATATATATATATCCCATAAAATTACAAGCTCCTTCAAATTGTATTACTTCAATTCCAATTTGTCAATTTGTCAGAGATTTTATTTCTTTCTCTGTGATTGGTTATTCGATGTATAAGAGAAAATATAAAGCTCATCAGGAAAATTTTGAAAGATATTTTGATGACTTTTTTAAACCTCTTACTGCCTTCTTAGGAGAGAGTTACATATAGTAACTAAGAAGTTAACAAAGTAAAATGAGATTTTTAAAAATTGTCTTAAATTTCAGAGTTTCCCATTAACAATACACTGCAATCTTTACAAAATCCAAGATGTTTTCATAATAATATTTCTCATCAAATTTTTCTCAAGCACTAATAATAAAGTTTCATATATTTCTTCAGATATTTTTATAGTGATTTCAGATTAGCAAACAACAAAAAATTTTTAAGTATCCTCAAACTCCTATATTTTGTGCTTTAATTTTTTATGTAAATGAGTTAAATCTTCATAAATAATGAATAAAACTTTACTGCACTATTTGTTTTTCAAGAACTTATTTTTGAGTTTTGGGATATATTTTGCACCCAGTACAACCATACAATAATAGATTATATCAATTCCATATGATAAATTAATATAGCAATAATGAAACTAGGTTAATATTATTTTTAAGTTGCTTCAAAGATTTCACTTCTTGATTTATATTGTTCAATATTGTGTTAACAATATAATAGTATCAACTTAATTTACACACATAGTTTACCTATGTATTTTAAATATTTTTAATTTTGAAAAATGTAAAACAGAAATGTAGAAAGAATAATAAAATGAACACATAATTCTTAAACAAGTCACAACTCTAGGCAACCTAATGGACATGGAAAGGTATCTCATTGTAGTTTTAACTTGTATTTTTATGTTGACTAATAACCAGCATTTTCATGTGCATACTGTCCATTTGTATCTTATCTCATGTCCATTCACATCTTTTAATTACATGTAACAACTGAGATATAGGGATTTATTTTACTGCATTCTTTGTTAAACATATGAATTGGAAAAAAAAATGTTTGCCAGTCTGTACCTATCTTTTCATTGTGTTAACATTGTCTTTTGAAGAGCAAATTTAAAAATTTAAACAAGTCCAATTGCTAAATTTTCTTTCTGCTTTGGGTATTCTATCTGCAAAATCGTTGCCCTTCTCAAGTTCACAATGATTTACTTCTTTATTTTAAGCTATAGCAGTGATGTTTAAGTCCATCACCTATATCAACTTATTTTTTTATATGGCATGAAAATGCGGTTGAGATTTATTTTATTTCCTTATTTCTTATGGATGGGGGTTGGTAGCCTCTGGTATTCTTGGTTTTCCTCTTCTGATGTGGAACTCTGAACCTACCAGGGAACACGGATGAGGGTGATAAGGCTCCAGTGTTCTTGGCTTGCTGCATGTCGGGTAGGGCTGGGTGGAGGGAGGGAGCTACATTCATCTGGAATATGATCACTGCAACATGGAGTTCAGGGGATGAAAAATGCTGGTTGAGTACCTCTCCTGGAGAAAGACTACAACTTTGGGCTGAGAGCTGGAGGGAGAGCAGCTCACATATGTTTTGCCAAAACTGTTCAGACTGGAGCTTCCATCAGGCTCAACTTGGGGTGCTGAGTGGAGTCTTGCTCCAGTACCAGAGAAGCTCGCGCTTCTCAAATTTAACAGATTGTCTAGAATATTTTAAAACATTTGTTCTATGGCCGTAGGACAATTTCCAGAAACGTTAATTAAAAAATAATTATAACTAGTTATGGTTATTTCACTGGGGAGAGGTTCTTATGGAGCTTTTTATTATCCAGTTCCAGAAGTTATCCCTAATAGATTTATTTTAAATTATTATTATTGATTTGTTGGAGTTTTGGGGGGTTGCAACCCAATCAACAACCCCCAAACATTAATTAATGGTTTGTCTTTTACATCTTTTTATGGTCCCCTTTTTATTAAAATGGAAACCATTTTGTTTTAATGTGCTTTGCAAATAGCATTTAAAAGACCATCCATACTTCAAAATCATAATTACACTTTTCATATTTATATATTTAATTCGCTTGGGTTTCATATTTTTATTATGTCAGAAGTTACTTAAATTTAATATTTTCCCTACAGATGAATAATTACCTCTTTAATTTGTATTAAACTAGAGGCCCCGGTCCCTCCGCACGGCCTGCGGGGATTGGCTGAAACCTGCAGTCCAACAACCCCCGAGGGACGTAGTAGCGCTCAAAGCAGAGGTGGCCTGGGAGGAACCTGACCCCGGCCGGGGACCACACTGCTCCCGCCATCCAGGCCCCGCGGTGCCTGCTGCTGATCAACCGGTTGACCGGTTGCTTAGGCTTTTATATAGAGAGAAAATCTATCATTCTCCCTACCAATCTGCAATTTGTGCTATCATAAATCAAGTCTCCTTCATATTTTTTACAGTTTCTGGACTCTTTTACTCCATCCCCAGTGCCATTTTAAAATTATTCAACTGCTTTCATTTTCTACTTAAGTGTTGATGTTTGGAAAGGTAAATTCCGCCAAATAATTGATGTTTTCCTCTATTTTTCTTCCTCCTCTCCCCTTCAGCTCCTGGTCTCCTCCTCTTCCTCTTTTTTTTCCTCTTTCACTCCTCCTCCTTGTCCTCCAGTGTCATTACTTATTTAATAACATTAATAACATTACCTATATCTCTTTCTCCATCTTCTATATCTGTATATTATTAGCTTGTCAGAGATTTGTATTTTAAAGAACCAACATTTGACTTTATTGAAGCTTACAATGTTTTCTATTTCATTCTCTATTTAATTATTTTAACTTTTCATTTATTTCTGCCTTTATTTTTATTTTCTATCTTTTCTAATTTCTATAAATTTATTTCTATCATTTTCTTACTTTATAATGTAAATGAATAGCTCACTGATTTTGAGGTTTCGTTCTTCTAAAAGTGAACTACCAATCTCTCTAAGAGCTTTTTAAACTGCATTCTAAATTTTTGATGTACAATATTTCCTTTATCTGTTCATTCTAAATATTATTTTAATATTTTATTGTATTATTATTTAGCTAAATATTTTAAAATTTCTTTATAATTTTCTATTTGACTCATGAACATTATAAAAATATTTTTTTCTAGTTTCCAAATCCATAAACTTTTGTCATTATATTTTAAGAAATAATTAATGTGAGAGCCAAAAATAAGTGTGTCCCCCGTGGGAGCAGTTTTCTACATGTGGTCACCCAGATCAGGATGATTGATTGTTGTGTCAGACAAAATTGCTTCTTTATTCCAAATCCACCCTGTGGAACTCCCCTGTGACCATACAACATTGTTCTCCTACCAAATTTTATGGTGTTAACCTACATTGGTAGAATCATGGAAAGATCTGGATCTTAGGGTGGGGTGGTAGGGAGGTGGTTTCAGAATTTTTTCTTCTATAGGTATTCCATCTCAGCCCTAGAGGTAGAAGGTGCTCCTATATCTGATATTATTATTTTCATTTTACCCATAGCCACCTTTCAGTTATAATTCATTCTATCTAATAAAGAGGGAATATGCTAATTGACCCCCACACTGTCACAAAGATGGCAGCTCATACAGCCAATAAGGAGGGAATATGCTGATTGACTGCCCACCCACAGCGTAGGAAGCCTTGGCTGCCGGCTGCCCAGCTGCCCAAGGTCAGCCCAAGGCACAGGCAAACCATGAATGGTGGCTGCCCAGCTGCCCAGGGCTGCCAGAGGCTCAGGTAACCAGGGCCGGCCAAGGCTTGCCTTGCTGGCAGTGGCAGCAGCAGAGGTGTGAAGGGGGCATCGCCTTCTCCTGATGGCCGAGTCACCTCCTGCCCTGAGGGCTCCTGGACTGTGAGAGGGGGCAGGCCATGCTGAGGGACCCCCCTGCTCCAGTGCATGAATTTTCAAGCACTGGGCCGCTAGTAATTAATAATGTTAAAATGCCCTTTTTCAAATTGCCATGTAATTTTGGCTCTTGATTGGACCTTGACTAACACAACTATGCTGTTGTAATTCATAGTATTTTTTAATGGTCTACCTGTTATATCTTAGAGAGAGAGGTAAATGACAAGTTCCCACTGTGGTGGCAGATGTACTACCACAAAATATATCTTTGAAAAATATATCTTTGGGTAATAATATTGAAAGTGTATAAGTTTAAATAATTTATAATTTTATTTATTAAAAGATTTTATCATTATATAGACACACCTTATTTCTACTATAATTTTACTTCTAATTGATTTGTTATTAATACAGCTGCATCATCTGACACTTGTTTAACATATACCTGGTAGATATTTTTCTACCTTTTATTTTTAAGACTTTTCATACCTTAATTTTTCAGAGAACTTTGATCTATCAGGTCTGACTATATTTTTCTTTCTTTGGTTAATTAGGAATTTTTACAAATACTCTCTAATTTTAGTAGGCCCCTTTGATATTATTATGTATTCACATAATAAGTTAGATTAATGTAATCTAAAGTGAATTAATGACTCTACTCAATTTCAAAACAATAAAAGATCTTAGTTTTAATTTTAATTATTTTTCTCAGATTCCAAACTATTGTCTACTATTTTGTGTTTATGCTATTTTTTGTATTATATGCACAAATTAGACAATGTTATTATTATATACAATCAGTTTTTAATATTATGTAAATGTTTATAAGTAGTCACATAAGGACATCTAGTTATTTATCATTGCGTTTGTCTTTCTTTTTAATCTTTTTATTGATTTTAGAGAGAGGAGACTGAGAGAAACAGAGAAAGAGAGAGAGAGAGAGAGAAAGAGAGAGAGAGAGAGAGATAAAGAGAGAGAGAGAGGTGAGAGAGAAACACATATTGGTTGCCTCTAGTACATACCCTGACCAGGGATCAAACCCACAACCTGGGCATGTGTCCTGACTGGGATTTAAACCCAAGATTGTTTGGTTCAGGGGATGACATTCAACCAACTGAGCCACACCAGCCAGGGTTCATTGGGCTCATCTTTAATCTTGTGGTTACTGGGGACACAATGCAGGGATTTAAAAAATAATTGGCATAATCAGAGTTTGTTCTTAAAATTGCACAACATTAAGGCCACTGTGGGTATATATATAGAGACCTGAAGTCAGAAAGACCAATTTACAGGCTATGGCTGGAGACTAAGGTAAAAAATGAGTCCTTAAAGTAATGGCAAGTTGATAATTTTAAATAGGATGGGATAAAAGTGAGAGATATGTGGGAGCTAAAATGATCTCCCAAAGTGTATTTTGAAGGAGGGTTTATAATAGGTGGCCTGGAAAAAGAAAAGAATTGAGGATTATTTCCAAGGTACTCACTAGTTTACCTGCACAGGGATTGGTATAGAGAATAGATTTGAATCTTATGAACATCTAGTTCATGTCTCTGCATGTGTGTGGGTGCCTTCAGACATGTACACTAGGGAGTTACAAAAACAAGCAGAAGGAGCCATGAATCCTGGAGGTAAAGATTGGGAATCATTCATTCAGAAGTGGATGAGCTCACACTCGCACTGTTGTGAAGCCTGGAGAGGCTGATCAAATTGTGTGTGCAAGCATTGGTGCCCTACTTCGAATGAGTGCAAGGACCTCAGAAAAGCTTATCTTCAGGTGGACCCTTCAATCCTGGCATTAAGAGTGCTGTTAACTTAGCCATTCTGTTTTAAAGTTTTGAAAGTTAAGGAAATCTAGCTTTGGGGACATACATTCCTGTTAAAGTGGGCTTTTTCTTATGATCTTCTTTTCTCCACTCCTTTTGGTTTGACTCTCAATATGCTAAAAGTTGTAAAATACAAATTTTCTGTATATTTTGTAGCATTTTATAAAGAAATAGTCTTCTGCATGAGTGAGCAAAATATTTCAAAAGATTTTTTTGAAAAATAAATATAAAATGATAGTGATTTTAGACGTATTTAAGTTCTGAGTGCTGTAAAGAAAACTGTAAAATTCAAAATGAAGAAATCAGATATTCAGATCTTTTGACTGTAGTAATTTCTCACCTTTCACTTACTCAAAAAGCTTCCTGTAATTTTAAGTTTTTGCCAAGTACACGTCTTTCAACTATAAACTTTCACACCTTCAATATAATCCAGATGGAAGATTTATGCCTTTTGAATACTGAAGCAAATCTATACCACGTCACACAGTAAAGGCATTCAAGACAACATTTAGTTTGATATGAAACTGATGAATGTAACAGCATTCTTCCACGTCCTTCCCATACTTTAGTCCTGAAACAAAACTGGCCAGGATCTGAGCTAGTTTATTTGTTCTTTGGGGGATTTATAGCATCATGTTTTTCTCAATATTGTTTGGAAGGGATACTTTCTCTTTTTTTTAAATACATTTTATTGATTTTTTACAGAGAGGAAGGGAGAGAGATAGAGAGTTAGAAACATCGATGAGAGAGATACATCGATCAGCTGCCTCCTGCACATCTCCTACTGGGGATGTGCCCGCAACCCAGGTACATGCCCTTAACCGGAATCGAACCTGGGGCCTTTCAGTCCGCAGGCCGAGGCTCTATCCACTGAGCCAAACCGGTTTCGGTAGAAGGGATACTTTCTTGAAGACTGACCCTTTCATTAGAGAAAATCACTAGTTTACTAGCTACAGGAGTTAAAAATTCATAAAGTAGGCATATGCTGGGGTATTAACATGAATTGTTGCTTCCACAACTGATACCATTTTTCTATAATCAAAAACAAAATCTGAATGTGCCCCTTCCTTTTCTGTTGCTCTTTTAGCTTTTATCTAGATAGATTTGTAGCATTATACTTTGTAGGTTGAAAACTATGGTTGCAAGTTATATTGTTTTCTCCAAATCAATTCTGTGTTAGAAATGATTCATTGTTATTTGCCTTTCATTTGCATCTCTTTTTGTAGAGCCTTTTTTGTTTAGTTTTCTTTCTTTTTTTTTTCTGGCGCCAGAGTTTAAGACTTTTAATTTGTCCCGTAGCTGCTGAAGCAAAATTATGATGAAACGTTCTGCTTCCCTTTATACCCCAACACAATTACACACACACACACACACACACACACACACACACACACACACACACAAACTATTTGTAGGAAAAAAATGGTTTGTACATGGGAAGAAACAACATAAATTCAAAACTTACAGATAAGGGTTCGCTTTATCACTCATCTCTTTAAAAAGTTTTTACGAATATCCAGTCAAAACCAACAGGGTATCTCCTTTGAAATGTTATCTAAATCAGTGGTTCTCAACCTTCCTAATGCCGCGACCCTTTAAAACAGTTCCTCACGTTGTAGTGACCCCCAACCATAAAATTATTTTCGTTGCTACTTCATAACTGTAATTTTGCTACTGTTATGAATCGTAACGTAAATATCAGGATGTATTTTCATTGTTCGCGACCCACAGGTTGAGAACCGCTGAAATGGATTTCCAAGTAGACACAGGACTGTCTACTGTCTTGGAATGTCCTTAGAAGGCTCTGTCATTGATCGGCTAACAGAGTGAAAACACCAGAGTCCTTTCTTTTTCAAACGGAAGAGGGAAAGACAGGGACAGAAGAAACTATTCAAATCAAACTTCATCTCTTTCCTTGTGGCTTAATGCCCCCTCCTCCTCCTCTGCCTCCTCTGAAGCCTCCTCGACCTCCAAAACCCCCCCGGCCTCTGCCACCAAGTCCACCTCGGCCTCCTCTGCCACCACCTCTGCCTCCACCATGTCCCCTGAAGCCACCGTCACCCGTAGGCTTGGCCCAGCCCAAAGTAACTTTGTTTCCATCAATTTCCCCATCTTCCACGCCTCCTTGGCAGCGTTGGCATCTTCCTCACTGTTGAGATCTACAACACCAAAGCCTTTGGAAGAGCCCGTCTGCAGGTCAGTGGCTGTCCTTGCCCGGACAGAACCATTAATGACTCCTTCAATGTCTCTTCCGCAGTCTCCTCAGACAGACCTTGGACAGAGTTTTGGATGGCTGGCTTCTTGCATTGGGCGATCCTCTGGGTCCTTGCAATCCCAGCCTGATTGCTTTGCCCTCAATTTCTCTGTTATTACAGGATTTTAAGACTTCTTTAGCATCTTCAAATGAAGCACATTCTATAAATGCATACCCTTTAGATGTGCCATTTTGGTTCTGAGGCACTTTGATAAAAGTTGCCTTCTGAAATACTTCCTGAAGAATTTCTTCTGTTGCACTGTAGGAAAGGTTGCTTAAAACCAGAGTTTTTGATTCACCACTCCAAGTGCTGTTCTTTCCACCTCCATGGTCTTCATTTTGACCTTTCTCTCCAGTATAATATGGAGAAATGGATCGTTTATCTATTTCTGTTCCCTGCTTTTCTTCCAAGGTTTTCTCTGCATCAGCTTCTGTCTTACATTCAACATAAGCAATCCCTTTACTCTTTCCTTCCTTGCTGACTAATCTGGTCTGAATAACATCTTCAAATACTTCTTTTAATTCCTCCTGAGTAACTTTATAAGGCAGATTTTTGCCTATAGTGTTCTTGCATCTCTATCTTTTTTTTACTGTCTTCTCCCTTTGTTTTTCCTCGTTTAATTTCATTGCCAAAGACGTTTAAACCAGGGAGTTCTGAGGCTTTTTCCAAGTCCTCAGCAGATTAAAAATCCACATAGCCAAGCTTCCTGGACGCCCCAATTCTGACATCCACAACAGCAAGATCATTTTTAGCAAAAACATCACTAATACCCATTTTTAATTCAGGAGCAGACTTGCTGAAGTTCAAGTTTCCAACAAAGAGATTGAAAGTCATAGTTGGTTCTGTGACTTCCACGTTCTGTTTCTTGGCCTCAGGAGCAGCTTTCTGTTTGGCCATTTTCTTCTTTCAATTTCCAGATTTCCAGGTGCTTCTTTGACAGGCTCTTCTTCCTCCTCCTCTTCACCATCATCATCCTCTTCCTCTTTGTCCTCTTCATCCTCATCCTCAGCTGTGCTCTTGGCTTTCACAAGAGCAGCTTTTATGGGAGCTTTCTTGCCTTTGGCTGGTGCAATCTCCATAGGTTCTTCAGAGTCATCTTCTTCTTCATTATCCTCATCTTCATCATCATCCTCATCATCTAAGGCAGGAGCAGCGGCAGTAGCTTTCATCACTGCTGGCTCAAATCATCCTCATCTTCATCCTCATCCTCCTCATCATCATCCTCTTCACTGTCGTCATCATCTTCCTCATCACTATCTTCCTTCTTGGCATTCTTACCATTCTTTGCTCCCTTGACTGAGGTGGCAGCTCCCTTCTTACCAGAGGTTGCTGCTCCCTTCTTACCAGAGGTTGCTACCAATGCTTTGCCTGGTGTGCCTCCCTTCTTACCAGATGTGTCTAAAGCTTTGGCTGGTGTAACTCCTGCCTTTTTGCCAGGGGTTGGCATAGCCACTGCCTTTTTGCCAGGGGTGACAACTGCTATCTTGCCTGGTGTGGCAACTGCAATCTTTTTTGTTGGGGAAACAATGCCTTCTTTCCTGGAATTGTGGTAGCCTTCGTGCCTTTTTTTCTGAGGAATGATAATCTCTTCTCCACCGCTTTCACCTCTTCATCTGACATTTCCTCATCTTCACTATCTTCTTCTACCTCCTTTGGAGGAGGAGCCATTTTCTTGGGGTCACCTTGATTTTTACCAGCCTTTGCGAGCTTCACCATGACTGCGGCTTATGACTGTGGAGTGTGTGGCGCAGATGTGCCCAGAGGAATCAAACGACTTCCATGGCAGCCACTGGTACTGAAGAACCAGAGCGTGTACGTTTCACTATCAGGTAGAGCTCGAGACTTTAAATATTTTTGAAAATGGATTTGAATGACAAAAATGAAGTTTATCAGGTGGTATTAAAAAAGTCACAGAAACAGGATAAGATTCAATAAGAAGGCATTCACAATGAGCTGCTACCTATTTCTGGAACAGGACAATGGTGGAATTTAAATGGTGGTTTATGAGAACTATTTGAACGAGGATAGATGGATTGGATTATGTCATTTCATCCAAAATATTTAATTCTCACCTTGGCCAAGAATTCTGCTTTCATACAGAAGTTCTGACCCTAGAAGAACTGAAGATTAGGCTCTGGGAAAGGTTGTTCTCAGATTTCCAAAGACAAAGGTGCTTGTGTAAATAAATATAATAAGAGCTAGGCAGTATCTATCATCTATCTATCATCTATCTATCTATCTATCTATCTATCTATCTATCTATCTATCTATGTATGGCTAAGTGACTGCATGTCCATTCGTCCAACCATTCAAATGACTGACAGTTGGTACGTATGATGCGCACTGGCAATTTAAAAATAAATGTTGACTAGAGCATGTGCAATACATATAAAGCTCTTGCTAGTGCCGACTGCATGAGTGTGTTTCTTGAAGCTGAAGTATTAACAGGATCTGTGGAAAAAGAGGTTGTTCTGATTCCAAGAATTGATTTGTCCCTGTCTGACACTGGCCTCCCCTTTAAATTAATTCGAAGACAGTTTCCTGTGATGCAAGCATTTGCGATGACTATTAATAAATCACAAGGACAAACTCTAGACAGAGTAGGAATATTCCTACCTGAACCCGTTTTCGGACATGGTCAGTTATATGTTGCTTTCTCTCAAGTTCAAAGAGCATGTGATGTTAAAGTTAAAGTTGTAAATACTTCATCACAAGGAAAATTAGTCAAGCACTCTGAAAGTGTTTTTACTCTTAATGTGGTATACAGGGAGATATTAGAATAAGTTTAATCAACGTATCAGTCATTGTTTTTATCACTGTTGTTTTTATATCATGTCTTTGTTGTTATATCATGTTGTTATTGTTTATTTATTAATCAATTTATATATTATTTCCATGTACATTTTACTATTTTTCTTTCATCTCTGACACTCCTATTATAGAGAAAGGGCAAATAGTGATATTAAAATATTTCTTTTAATTAATTTCCTTACAATGTGCATGCATCCATGCACCGGGGCACTAGTTACAAATAATTTAAATGATCTAGAGGAATAACCCAATGATTCATTTTAGAAAGAGCAAAAAGATGAAGAAATTAAAATTAAGAGAGAAAAATATTAAGATATATTGTATATAGCTTTGGCATAATTAATGCCTCAGTAATACAAACTCTAGAATTAGAAAAATAAATGTATAACAGAAAACTCATAATTAGACAAATAAAGAAAATTTTTACTGAGCTTAATTAAGACTGGTATAAAGGATTCAAAAGGACAAGTCAGGAATATAGAATTATAAATAGATAGATAAATACATAAATAGACTGATATTATCACATTTTTTTTCTTTGAAAATTTAACATATTCCTTGACACCCCTGTGAGTTAACTGCAGCATGCCAGGGACCCCAGGCACACTTTTTGGGAACCATAACCTCATATAATTAAAGGCTGAGTCATCTGGATTTAATATCCATGTTGGGATTAAATTTTTAAAAACACTACCAGTGCCATTGTACTCATTGTGGACAAGTAATATAACAATGCTTATATGTTTGGGGACTGGGTGAAAAAGCAAGGGGATTAAGCAAGAAAAGAAAAACCACAAAAAAAATCTTTTAGCCACAGATAACAGTATGGGGATTACCGGAGGAAAAGGGTGGGGACGGGAGGTACAAGAAGGTACAGAGGTCATGGAAAGAGACTTGACTTGGGGTAGTGAACACACAATACAATATTCAGATGATGTGTTATGGAATTGTACACCTGTATCCTATGTCATTTTATTAGCCAATGTCACAGAATAAATTCAGTAAAAAAGAAAGAAAAAAATGCTCATATGTCACCCAAAGAAGACACTCTGGAATGATGCATAGTCTCCATACAAACACTCTGATATCTTCAAGATGCAGGTGGAGCAATGTGCCAGGATGACCAGAGCCTTCTACAATAATGTTTTGCCTTGTGAATATATTTGAGGCAAAACTCAAATAAATAAATAGTCTAAGATTAAAGATCAAAACAGAATCAATCTCCCAAAGCCTAACCAGTTAGACATAAAAAAATTTCCCTTTGATATAAGTCACTTGAATCATAATTTTGTTCAAAGATAACTAAATTAAACTCAAATTGTTAACCAGGTAGGGGTATTGGGAAGTTTGGAAGCTAACAGACATATGTGAGTTATTAATTTGCTTAGAGGTAGGGGAAGACATGAGAGTAAAGCTCATGCTAAAGCAGAAGTAGGCAAACTATGGCTTTGGGGTTAAATCTGACCTTCTGTCCACTTATTAAAGCCCACCCCTGCCCCTTCATTGACATATTTTTATGGCTTTTTTTTAAATTGCAACAACAGACTTGAGTAGTTATAAGAGAACCATATGGTCTGTAAAGGTCCAAATATTTATTATATTGGTCTTTACATAAAGACTCTAAACTAAAGTGTATGCTTTTCAAAGCCCTTGCATTAATGATGGTACCAATGGCTAATACTAGCATCATTTTTTCTTTAGAATGTATCTGGTACTAATATTCAGATGCAATTTTTCCAATTCTCTGTAAATTCACTTCAAACAGGATATTTTCTTTCATTATGAATTTTTTAAATTTTAAAATAATTTTTTATTTTTCAATTAGAGTTGACATAAAATATTGTTTTACTTTCAGGTACACAACCCAGTTATTAGGCATTATATAACTTACTAAGTGATCATCTCAATAAATCTAGTACCCATCTGTCACCATACATAGTTATTACAATATTAGAGGCCCAGTGCATGAAATTCGTGCATGGGTATGGTCCCTAGGCCTGGCCGGCAGTCAGGGCTGATGTGTGGGGCAAATGGTGGGGCGATCAGGGAGCCTCTGCTGGCACCCGCCTTGGCTGGCTTGGGGCCTGCAGGCTGGGGGCAGCTTCTCTGTTGAGTGTCTGCCCCCTGGTGGTCAGTGCACCTTATAGTGACCAGTTGTTCCACCAGTCATTCTGCGGTTCGGTCTGTTTGCATATTAGGCTTTTATTCTATAGGATTATTGACTATACTCCCTCTACTATACTTTATATCCCAGTGATTATTCTGTAACTACCAATTTGTACTTTGTTAGCATTAATGCCCCATGGTGGAGATATATTAGGAAGAGATTTTAATAAAAGCCCTGAAGTTCTGCAATACATTTTTATATCTACCACACATCTCTGAGTGAAGACTCTTTCCCTGAAGCTGAGAATGGACAGGGTTGCATTACAGTGTCAACATACACACAGCAAACTGCTGGCTCCAATCCCTCACTGCAACCCTACAGAGTGTCTAGCATTTTAAGTCCAGTAGATATATAGAGGCAAAGAAAAGATGAAGCTAGTTTGAAAAGACATCAGTACTAATTTTGGAGACTTGGTGCGATTGATATGAATGCTTAAGATTTAAGTTCCCAACACTGAGTGATAGCCTTTTGGGTGTCAAAGTAATCCGGCTGCATACTGGATAGAAGAAATTATTCTCATTGTAGTTTTTCAAGATTAATAACGCCTTTCCTGGTTCAAGATTTCTGTTATAATTTCTGGTAGCAATTTCTATATTGGGAGAGAGTTCTGTCTCAGATTTGGGAGAACATCTTTTGCCGGGGTCCAACACCAGCATGTCCAGGGGTCCCCAAAGGTGTGGACAGAGTCGGCGAAGAAGGAAGGAAACGGAGACAGTGTTCAGTTGATCAGTAGCCTAGCCAGGATCTCCAGCCAGGATCTCCAGCCAAGTTCTGGTTTGGATCTCCAGAGAGGTCTGCTCAGGTTCTCCAGTCAGGTTCAGTCACCAGGTTCTAGTCAGGCTCTCCTGCCAATCTCCGCAGTCAGGTTCAGTCCAGGATCCCCTGCCATGCTCTCTCGCCAGGCTCCGCCTCCAGGCTCCCAAGCCAGTCCCTGTCCAGGATCCTCCGGCATGCTCTCGCCAGTGAAGTTCTTCTGTCTCTAGAGAACGTTCTGTGTAGGTTCTGTGCCTAGGCTCTGTCTCTCTTGGTCCTGTCTTCCAAGCCCTGTCTCCTAAGTTCTGTGTCTGAAGTTCTGTCTCTCTGTCTGGTTACATCTGTATTTATACCAGTTGATTCAATCCTATCAATCTCTATTACAAAGGTTAGGGCATTTCTTATCTCCATTCCAGGGAGTAAAGATTATGTAGCTTAAGCATGATTGTTTGTAGTGATTAACTACCCGCCTGGCACTTAGTTAAGGAGTTTCATCCCCTCCCTGACTTCAGGGGAAAATTCCTACCTGGGGAAACAACCTTTCTAGGAGAGGCATCCCCTCCCTGACTTCAGGGAAAAATTCCTACCTGGGGAAACAACCTTTCTCGGAGAGGTGACCTTGGTTAAAACACAGCGCCAAGAAGGTGAGCAAACATATTAAGAACCGTATGCCATATATGCCAGGTCCCTTGAAACAGCAAGGATGGACCCGCTCAAAAGAAATCTATATTTAGAATTCATAAGAAGTGGGTAGAATCTTAATACCCTAAACCAGGTCAACAAGAATATTACTATATTTTACTCCTAACTCAAGTTAATTTCCAAATTATAAACTAAATCATATGTGCTGACCACTTTGGCAGAATATCATATAGAAGTCTTGGGGTAGGGGAGGGAACTGTTCCTTTTAGGGGAATCCTTACTTACCTAGGGTTTTACAATGGTTTTTGCACTTTAGGTAAAAAAAAAAAAGTTACTTGTGGAGGAATTCTGGTGATCTTCTTAACACTGTACAAATAAAATTTCCTCTATTATTTTTCTTTATAGCTCCTTCATTCCCAGCAGGGCTCTCCTGTTTAAAACCAATATTCAAAAACCAATAGATAGTCAGCATTTAAAATGTAATCTTCAGTTAGTGCTCAATGTGTCCAGAATTTCAGTTGGAAAAGATGAAAAAAGTTCTGGAGATGGATGGTAATGTTTGCACACCATTGTGAATGTAATTAATACTATGGAACTGTACACTTAAAAATGGTTGAAATGTTAAATTTTATTTTATAAACTTTACTTCAACTTCTAAAAATGTTGATCTTTGAAATAATAAAGAATTAAGTGTTTTCACAGTAAATTATTTTACACATTTAAGATGTGCATTGTTTCTATCAAATAGGCTTTTCCAGATTAGTAAAAAGGGGAAAACTATTCTAAGTTTATCTCAGAAAGCCACTAGATACGTGATAGCAAAGCAGGTGAGGTATCTAAAAAAAATTACATAGTGCTCTTATTCATTAACATAGATGTAAAAAGCTGAAACAAGTACTGTATTAACAATCAAAATCTGGCAGTACATAAAACATATCTTCATGAATAATTTAAGTTAATCCATAGGCTCAAGAATGGATTAACATTAGAAGTCCCAGAATGTATTCTACCACATTTATAAATCAAAAGATAAAAACATTTGATCTGATCAATAGATTCCATAAAATTTGTCATGTATATGGTTTATAAAAGATCAAAAGAAATCTGAACTAACTAGGAATTAAAAGAATATTTCTTAAACGGATAACCAACACCTCTCTGGATCCAATAGCTAACATGATGCTTAAAGTTGAAACATTGAAAATATTCTGGAATCAGATAAGGATGTCTGGCATCACCATTTCTCTTCCATATTGTCCTTCAATTTTCCACAAGAGCACGGTTCAGGGAGTGACCACAAAATAAGTATACGTCTATCAACATCTTCCTTTAACCTTTGTTTTTGGTGTGTGTCTTTTCGGGCGACAAATCCACTTCTGAGAGACTACTTACTGGGTGTGCATCAGGCTTTCTAGAAGTCTTTTAATTAGAAGTAAAGACCTACCCAATAAATGAAGACTTTGGTTCTCCTGTTTGGGAAATCTCTTTGATTTTAGAGCACTAATGGTTGCGGGGGGGGAGGGGGGGCAGTGTGTGAATATAGATAGGAAATGAGAGGACAGAGGCATGAAGTATAGACATTCATTTAAAAATTGGCACACAACAGGAACAGAAGGATTCTTTCTAAGATATTTAGCCTAAGTAGAAATGATTGCAGATATACTACTCCCGATTTCTGTTTTCCCAAGGAGAGGGAGCGAAGGACGTGGAATAAAGAAAGGGAAGGAGGGAGGAGGAAGGAAAGAAAGGAAGGGAAAGGAAATGTTCCTGCCGGGACATAAACTATACTGCATCTCTCAGGGAATTTATATGAATAAATGATAATAATATTGACTTTACAGATTAGAAAACTGAGGCTCATAGAGATAATTTTTATTCAGACCTATTTGCAAAGGTCTGAATCAGGCAAGAGATAAAATATTGGAACAGAGAATAGCTCAACTTGGAGCACTTATTTTATATTATTGCATGACTAGGGGCCCGGTGCACGAAATTCGTGCACTGGGTGTGGGGCGGGGGGGAGTGTCCCTCAGCCCAGCCTGCCCCCTCTCACATACTGGGAACCCTCAGGCGTTGACCCCCATCACACTCCAATCGCAGGATCGGCCCCTTGCCCAGGCCTGACGCCTCTGACAGAGGCGTCAGGCCTGGGCAGGGGACCCTCATTTCCCCCCATCACTGGTTCTGCCCCCAGCCCAGGCCTGATACCTCTGGCCTAGGCGTCTGGCCCGGGCAGCGGGTACCTGCAGTGGCAGCGGGGGGGGGGGGGGGCGCCGCGATCACGTGGGCTCCGCCCCTGCCTCTGGCTGAGGCGTTCGGCCTGGGCAGCAGGGACCCACAGCTGCAGCGGCCCTGCGATCGTGGGCTCCGCTTTAGGCCCAGGCAAGGGGCCCCTAGCTCCTGGGACTGCCAGCTTCGACCGTGCCCAGCTCCCATTGCTGGCTCCACCCCTACTTCCTGCTATCACTGGCCAGGGTGGAAAAAGCGCCTGATTCTCCAATCATGGATGGGGGGCAGGGCAAAGGCGGCCCAAGGGCCGCCTTTGCCCGCCCCCCAGCTCTTAGCTCCCCCCTGGGTTTCCGATCACTGTCAGTGGCAAGGGGCTTCTTCCTGCTTTCCCTTTCGCCTCCCTGCATTGTGCCTACATATGCAAATTAACCGCCATCTTGTTGGCAGTTAACTGCCAATCTTAGTTGGCAGTTAATTTGCATATAGCCCTGATTAGCCAATGAAAAGGGTATCGTCGTATGCCAATTACCATTTTTCTCTTTTATTAGTGTAGATACCAGTGTCCCCATGTGGAATATGTCCCCAAGTAAGGATTTAATTACATTTCACTTCAGACAGTACTGTTTTGTGTATGTTTGTATTATCAATTACAAAATTGTTTCTTAAGAGTAGATATCCTCAAATAGTAAAAAAAAATACTGAGCTACTTAGTACATTTTTAACATATGCTTAATAGATGAATTAATATTACCTAACATGTGATTTTTAATTTTACTGATTACGTCAGAAGAAAAAAATATGATCTATCTTGGTTATGTGTATTATGATAATTTGTCATTGTAAGAGAACATCCAAGTTTTAGGAAATTTTTTTTCATCTGTGAAGGATTACTTTCTTAGAACTTTGACCTTTTATTTGGAATGGCTGTCATTTTTGAAAAGATGAAGAACCTTGCACCTCAATGAAGAGATACTTTTTCTTTTGCGACATGACTCTGAAGGATACATGACATTTATTATCAGCTGGTGAAAGAAAAGGTCTGAGAAATAGCAGACGAAGTTCAGTGATAAATCTAAATATCTTTTCACCACATCTTTGGACTGTTTTTCTTTAGTTATTTTTGTAAGCCTTGCAGCTAGCAAAGCAAAATTATTTCTAACACCATTAAAATGTTCTTCACACTCCAAGTGCAAATGCTTATTTGTTCTTAGTGTTTCTCTGAAGAGAACAATTGTCTGAAAATAATGTCTGGCATATCCTTTCAGAGAAAGGTTAACAGAGAATAGACTCAAAGTGCAGACACACAAAACTCTGCTCACTGCATTCTTCACTTTGGAACACAGTTTTCAGTAGTTGAATTACTTATAAAAAGCACATGGCAACAAGACTTCTCTTAGTGTATTTCGCTTCTTGAAGTTTGTTTATTCAGTTATGGCATTACTGAATGATGGTATTTTTTTTCTTAAAGCACAGAAAGAAGTGTACTCTTCCAGAACAAAAATATTCTTTAGCTTTTGAACTATTTATTCTTCAGTAACTGTCATACTTTTTGGTGACAGTCACAGATTATTTCTTCCTTGCATTCACATGGAGCCACACTTCTTTAAAATTTTGGGGAAATTTAGCCTAATTATATCAAAGAATTGCTACACAGTAAAGAGCTTTTTCCATTCTGTTTAATGCCTAAAGTTGCATTTAGAAACACATAATATTTATTATCTCATCAGCAACAGCCAGGATCTGGTGGACAAGAGTACAAATATAGAGAAGCTGTAGCTTAGAAATATTATTTCAAATTAATTTACAATTATAGAGGATGACATACACATCTTAGAGTATGGCAACTCATTGCTAGACTTTTTTATGGATAAATAAAGAGTGTGTGCTAAAAACATCTTCATTTTACTAATTGTTGATCCCTTTCTTAATTTTAAAACAGTAATTATTAAAAGTAGAGATATGTTTGTCACCTCTTATTCTCATTGAAAAATCTCAATGTTATGAAATATATGTAGATGATGTCATTGGACATGCCGATGCTTCAAAGCAAAATTCTTCATGTAACTTAAAAATTTCAGAGGCTTTTTTTGTGTTATACTATTGGACGGTAAGCTGATACGACATCCACTTCTTCCCTCTTATATTCAACTAGAGGTCCGGTGCACAAAAATCATGCATGGGTAGGGTCCCTAGGCTTGGCTGGCAATCAGGGTTGGACAGAGCCTTCTGGCTGCTGGCCAGGGCCTTCCTTCTTCCGTGCTGCCTCCTGGTGGTCAGCAGATGTCATAGCAAATGATTGAACTCCTGGTCTCCCAGTCGAACTCCGGTGGGGACACTTTGCATATTAGCTTTATATATATATATGTATGTATTTTCCTTGAGAGTCAAATATGTTTTGATTCAAAAAAAATTCTAAAAGCAACTTAACTATGTCTTTTGCTACCAGAAACAGATCTAGAGCTAGTTAGAACCTAAGGAATAATCACAAAGGAAGAAAACTGCATAGTTCCAAGATGAACTGTGTGTGTATACATGCACATGTGATTAGTGTGTGTTTTGAATAACTTAAATAAAATTTTACATATTTAGTATTTTCCCACTCATGAACATTTTATAAGGGCCATCACTTGGTTATTTTATTATTATGCATTTACTAAAATAATTTATCTGTGCCGAAAGTATGGGAACAATCAGGAAAAAAGAAATAAAAAAAATAATAATAATTTATTATTTTATTTCAAATTCCATAATATTACAGTTAGACACCAAATTTTAATATCTGCTACAAACAGCTCCATGTGCAGCCAGAGAGAAATGGGGGCTTTTCTAGGTTCTGTTTGGCTGAACTCCTCCATGGTCAGTTGGTTGGACCATTACAGGATAAGGCGCTTTCACCACTGTAGGTTATGATGGCCACCGCTGTAGGAAATAACAGTGCACACACATTATATGTTGTATAGAAATGTTATTTGCTTCAATAGCCTATTTGACAAAGTGTAGTGCAACAGATTCTTTAAAAAAAATGCCTAGAAAGATGCTTTCCCATAAACATTTTTTAAAAAGCCTAAACACAAGGGCATCTATCTAGAAATTACACTTGTATGACCCTTCAATATGGATTGTTCCAGAAGACCTACAAAGGTAATTCCTGAGAGTCAGTGAAGTCCCAGCATAAGTTCAAACTCAGTAAGAGAAAATAAAAAACACAACACATTATTTGATTTTGCTTTGCCTCCAAACTGATGAATTTTAAAAACCCCAAATAAGGAGGGTTTTCCCCTGGTTATTAATTTACTCAGACCTTAAATGATTTTTACATTTAGCTATGCTAGTCACATACATAATTTTGTTAACATTATTCATTAATTCAAAATAGCCTTCATTCTTACTCTTTTTATATTGCTATACATAGGGTAGAGTACTTAGCAAACAGAATAATACTAAAACAAATATACTGAATGCTTCTACAATAGTTTTCATTTGTATGTGTGTGTAAATCTGTTTGTATAGTTAATGTGCTAGCATAAGTCAACGAATCAAGGTAAAATGCAGAAATAACACCACGCTTGCTGTGATAGCTCCTACGGAAGAACAGCAGAGAAATGCATAGGTGGAAGAAGAGTATTACGTCAACTAATCTTTGAAGAGGAATGATACCATAGGGCTCCACTGAACATCCCTACATTAATCATATCAGGCAATCAAAAGAATTACTTAGTCACTGCTTTGTGTCTCCTAGTCTTCTAGACACTATGAATAGTATAAAATGAAGGGGGAGATTGAATTTCCCACTG
This sequence comes from Myotis daubentonii, assembly GCF_963259705.1. Taxonomy (NCBI): domain Eukaryota; kingdom Metazoa; phylum Chordata; class Mammalia; order Chiroptera; family Vespertilionidae; genus Myotis; species Myotis daubentonii. Next base: position 185,185,434 of record NC_081841.1, read on the forward strand.
CAAGGATACTTTATACCAGTGGTCAGCAAACCGCTGCTTGCGGACCACATGCGGTTTTTTGGCCCCTTGAGTGTGGCTCTTCCACAAAATACCACGGGTGGGTGTGCATGTACAGTGCGATTGAAACTTCGTGGCCCATGTGCCAAAGTCAGTTTTCGGCCTGGGCGAGTCTATTTTGAAGAAGTGGAGTTAGAAGAAGTGGGGGGTGTCGGTTGGTCGGGCAACAGGAGATGCGGAGCAGGCGGCCGCGGGATACGCAGCTTGAGGGAGGCCGCGCGCCATTCATGCAGGAGTTGAGTGAGCCAGTCAGTGAGCAGTCTCATGTGCAGTGGTTAGTGCTAGTCACGTCTGCAAATCGCGTGCGGGTGACAAAAGTACCTACTCAAAGCATAAAGTTACCTGTATTTTTCCAACCAGCTTCAAATCCTACAGGTATTTTTGTCATCAATTTAAGAATTGTAATTATTTTGTGATGGTGGCTTTGTTATTATAAAATGAAACATTTTTTAGATATGTTGAGATGGTTTGGACATATAGAGAGGATGAACGAAAGGAGATAGACGAAACAAGCATACAAGACGAGTGTGGATGGGAGTGTTGGAAGGGGTCGACCTCAGCGAACGTACCTCAATCAGATTGAGGACATTTTTAGCAAAGGCCAGCTTAGGAGTACCCTAATTAAGTTAATAACAATGTGCCTACCTATATAGTTTCAGTTTAAAAAATTTGGCTCTCAAAATAAATTTCAATTGTTGTACTGTTGATATTTGTCTCTGTTGACTAATGAGTTTGCCGACCACTGCTTTATACAATAGAGTGCTAAAATGTGGAATAAATGATTAGTGCACTAAGAGTGGAGAAATTGAAGAGATCAATATTCTAGATATTTTTAAATTTTAGGAAACTAATATCATATTGACACAGTCACCATTGATATTATGAAGTTATGAGTGTATCTATGTATTCTCTTTTCACTTATTTTTTAATAATTCATGTACTTTAAAATATGATTTTTCTTACAGGAATAAATCTGTACAATAAAGTAGAAGATCAATAATGAAATTTTAGAAGTCAGATTAAAGAAATAGTATAAATGTGGCTCAAAACTTTAACAAGAAAATGCATGCTATATGGTTCTACACAATTATTAAATTTGGGGTATGGAAGTAGTTAAATAACAGAACCATGTCTTGCATGGTGACCAGTAAAAGCACATCATGAGTATCAGCAGGGCTCTCATTCTTCTATTGTAAAAGGAACTCTATTTTTAAACAAATACAAAATAAATAAAACTATAATGAGAAAATGTTTTAAACCCTTTCACCATGTCTATTGGTTGTTTAATATATGGCATATATCCTCCTGTGAATTGTTCTGTGAATATGAGGTGAAGTGTATACACTGTGGAGTGTGAAGGAAATTTCCGCACTTCACACTTAAAAACAAATTTCACCGAAAAATGAAATGGAATCTTTCCAAGGTGACAAAGTGTGAGATCCCTTTTTTAGCAAGTAGGAACCATTTTCTTTTACTCCTGAGATGTTCCTGAAGTGCTTACACATCATTTTGTGGTTTGGGACAAATAATGTGCCAAATGTTTGAGAAATTCTGCTGTCACACATCCTTTATAGCTATTAATTCCTCTTTTCAAAGTTGGAGGTCTTGGGAACAGTCATATCTTTTACAAATTCCTATGCTGGCTCCTCTGGGTCAGTTTTAGCTCTGACCACCACTAGTGTCTTCTGTCTTTTTACTGGGATTTAAGACATCATTAAATAATTGTTTCAGTACATGGATATGTGTGTATGCCAAATATATACACAGACTGTATAATCCTATAAAACATATAGAATTAAAATTCCATCTTAAATGCAAACTAGCTTAGTGTCCTAATAATGCAGTTAGACTTTTTGCTGGTTTGCACTTTACAATTTATAGCCTGACAGTTCATATGCAAAATAAAATATGTAAGGATATTTTAATCCTTTAAGAACAATCTTAATATTTAAATATGACAGATATTTATAATTTTTATTCTAATGTGGATATTTTCAATTTTATAAGATATTTTAGCATCATTGTTGTAACACTGTTATCGTTTATATAGCATGTTTGTATGATAGTTATATATGCTCAGGTAAATATTTGTATCTACACATTAGGACTATGGAGAAGTGTTTGACTTTGAAAGTGTTTTGAAGCATTTGCATGTCATAGTTTTTGGGTTTTTTTTTAAAGCAACTACCAATGGGTCTTACGTTTGCCATTTATATTAACAACTAGAAGCAAAAGTTTTTGAAACTAAGAAGTCTTAAATAGATTTATTTCATTTTCTAAATCCAAACATTTTTCAACTGATGCAAATTTTTTTCAAAATGTATTGGTCCTCAAAATAATAACACATTTACTATTTTTTTGCTTATAACTCCATTCCACAAAGAACTGATTTTGTGGATGAGTTAAATGTCTCACTAAATCTTAAATTTCTTACATCCTCTGATCAAAGAGGCTGAAAGTAAAGTTAATGAACGATGGCTATTACTGGTCCATAGATGAATTTATGCCATTTTAGTTCATGTATTTCTGCCTATGATTCTACATGATTCAAATTTCCAGTTGGTCTTTTGAGGTAAAACTTAAATTTATGTTATTCATTTTTATTTTAACATTTCTATCATGTTTTATTCTTGTAATATAATTCAAAGTAATTTTAGTGTCTTGCTTACTTATAAAAAAATTTAACCATGGAAATTGCATGTCCAAATACAAATGAAAGTTTAACAAACCAAAGCATCAAAACATCATATTAAAGTAAAAATTGGAGGCCACAATCCAGAGCGAGGTACGTGTTGAGGAGTGGGCATACTGTTGTAAATTAGCAAAGATAAGAATAAGAATTTTGACCTGTTGTTTGAATGTGGAAAGTGTCATTGGTAAATTGATGGAACAAGAGGGTGTATGTGTAGCAGGTCAGGGGTACACTAACTGCACAGACAGCTTGTCCCCCTAGTTTCACTCTGTCAGCAGTGGTCACTGACACCTTTATCGCATTTTCAGTTTGCTTCACTGAGACACCTGAGGTAGCGAAAGGCCAGTGATCCGTACAGGGGTAGAACAAAGCACTTACAGATGGGAACTATCATCCAAAACGTGTTAGATTAATTTAACATGCATCTGGGGGCTTATGTTAATTAGCCCTACAAAGACATTTGAACAGTGACTGTATGTTTTCAAGCTCAAGTTCCTTTCTAGAGCATCACCAGGAGGACGCTGGAGATCTTTGGTAAAAAAAAAACAAAACTCATCTTAAAGGGAACTCACACGTCATCAGCGATGGTCCCCTTATTGGGAGTTCTCGAGAAAATCTTGCAGGAGAAGCATTTGAAAAACACAGACGCTGTAATGACCTTATTCGTGAGGTTACTCTAATTGGGTAATTCTGAGGGAAAAAGATGTCCACAAAACAGTAAAAAATGAAAACAACCAAAATACAGCTCATGGAACTATAAAAGTGTCTCTTCAGCTTATGCTTCAAAGAAGCAGGTGTTAGAACTACTAGTAAATATACAGCATAAACAAGTGTGAACATGATGCCATAAATAAAACTGTTTAAGATAAAAAAGAAGAAAACAAAGTAATCTTCCTATAGAAGAGTAAGGCTTCAGTTATCACCCAAGATATTGTCTACTTTGAGTTATTTTTATCTTAGTAATAAAGGCTGGTTTAAAAGGACTCAAATGTAAATGTAAATGATGGCCTTTAAGGCTCTTTAACAAAATGATCTAACTTTACATGTTAAAATTGTCAGAACTCTGAGGTTCCCAAATGGAACTCAGATTAGGTAAATTATAAATATCTACCAGATAAAGGACTCAGAGAAGAAAATAAAATATCTTGTGTTTTTACAGCATGAACTATGAAAAACAGATTCAATCTCTCTTAGTAAACTTAGGTGATTTGCAATAGTCTCTCAACACAGGCACATATGCACCTTGTGGGCCCGTGCCCTGAGGAGGAGGAGGGTGTGATAAGAGAAGATAATTGAGTTATCAGAGAGTAGCCCCTTATACAGGGGAAACCTTTCTAAAAAACTCCATCAAAAGATATTTATTAAGAAGAAGTAGGAGGAGGAGGGCGAGGGGGCAGGGTAGGAAGCGGAAAACAGGTGGAAATGGAGAAGAGCATCAGAGAAGTTTGGTCCAGGTACTATTTGCAGTAGCCACAGAGAATATCTTTTTTACTGCAACACAGAAGCACACTTCCTCTGGTTCACTGCTGTATCTACAGGTGCCACTAGACTAAGTTCGTAATAAGTAGTTGCTTGATACATGTTTGTGGAATTAGTTAATAGATTCCTGGAAGTTGTTATATTGTGTACACCTCTGAAAGATGGCCTTGATAAAGAATATGATTTCCCCCAGAACTGGTTTTAAGATTTTAATTATAATTACATCTCAATATTGAGTATTGTTTGACCTCTATTAAAACCTAATCTTTGTTTTAAATCTATTAGCCTGGAGATTAAAAAAATATATGGTTGTTAAATTCTGAAAATTTGAATATGCCTTTCATTCTATGAAAAATACCAGGTAGAAAAATATGTAAACCTAATATTCAATATGCACAATATACATTGGTATATTTTATTTTTTATTAATTTGTACTATGATTGATTGCTGGAAGCTAAAGCAAACATCAGTTAGCATCAAAGAAAGACATTGGGAGGCCAATGGGCTTTGAAATTCAGGAGGGCTGAATAGCAGCACAAGTTTTGCTCCTACTGTGATTGCAATGGCTTGAGGCAATTTCTGGACCTGATAATCTTTACATTGTTTACCAAACTTTACCTTTGATATGCCTGTATGCATTGCTAAAAGGCAAATGTGTATTCAGAGTGAATAAAAAGCAAACTGGACCCACTATCCGCTGTGTCTCTTCAAGAAAGAGGCTCCACCTGTTCCCCAATGCCTTCTAAATTCATATTTCTTGTATAGTATTTTTATTTGTGTGTCAACCCCTCCTTCAGATCCTGAACCCCACCACGAAGATCGTGGCAATTGATTTTATTTTCTTTCTTCTGATTATTTTGGGTTTAATGTAATCGCTTTCATTTCTTTAAGAGGAAGCTGAGGTCATTTATTTGAAATATTTCTTCTCTCCTAAATTTAGATAATTTTAAAATAGGGTGATTATTCTACTTTATATGGGGTTGGGGTGCTCATTTTAATCATATGTGCTTTTAAAAGCCAGAAAAGGAGACAGAAGAATAGATCATAGATAGGGAGGTTACATGAACTTGACACACCATTGTTAGATTTGAAGATGAAGGAAGAGGCTATGAACTAAGAAATGAGAGCAGCTTCTAGAAATTGAAAAAGGCAAAACAAACAAACAAAAAACAATTAAAAAGTAGATTCTTCTCAAGAACCTTCAGAAGAAAAGCAGTCCATCCAATACCTTGATTTATAAGATAATGGATGTGTGTGTTTAATAAGCACAAATTACTGTCTGCAGTAATTTGTTACAACAGCAATCAAAGCGAGTCATCATGTACACTAATCTTTTCCTCTGTCATGTTTAATCTGCCATCAATCCTATCCACTGTGTTTTTCCTCCCAGACATTGTAATTTCTAGCTCAGAAGTTCAATCAGGAAAAGCAAAGTACCATAGGCTTCACTCATATGTGATATGTAAAACCCAAATTCATAGACACAGACAACAATGGTATGGTGGTTACCAGAGGGAAGAGGGTTAAGGGATAAGGGCAGCCTAATGCACTCAGTGGCCAGATTATTATGACCACCCCATCAGTACTTCATTGGCACTTCCAAAAATACTGAATATTGAAAACTTCCTAAGCAAATACTCTCAAGGTTTTATTATTATTGTTATTATTATTATTTGCATAACTAATTCACTTCATTGTACTGATGGGTCATAATAATCTGGCCACTCAGTGTATATGGTTTGACTTTGGGTGGTAGACATACAATGCAATATACAGATCTTGTATCATAGAAATGTACACTTGAAGACTATGTAATCTTATTAACCAATGTTGCCCCAATAAATTTAATAGAAAAAAGAATCTTATGGAATCTACACAAATGTTTAATTTGGGTCCTTTTTAGGTCTTCATGACTCTATTGAAGTTATTCTTTCCTCTATTTTATTTAATTTTTTTTTTATTGATTTCATAGTGGAAGGGAGAGGGAGAGAGAGATAGAAACATCAATGATAAGAGAGAATCATTGATTGGCTGCCTCCTGCATGCCCCAAACTGGGGATTGAGCCCACAACCAGGGCATGTGCCCTTGACTGGAATCAAATCTGGAACCCTTCAGTCCACAGGCCGATGCTCTATCTACTGAGCTAAACCAGCTATCTTCTTGAACATATGGAATAAAGTAGTAAACGCTATGAAATGTTCTTGTCTCCTAATTGTTATGTCTATTGTTGTTGGATCTGTTTCAACTGACTGATTTTAATGGTCCCTCAGCTCCTGGCTCTGACTGGGTCTTCCTTCCTTATCCTGTGGCCTGGAAGCTTTCCCTAAGCAGTAAGTAGGAACAACCTTAGGACTCACCTTGTTCACTTCCCAATTTCCGGTTTCTTAGAAATCAGTACTTTCTAGTATCTTGTACTTGAAGCTTCCCACCCCCAATCCATGTATTGTGTTTTAATATTTAATTGTTTTGTCTGTTCTTTTACTCAATCTTGATTGGGAGCAATAGTCTCACTTGCTCTTCTGATGTACATCCTCTTAGTCTTTCTCCTACATATTTACACTTACACATACACATTTTTCTTTTTCAGATCACATTACACATGAAATATAATCAGCACATTTTCTATTCTTTTAAAGCTCCTTATATTACTCTCTCTACCTTTTGAAGATGAATATCTATTCCTACTCTTTTTGTACATGTCTAATTATTCTCATAGGATAAATTGTGACTAAGTTAATATTTTTAATACAATTGGTAAATATGGTTAAATTAGCCCCTTCAAAAATATGTCTCTTTTACACCAATTGTGATTATTTGAATTAAAATATGTCTATTTCAGAGACAAAAATTAATTTTAGTTTTAAAAAATATTATTGAGATGAAATTTAACAGAAATATGTTCATGTATAAATTGTCTATTTGTTTTCTCACTTGCTTTTCTAATTGTATACTTGTTTTCTTGGTGGTTTATCAAAGTTCTTTTTATTTTAAACATAATACCCTGGGTAATATTCATTAAAATGATGTACCAAATTTAATTTTTAATTCTTACATTTTAAACAAGTTTATATGTTGTTAAAATTATTAACATTATCAACTTTCTCTTTATATTAAGACTTTTGCTCAGAATATCCTTTAATGATATTTCTCATCAGTAAGTAGATATGCACTTACTCCTTTATTTGCATTTAATTATAATTTTACCCTTACTGATATAATTCATTGAAATTTGTTTCTTGATATATAATGTAGGGTGAAGATAACTTTACATTTTTCTGTGTGATTAATCACACTATTCCTCTAGATTTTAATATGTTCAATTATATTTATTGTGTCTAATATGGTTAAATATACATATCTATTTATGATTTTTTTAATTGTATATGATATATATCTACACTAATAAAAGACAAACATGCAAATTGACCGTGCCTTTGTTATGCCATAAGCCACGCCCACCAGCCGATCAGAGCAACTATATACAAATTAACCCAACCAAGATGGCGGCCTGCAGCCACGGAGCTGGAGCGAGCAGGAGGCTTGGTTTCCCCTGGTGATGGAGGAAGCCAAGCTTCCTTCCTGCCTGCCCTGGTCAGCTCTGAGCTCCTCTCAGAGCTACAAAGTTTCAATTATATAAGGTGAATAAATCCCAGAATAAAGAAAAAAAGGAGAGGCTGGGAGCTTCTGTTGCTGGGGGGCTTGGCCAGCCTGAAAATGGCCGGCAGCCCCTCACACAGGCTGGCCAGGCACCCCAGTGGGAACCCCCACCCTGAAGGAGGTATGACCAGCCTGCAAACACCCATCAGCCCCTCATCCAGGCTGGCCAGGCACCCCCTTGGGACCCCCACCCTGATCCGGGACACCCTTCAGGGCAAACCAGCTGGCCCCCACCCATGCGCCAGGCCTCTATCCTATATAATAAAAGGGTAATATGCAAACTGACCCTAACAGCAGAATGACTGGGAATGACTGGTCACTATGACACACACTGACCATCAGGGGGCAGACTCTCAATGCAGGAGCTTTCCCCTGGTGGTCAGTGCGCTCCCACAGGGAAAGCTCTGCTCAGCCACAAGCCAGGCTGATGGCTGCCAGTATAGTGGTGGTGGTGGGAGCCTCTCCTGACTCCTCAGCAGCGCTAAGGATGTCCGACTGCAGCTTAGGCCTGCTCCCCACTGGCAAGTGGACATCCCCTGAGGGCTGCCGGGCTGCCAGAGGGATGTCTGATTGCCAGCTTAAGCCCAATCCCCCAAGGAGCAGGCCTACGCTGGCAGGTGGTCATCCCCCAAGGGGTCTGAGGCTGCGAGAGGGCACAGGCTGTGCTGAGAGACCACCTCCCCATCCTCCCCACTCCCTCCATCCCCCACCCCCAGTGCACAAATTTTTGTGCTCTAATATCCTATATAATAAAAGGCTAATATGCAAATTGTCCCCTCAACCCAGAGTTTAACCTGGAGTTTGAGCAGGAGGCGGGGCCAGCAAGCCAACTGCCCATGGCCCCTCCCCCTGGCCTGCCTGGCTCAATTGGCCCTGATCAGGGCAGGCTGGCTGGACCCCACCTGTGCATGAATTCATGCACTGGGCCTCTAGTATATATATATTAGAGAAATATGCTAATTAGGCCGGGACACCATCAGGACCAAACAGGAGGAGGTTGTGCACACAGCATCGGGAGTGGGGCGGAACTGGGGCCTGGCTTCCTTAGTAGTCCTGCAGATTGAATCTGAAGAGGACAGGCCAGGCACCAAATGGACCAGTGCAGCTGGCACTTAATTGTTAGCAGACAGAAGGAAAAAAGACCTTCAAGGCCTGTCCAAGGTGGGTTTGCATTTAAAACCAAGTGGGGTGGTCTGGAGCTGTGCGGCACTGACAACCGTGGCAGTCTCCGAGTGGGCTGTGGCTCACAGTGTGAGGAGTGAAGGCCATGCAAGCCAGAGGCTTTGGCTGCGAAGGGTCAGCTAATTTCAGCTCCGAGGCAGGCACAATCAGGGAAGCCAGTGGGACCTTCACAAAAAAAGAGAGAAGGCTGAAGAGGAAGGATACTTCCCAGAGTGAACTAAAGAACAGCTGGCAGCCTTGACGAAACAACATGAAGAGATCACTCGTCATAAAAAGGAGATAGAGCGTCTGCAGAACGAAATTGAGGGGCACAAGCAGAACATCAAGAAACTGAAAGATCATGATACTGCAGTGGTGTCAGGGTGAGGGGCAGCCATATTTCATATTTGCTGGTGTGCTCCAAGCTGTCAACAACAAAAAGTGCACGGGAGCTCGGCGGCGCACGCCTGGGGGAATGTCTTACGAACTGAACTTGACCGCACATGCCCGCCGCCACCCGCAATGCCGCTGGGAGCGCCCACCCGCCTTCCACCGGCACGGCGACGTCCTCCCAGTACTGCCAGCTGCTGAGTGACTCCGGACCACCATCTCTAGGCTTCACGCAGGGAACAGGGAACAGCCAAGTGCCCCAGAGCAAATACGCTGAGCTGCTGGCCATCATGGAAGAGCTGGGGAAGGAGATCTGACCCAGGCACATGGGCAGCAAGAGCGCGATGGAGAGACTGAAACGAGGCATCATCCACGTGAGAGGGCTGGTTCTGGTTCGGGAGTGCTTGGCCGAGAGGGAGCGGAACGCCAGGTCCTAGCCTCCGAGTCAGCCCCGCGAAAGGCTTTCCATCTTCTTCCAAGAAGTGACAGCTTATTGCTCCCCTCCCACCCCGACCCCTTCAGAGGAAACTTGGTTTCAAAATAACAGCTTGGTTTCTCCTCCCTGTGCTTCTCCCAGGGTTCGTCAGGCTCCGAACTTCCCGTCGCTGAGATGGAGAAGAGATTTTTGCAGTTGTTAGGTTTACATATTAGTTAGGAACTACCCAGGGCGGTGTGTGTGTGTGTGTGTGTGTGTGTGTGTGTGTGTGTGTGTGTGTGTGTGTGTGTTTAAAGCATTGATTTATATGATGCACATCAGTTACCTATCACAGCAAACCGTAGTTGGCCTCCCAGATACTGTGTTTCTCTTCTGGATACATTTCTGTTCCTCACATGTTTTTTTATGTTTCTCTTCTGAGCTGATCCAACTCTGAGGGTTTGTTTCAGCAAGTCCTGAGGCAGCGCTTTAGTAGCCAGTGCCCGTTCACCACACAGTATAAATTCTGCTCAATGTAACTTTTTTTTTTTGCTTAATAATATGCATGAATATTAGTACTTTGAAGTCAATCTTTAAAACGCACAAATTATAAATACAGAAGAAAGAGCAACTTATCAAACCTTGCCTGACAAGGACCCCTGAAATTTCCCCTAAGGATGTATGTATATTTCAGTTCCGCCTTTCCCATCAGTGGATCCAAACATCTGGAAGAAAGTGACTAATAGTGTTTGTATCTTTGCATGTATTCATTACTTGATGTAATAAAGCTTACTTTCATTAACAACAACAAAAAAGAAACTGAAAGATCATGCTGATGATTAAGTGCACACAGTTCCCCATAGAATGGCTACATACTGTCCACTTCTATAAAGACATAGTTCTGGTAACTGATATCTATCGATGCTGCCAACAGATTATAATAAATTGTGATCAGTGGGAAAAAAAAACACCAAATGGGATGACGTCGGAATTACCCAAGCGTGCTCCCAACCCCTTCACCTGCCCAGATGCCTAGGGTCCCTTTACAGCTGGGCTGAGCCCAGTGCTGCCCAGTGGCCTGGATACCAGGCCTGACCTCTTCTCTGGTTTGGCCCAAACATCTGAAGTTCGCATTAGTTGCCAACTTAAGAAATTGGAGCATTCACGTAAAATCAGGATTCCCCACTTCTCTTTCCAAAGTGGCCGATTGGGCTACCAACCAAGGGTGGTCGGAGTCACTTCAACCCTAAGAGGAACCCCCAGCTTGGGGGTGTGGTGAGGAGGAAGCTATCCGTGCAGACAGTTCAGTGTGTAAACTCCTGCTGACTGTGGCACAGCCCAACAGTGTGGCCGCTCAACTGCGAGGCAGCAGAGCCATGAAACAGGGCAGCTGTTAAACGAGGCCTCGCTCCAGCCTTCAGGGGGCTCCACCTGCTCCAACCCAGTGCACCCCACTCTGCCCTGAACTGCCCAGTGGACCCCACTCTGCCCCAGTGAGACAGCTTCAGTGTTTCAGCTCCAGCAGACAGAACATGTCCCAGCGGAAAGGGAAAGTGTAGCCATGGCTGGTGTTGCTCAGTGGATAGAGTCTCTGCCTGAGGACTGAAGGGCCTGGAGTTCAGTTCCCGGTCAGGGCACATACATGGGTTGTGGGCTTGATCCCCAGTGTGGGGTGTGCAAGAGGCAGCCAATCAATGATTCTCTCTCATCACTGATGTTTCTATCTCCCTCACTCTCTGAAATTAATATATACTAATAAAAGGGTATAATGCTAATTAGACCAAACAACTTCCGGACAACTTTCTGAACATCCTTTCAGACAAAGCCATGGTGGCGGGGCTGTGGCAGAGATGGTTCGGGAAGATCAGGCTTGCAGGTTAGGAGCCAGTGGTCCCAGATTGCAAGAGCGATGTCCGACTGCCTGTTTAGACATCCCCCAAGGAGTCCCCGATTGGAGAGGGTGCAGTCTGGGCTGAGGGACCCCCCCCCCCCCCACGCCCCGTGCATGAATTTCGTGCACTGGGCCAATAGTATCAATATAAAAAAATAAATTCAAAATAGTAAAAATAGTAGTATATAGAGCATGTAGATAAAAGCATACAGAGTTTTCCTTATTTCACATGGATGCATTACTCTATTTACAGTTACGCCAGCACATCATATAAGCCATGCACTGAAAAATTGTGTATAGTTATTTATAATTGGAAATAGTATGCTACTGTTTTCTTTAAAATCTTTTAGAATTTGTTCTTTTGAGCAATGTAGTCTCTGAGACCATAATCAGGTGCCTGAGGGCATCAAAACATAAATTTAGTTAGCAGGGTTAGAATGAATCTAAGATTCGATTGAATAAAGACAGGTATGCAGACCAGTAGGGCTTTGATACATGTTAACAAGACATTCAGACATTGTCATTACTTATTATTTCAATGAAAACTCCCCATATTGAATCAATGACGCAGATAGGCAAATCACCTCATTTTAATACTTCATATGTATTACAAATAAAATGAAATCTTACACTCAATGAGCAAGTTTGTTCTTCATTAAAATGATTTTTACCTTGTACTAAAGGTACCTAATTTAAGGCAAAGAACAATGCTGCAATATAATTGATTTATGTTTCCCTGTATATTATTTTATGCATTAAAATTCTGAGATGAGGTTCATAGTATTCACCAGAGTGCCAAAGGAATCTATGGTGTAAAAAGTGATGGTAAACCTTGGCAGATATAGATATTTAAAATATATTTTACCATATATTTTATTCATTAAACAATAATATTGTGTTTTGGTTTCAGGTGTACAGCATAGTGGCTAGACAATCATATAATTTCCGGTGTGTCCCCCCCCCCCCCGATATTTCCAGAGCCCACTTGGTACCATACATAGTTATTGCAATATTATTGTCTACTAGAAGCCCAGTGCACAAAATTTGTGCACAGGTAGGGTCCCTAGGCCAGGCCAGTGATCAGGAACGGTCTGAGGGGCAACTGGCGGGGCAATTGGGGAACCCCACTGGCACCCACCTTGGCCTGGCTGGGTGCCACCCACTCCCTGGCCCTGCCCCCTACTGGCACCCGCTTTGGCTGGCCTGGGTCCTGTGGGCTGGGGGCAGCTCCTGTGTTGAGAACCTGCTCCCTGGTGATCAGTGCGCGTCATTGTGACCCATCATTCAGCAGTTTGGTTGATTTGCATATTAGGCTTTTATTATATAGGATTCCTTATACTGTACTGTACATCCATGTGACTATTTTGTGACTACCAATTTGTACTTCCTAATCCCTTTGCCTAGTCGCCCAGCTTCCCTCCCCTTAATTCTCTTTCTCCTCCCTTCTTGCATATACCTTTCGCCTTTTCTTACTCCTTTCCACATGCTGGCTAATAACACCTGTGTGATACTGTGCACTGGTGTTTCATTTGACTCTTATGTGTCAGTGGTTATTCACTCCTAGCCTTCTCAATAGGTAGAAATTTTATGGTTAAATTTGCAAATGGTGTCAAATTCTTTGGTATTTTTGTATGGATACATTTGTAATTTTTGTTTTTCTACTGCCTGCTTGAGGACTAAAGTTGATTTTTTTTTATTTTGCCCATTCTGAAGCCTTTTTTACATATGACAAAATGTAGTGAAATCATTATGATGAATTGTGTAATTACACTGACTGTTTATAGATCTTTTTTATTATGAGCACAGAACCACACTTTTTTAAGTAGACTATTTTTTTCCACCCTTTTACTTTGTGCAATTGTCACAATCTGTTGTTAAATATTTCAATGACTTATTCATCCATTTATTTTCTTCAACAAATATTTCTATATTGTCTACTATAAACTAGATGCTCTATAAGATGCTGGGCATTAATTGATAAATAAGAAACATATCTTATACTTTGGAAACATAATGCCTTTTCTGGGAGACACATATACAAAGCAGATATGGGATTATGACACATCATTACTTATAATATGATATAAATTGGTATAGAGTTGTATTGGCTACTCAATATGGGTATTAAGCTCTTTCTTATGGGGTTCTGAGGGCTTGCTTGAAGAGATGACATCAGGTAGTTGAATAAGGACAAGCAGGGCTATGGGCAAGTCATTTCATGGTGAGAAAGAAGTTTGCACAAAGACACAGAGAAGAGAGATCACGGTACCCCACGAGATCACTAGCTGGTGACTGACTGAGAGGATGGAGAAAGGTCAGTGCCTATATTAGCTAGTTACACAGCGGGCAAGAACATGAAGGACACCCCTTCAAACCATTTAAAGGGATTTGCACTTTATTTTCATAGCAGTGAATTTTAAGGGTTGATCAATGGAAGGGGTCAATGTTGGTACAACTGAACCAAGCAGGGAGTTGTGATAACAAGGGAAGAAAGGATGGTGAAGCAGCAGTGCCAATGAAGTTCTCTGTTGCTATTGATTTAGAGCATCATTTTCTGTGACCTAAATATCTCCTTACTATTCCAGTTCATTCTACTGTGCTGAAACCATCATAATTTTTCGCAAATAACAAGTAGATTACATTAACGTCTCACTTACAAAAACTTGTATTTCTTATATGTTTGTGTTGCAGAGTTCCCATTGTTGTGTTGAATACTTTGCATGTATTAAATCATTTAAAAATTATAATATAAGAGGTATATGCTATCAATATTATCATTCACATTTTAAAGCTGAGGAAAATGAAACTTTGAAAGATTAACCTGCCCAAAGTTACCTAACTAGTAAGTGTCCAAGATTCAAATAAAATATGGCTTTTTGGGTTTCAGAATCTGACCTTTCGACCACTATATTGCTTCTGAAGCTTTTTTCTCAGGTCTGTAATTTTCTTCCAGACTGTATTCAATTGAAACTGACTATATTTTTTAAAAAAATTTAAGTTACACATCATTATACCCTAGGTCTATCTTGTTTACTTCTTTAACTGTTGACTCTAACAGTAAACACAGTGCCAGTTCATTGAAGTGACTCGACATATACTCATTGAACAAGTGATTGATGGCCACTGCAGCAAATTCTTACCTGATGCCTCAGACGGAGCTACTGGCTATTTCCTTTTTGTTGCCCGATCACTTCGATCTTCTCTCTATAATGTGCCTGCCACATTTCATTAGTATCTGTCCTTCTTCATCAGACTGTGGTTTTGACAAGAGTGGAGATCATTTCTCATTCACATTTGTATATTCAAGAACATGATATCAATTAACTGCATTCAAGTAAAGTAATTGCATTAGAAAAACTTATTGAAATGTAACATTCTATAGGCTTATATTAGTACTCACTCAAATATAGTTTTTCTCTATTATTGCAATGTTCTATGTCTTTACCCATTCAGTTTATTTTTATTTTTATTCATATGCCTGTCTTCCCTACTAGACTATATTTCTTGGGGAGAAAATTCATATTTTATTATTGTATGTTCTCAATAATCAACTAATTATTATATTGGATGTAATTAAGTAGTCTAATGGGAAAATTAGAATATTTGGTTCAGAATTTTGTTACAGATGTGGCAAAGCTATTGAGATGACAAGGTATCTGGTGAGGCTAGATGAGTGTGGGTATAGTATGGGATAGGCTGGACTGGACTGGAATGGAATAAGAATAGAACAGAAGAACAGAATAGAACAGAACAGAACAGAATAGAGGCTCAAGTGCAATAAGTCACAGGACTGATCTTAATAGATTGTGTTGGTCAGTTTTCCTCACTGACTCTCATATTAAATTAAATTAAGGAACTGATCACACTTGTCATTTTCTTCTCTGTACATTTTACAGAGCTTCCAACAACAGAAGATGTTCAATACATGCTCAAAAAGAATTTAGTTAAAGCATTTAGTACAATTTCTTCATTTCTCCCATTCCCAAGGAAGTTAAGTGACTTCTCCAATGCCACAGAGCTGCCCATTAGGAGAGTGGTGATAAGGGCCACAACCTTCTGAGAGACAATGCGTGCAGACAGTCAGTGCCAGAGCAGGAGTTTTGGACTGTGAATTCAACAAGGGCAGCGGTATGTGAAGTCATGTTTTGGAAAATAAAATGAGCATATCATGTATATTTTATTAATATATATTTTTTCTTTACTAAAGAGACAGAAAAAAATAGAATTAATTCAGGAACATGGAAATACCACCCAATCATTTGGGATATCATGTGAATGTGTGTTTCTCTTTTATTGAACTTACTAGAGGCCCAATGCATAAAATTCCTGTGCAAGGGGCTCATCCCGCATAGCCCTGGCTTTGTCCAGAAGGTCATCCAGAAAGTTGTCTGGACAGTTGTTCTGTGGTTTGGTCTAATTAGCATATTAGCTCTTTATTATATAGAATTCCCAAATCTTGGTTTTATCAGTACTTGTCTACATGGAGCTCAATTGATTTAAAAGTAGTCATAGAGTGGTGAAGCACTAAAGTCTTTCTTTTTTTGAATGCACGATTGTATTTTTAATTTTTTAAACAATGAGATAGAGAGACCTGTGTAGAGGAACTGGGCACCAAGAGCTCAGGGAAAAGCAAAGGAAGCAATCTCTTTGTTCTTCTAAGATTCCTGGATTGCTGACCCAGTGTATGGAGGTCTTTTGTGGATAAGGGTGCAGGTGCACCACCAGTCATGATCTGTGTGCCAACCTTTCCCTTGTCTACCTTTGCAGACAATGTGTATCTTTTTAAAAATTAAAAAAACATACATATTTTTATTAATTTCAGAGAAGAAGGGAGAGGGAGAGAGAGAGATAGAAACATCAATGATGAGAGAGAATCATGGATCCATGCCCCACACTGGGGATCGAGCCCACAACCCAGGTATGTGGCCTCATTGGGAATCAAACCCTGACCTCCTGGTTCATAGGTTTACAGCTCAACCACAGAGCCACACCGGAGGGGCACAGTACATATCTTTTAATAAGATCTCAGCTATTAAAAATCCTTTTAGGTTCTATGAAGGTTTGCCTTTTTGGGGTATTTTCCTTTTTTGATTACTTTGGCTCCTATCAGCATATTGAGTTCTAGGTGTTACACAGGATAACTCACAGTTAGCAGTTATCATAATGCAGGGTTCTGGAAAGAGAGCAATGAAAACTCCTTAGCAGTCCATACAATTTGGGTTGTCAAGAGAAAGAAAAGGTAGAGAAATTAGAATGTCAGGTAAATAATAAGGGAAATGAAGGAATGCTATTTTTAATCCTTCTGCAAACAATATAAATTGACTAAAGATTGTAATATTTACATTAATATGCAAAAAAATTGGTTTTTTTTACTTGTGTAGTGTGGTGAACTTAAGGTAGAAAAATTAGCCTCATTTTATATCACAAATATGCATTCTCTTTTCCTTTTACTATTATCATTAAGTACTTAATATCTATTAAGTCCTTTTTATTTTTAAAGATAAACTGAGGAATAGTAAACATTTTAAGAGAGTATTGGAGCAAAAATCAGTTGGAATCAGGGAGTGCCAAACTGGAAGTGGTTAGGATTTTTTGCCACAGAGGCCAGAGGAAAGACTTATAGAGAAAGTGCAGAAGCAAAGTAAGGAAATTACTGATTGGCTATATGTTGAGCTTTTAATAAGTTCCTGGTATTTGTCTGAAAAGAACAGCAAAATTTAGAACTTTTATATCTTTCCATTGCAGGGTATAATTCAGGGATGGAAATCTTGTTTATTAAAGGCTGGCAATGAGCTGCTTGATGAGGGAGGGAGGAAGGGAGAGAGAGATTAGAGAAGAGAGGGGAGATGGAATAGGAGAGGGGAGACAGGAGAAGAGAGAAAAGAGAACAGAGAAGAGAGACCAAGCACTGAAGCTTTGAGTTGTTAGAGAACGGTTAATAGTAATAGTTAAGGATTTCTGTATTAAAAAAAAAAGGGCTGTTTGACCCTCAACACTGCATATAAGCCATCTGTGTATTCTAGGTAAATCTTCAAACCCAGGAAAAGACAGATAAGGACATCATTCAACAAGGCACCTGAATGTTAAAATAAGACTTCCTTTGTTTATTTATTTTTGTAAAATTTATGTTTGTTGTTACATGTATCTTATCGATGATATTTATTACAATGCATATTTAAAGTTTTTTTACTTTGTATTGAAACAGACTGAAATGCAATGAATCTCCAACCCTTCATATGCACTTGGACAAAAACCTGGACATCTGTCCCGCTAAGCCAATAAAGTTTCCCTGCCTCGTCGTAGCCATTCAGCCTGCAAGGCATAGATTTAAAGCCATGATCCTAAAGCTCAGGGGAGTGTCAGGATCACGCAGAAAGCTAGATCAAATTACTAGTGCCCTGAACTCAGTCAATTTTAACCCATCTCTACGTTGGGGCTAGGCATCAGTAGTTTGAAGGAGCACACAGGTCATCATAAAACACACTAAATTTGAGGACCACTTTGTTAAAGAAAAAATGTGACAAGGAGGAGAGGGAATGGACCTATAGTTGCACACCTAGAGCTTCTGACCCAGCAGGTCTGGAGCTCAGATCAGGAACTGGCAATGTTTGGCAACTCCCTGTCTACCACCGATCCCCAAGGCATGTAGTTCTTGGTCTAATAATAAAAATTTGAGAAATGATCTGGAAATGAGATACATTATGGCTGATGTTGGTCAAAGATAATGGATACATATGAAATATCTTTAATAAAAGTTTTGTGAAGATTGTTTTCATTATATTAGTAATTTTAACTGACTTAGTGACTGCATTGGGAGTCATGGTGAGTTAAGGGGAACTGTTTTATATTGTATGTAGATGTAACCTGTCTTAGGATCTAGCTCTTGACTTTTCCTTTTCTTTCTTGCCAGGCTGGGCTTGTGACTATGGGAGGGAGAGAGAAAATGACTAAAATTGTAATATAAGTTTATAACCAGGAGAGTCAGGATAAGGAAGTAGAGAAAAATACCCTGGGTTCTCTCCAGAGACTTTTAAGCATTTCTTAAAAAAAAAAATTAATCATATTAGATCTATTTATTTGACGAAGAGAAAAAAATGCTTTAATTTACATACTTTACGTACTTCACCGCCAAGGAGCTTTACAATGCATTCTTCCCTGAGCAGCCCACCCCAGTAGGTAACAAAATTTGCCAATGTAGAACTGCTGCTTTGTTTGCTTGTTTGTTTTTGCTAATGACAATCAGGCACCATCTTAATTACAAATATATTGGTAAAAATAATTTCCTATTGTTGAGCAGTGATATAGAAATTGGGCAGTTTTTCATGCTTTGGAGAAATGAACAGTTTAGGGAAAAAAATGTAGTTAGCTAATTTTTAAATCACCAGAACCTGTAGGTTATATATCAAAGTCAATTAAATATAGAAATATTTTCAATTTTATTTTGAACCAAAATAGTTTGATGCTCCCCCACATGCACACACACACACACACACACACACACATACAAGTGTGAGTTTCGATCTCCATGGATTTCCATTAATAAAACATCGCTCCTACTGTCAGCACTGACTTTGCAGTGTTTGGGTGGCAGTGATAAGGTGATTAGTTATTTCAGGGCCCAATCTATTATTAGGGGAGATTAGTTTTCATAAAAGAGGCTTTGTTCTATTATACAAACTTTGTCATGAATTTGATTTTTATTAAAATGTCAAATAATACTGTTGGAAAACCTGTCTATATAAGAATATAGAACTACAAAAAATCCTTTGAGAAGCCATCCATTTTATCAGTCTTTTACTGTGAAGATTTTATCAGCCTTTCACACATAATACCACACATGAAATATGTTCTGTCAGTGAATATCTTTCTCTGCAGCCTGTCCCTGGTGCATAAGGCTTTTGAACCCAGACTTCTTCAGTTTTATTGGGATTGCATGCCTCATCTGGCATTTTTGCCAAACGGCCCGTGATTTATTATACATCCCGGGGTTGAGCTTGCTGAGCACAATCATTGGCCCCAGAAGGCTCTGGAAGCTCTTCTGAGCCTTAGCATTTTACGTATGATCAGATTTGAGAGTTTAACATTAGCTTCCAGACTTCTTATGATTTAAGCATTTCTCAACACATTTAACTATACTAGATTTGACTACCCCAGGTTGACTTTATTCAACATGACTCTATGACTTGGGTAAATAGAGAAAACTAATAAGTTACTGCTATAACCACACCATGACCAAAATTTCACCATGGGTTACAAGATCCAAGTAGCTACATTTGCTTCATGGTTGTCCATGGTCAATTCTATTGATAATGCAACACAGCTTATTTTTAATATTATGTGGCACAGAACATGGACTATTGAGGGAAAAAGGATCCTGAGTCCAATAAGTTTGAGAAATGCTGTGTAACCTATATCCAGCAGCATTTGCCTCCAAAGCCTGGAGATGGGTTTGATCATAACTCATGCTCTAAAGCACTTAAAACTGATTACATTATATTTAACATTTGATTGTTTAAATTTCCTAAATTAAAATTTTTTTCACATATAGTCTCTTCAAATCAAGCTGAACTCTTACCACTGGGACATAATTTTAGAAATGCTAGTATAAAAAACCATTTGAGAATTTGATATGTCTGGTGTGCAATCCCAATATTGTTTCCTGCAAATGACTATTATCTTAAAGGATGTGTTTACTAGGGAAGTTGGTATTTTGTAGTCTGTGATCCCAGAAGGCACTATGCAGTAAGAATCAAAGTGGAAAACTGAAGATATATGTAATACTTTCAACAATAAATATTTTTTTCAAAAGAGATAGCTGGATATATTTTGAAAGACAGAATATGAGTGTGTGCCATCTAGCTCAAGACATAACACAGTCCATGGAGCTGTGTTTGGTTTTAACACTCCTTCAACCAGGAACCCTGTACAAGCCATCTGGGCCACATTCTGCTTCATGAGCAATTTAATTAATATAACTCATGAGCCATGCTTAAACTTAATGGCAAGCCAGAGACTGCAAAAAGTAGATGTGAGATTACAGCCTGGATGAAAGAATTGCCCAGTGTTGCCTCTACACAGTTCTGTTGTTAATAGATAGAAAAGTTCTTTCTAGGAATCCCAATGAAATGGCTGTAAGTGGCTATCCACTGGATAGATAAAAAAGGAAGATAGCTAATGGCACAATTTGGCAAAATTGTAGGCAAAAGTTCTAGAAATGAAGGTTGGGGAATGATGAGAAATAATATACAGATAAAAGACAAATATTTCATCTTAAGAGACTGTGGTAAAATTGTTTCTCAGTAAGGATTGGAATTATATTATTTATATATATAAAGACCTGAGGTAGGCTAGTGCTGTTAAGGTAGTGCTGTTCAATAACCTTTTAGGGTTCCAGGCTACTACCTAGTCACTACTCTGCCATCGCCACAGAGGGCCCTCCAATTCGTGGTCAAAGGTAGCCACGATCAGATTGTATTTCTGGTGGTGAAATGGAGAAACGGATAATGAAGATACAAGTAAAAGGAACATGTCAATTATCTTTTAAGAAATTTTTCCAGGAAAAATGCCCCATCCTTTTGGGCAGGGCTTAGTCATATGAACAAATTGAATGGCGAGAAAGACAAAGTAATGTAACCTTTATTGTGGGAAGTCAGAATCCAGGTCAAATTTTACCATTTGACAATCCATTTGGCTACTATGCTCCCTCTCCTTATTGTATTCAGTTGCAATTCCAAGATACCTAGATAATGCACATTTCTTGGTTAAGACAGTGTATGGGGACTTCATCTTATTAAATTATCTAAAAATGCAAAGTCAAGTCATCTGCTATCACCACTCCTCATATACATGTATAGAGTAGGAACAGGATAGCCACACTTAAGAACTTTCACTTGGAAAAGTAGTCACTGCTTTTTTGCAGGTATCTGATCCTCTAGAGATGGACTAGTGAACACTTTATTTTTGGCAGTGGAACAACTTATTGGTGACCTTCTGACTGCTTCTGCTGCTGTGACCTTCACGTTTGCCCTCTGTGAGCACCTGGTTCAGCATTCAGGGTGATTGTTCTCCATTGTCCCGCATGGCCCGTCACATCTAATGTAGACATGGGAACTTAACTCTTCTTTTTTTGGAGATGACCAGCTTTCCCAGAATGTGGGTTGAAAACCCAAGTGTGTTTTGATGTGAGCAAACACAGGTATTTGTATATCAGGCTTGCAGATTGTTGGAAAGTATAATTTCTTCAGGAACTTAGTAAACTTCTCAGTGATTTGCTCCTGGTCAATTCCCTGAGCAAGTAACCATACCCCATAGCTTTCAAGCCACATAATTTACCAACTGGTTTCTATATATATGTTTTTAATTTCTCATTCTTCTTTCTCCTTCTGCCTCAGCAACAAAATGGAAGGATAACTGTACAGTTCTCTATATGCTGGGACCTGCACAGTCATCTTGTTATAATCTGCTGCTCCCCCTCATCATTGCCAATCTACTGGTTACCCTCCTCAGCGTGAAGCAGTGACTAGACCTGCATTACTCTCCTGCCTGCACCGTGAACTTCAAGCTTGAAGTCAAGCTCCTCAGGTTGCAGCCTGCTGGTGCTTTTCCCTTCCTGAATGCTTATCCTATGGCTTTGAGCTTGCTCAGCTACCCCTTTCAATTGTATAATGTCTTGTGATAAGTAAAAAAATCAATTACATCTATGTATCAATATATTTCCATATATCTACAAATATACAATCTCTGACTGCTGCTTCTCTGGTCTAGGCATTTAAGGATTTCCCAAACAAAGGTCTTGAGTAGGAAGGCACTGCCTTTACTCTAAGTTTGCTATTGCACTGGTCCCCACTGACTGATAAAGAACTCTTAATGGAAGGTCCTCCAAAAATCTCTGGGAATCCGTCAGTCTCCTACTGAGCGGGCTGTTTAAGAGCCATGGAAGCTAAATGCCTTAGGGAAGAATTTTACCGTTTCAGATCCACAAGGCCCCAGCAGGTAGACTCTCAATCTGTTTCCAGTGCTGCCCATGAACAGAGAGTGCCTCGCTGGTGTCCTCCCATTGCAATATGCGGAGAAAGGCGAGCTTAGGCAATGTGCAGCTCTCCTTCGGCGTTTGCTAAAAGTAGCAAGAAGCAGCCAGCAAAAAAATAAAAAATTGGAGTTTTTAAAAAAATCTCTTAGTGTTTCCCCTAATGTTACTGTAGGAGTTAACATGTGATCAGTCTTCTGAGAAACAGCAGGGCATACTTTTACCAGTGTTTTGTCTAGGTATATTTAGCTCCCAGGTGACAATAGCTCAATCATGAAACACTCTGACCTACCAGTTCCACTAAGCCAGCGGTTCTCAACCTGTGGGTCGCGACCCTTTTGGAGTCGAATGACCCTTTCACAGGGGTTGCTTACGGCCACATATATAATTACATATTGTTTTTGTGATTAATCACTATGCTTCAATTATGTTCAATTTGTAACAATGAAAATATATCCTGCATGTCAGATATTTACATTACGATTCATAACAGTAGCAAAATTACAGTTATGAAGTAGCAACAAAAATAATTTTATGGTTGGGGGTCACCACAACA
The DNA here is from genome assembly GCF_963259705.1 of Myotis daubentonii. NCBI lineage: Eukaryota > Metazoa > Chordata > Mammalia > Chiroptera > Vespertilionidae > Myotis > Myotis daubentonii. The sequence continues at coordinate 185,208,760 of NC_081841.1, forward strand.
TGAGGTACTGCATTAAAGGGTCGTGGCATTAGGAAGGTTGAGAACCACTGCACTAAGCAAATGCTATGAGTTTAGGTCCTGTTATCTGTAGCCCTCTGTTTCTAGGTACCAAATCTATATTAGTTGGGACTAGGTTTACCTGTGGTTGTTAGTAACAGCTATAGCACGTAACCAATTAAAAGTGTCTTTAACAAGACCCAGCGTTTTTGCTCCTATGCTCAAGATATTTAGAGTTGACCTGTGACAAGGGTGGTATGTTTTACCATGGCGTCAGAGAATTCAGGCTCTCTCTATCCTAGTTCTCCGTGACTTGCCCTCCCAGCGTCATTTCATTGTCTAACATGGCAGCTGGCTCTAGCCATTCAATCACATTCCAGCCAGCAGAATTAAGAGGCCAAAGGAAGAACGCAACTCTCTCTTTAAAGACACTTGGTAGAAGTGGTGTAATTACTTCCCCTAACATTCTCGGTGGAGAAACATTAACTTTTTCTGCCACTTCAGTGTCATGTGTTCTGTAAAGTAATGAGCTGGGGATATAAACAAAAGCAAACTCTAGATTCCACACACAGCAGCCGATCCAGCTGTAGAACAAATGCAATCCTGCTCTTTCAGGGGGAGGCGGAGTTCTTTTATAGCTTCACCCATTTCAGCACATCTGAACCTGACAGAAACACAGAATGTTTTATGAACTCATATTCAACTCTAGGTAGTTGCTTCTATATGTTCATTCCAAAGTTGGTGATGTTTAAGAAAAAAAAAAGTTACAATTGGCTTTCCCTTTGTGTGTTGACACCGTGGTTATTTTGTTAAGCTGAAGATTTAAAAATAAATAAAAAGGAAATTTAGATTTTAATATTACTCTGAGGTTCAGTTGTGAGAAGGAAAAAGAGAAAAGGTTATTTATATAAAGGACTGTTTAGGTTTAACTTTCTATGGGAAAGCTCTGAGCCAGACAAGGTAATGATTAGACCAAATTGGAACTTAATATTAATGTTTCTTTTTTTTTTAATTCTTTTCTTTTATTTTTTTTTAATATATTTTATTGATTTTTTACAGAGAGGAAGGGAGAGAGATACAAAGTCAGAAACATCCATGAGAGAGAAACATTGATCAGCCGCCTCCTGTACATCCCCCACTGGGGATGTGCCCGCAACCCAGGTACATGCCCTTGACCGGAATCGAACCTGGGACCTTTCAGTCCGCAGGCCGACGCTCTATCCACTGAGCCAAACCGGTTTCGGCTAATGTTTCTTGTTAAGCTGAAAAATATCTAATTTGGGTTGTCTGGAGGCCACTGAGAATTCCTTCCGTGTATTGCTAAACAGCATTTTCTAAAAGGACACATTAACTAGGTTGAATTGACACTTTTCAAACTTCCCTGGCCTTGGTAAATAGAAACAAACATGGCTTCATTTTGAAGATGGACACCAGCTAAATGGCACTATAGAATACACCTGGACACAGAGAACCAAACTCTATAACGTGATAGGAAATTTAGTTTTCATTGCTTACTGAATTAGTAAAGCCTAGTGTGCTTTTATTGTTTTCTTCAATGCCATGAATTATCAATATAAAATAGATTTAGAATATTCAATTTCTCATAATATGGTGAATTCAATATCCAGAAATTCCACCTAATACAAAATACTAAAATATACTAGAGAAAATAACTATGTCAGAAAATCTTCAAGAGAGGACAAAAAAGTGAGAAAGCACTTATCCACAGAAGTTAAGTACAGTTAAGATGAGTGGATGGTATGGAGCTAATATAATTCCTAGTGACTGGAATGTCTATATTAATAAGGATCCTTTAGGGCCTTGAGAACTAACCTTGTTAGGCAGGTCTAATTAAGATCCCTGTATAAAGCTTAAATGATTACAAACTTGGTGAAAATTTATAACACAAAATAGTAAGGATACTTTCTTATGTTGGTTTTGGACCACAGCATAAAGAATAGCATTTCTTATGAATTCTTGGCTGTGCACCAGAGAAAAGCTGTCATGTAGGTAACCACCTATGAGATGAAAAAACTGTCAAGGGATCATTTATTTTAAAGTGATATCCATTAGAAAGTGCCTTTGGCTTCTTGGGAGAGGGCAACACATGTTCCCTTGGTAGGGATGCACCTTCACCCACACTCTAAAGAATTCTCACTAGTCTGAAGTTGTTTTAAAAAAAAACAAACAGGAGAAAACATATCATTCAAACACTCAGAATAAACAACTAAAAGCTAAAATAAATTTCAGAATCATCAGATGTTCAAATAATGGATATCGGAATTTTTGGCTATAAATTATAAAATACAAGATTTAGTAATGCTTAAGTAAATAAAAATATTTTATAATCTCTTATAGAAAATGAAACACAAACATATCCAGTTATATTTGATATTAAGAACTTAGAATTCTGGAAATGAAGCATACAATAATTAAAGTTAAGATACAATGAAAAGTTCAGAGAAAACTGCAAGTAAACTGGGATATAGCACAGAAATCGAGAGAAAGAAAATAGGAAGTTAAATAGGTAGTGAAAATAACAGATATTCTATTGAATTTAAAATTATAAAAAGGAAACTTTTGAAATGAATATTGATGGAAATTTTCCAAAATGGATAAAAGGAACCAATCTTTAGAGTCACAAATTCCAACAACTCATCCTATCTAATAAAAGAGAAACATGGTAGCCGGCGTACCCTTCCCATTGGCTAATCAGGGAGATATGCAAATTAACTGCTAGCCAAAATGGCAGCTGGCAGCCAGGCAGGTTGAAACTAACATGAGACTTGCTTGTTTCAGTGACGAGGACTGCAACGTTCCCCGCCTGCCTTGCCGGCTTCTGAGCTGGCAGTTTGAAACATAGTTACAAAAAGAGAAGCTAAACAAAACCCCAGAAACCAGCTTTCAGCTAGCCGGGATCTCAGACCTGGAGTTGATACAGAGTTTCGATTGTAGAACCTGAACAAACCAGAGACCTGCTTTCAGGAGCAGAGGCCTAAGAGCAGGAGCCTCAGAGCTAAAGCTGGCTCAGAATAAAAAGAAAAAAAAGAAAAAAAGGAGCAGTTGGGAGCTTCAGTCCCAGCCTGAAAACAGCCCTCAGCCACTCACTCAGACTGGCCAGGCACCCCAGTGGGGACCCCCACCCTGAAGGGTGTGTGACCAGCTGCAAACAGCCATCATCCCCTCACCCAGGCTGGACAGGCAACCCAGTGGGGACCCCCACCCTGATCGAGGACACCCTTCAGGGAAAACCAGCCAGCTCCCACCCATGCACCAGGCCTTTATTTATATAGTAAAAGGGTAATATGCCTCCAGGCACCGGGATCAGCATGACAGGGGGCAGCGCCCAAACCCCCTGATCACCCTGTGGCTCTGTGTGTGACAGGGGGCGGGGCCATAACCTCCCTATCAGCCCTGCTCTGTTCCTGACAGGGGAAGGTGCCCCAACACCCTGAACGGCCCTGCTCTGTGCCTGATAGGGGGGAGCTCCCCAACCCCCTGATCGCCCTGCGGCTCTGTGTGTGACAGAGTGCGGCGCCCCAACCCCCCCACCCCACGGGCTCTGCTCTGTGTGTGACAGGGTAGAGCCATAACCTCCCCATCGGCCCTGCCCTGAGTGTGTGAGTGGCGGTGCCCCAACCCCCTGATCAGCCCTGCTCTGTGGGTGATAGAGGGTGACGCCCCAACCCCCTGATGAGCTCTTCTCTGTGCGTGACAGGGGGCAGCGCTCCAACCCCCTGATTGGCCCTGCTCTGTGCGTGACAGGGGGTGGCCCCACAACCTCCCCATCGACCCTGCCTTGAGTGTGACAAGGGGCGGTGCCCCAACCCCCCAATCAGCCCTACCCTGAGCATGACTGAGGGTGGCATTGCAACCTCCCAATCTGCCCTGCTCTGTGCATGACAGGGGGCGGCGCCCCAATTCCCCAATCGGCCCTGCTCTGAGCCCAACCAGGGGCTGCACCTAGGGATTGGGCCTGCCCTCTGCCACCCGGGAGCAGGCCTAAGCCAGCAGGTCGTTATCTCCCAAGGGTCCCAGACTGCGAGAGGGCACAGGCCGGGCTGAGGGACGCCCCTGTACCTAGCGAGTGCACAAATTTTTCTGCCCTGGGCCTCTAGTATGATAAATAATAATAAATCTTCACTAAAGCATACTGTAGTGAAACCAATGCATACACTGGGCATCTTGAAACTTTAAAGAGAAATAAGAAAATGAGAGATATCTTAATAGCAGGTAAAGAAAAAAACAAAGGCAGATTACCTACCAAAAAATGTCCATTAGGCAAAATAACTGATTTATCAATAGTAACCATGGAAGCCAAAAAATAATGGTAGCATTTCTCCAAAGTGATCACATAAAATAACTATTAATCCAGAATTATATGCTCAGAAAAGTATCTATGAAAAAGAAAAAAAAATCAAGTCAAACTCTTTTCAGACAAGTTAAAGGAGACTATTTACTATTCGTAGATCTTACTCAAAGAATGTCTAAATACTGCACTATAGGAGAAAGAAAAATAATTTCTTAAGAAAAATCTGAGATGTGAAAAGGAATGGTGAGTAAAGTGAATTGCAAATATATGAACAATTGTGATAAAATACTGCCTCTATACACAATATTAAAATGTCTAATTTATGTCATAAAAATAAGAGAGAAAATCATGAGTTAAAATATTTTAGTACCTTTATGTGTTTTGGAGGAGCGGAAGATATGAAAAAAATTTGTATTTTGTGAGGCGAAACATCTTTGATTAAATATTAATAAAAATACTTAAAAGAAATAGGATATATCTTCCAAAATGATAGAAAAGTTGAATTTCAGGGGAAATCACCTTAATCAATACAAAATAAATTAAGGTATCAGAACATACTAGTAATTCCTAAATTAGATGAATAAACAGGCTATAACAGAGTTGAACAATGCACACATTTCTTTTTAACTTTAGCAAATGTTCCCCCCCTAAGTATCCAAAGAATGTCATGAAAACTGATCAAATGTTAATAGCTATCAAAGAATCATTTTCATACAGCTCATTTACCCAATTAGCCAGAAATAATTGCCCATGTATTTGGAGATTAAAAATAAGATAGAAAAATATAAAAAGTAAGCATATAGAAATTTAAGTAAAAATGTAGTGCCTTTTATATTTAGACTAGAGGCCCGGTGCACAAAAATTTGTGCACTCAGAGGGGAGGGGGGTCCCCTCAGCCCGGCCTGTGCCCTCTCGCAGTCTGGGACCCCTCGGGAGATAACGACCTGCTGCCTTAGGCCTGCTCCTGGGTGGCAGAGGGCAGGCCCAATCCCTAGGTGCAGCCCCTGGTCGGGCTCAGAGCAGGGCCGATTGGGGAGTTGGGGCGCTGCCCCCTGTCATGCACAGAGCAGGGCCTATCAGGAGGTTGTGATGCCACCCTCAGTCACGCTCAGGGTAGGGCCGATTGGCGGGTTGTGGCACCGCCCCCTGTCACACTCAAGGCAGGGTCGATGGGGAGGTTGTGGGGCCACCCCCTGTCACCCACAGAGCAGGGCTGATCAGGGGATTGGGGCACTGCCACTGTCACACTCAGGGCAGGGCCGATGGGGAGGTTATGGCTCTACCCCGTCACACACAGAGCAGGGAGTGGGGGGGGTAGGGGCACCACCCTCTATCACCCACAGAGCATGGCTGATCAGGGGGTTGGGGTGCCGCCACTCTCATACTCAGGTCAGGGCCGATGGGGAGGTTATGGCTCTACCCCGTCACACACAGAGCAGAGCCAGTGGCGGCGGGGGAGGGGGGGGCTTGGGGCGCCACACCCTGTCACACACAGAGCAGGGCCGATCAGGGGGTTGGGGAGCTCCCCCCTATCAGGCACAGAGCAGGGCTGATCAGGGGGTTTGGGTGCCTTCCCCTGTCCTGAACAGAGCAGGGCAGATAGGGAGGTTGTGGTCCCGCCCCCTGTCACATACAGAGCCGCAGGGTGATCAGGGGGTTTGGGCGCTGCCCCCTGTCACACTGATCCCAGTGCCAGTACCCAGTGCCAGGAGGCCTCGTGGGTCCGCTGTTCCTGGTGCTGGGAGGCATATTACCCTTTTACTATATAGGATAGAGGCCTGGTGCACCAGTGTGGGCCGGCTGGTTTTCCCTGTAGGGTGTCCTGGATCAGGGTGGGGGTCCCCACTGAGGTGCCTGGCCAGCCTGGATGAGGGGATGATGGCTGTTTGCAGCTGGTGACACTCCTTTCAGGGTGTGGGTCCCCACTGGGGTGCCTGGCCAGCCTGGGTGAGTGGCTGAGGGCTGTTTGCAGCTGGTCACACACCCTTCAGGGTGGGGGTCCCCACTGGGGTGCCTGGCCAATCTGGGTGAGGGGCTGAGGGCTGTTTTCAGGCTGGCAGGTGACTGAAGCTCCCAACTGCTCCTTTTTTTCTTTTCTTTTTTATTCTCGGCCAGCTTTAGCTCTGGCTCCAGCTCTGAGTCCTCTGCTGCTGAAAGCAGGTATCTGGTTTGTTTGGGTTCTATATTCGAAACACTGTATCAACTCCAGCTCTGAGATCCAGGCTGGCTGAAAGCAGGTTTCTGGAGTTTTGTTTAGCTTCTATATTTGTAACTATGTTTCAAAGTGCAAGCTCAGAGGCTGGCAAGGCAGGCGGGGAACATTGGTTTCCTCCGTCACTGAAGCAAGCAAGCCTCATGTTAGTTCTAAGCTGCCTGGCTGCCCGCCGTCATCTTGGCTGGCAGTTAATTTGCATATCTCCCTGATTAGCCAATGGGAAGGGTAGCGGTCGTACACTAATTACCATGTTTCTATTTTATTAGATAGGATAAATACATACTTAATATCAATTGAATGATATTAACACAATTTAAATATATGAGTTATCTTATAAAGTTAATAACATCACCTTTTAAATATGCATCAGTACTTCCCTGTTGAAGATAAATCAACAGAGGCTTTTCACCCATTGGATACAATGATTAGCATAGGAATAGGATTTTAGACTTCTTGATTTTCTATATTGTGTTCTGTATCATAAAAACTTCTTTTACCCATACTTCTCCTCACATACTCAGAAAAATCTCATCGTCTATTCTTCTTCCTCGATCTCAGTAATCCGTTGCTTTTTGCAAATGTAGCCATTAATTTAGGCTGATTAAAATAAATCTTCACATCTCTATTCACACATCAACAGCTGGGCTTAGCAGGGAGGGTGTGGGTCCTGAGACAGACAGAGCAGGTCCCAATTCAAGCTCTGCTGGCTTTCTTGAACATGGACAAGTTATTCACATGTTACATAAGAAATGTCCAAACCTGTAGAGAATTTTCATGAGTTTATTTGAGCCAAACCAATGACATTACCAGAGAACAAGATCTCAGATGCTCTGAAGAATAACAGTTTTGTAGCTTCTTTCATGCATTTGAAATTAAGGAGGGAAAGTAAGGAAGATTAGATTGATGTGGGACACAGTAAGATGGGGGTTGAATTGTAGGACAGTTAACAAGTTTATGTAATCTCTTGAGTGTCAATACCCACTTTGAGGGCTATTACTTTGTGTACTTCAAAAGTGTGTTACCCTAAATGCACAAGAATAATAGACAGACTGGCTTAAAACCTTTAGGTAAAGAAGCTATATGCCTGAGCAAGGACTACCCACCATGACCTGACAGGTTAGAAATTTAGTTTCTCCATTATGTAAGAGAAACATTAACACTTACTTTGCAGGGTTTTTGAAGATTAAAATTCTGTAATTAGAGCACCAGATTCATAGTAGGATCCTGTTAAATATTTCATATTATGAAAAGTTAAAAATAACAAAGGGGATCTAATCTTAAATTTGCTGTCATTTCTGATTGGATATGTCACACTTGCAATTACCTAAATTTCTAAACCCAAGTATTCTTTATTTCTAAAATAAGGATATCACTCTAACTATTGTGATAAGGATAAATGAGATACTATGCAGGACAAATTGCAGTCAGTATTGCTGTTGCTTTATTTTGTGTTATTTCCATTAGTTAAAAAAGGACTTGACAACCAAACTGATGAAAACTTGTATTGATAAAATTGCAGGAGTTGTGATGATTGAAAAAGGTAATAAATTTATTTCTATTTAGGAAAAAAATAACTTGTAAAACCAGCTCATTAGACTAAATTAATGGGAGAAAATCTATCTTTTTTAATGAACTTGAACATGGATAACTTGAAGTGTTGCTCATCACTCCTTCTCAGTACAGTCATTCAGCATGAATTGATAATTTCCAGACATAAGCCATTGCACCAGAAAAAAGCTTTTTAAATGTATCACTGTCAGTGCTTTTAAACTGCCTATATTAATTACTATGAACACAAGAATGCAACTCTAAATGCCCTCAAAATAATACTTATAGATTTGATAGAATATCCTGGAATATCTCTTATTATCTTTTTGATCAATCCTAAATTAATTTTATTTGGTTCAAGAGCTTATTTGGGTGGAAGAGTCTTTGTTAAAAACAACAGTCTCTAACAGTAATTTGGGGCTAAATTCTTGGTTAATCATAACCAGTGTGGGCCAAATCTGTTTGTGTGCATGCTTTCATAAATAACATTTTTTAAAATAAAGTTTTATTGAAGCACTGTTATAGCCCTTTTTCTTAATTATTGTTGGTGGCTGCTTTTGTGCTAAAGCAACTGATAGAACTGTTTCACTCTCTGGTACTACTAGTAATTATATTGACTATCTTGCCTTTCACAGAAAGAGTTTTCCCACCCCTGCCCCAAGATTAAAATGAGTGAAAAGATGTATTATTATAATGTTTAAAAATGCTATGTTTACTTTCTCCCCTCTCTACTACACCTAGAAGAATATTTGAAATAAATTTGATGATGTTATCTACTTGTATTATATAATTTATAAGTTTTTAAACTATAAAGAGGCATTGTTTTCTACTTTGTTTAAGTATAATTTTTTCACAGAAAAAAAGAACACATTTAAAAAATGTCACTCTTCCTTTTAATTGAGAGGATATTCTGTGAATTTTTTTCTTTCTGTTGTATACTATCATACATTTCTTTTTTTCTAAATTCATGTTTATTGTTGAAAGTATTATAGCTGACCCGCTCTTATCCTCCATGGGCCCCCTCCACTCCACTCCTGCTCCTTCCCCAGGCCTTCGCCATACTATTCTGTGTCAATGGGTTATACAAACCTATATAATAAAAGCCTAATATGCAAATCGACAAAATGGTGGAATGACTGGTGGAACAACCGGTCACTATGATGTGCACTGACCACCAGGGTTGTGAAATATTGGTAAAACCAATTAAATGATGGTACAAAATGATTTCATGTATTCTGTCTGGATTAGCACATTTCATATATCACTCACAAAAATGAAAGAGTAGAGATTTGTTGCTTAATGCAAGCTCTTGTTGGGAATGCACTATAAAATTAAACACTATAGTCAATTACTTTCAGTTTCACAAACAATCTTATTTATACTGCTATGTACTGTATTTGAACATAGAAAAGTCAGAAAAATGCCCAGCCAGTGTTGCTCAGGGTTGAGCATCGAACCGTGAACCAGGAGGTCACAGTTTATTCCCAGTCAGGGCATGTGCCTGGGTTTCTGTCTCAATCCCCAGCAGGGGGCATGCAGGAGGCAGCTGTCAGTGTGTTTCTCATTGATTTTCTATCTATCCCTCTCCCTCTCTTTCTAAAATAAATAAAAATACATATTTTTAAAAAAGAAAATATAATAATTTTGCATTTTAACAAGTAATTCATTAAAACTAAGAATATCCAGCCTGAGTGGACAATAGAAGTCTAAATTGTGTGAGTTGAATGATCACATTTCATGGCTCATTTATTAGGAAACGCAGGTTATGGTTTCACAGGCCTTCTAGGCTATGTTACTAATGAAGCAATTTGCTCTACGTCCAGTCCCATTTCATTTGCTGTCATCCAAGATTAAAGAATGCCGTGGAAGGGTCACTCTGGATTAGCACCTTGTCTTTGCAGAGATCCCCACTTAACAGAGAAGGAGTTTAATTTGCGTTCTGGGCGATGCCACAGGTAAAAGGTATTCAACAGGAGTAGTATTGTCTAAATGTTTCATTAAGCAGCTATCATTGAAGAAGACAAATGTGGAAACATCCCCCAAGTGAAACAATCTATTTATGTGGCTCTGAAAGTTACTTAACACAGGACTAGAAATACATCAAAGCAATCTCCAGAGAGGAGGAAAGCAAATCAAGCAAACAAATAGAAAATAATAATAAGAAACAAGTAAACCTGGGAGTTTTAAAAGAACATTTAATATTTAAGGAAAAAGAGCTGTGGTATATCAACTCATCTGTTTCCCACAGCTTCACCTGAGGAGTTCTTTTTAGTTGAGACAAAGTAATGGCAAAAACCTCTTATATATCTTCCTCTTCTTGCCTGTTTTATATAACCCAATATCTATTTTATATGTCTCTTTTAGAGTGAGATACTAAAAAAAGATAATAAATCACACAATGGCACCCACTTTGTAAGATGAGGCATTACCAACAACTGTCAGAAGCATGAAACTTTTTTTTAAAATATATATTTTTATTGATTTCAGAGAGGGAGAAAGAGATAGAAACATCAATAATGAGAGAGAGCCATCAATTGACTGCCTGCTACACACACCCTACTGGGGATTGAGCCCCCAACTGGGACATGTGCCCTGACTGGGAATCAAACTGTCATCCTGGCCCATAGGTCGTCGCTCAACCACTGAGCCATGCCGGCTGGGCATGAAGCATTTTTTTTTTAATGAAAGTTCTATTAAGTCATATTTTTGCCAGATAAATTCCTGGGGCTCTTGGGGTACTGCTGAAATAAGCATTTTCAGAAGCCTCCACAGGAGAAGGAGATGTGGTAAAAGGCCTTTTTGTGTGTGGAGTTGCATTCCTCGGGTTCCAAAGTCTCATTCCCTTAGTCCACTTCCAAAAAGGATGCAGCTGGGGTTCCAGGAGAGCCAAAAGGAGGGCCAGTGTCCAGAGCTTCATTCCATGTTGCAGCCAGTCCAGTTCAGCATCAGGCTAAAGTCTATTACCCCATTGTGTGTGGTCCCTGTGGTGAATGTGTGTGGTGAATGCAGGGGTTGAGCAAGCCCCCTGCTACAGGAGTCTGGCATGAAGAGTTAGGGAGAGAGCGAAGAGAGCTTGCTCCTTTGCCCAGGAGTTCAAATATTCAGATTTTTCGCCCTTGCAGTGGCCACCCCGATTATGGCCACTACTGGTTCTCAGGTGTGACTAACAGATTAGCACCTTTTCATGTCACCCAGACCTTATTGGGCATGCATCTATTATCTAGTCTTCCCTTCACTCCTTTCCTGTTAACTAATAAGCAGATTATTACAATATATCAGTGATTTACCTCTTCTTTAAAATAAATTTAGTATTGTGTATATTATGTATAGTCTCCTGAACAAAGAAGTGTATGTATGTGTGTGTAATATATATATATATATATATATATCACTGTTTTTAAAAATTAAAAGATAATATACTTGATGATGTTATTGGTGTTTCCTTCCACATTTTCAATTGACTCATCTTTTCAGCGTTATGAGAAATTTCACTTTAGAGCAATCTAATGAGCCATTCTGGTATTCAATGGTGAGAATAGGCTTACTTCTGGATTTCTTTTGGAAATTTCTGGCCAACACCTATGCAAGTTTTAGGTTTAACTTTCTCTATCTCACTAAGTTAGATTGCAATATCCAAAATTTTGTGGTTGTTGCTTTTTATTCTATGTGTCTTTGAAAGTCTGTGCCTTAAAACACACACACACACCGTAATTCTATTTTTAGCAAAGTTTTTATATTATATTACCTATCTTGGTAGCAGGTACAGATAATAAAACACAACAAACTGCAAAATAAATTCTTCAGTTGCCTCCTTTCAAATAAAACTAGACAAAAGAGAAGAGAGAAATTGAGACCTAAGAAAAATAGATTCATTTCTGCATGACAAATATATTACAGTTTTGACCCTGAATAATTTCTTATTCATATTGGTGTTTCTATATAATTTTGTAGTCAAATAATGTAAACATATGAGAATGCTGGATGAATTGAAATGCTGACCTAAATAGAGTGCAAAGGCAGAAACTTGAACTCTCACAATGCTGAATCAACACCATCTGGTGTGCTGGGCCAGATCAAGAAATATCAAAATGGGGAATCCATGCAGGCTTAAGAGAATAGCCTCATAAAAGTTTGTAAGCAGAACAATAGCTACTGGGGAAGGAGATTAAACAATGAGTGGAGATCACGGCAAGAAGTTTAGTGGGGCCCACTGGTGAACTGTAAGAGGCTGTTCTGAGAAAGGCTGGTATATGGAATCAGGGGGGCCCAATAATGGCTATAGGCAGATCCTCACCTTGGATGTATAATTCAGAATCTACAATTAAGGAAAGCTGCTGATTTTAGCATGGACTGGGAGCAAATGCTAGGAACATAAGCATTTGGAAACCTAATACTAGGGAACAGCTCCCATTCCGAAAAGGGAATGAAAAGATAAGGCACATTCTAATCCTGCGTCAATGTGGGTACATGCAGATTGGCCCAAAGGGACTGAAGTAATCAAACCAGGGACGCAGGCACTAAGGATGCAATAGAAAAATTAGGCAAGAAAAATAACAAAGTGAACACCCAGTGACAAGACAGCACAGGCATCCATTCAAGGACTATTGATAAGGTCTAATTTAATGCTAAACTAGTGAGCTACTGGCCTGAGCTGCTTAAAAACGGCTCATGACCAGCCAAAGAGACTCAGTTGGTTGAGCATCATTTTGTGCACTGAAAAGTTACTGGTTCGATTCCTGGCCAGGGTACATACCTGGGTTGCGGGTTTTATATCCCGGATTGGGGCACATATAGAAGGCAACCAATTGATATTTCTCTCTCACATTGATGTTTTCTCTCTCTCTCTCTCTCTCTCTCTCTCTCTCTCTCTCTCTCTCTCATTCTCGCTTTCGCTCTTATTCTCTCTTGCTCTCTCTCCCTTCTTCTCTGTAAGCATGTCCTTGGGTGAGGATTGAAAAAAAATGCTAAAAAAACAAAACAAGGTTCATCTTGGATTTTAAGGGGCTTAGTTAGTAGATATTACATAGAGTCAGTGGTGAAAATCATAGGAAAACTGAAGGTTAGATTAATGGAAATGATATATTTTTATTTACCTTGAAACATTTCTTATCTGTCCCTTTACCTACAATGTGTCACCTTAGTCATTATTATTTTTTAATTATTATTGATATCAGAGAGGAAAGGAGAGGGAGGGAGAGATAGAAACATCAATAATGAGAGAGAATCATTGATCAACTGCCTCCTGCATGCTTCCTACTGAGCCCGCAACCTGGGCATGTGCCCTGGCCGAGAATCAAACATGACCTCCCAGTTCATATGTTGATGCTCAACTACTGAGCCACACCAGCTGGGTACCTCAGTCATTATTATCCAAAGTTCCAAGAGAAAAAGAACCATATATTTGAGTTTATAATTACATTGTTCTCTGTCCCTTTCTACAAAATATAGGGCAGTAAGGTCTCAGGATCAGCAGGAGAAACCCTAAACTTGAACTCTCTCAGTCCTCAGAGAGCAAACAATTTCCAAAAGCAACCAGAAGTTTTGTGAGAAAATCAGATAACAAGGGGTAGAGAAGGGTTTCATCCTACTATCGTTTTAGGAAGAATGAAATAGGCTCAGTATATTCTTCTTCTTTTTTCTATGTATCATACTAGCTACCAAGTCTGTTTGTTTCTATCTTGAAAATGTACTTAATTACAGCCCTTCATTTCCATTTCTATTGTCATTTTCTTAATACCACCTTAGCATCTTTCTTACTTGCTATTTCAAGTAACTTGTCTTATCTCAGTATCTCTAATTCATCCTCACTCTGGCATGAGAGCTATCTGTCTGAAAGTTAAATATAGCTGTGTTGTTATTGCAATGCTAAAGATATTTCAGGGGCTTACAGCACAATAAATCTAAATTCCACTGCAGGACATATGGGATATTTTAAAATCTGTTTCATATCTACCTTTCTAAACTTCCCCAACACCCTCTAGCTCTTTATCTCTAAACTTACACGACTGTCCCTTGCTCTTGAAAACCTGCAAGGCTTTTCATCTTCTAGCTCCTCTGTTTTATGCTTTGGCCATCACTTGCCATCAAGAATCAGAAAACATACTTTCTTCTAAAGGAAAGAGTTGGGAGGGAAGAGAAGGGAACCCTTCTACTTAATACACTTTGGTGAGAAGAAACATTTGTTTTTCTTTGTATTATTGTTGTTGATTTTGTGTCTGCTTTTGTTTATTGTTATTGTCATCATCATCATCATCATCATCCTCATCTTTACTTTTGCCAGCAAAACTCTTCAAAAAGGAAAGATGTTCTAAACTCTGGGAAAGATGCCTTTTAAATGTGTCTCTTTTACAATGAAGTCATTCAATGTTTTACCACATTCTTCCATTTAAAACTCTATTTTTTTTTAAATCATAGCAGTTTAAAATAAAAACTTAGATAAAATATGGCACACATAAAATCTAAAACAGAATGTCACCAGGGTCTAAATTCCCTACACCCCATTCAGATGGATGGTTGAATGAAAAATTACCGCAATGAATAAACTCAAAGTAAAACCAATGACATAAAAGAATATTGAGTTAATTAGCAATCCCTGGGGAAACAAGAGAATTATGTTGAAGCGGAAGGATGAAAGATGAGCACAGACAGGTTGTTATGCAAACGATGACCTTTATTGATCTACAACCTAAGATACGCACAATATATTATATATTTTATGTGATATATAAAGAAAGGAAACAGATATATTTGAAAGGAACTATCTAGAGACAGGATTTTAAGCACAGTTGCCTGGAGGAGAAAAAAATCTCTGATGAATTTCATTGGCTGTGTGGCTCTTTGCCTATGAAGACATAACTGAGTCCCAGAAAGGAATACAAATATAAGAGCCCCTGAGCTACAACAGTGCCTATAAGCAGTGGAGACCCCTGAACACTAGGCTCGTCCCTTGGTCAGGTCAAAGAGCAAATAGGCTGGTTTTCCTAGAGCCCATGATTGGGTTGGGGTGGTGGGACCAGATAATTCTACCTTACCCCTGTTCCTTTCCTAACTAGCTCGTTATACTAGAATGATGAAATGCCTTTATTACATTTATTTTCCAAATGATGTCCCTCAAGGGGTGTGGGATGCAGGGCAACTCAGCAAGATCCACTCAGCCTAATCTTATTTGAAAGGAAACCTCATCATTGGCATCTTTCATTGCCACTTTGTGATATTGTTAAAGGCAAATATTTTAAAACTGAATGTTAATGCTGTTCATTAAAGTTCTTAACCATACGCAGCATGTACATCCCTTTTCTTCTCAGTAAAATATTTATCCTTGAATAATTTGAATAACGGTACAGTTGATGCATTGTAATCTAACAAAATTAAATACATTTATAAAATAGAAATAGCACAGTGACTAAGAGGCAGTCTTAAATGTCACACACACCTGAGTTCAAATTCCAACTATGATGCTTATTACCTATGTCACTTGGGGAACATTATATTTATGTAAACTTTTAGAGTCATATGTAATAAAACATTTCTATTGTTATTTGAAATTGAAACTGGATCCAGTTAACTTAAGGAAAATGTGTGGATTTATTTTTATTACAGTTTACTTTTAATATTATTTTGTATAAATTTAAGGTGTATAACACAGTGTCAGACCATCAGGCACTTCACAAAGTGCTCCACCCAGAATTTCCAGTATTCACCTGGCACCATACTAGTTATTACAATATTATCACTATATTCCCTATGTTGTACTTTGCATGCTCATGAATATTTTGTAACTACCAATTTTTACTTCTTAATCCCTTCACCCAGTCCTTCAAACCTCCCTCCATTCCCCTTCCCCAGCAGCAACCATCAATCTGTTAGCTGTATCTATACGTCTGTTTCTGTTTTGTTTTATTCATTAGATTCAACATATAAGTGAAATCATAGGATATTTGTCTTTCTCTGACTTATTTCACTTAGCATAATACCCTCAAGGTTTATCCATGCTGTCACAAATGGTAAGATTTTTTTTTTATTACCAAGTAATATTCCATTGTGTATGTGTACCACAGCTTTTTTTTGGGTCCATTCTTCTATTGATAGGCCTTGGGTTACTTCCACATCTTTCCTATTATAAATAACATTGCAAAAAAGATAAGGGAGCTCATATTCTTTTGAATTAGTGTTTGGGGTTTCTTTGAATATATAATGAGAAATAGAACTGCTGGGTCATAAGGTAATTCCATTTTTAATTTTTTAGGACCTTCCATACTGTCAGGAAAATGAGAATTCACTACTTGGATGCTAGGAATACCTCAGGAAGGAATAGAAGGTTGATGAGCAAGACTTGTAGCAAGTATCACGTAGGCAGCTCTAGAAGATCCGGAGGCAGCTGAACCATCTTGGAAGTTTCCTGGAAGGACACCTGGGCACTGTATCTGGAATCAGTGAACTCCCTTGAGAAAAGATTCTGACAATGTGTTAAGTTAAAGACCATGTCTTCATTAGGGGGCATTGACAAAAATGGTCAGAGGAGAGTAGGCCTTATGAACCATTCTTCTTCTGTAGAATGAGGCAGACTCCTGAATTTAGCCTCCTGCCAAGGCTGGAAATTTAGCCTTCCTTTCCATGGAAGCTGGAAAGAAAAAAAAAATTAAATAATATTAACTGCATCAAAGGGTCAATAGATTGTTTAGTAAGATGACATACAATTTTGCATATGTACTTAGATAGAATGGTATATTTTAGTTGCATCAGAATTGTAAAATAGGCTCATCAGTTGAGTTATAATCTGGGAGAATTTCTTCGCATTCTAAGAAGATCCTCCTTTAGGACTTGCATGAAGGTTAAGGGTGACCATCATGCAGAGAATGGTGTTGAAGCCCTGTTCAGGTCCAGCCCTCAGTTGTGAGAGTCAGCTGCTATCTGCTCATGGCTACCCCTTCTTCTCCAGACAATACCCCTCAAACAACTGGGACCAACTTCCTGGGAGGTTGTTACCGGTCCTGCTGCCTACTCCACCTTCATTCCCTCCTGCCCATAGAGGTACATGAAGACAAGAATGGATGGACTGATAAGGGGTTAAAAAGACGAATCTCTTTTCTTTCAGAAAGAGGCAATGTTGCATTGTGACTTACCCGCCCAGCACTTCTATGGATTAGGCCCATTTCTCGCACTCAATACGTTTTGTGCTCCCAAATCTCTCAGGTTCTGCTTCTCAAGGAAGAACCTGAGGCACATTTTCCTCCCACTTTATATGCAGAAGGAGAAGTCATCAATGATATTGCCCATATAAAATAGTAAGGACAGATTTCCTCCCACCTTTCTGCATTTCTGCTTTGGAAACAGATTCAATTAAAAAAAACAAAACAGAACCAAGAGTCAACTAGGAAATTTGTAACAAACATGAATGAGCAGATGAACTTATATCAAGAGACCTGGGATTTCAGAAGTAAATCAAGATCTACACAGAAGAATAGGAAAAGACCTAAAATGTACCCTGAAGTCTAAAAGCCCTTAAACAGGGTATTCAAAACATGAGGAGCTGTTTCCACTTGTTACTACATTAGCAAGGATGGTCGGGCCCCGACTAATTTAGTGTAGCTGAGAAAGGAGTCACAATGGGTCCCCAAGAAGCAGCCTAGAATCTATTGAGAAGCATGTGTTTAAAGCTGCTCATAGAAATTAGAAAGTCTTCTCTAAGACTTGGGCAGTTGTTCTAAAAATTTGGCTTTCAGAGAGAATTGCCAGGAAGATTAAATAGAATACTCAAATAGCTGTAGGATGAGTTTTAAGATGACCCAGTTCATATGAGTGGGGATGTGAGTGTCCCTGGAGAACATGTCTGAGAGATTTATGGAATTAGGTCTCCAGGAAGGCACAAGGAGGATAAGACACATTAAAAATGAAACTGTCACCTGTATAGTATTTCTGTCCAAAGTGTTTAATTTGTAGCCAACCACGAAGAAACAAATAAACAATAAATAAATAAATAAAAGACAAAAAGGCCTGAAAACCCCCCTAGATTAAAAGCAACTAGAGAGACGTGACAATGAAATGCAAGGTTTGATCCTTGACTGGATCCTGAATTGACAACACAAATAAACAAAAAAAAAAATGACAGCTCTAAAGGATACTCTTGGGACATATGAAGAACATTGAATGTGATGTATGTTAAATGATAGCATAAAATAAATATTCATTCTAATATGGATTTTTGAAGTTCCTTTTTCCTGAAAGACAAATATTGAAGTATTTAGATGTAAAGTCCCATTATGCTTGCAAATAACACTCAAACATATCAGCAAAGAACAGCAACACAAACATACATACAGAAAGGAAAAAAAATATAAGGATGTTTATTGTTCTATTCTTTTTATATCTTGCATGTCTCAAACCTAGCAACATTAAATGAGTGAAAATGCGTTGGTTATAAGAGGTGGTCTGAGGGGAGGATAGCTTCAGAGGTCTGTTTTCCATTCCGAAGGGAAAGGTGAAAAGGGCTGACATGAACCATGGTTGCTTCTGCCAGTCCAAGAACATTGTGATTTCATGTATTTTATTATGGGAGACACCTAAGGAAGATGTTAGCAAAAGAAAGGTCTGGGCCAGGAAACAAACAAAAAATTAATATAAAGAATGGACATTCAAATACAACAAATGGCACTAGCCCACTATGAGGTACAGCCAGAAAAGAGCAACAGTTGATTCTTTCTTAAAAAGATCAGAAAAAAAGGAAACTGATAGAAATAGATCCCAGTGGCACAGGAGGTGATGGGTACAGACACAGGTCTTGGGCAGAGTTCAGGCTAATTTATTAGACCTCACTAGGCCCCTAGTATTACAGCTTTCAAAAAACATGAGAACAGCTTCAGTTATTGAATATAAGACTGTGAATCCTTCAGTTACAGGAACATGAATGTGGGCAAACAGGGATCTCTGGGCTAGGAGGCAATGGCAGTGGCAGAGAGAGTGCAGGACACAATTGTCATCCTTCAAGAGGGAGTGTTCTATGGAAATTGAGCATCATAAGAAATTTAGGACAGATGATGTTTGACCTTTACTCTCTTTGGACTTTAATGTGGGGATTTCAAACATTTTTTTAAAAAATTTAACTTATAAGAAATATCCTATCTAATAAAAGAGTAATATGGAAATTGACCATCACTCCAACACACAAGATGGCCTCCCCCATGTGGACACAAGATGGCCTGAAGGGGAGGGCAGTTGTAGGTGATCAGGCCAGCAGGGGAGGGCAGTTGGGAGGGACCAGGCCTGCAGGAGAGGGCAGTTGGGGGGATCAGACCTGTAGGGAAGGGCAGTTGCGGGGGACTGGGCCAGCAGAGGAATGCAGTTAGGGGTGACCAGGCCAGCAGGGGAGGGAAGTTAGGGGTGACCAGACTGGCAGGGGAGGGAAGTTAGGGGCAATTGGGCCAGCAGGGGAGCAGTTAGGCATTGATCAGACTGGCAATGGAGTGGTTAGGGGGTGATCAGGCTGGCAGGCAGAAGTGGTTAGAGGCAATCAGGCAGTCAGCAGAGCTGTTGGGAACCAGCAGTCCTGGATTGTGAGAATGTCTGACTGCCCTCAAGGGGTCCCAGATTGGAGAGGGTACAGGCTGGGCTGAGTGACACCCCCTGCCCATGCACGAATTTTGTACACCGGGTTTATAATAGGAAATAATTTGGAGAGCTATCATTTCTTCTTTAGAATTATTAACAGTAGAGCTTTATTTTTAATTTAAGACACCTATATGTTACATTGGTTGATATCTATATAATCATTTTGCCTAATCTGGTGAAATATATGGGACAAACAGATTGGGTATCCTCTTTGACAGAAAGAAGAATGGAGAGTAGATCTTTAATCTTCAGGTAAAGTATGGCTGTGGAATTCATGAATGTCCTGCTCTGACCAAGTTCAGAGCTTCATTAGCAAATAGTAACAGGCCGCTGCTGGTCACTGGAGCATACCCATATGGGAGCATGTTGTAATTAGGGGAGATTTTCTTTCCTATACAAAATCTTTAATGTTTAAAAGAAAGAAACATGTACTATATTAATTCCAACAGCTTTATCAGACGTGCCCACTAAATAAGTTGCACACACACTTGAGTACTTGGAAGGTTATTGCTCAGCTTTTGAACTGATCAAGTCAAGACAAAATGATCACTTTTCCTGCAAATGGACTCATGTTTAATATCCACACGCATGCTTATGTGGCACAGGCTGTGCAGGTGCTGTAGTTGAACCTTGCCTCACTATTAGAAAGCCAGTAAAATGCATGATTCTTGTGGCCACTTTCACTTCACAAAGTTGTGTTCATTGAATTGGAGCTTTCTGAATGGGCAGGCTGAACTACCCCTCCACTGCCACCCCTGGCCTCCACTCAGTTAAAAAAAATTGAAGGCAACCTGGAGAGTATTATGTTAAGCAAAATAAGCCAATCAGAAAAAGACTAATATCACATGATCTCACTCATATGTGGAATCTAATGAACTGATGAACAAAATAGATCCAGAGACATGGAAGCATGGAACAGATTGATGAATCTCATAGGGAAGGGGTTTCGGGGAGAGATTAACCAAAGAACATATGTCCATATATGCATAACCCATGGACACAGACAATAATGCAGTGAAGGCTTGGTGGGGGTGGTGGGAGCAGGTCAGAGAGGGTCAATGGGGGGGGGGGGAAAGGGGGTCATCTACAATGCTTTTAACTATAAAAATAAATTTTAACAATATGAAGGCAGTCAGTCAGTAGTAAAATAAATGTCAGTAGCTTGTTTCTGCCAGATTATACAGAAGTCCTGTCTCAGGGGTTGTCCACTTGTAAGATTCTTTTGCTTCTTTTGGCTGCTTGCTTTTGATGAATTTGCTGTGATCGTAGGGTGTTCAAATATTTCTCCCAGCATCAGCCGTTGGCTGGATTATGCTTCAACAGTCTTGAAATTAGGTCCTTGGCCCCCTCGTTTGCACAGTCACATCTTCCATGATATTTTGTAGAAATCTGTAAGCAACCCAAACTTTCTGATCATAATCACACTGGCCTCAGAACTTTGCCTGCATTTTTATAGGTTTTTATTTTGTTCTTGCTTGCAGTTTGTAAAATTTCACCAAATGATCTCTGATGTTATGAAAATAGCTGAGTCATAGTGGAAAAGAAAATGACATGAGCCCTCAAAATCAGCATGGCAGAGAAAACACCGTGCAGCCCTGGTGAGAGATTAGCTTTATAGCAGAAGGGCTTTTCATCCCGTTTTTCTTCCGAATTAAAATTTTGGTATACTCATATCACCGTTAGGTAATAGATTTTTATCCTGTCTAGAGTGAGAAAGCAGAGATAATGGGAAAAACAACAGGGTTCAGATTAATAGGAGATGACAACTTGACCACACAGGGGGTGGCAGCCCTGCCCGCTCCAGGGCTCAGTGGCTGTGACAGGCAGTTACATCAGAGCGGACCAGATGTAATGGGAGGCAGCAGCCACTCACTGACTGCTTCCTGGCTCCGCCATGGCTCCTATCATTCACAGTGTTTGCAGAGACAAATAAACTCAAGTGTGTTTTTTAAATGAATGAAGTTATGCTAGAAAAAAAATGTCATGGTACCGGGGAAAATAGCAGTTCTAATGGGAAAAAATGAAAACATTCTCCCCAGCTCACAGTAGAGTAGAGCAAATGAAACATTTTAAGCAATTTTAACGGCAGATTTTAATTTTTTTGCACGGTGTCATAGAATTTGAAGTGAGTTTTAGAAGTCACTTGACATATCCAGCATAGAAAACATTGCTCACTCTTCTGTACACTCAGCAATTAGACTATTTTTTCCCTTCTGGAGTTTTGCTCTTCTCATTTCTACCCTGATATAAAAGTAAAAAAATAGAAAATATATACCGATAAAATAATTCTTTACTAATATATCAATTTAATTTTTAAAATATAAAGCTGTTTCTCTGTAGAGAGATAAACTGACTATTGTAGCTATAATTGTAATCACCTGCATAAATTTAACTGCATAACAGTTAATATTAATTCTTACACATACTCTCTTCCAGAATGTCTGTGTACTCATGTTCAAAGTGGAGAATGAATTTAATAAGACAGTTGTTTAGCAGCTCATCCTCCAAATAATTTACTATTTTACCCCATACACATGGACACATACCATCTTCAAACCACATACTCTCAATTGCAAACTTAAGTCAACCTCTTTAAATTAAATACTGAATGCTTGAATAATATTCATAAATTTAAATATTGTGAACATACACATAATTCAAATATAGAAATGGAAAATAAAGACTGTCATGTAATACCAGTAGCTGGCTTTATCACTTGATCACTTGAACTGAAATCTAAGAAAAAAATAGTCTCAAAATGCTATGCATACAACATGAAAGGTAGACAATGTTAAGATGCAAAAGCATTAGACATGTGCATTCAGAACTGATCCACTAGCACGTGTCACCATTCCAAATTTTTGTGGCTTTGAAGCAGATGTTTCTGAATATTTATTTATCTAGACATTTAATATAATAAAGTGAGAATACAGAAACATGTACTTGAATGCATCAATCTTCAAATGTGCAACTTTATGGTAAAAAAGCACTTAAATAATTCTACCCAAATTTATTTTGCTAAATGAATATTATTATGAGAGTATGGGATTTGGAATTTAAGTTTGTCAATTTAGAAAATGCCCATATTATTACTTCACAGTCACAATTACTTTTTAATCAGAGTTTATTTATTTGACAATTTGAGCACTCCTGTCATCATCAAAATAGATTTCAATTCATTTTCAAGTGCTTTCAGAGAATGAACATAAAGCACTTTTAAAGATATTGAAAAGACTGCATAAAATTTTTTAATACTATTTTAAAAGTGAAAATCCAAACAAAAATATTTTGAATCATGACACTAACATGGTTATAATATGTTTTTGATTGTTTTAATACACATTCAAATGTACACATAACCATTAAACATAAATTATTTTGTGTATTAGGGATACTTCTCCTCAAACAAGAGACAAAAGATAAACAAACAAACAAATAAATAAAATGGGCTCTCCCCACCTGGAGAGCTCAGTTTAATAAAAGAAATGAAATCTAAGAAAATATCTGAGAGAATCAAGGAATATTTATAGTACAAAGTAAATATAAATGGAGGGTAATTGAAAATCATTTGGCAAAATTTAAGGAACACAGGATGTCTAAGCGGCTTTTGTTGGAATGAATTTTCCACATCTTGATGAACCTGAGCATCAGTTAGTTTTCAGTTTCCTGAATTATAGGAGACAGAGGTAAAAGCTTACAGTCCATTCAAGGTAGAGTCTTTTAGGGAACTTGCTGATATTAATCTAGGAATCCTAAAAGTACCTCATGGTAAGAATGAAAACACTCAAAAAAGAGAAAACTGCAGGAACCACTGTCTTGATGCTGACTCAGCAGTAGAAAGATTAAAAAAGCAAGCTGAGAGAAAATCCATAAAAAAGCCTCTGGATTTAGACACCCTAACCACAATACCTAGATGTTCCCAAATAACTTAAACCATGCATTTAGTTTAAATGAGTCTGTACTCAGCACAAGCAAATGCAGATATTCTTTTGAGGAATTCTCACTCTCGTACATTTCAAAGATTAAAATAAATAATTATCCAACGATTATTATTATTATATATGAAATTTAAAAAACTAAGAAGCCAAAGAAATAACATTCTCATGAGAATGAACCAGCAGGAAAAACATCAGATCTGCAAAAATTTTAGGTGTGAAAATGTAGTGCAACAATTATAAAATATTCTGATGCTATCCTATCTAATAATAGACAAACATGGTAATTGACCATACCTTCGCTACACCTACCATTGGCTAATCAGGACAACATGCAAATTAACCACCAACAAAGATGGTGGCTAATTTGCATACTGCAGGCAGGGTGGGACAACACAAGCTGCCAGCGCCAGCCACCATCCAGGCCCCCATGTGCGACCCCAGAAGCCGCCTGGCGATCCAATCCTGGGCTCTGGCTGCCCCCAGAAGCCCCAGAAGCCGCCTGATATGGCAGTAACTCTATCAGTAAGCACTCTGAAAGTCAATGGCATAAATGCACCAATTAAAAGACAGATTATGAGGGTGAATCAAAAGCAAAACCTACTTTAAATATAGACACCTATAGATTAAAAGTAAATGAATTAAGCTGCAGCCTCTTTTGCTCAGTAAATAGAGCATTAGCCCGTGGACTGAAGGGTCCCAGGTTCGATTCCAGTCAACGGCATGTACCTCAGTTGCTGGCTTGATCCCCAGTCCCTATCAGAGCATGTGCAGGAGGCAACCAATCAATGTGTCACTCCCTTTCCCTTCACTCTCTCTAAAATTCAATGGAAAAATATCCTTGGGTGAAGATTAACAAAAACAAAGTAAATGGATTAAGTAACATTAAAGAGATTATAAGAAAAATATATTCCAAATTTTGTTAGTTGTATAATGGTTATGTTTAAATTATTAACACCTAAGAAATTGGGTGAAGGGTACATATAATATGCTGTAGTATTTTATAGTTTTTTTTACATGTATGAGATTATTTAAAATTAAAAAATTAAAAATTAATAAAATATTAATTGAAATGTATCTGCATTACATGAAAAATCTCCTAATTGCTTCTAGCATAATTTAATAAATTGTGCTAAAATTTACAAGGGTTCAATTAAATAATATCTTAAATCTAAATGATATAATAGAAGATAAGTGCAGTTATAAGCACTTATCTGAAAATAAAATTTAAAGAAGGGATTAGCCAAAGAAAATATATGCACAACCCATGGACACAGACAACAGTATGGTGATGGTCAGAGAGAAGTGGGGGGCAAGAACTGGGTAGACGAGGCAAAAGGGGGGAAATAGGGACATCCTATATCTTATCTAATAAAAGAGAAACATGGTAATTAGCCATACCTCCGCTACCCTTCCCATTGGCTAATCAGGGCGATATGCAAATTAACTGCCAGCCAAGATGGCGGCCGGCAGCTTAAAGCGAACATGAGGCTTGCTTGCTTCAGAACGGAGGACTCCAACGTTCCACGCCTATTGCTGCCGGCCTCTGAGCTTGCAGTTTGAAACATTGTTACAAATATAGAAGCTAAACAAAACCCCAGAAACCTGCTTTCAGCCAGCCGGGATCTCAGAGCTGGAGTTGAAACAGTGTTTCGATTATAGAACCCAAACAAACCAGATACCTGCTTTCAGCAACAGAGGCCTAAGAGCTGGAGCCAAGCCTCAGAGCTAAACCTGGCCCAGAATAAAAAAGAAAAAAAGGAGTGGTTGGGAGCTTCAGTCACCCGCCAGCCTGAAAACAGCCCTCAGCCCCTCACCCAGACTGGCCAGGTACCCTAGTGGGGACCTCCACCCTGATCCAGGACACCCTTCAGGGCAAACCAGCCGGCCACCACCCATGCACTAGGCCTCCATTCTATATAGTAAAAGGGTAATATGCCTCCCAACACCGGATCAGTGGAGCCACGAGGCCTCCCGGCACCGGGATCAGTGTTACAGGGGGCAGCGCCCAAACCCCCTGATCGCCCTGCGGCTCTGTATGTGACAGGGGGCAGGGCCACAACCTCCCTATCGGCCCTGCTCTGTTCGTGACAGGGGAACGCACCCCAACCCCCTGATCAGCCCTGCTCTGTGCCTGATAGGGGGGAGCTCCCCAATCCCCTGATCGCCCTGCGGCTCTGTGTGTGACAGGGTGCGGCGCCCCAACCCCCTGATCGGCCCTGCTCTGTGTGTGACGGGGTAGAGCCATAACCTCCCCATCGACCCTGCCCTGAGTGTGACAGTGGCTGTGCCCCAACCCCCTGATTGGCCCTGCTCTGTGGGTGATAGAGGGTGGCGCCCCAACCGCCCCCCACTGGCCCTGCTCTGTGTGTGACGGGGTAGAGCCATGACCTCCCCATCGGCCCTGCCCTGAGTGTGACAGGGTGCGGCGCCCCAACTCCCTGATCGGCCCTGCTCTGTGTGTGACAGGGGGCGGTGACCTAACCCCCCAATCGGCCCTATACTGAGCGTGACTGAGGGTGGCATCGCAACCTCCCAATTGCCCTGCTCTGTGCATGACAGGGGCAGCACCCCAACTCCCCAATCAGCCCTGCTCTGAGCCCAACCAGGGGCTGCACTTAGGGATTGGGCCTGCCCTCTGCCACCTGGGAGCAGGCCTAAGCCAGCAGGTCGTTATCTCCCAAGGGGTCCCAGACTGCGAGAGGGCACAGGCAGGGCTGAGAGACACCCCCCCACACACAAATTTTTGTGCACCAGGCCTCTAGTAATAATAATAAAAGGCTAATATTAAAATTGACTGAACGGCAGAATGGCTGGTTGCTATGATGTGCACTGGCCACCAGGGGGCAGACGCTCAATGCAGGAGCTGCCCCCTGGTGGTCAGTGCACTTCCACATGAGGAGTGCCACTCAGCCAGACCCTGGCTCATGGCTGGCCAGCGCAGAGGTGGTGGCAGGAGACTCTCCCACCTCTGTGGCAGCACTAAGAATGTCCAACTAACAGTTTAGGCCGGATCCCTTGGGGGCCTAAGCCTTTAGTCGGACATCCCCTGAGAGCTCCCTGGCTGCCAGAAGGATGTCTGACTGCAAGCTTAGGCCTGATCCCCCAGGGAGTGGGCCTAAGTCAACAGGTGGACATCCCCCAAGGGGTCCTGGACTGCAAATGGGCACAGGCTGGGCTGATGAGACCCCCCCCCCTCCCCGTCCCCGCAAAGTGCACAAATTTTTGTGCACCGGGCCTCGAGTATAATAATAAGAAAGGTCGAGTTCTAAAATCTTTTAGGAAAAAATAAATTATTAGAAGATGAAGACAAACAAACAAAGGTACTTAGCAGGTTGGGTAAAAAACAAAATAAATTATCCAGTAATTAAAACAATTTATTTTAAGTATAAATTTCAAAAATTAATATTGAAATTGAATAATTGATTTCAGAATCAAAATAGACACAGCAAAAGAGAGAAATAGTAAACTTAGAAGCCAGGTGAGAAGACATTGTACAGAATGTATTACAGAAAGAAAAACATAGACAGAGTCTATGAGAGATTAAAAGACAAGAGCAGTAGTGAGAGACTGTTCAGCAAACATTTAATTTGTGTTCTAGAAGTATAAACAGAGGTGAATAGGAGAGGTAATATTTGAAGAGAAAAAGACTTAGAATTTTCCTTACTGATTAAAAACAATCTACAGATTTAAATAATTCAGTGAATCCCAAGCTGAATAAAGAACTATAAAAAAAAATAGGTACACTTTCAGTGAAATTGTATAAAACTATAGTCAAGAAAAAATATCTAAACAGAGGGGGGAAAAAAACCCACAATTATCTTCAAAGACTGCTGTTTAACTCACATAGAAAATAGAAGAGTGTGGAAATTATATTTTTAACATCCTGAAAAAGAATAATGACCAATCTAGATTTTTAAAGCGAAAATCATTTTTTGAGAAACAGAGTGAAACAGTTATATCCAGGTAACCTGGAAACTATAATCATAGTAATTAATAACACTTGCATACACACACAGATGGTCCCTGGCTTATGAAAATTTACCTAACAATTTAAAAAATTTATGATGGTGTAAAAATAATATGCATGCAGTAGAAAGTGGCTAGGCTAAGCTATGATTTTAGATAGGTTACCCCAATGTAAATTTAGGGCCATCTGTATACAAATCTATCACAATGCCTCACAATGATACTATGAGTAGCTACTTTAATTATCCGCAGTTTTCTAGATGTGGAACCAGAGCAAAAACTGTTCACTAATTTGTGAAAAGCCACATTATTAGTACAAGTCAGGATGGGATTTGAAGACACGCTGGCTTTGGAGTCTCTTAGCCTAACCAGTGAGGAAAACACAATGTTCTAGCCCAAGGCAGTCAGGCAGGAAGTTCTCTCTCTCTGGAGGAAATGTCAGGCCTTTGTTCATTTAAGCCTTCGATGGACTGGACGGGGCCCACCCACAGTAGAGAGGGTGATCTGCTTCACTTAGTCTATTGATTCAAATAGCAATCTCACCTAGAAACACCCTCACAGACACACCCCAAATAATGTTAGATCAAATATTTGAGCACCTCATGGCCCATTCAAATGGACACATAAAGAACTATCACAGGTCCCAAGTTACAAATTATTTTCTCCATAAAGCCTTCCTTGACTTCCCCAAACCAACTTAGGCATTTCTTACATGTTTTTATGGCATCCCCTTAATGCCCTTAATTTAAAGCACTTGTATTGTCTGGTATGAAACATCTTTGCATCTTGGACATTTACCACAGAATCTGGCACATAAGAGACACTATTAAATGCTACTTGAGCCCTAACCGGTTTGGTTCAGTGGATAGAGTGTCCGCCTGCAGACTGAAAGGTCCCAGGTTCGATTCCGGCCAAGGGCATGTACCTTGGTTGCGGGCACATCCCCAGTAGGAGGTGTGCAGGAGAGAGCTGATCAATGTTTCTAACTCTCTATCCCTCTCCCTTCCTCTCTGTAAAAAATCAGTAAAATATATTTTTTTAAAATGCTACTTGAATATATGCATGAATTACAGTGTATATAGTGCATATAATTAAAGTAAACCGTTGGAATTGAGAGGTCTGCCTTCTGTCATTAAAGTTATCAACACTAATAAAAGAGAAAAATGGTAATTGGCGTACAACGATACCCTTTTCATTGGCTAATCAGGGCTATATGCAAATTAACTGCCAAGATTGGCAGTTAACTGCCAACTAAGATTGGCAGTTAACTGCCAACAAGATGGCGGTTAATTTGCATATGTAGGCACAATGCAGGGAGGCAAAAGGGAAAGCAGGAAGAAGCCCCCTGCCACTGACAGTGATCGGAAACCCAGGGGGGAGCTAAGAGCTGGGGGGCAGGGCCGCCTTTGCCCTGCCCCCCAGCCATGATCGGAGAATCAGGTGCCTTTTCTGCCCTGGCCAGTGATAGCAGGAAGTAGGGGTGGAGCCAGCGATGGGAGCTGGGCACGGTCAAAGCTGGAAGTCCCAGGAGCTAGGGGTCCCTTGCCTGGGCCTAAAGCGGAGCCCACGATCGCGGGGCCGCTGCAGCTGTGGGTCCCCGCTGCCCGGGCTGGACGCCTAGGCCAGAGGCGTCCTGCAGGGGCAGGGGCGGAGCCCGCACAATCGCGGGGCCCCCCGCTGCCACTCCAGGTCCCTGCTGCCCGGGCCGGACGCCTAGGCCAGAGGCGTCAGGCCTGGGCAAGGGGCCGATCCTGCGATTGGAGGGTGATGGGGGTCAACGCCTGAGGGCTCCCAGTATGTGAGAGGGGGCAGGCTGGGCTGAGGGACACTCCGCCCCCACACACACCCAGTGCACGAATTTCGTGCACCGGGCCCCTAGTATTAAATAATGCCATTTATCTTTTTGCCTATGTAAAGTTGAAAAATAAAATATTTATATTCAAGCTATAATAGTTTAGGGATAGCATTGGCCTTCAATTGCTGCTTAATTTGACAATAGCTTCTGATGTCAGTTAGCAGTGGTATAGGGATAATATTAGGTTAAACTTATAAATAAAGATTACATTGTTAATAAGACCAATTTCAATTCAAAATACTACTTGGAAACTATTCTTAAAAAATGACAATAACACAATCACCTAGGATTGCACTAATGATGAAAAGAAAATTGTTAAAAAAGCAATTTAAAAGTGCTATTATATTGATAGCACATGTAATTGTATTAGTTTACTAATGCTGCCATAAAAAATTACAACACAGTATGTTACTTTAAAAAAACATAAATTTATTTTCAAATATTCTAGGAGCCCATGTGTCTGAAATAAAGGTGTTGTCATGGTTATTTTTTCTGAAATTTTTGAGTGAGAAACTGTTCCAGAACTGTATCCTGCCTTCTGGCGACTACAGTCAATCCTTAGCTGTTCTTGGCTTGTAGATGCTTCATTCCCATCTCTGCTGCCATTTTCACATCTCCTTTTCTATGTCTCTGTGTCCTCTCCTCTTTTCATAAGGGCACCAATTATTGAATTTAGGCCCTATTTTAAATATAGAATAATTTCATTTCACAATCTAGAGCTAACTGCATCTGCAAAGACTCTTTTCCACATAACGTTACATTCTGATGTTCCAAGAGGATATGAAATCTTGAGGGACAATATGCAACCCATTATAGCCATAATGTCTAATTTTTCATAATTTTGAAATTTTTATATATGAACGTATATTTTTAATATCTTGAAGTAACAGGAATAATCGTATATTTTTGAATAAAGCTCAAATAATGTATATATTTTGGTGGCTGCAATAGTGAACACATTCTTTTAAATAACCATTTGTGAAATATTATTATTTCATATTTTATTAATATTTCATATTTATTAATATTGCATAGTATGAGGATAATATTGACCACATATATAACCTGTAATTAATATATGTAGTTAAATAAAAATGATAGATTATCAATTACAGTTTCACATTAAGACTGAGTTCAAGAAACCTTTAAGTATAATATTACCAGAATTAAGATTGACGTGCAAATGGATTAACTTCATCCTATTTATATGTACCTATAATAGGTTTTTTTCTGTTGAGTTAGGTATTTATAAATATGTCAAATTTAATTCTACTTCCAAAAAAGTAAATAGCCAATAACAAATTTAAAAACTGTACCAGTAATAGTGTATAAAATAACACATGTTCTAAGATGTGTTTATCTGGGCACACCTGGGTATAGTGGTGAGTACAACATGAGTAGATGACCCAGAAATGTTAAGTAAGAGATATTTTCCTAGAAATACAGACTGAGATCATGTATTTTTGTCTTTGAATAAGTCACACTGCTTCTGTTATTAATCTCCTATCTCACATGTGTGCATTTGTAAAAATCATAATAATGTGCTTTCTTATTTATGCTTATTGAAGGGAAGTGTTGGAAAATATTATCTTCAGTATTTTCAACGTAGTGTAATTCACATTTGAAGCCTTTGCATCACTTGAAGAAATGACTTTTATTTCTAATAACAACAATAATAACAAATTTGGGAAGACAGAAAAGAAGGAAATTATTTCTTTTGATTTATAGATGCCATAATAAGCCAATTAAAATATCATAAAATGTTATGCTAATGCTATAAATATTTCCAGATATTATGCAAGGCATTTAAATTAATTAAATTAATTCAAAGTTAATTAACAATTTAACTTTTAAATTTTCTTATTTTACTGCTAATGAAAGATAATTCCCATAAATATTCTGGAAATGGGTTGGTACTGAAAATAGTGAATAGTAAAATCAAATAAATATTTGTAAGTTAACTTCACTTTCTAGAATGTATTCACCGTGTCATTAGTTTATTGAACAATGCAGACACATCTGGGGTTCCATAAAATAAATAGCTCTTTAATGGACTGCATATAACCACTTTCTAAACATGATTACAAAAATTAGTACAGATTTTTTTTCATTGAGAGATATTTTTAATCTAAATGTATTTCAAATCAGTGAGATCACTCAAAATATGTTCTTCAAGTAAAGTGGAATAAAAATAGAAATCAATATCAGAAGGAAATTTCAGAAATTTACAAGTATGTGGAAATTAAACAATACACTCGAAAGTAACCAATGGGTCAAAGATGAAAAACTAGAAAGTATTTGAGATGAATGAATGAATAGTATAATACATATTTGGACCAAAGAAGAGTTCTTTCCATAGATGTATACATGAATTTTGAGGATATTGTGCCTACAAGATAGCTATGAAAGATACTTGGGGGGAAAAAATCACAAAGTTTGAGGATGGTCAGCCTTCTTAGAGACAAATAATAAAGGAGATAATGTTTTCCAATGAAACATAAATCGTGTATTAAAATAAAAAGAAATCTTAAAGAATATTTTCATATTAATAGTGAGATTAAAAAGGCAAGTAAGTAATAAATATTGTAATGCAAGGACATGCAGACATTTAAAAAACAAATACAAAATCAAGAAAAAAATTAGTACATCTGTAAATTTTGAAATAAAATTTTTTTAAATGTGTTATCAATACTATTTATTGGACACACAAATAAATAGTATTGAATAGTATACTGATCAAATAAAAATATTCATAATACAACAAAGAATCCTATATAATAAAAGCCCAGTGACCAAATGGTGGAACAACCAGAACAATGGTTGACCAGTCACTATGACTCACACTGACCACCAGGGGGCAGATGCTCAATGCAGGAGCTGCCCCTTGGTGGTCAGTGCACTCCCACAGCCAGCCTCCTGTGGCCAGCCAACCTCACACAGTCCCTCCCTCCGGTGGCCAACCTCCTGGGGTCACTCCCTCAGCCAACCCCCCATCAGCCTTGATCTGGGGGGTGGGGCAGCTGGCCAACCCCCCACAATCCATCTCCCCAGCCGACCTGCCAACCTCCCGCAGTCCCTTCCCCCACAGGGTGGCCCTGATCACCCTGATCACCCACCAGGCAAAGAAACCTCACCCGTGCACAAATTCATGCACTGGGTATAGTGATTGTAATAAACATACCTACAACAACTTACCCTGTAAATATGAATTGAAAATGAAATCTCAAAGAATATACCAATAATATAAGAGTAGGTTGCAGATAGAGGTATAGGACATTTCTGCCTCTAATGAGCAAACCATGAAAACAGAGTCATATGTTTTACAGAATTGAAAATCTTAATTTCATATCCTAAGCCAATGGAGACAGATATAAGAATGGAAGTAGAAAACAGAATTAAAAGAAAACTGGGATGTAAATATTGCTAGAAAACATAGGATGCTTGATCCTCCATGTTCAGGAGAAAAGAGAAGCAGATATATAGTACATTCTGATAGTAAGTAAATAAGTTTAAGTGATGGTGGCTTCTGGGTACTGGTAACACAATGTTTGTTATTTTCCTCATTTATTCCTCTATCTTAATGTTTGCAAAAGTCATATGTAAAAAGAGACTTAAATAAATATTAAAACTAATGTGGAATCTGTCTTTTTCTCTTATAAAGGCACTTGACATTGGATTTAAGGTCCACCTGAATAATCCAGGATGATTTTATCTCATAATTCTTAACTTAATTACACTGCAAGACCCAGTGTCCAAAAAAAGTTTATATTCAAAGGTTTGGAGGTGTGAATGAATTTTTTTTGTTTGAGGGGTCGGGGGAGGGTGGAGCATTATTCAATTCACTACAGTTATCAACAACTCCTCCATTATATAATAACTAGAGGCCTGGTGCACAAAATTCATGCATGGGGAGTGTCCCTCAACCCAGCCTGTACCCTCTCCAATTTGGGACCCCTTGAGGGATGTCCAACTGCCTGGTTAGGCCCGATCCTGGTGGGATCAGGCCTAAATGGGCAGACATCCCTCTCACAAACCAGGACTGCTGGCTCCCAACTGCTCACCTGCCTGCCTGCCTGATTTCCCCTAACTACTTCTGCCTTCCAACCTTATCACCCCCTAACCACTCCCCTGCCAGCCTGATCGACACCTAACTGCTCCCCTGCTGGCCCAATTGGCCCTAACTGTCCTCCCCTGCAGGCCTAGTTCCCCCCAACTGCCCTCCCCTGCAGGCCTGGTTGCCCCTAACTGCCCTCCCCTGCAGGCCTGGGTCACCCCTAACTGCCCTCTCCTGCTGGCCATCTTGTGTCCAATGGTGGCGGCTATCTTTGACCACATGGTGGCCATCTTGTGTGTTGGAGTGATGGTCAATGCCGGGGTCCAGCCCCAGCGGGTCCAGGGGTTCCCAAAGGCGTAGACGGAGTCGGCGAAGAAGGAAGGACACGGAGACAGTGTTCAGTTGATCAGCAGCCTAGCCAGGATCTCTAGCCAGGATCTCCAGCCAAGTTCTGGTCTGGATCTCCAGAGAGGTTCTGCTTCGGATTTCCAGCGAGGTTCTGTAGCCATGTTCCCTCGCTAGGTTCTCCAGCCAGGTTCTGTCCAGGCTCTCCAGTCAGGTTCAGTGTCCAGGTTCCAGTCAGGTTCTCCTGCCAATCTCTGTAGTCAGGTTCAGTCCAGGATCCCTTGCCATGTTCTCCCGCTAGGCTCTGTCTCTAGGCTCCGAGGCCAGTCCCTCTCCAGGATTCTCCGGCATGCTCTCTCCAGCGAAGTTCTTCTGTCTCTAGGCTCCGTATAGGTTCTGTCTTCTTGATTCTGTTCTAAGTTCTGAGTGTTTCTGTCTTGTTACAACTGTATTTATACCAGTTGATTCAATCCTATCAATCTCTATTACAAAGGTTAGGGCGTTTCTTATCTCCATTCCAGGGAGAAAAGATTATGTAGTTTAAGCATGATTGTTCGTAGTTAAAGGGATTAATTACCCGCCTGGCACTTAGTTGAGGGGTTTTATTCCCTCCCTAACTTCAGGGGAAAATCCCTACCTGGGGATTCAACCTTTCTCGGAGAGGTGGCTTTGGTTAAAACACAGCACCAAGAAGGTGAGCAAACATATTAAGAACCGTATGCCATATATGCCAGGTCCCTTGAAACAGCAAGGATGGACCGGCTCCCGGCAGGTCAATTTGCATATTACTTTTTATTATATAGGATCATAATTGATTTGTTTCTTTAAATGCAATTGACCAGGCTTCCCAACCCTAACAAAGGTTATGTAAGCCAGGACTGTCCCATCACCTGATGTCACCCTTTTGGCCACAGTGATTGATGTGGCTTAAATCAGTCTCTATTTAGGGTTGCATTTCTATGTCATAAATAGCGAAAGGAGCTAATGCCTGAAAGGGTTAAAAAAAAGTAAAAAAAAACAAATAAATCCATTAAGTATTCCCAGTGTGTAGGCCTAGTTCCAAAACTCATTGCTGGTTTAAATAAACAGCTTTGCTTTGCCAATATTTTTTTTACTGAAATTTATTTTTAAGTTTTATAACATAGACATGCTCAATCTTTACTTATTATTATGATTAATGTATTAAATATACATAGCTGGACTTTTATATAGGAATGAGTGTCAGCATGGTTATAAAATTTGCAAATTGTTTTCTGCTTTAGGCAATAGTCTTTGATATTCAATTTAAAAATAAATGCTTTAGCTATTTCAACATAGGAACAATCTTATAAAAATAGAGTTTGATGGAACAAAAGGAAAAGTTAAAGTAAATCAATGTCACCACTGGAAAATGATCTATAGCATATGATTTAACTAAAACCAGGGCGTTTAACTTCACATTAGAATTTATATAAATACGATTACAGATAGAACAGAACAACAGATTATATAGTAAGCAGTAAAATAAAATAAGTCCATTTGCCTTTAAGGTTTTTCTGTGACTTATTGGTTGAAACTCATTGGAATCAAGGGGGTGGGGAGGAAATACCAGTCTAGGTATATGAAAATGATTCAATTGGAATATTTATTAGAATTAAAATAAATCTGAAGCCTAAGGAAATGTCATCGAATGAAATAACAGTAACTGCCTGTGGAATAGAGCATGTTTCACTCTGAAATACATATTTTGTAAGTTTCTCTTATCATTTCAATGGAAGTTAGCAAGAAATGTAAAGAACGAGAAAAGCTGGGAAGCATATATACTTACATCACTGTTCTTTCGAGTCTCCCATCAAGGAAAGTTAACTGTCATTGCAGTGGGAGCGTGGATTAATGTGTAACTTACTGTAACCTGACAGTCCCATCTATCTTCTACTGTCCTGCAAGCATGAGGCATGGGGAATGGAAGATTGCTTAGAAATGATGCAACTCACTCATGCCACAAAGAACTTATCCATACAGCATTTGACCAAAGCCCCAGGGCTTTTCTGGATTTAAGCTAGGGGAGAAAAATTAAATAAACTGGAGGATGACAAAGTGAAAGGCATGGAAATGAGAGGCCATATTTGATTTTGTGAGTTTTCCTTGTTGTTTCCATTTGATTAATCATGTTGACATTTGCCACCTCACTCTTTGGTATGTTTTAAAGAGAAAACAAAATTTATAAGCATAAAACCTAGAACTGAAGAGGAATTTATTTTTAAAGCTTATTTATTTATTTATTTATTTATTTATTTATTTATTTATTTTCTGGTGAGTCTAGTTAGCATTGAATGATAGGCTGAAAGGTGGTTTTTGCTTTTGTTTTTTTTGTTGTTGTTCATATTTGATGCTCATTTTTTCTCATCTGCTCTAGAAGATACTATTTAAAAAAAATAGTGTGAAGTAAGTTTCCTGGGCATAGGGATCTCGAAGCAGACACTGCACTGGTGATGGAAATAGAGACCTGGGTTTGCATTTTAACGAAACTGCACTTTTCAGGTGTGTAAGGACCTGGCTCCTGATCTTCCTTGAACATTTTAGATTTGAAAGGGCTACAGCCTTTCTGTAACCCTGGGACACTTAGTAAACAAATGTACTCAACACTGGTTCTGCTAGATTGAGTCATTCCCAGAAAGATTCTTGATGCAATCAATTCATTCCACAAGGACTTACTTCATTGAGACTATGTTTATTATATGGACTAGCCACAGTGGGAACAATAGAACAAAACAAAAAAGCAGAACAGAATGGACTTGCTTTGGAGAAGCCAAGACTGATTGGAATTATGGCATTTGGGTACAGGCCAGAGACTTCAAGGTGATCTTCAGCAGCATATTTATCATATATGTGAGACAATTGAATTTGACAGATATTAAAGCACATGCTCAGCATCATATGGTAAATTCTCTAAAACAAGAAGGTAAGTTTCTAAATCTCATCAGTACTCTTCATGTTGCTCCATAGATAACAGAGTAATAACAAGAATGAAGGTGAGAGGAGGAAGAGAAAAACATAGAAAAGCATAAATTACACATATACAACCAAAGGAAGTATTCTTGGAGCTGAGAACTACGTTTCAAGAGGATGCATGACATGAACTGATCAATAGGAATTGGAATGTAATTCATAGCATGAGCTATTCATAGACTTTAGTACAGCAATGGAAACAAAAATGATATATTTAGGAAATAGGAAAGAGACCTGTACAACTACAGCAGGTTTTAACCTACATATCTAAGATGGGTTGATAACAAAGAGGAAGGAAGCCAAACTGTACACAAAAGATCTCGGGAGGTAATTGGACAACATATCTTAATAATACAATTTGATAGATTGAAGTTAAAATAAATAACATTAGAGCTCAAACTAATACAATTGACTTTATTTTTGGAAACCAATGAAATATATGAATGCTTTCAGGTTAACTTTATTGAATGTGAGTTAGGACCAAATTGATGAGGAAATTTTAGTAAATTGGTGACCTATCACATACACAAAATGTTTACATTGTATTTTAAAACCACTGTAAATTTTAAGTCAAACATTATCTTGTGCTTATGCACACTCTATCTGCCAATTTACCACTAGCTAGTCTGTAGGTTGGCATGTTTCTGCCTGTCATATAGCACTAACACAATTAAAATATTTAAAACAAAACATGTAAAATGTTTTGACATTTAAAAACTTTCCAGATAAATATAGACAAAAATCATTTTTATATCTCTTGACAATTCTTGGTAAATTCAATATGATCATTGAATTTTGGTCAAAATGGAAAACTATTATTTGTGGCTTTTGGAATACTTTAAACAAGGAGAGTTTATAAATAAAAATAATTTAGAATGACAGTGCATATATAGGTACTCAGCAATTTAATGTTAAAAAATAAACTAAGATTAAAAGGTATAGAGTTATATAGTAGCCCAAATTCAGGAGATGGGTGGATTTTTTTTTAAACCAAGAATATATAAGTTTGGATATGAAATTCTCTTGTATGTACGTTTCTAAACACACGCTAAATAAGAACAATTCATTTTTTCTTAGGTTATATATTATAATAGTTAAATTGAAGAAATTGTTCATAAGTTATTTATAAATATTCATTTTTTTGCTTATTCATTCATATTATCCATTAGTTGGAGGTGCCTTTAAAAAGTACAAGTAAAGCTAAAATTATTCTGCACAAATCTAATCTTACAACATCAAGCTATGGGATTTGTACTCACTAAAATTCTCATTCAATCAAGAAATTATTATTTTCTTTACTTCATATTTTGCTATAAATCCCCAAATTAGATTTGCCTCTCTTAAAAGGAATTGTTAATATATAATTAAAACTGGGAAAATATTTCCCCTTATATTTTGCTTTAATTCAGAAGATAATTATTAAAGTACAGCTTTTATAATGTTAAACTTAATACAAAATCAATGCTGGATATAAATATACAAAGGAATGTTGCATGACTACAGAAAGTATATTTATGTGTAAGATGAACAAAAATGGGAAAAAAAGCAATTCCCTTACATGGTTTACACATAGTTTTCCCTGAAGAAAGAGAAATGGGCAAAATGCAATTTGGAAGTTAGTTTAATTCTTTTCAATCTACAATTATGTATATTGTAAGTGATGGTGTGACAATTGTATTGATTGTGGACAGGAAATCACATGCCTTCTGAACATAGGTGAATTTTCTTTATAATCATTAGAGCCTAGGGTTTAAAAGAGTGAAGGCAAGTAGGATATAGCCTTTCAAATGAAAAATCTTTACATGATTGTTATTGCTGTCTTCTATATGTCATATTTGGCTATAAGGAAGCACAATATTTGGCATTAAAAAGCAAAATAAACATGTACACTTGGTATTTTCATTGCAAAGAATAATACACTTGTTCTTTATTGCATATTAATTTAGCTGTTATCTGTAAACAAGCGTACATGGTGGAGTGAATAATTATCATCTAATACAATAAACACTCCCCCTAGAATCTGCTCTTTTCCTTCTTAAGCATTAATTACTTTTATGCTCTAAAAATATCACCTATCTTTTAATTTCCTTGTATGAAATACCTTACTGCCTTCTCCAGTCTTTAATCCCATATTTCTAAGAAATGAGAGTCTCTTTCATTCCTTTACTAAGTATTTCAGTCCAGACATGGGTAAACTCTTTTGGAATCATAGACCCACTAATATTACTTCATGCAGTCTATGATTGACACAGATAACCAGAACTCAGTGCTGTTTTCTTTCATATTTATAATGCTAGTGAACAGTCCTTCTTTTATGTGCAAGCTTTTATTCACATGCTCAATTGTATAAATTGTATATCGCCCCAGATATTTTATTTTATATCACATTGGAAATAGCTAATGCAATTTTTGCTGCATATTCCTCTGCAGCTACTTTTCATGCTTATACATGTTAATAAGTAGGTAACATAAGGAAAAGGGCAATGCTTTTAATATATGCATTTATACTTTACATATGCACATAGAAATATACATGTATACCTAGAGAAAGAGACAGAATTCTCTAGATCTTATCTATAATAATAAAAGAATAATATGCTAATTAGACCAGATGTGCTTCTGGACGAAGCCAGGGCTGAGAGGGAAGCTCGGGTCCAGGTGCCAGGTGCCAGCAGCTGGGGAAAGGAAGGCTGACATTTGCAAGGATTTCGTGCATGAGGCCTCTAGTCTCTAAATAAAGCCCAAAGCAAAAGTGACTTTTTTCAGATAGTTGGAAAACAATGTCAATCACCAAGAGGTTTTCTCTTTCAGTTGCATTCTTTCAAGTGGGAAACTTATGAGAGCATAAATATTAAGGAAGCAAGGAAATGAAAGCTTTGATCCCTGGATAAGCAGGATGACAGAGCAAGGTTACTTTTGCCCAAATAGAAGGAAAAAGATCCCTTTAGATTCAAATTGTTGATTGAGCCATCTCCTGGTTCTCTAACATGCTCAGAGACAAAGTCTTGAGACTTTATCATAATTATTATGAGCTGCTCTGTGAATATGGAGATGGAATGAGCAAGTGGAATTACTCATCTATTAAGATGGATGATGCTGTCCGTCCAGTCCAAGGATTTCATTAGGTCCATATTTCTCCCGAAGAAATTGAATGTTGCATGTGCAATCAGGGATAAAAGCACCAAGTAGGAGGCCTCATTGATGTCCTTAGAGTGGCATATGCATTTCATATGGCACTTAAATCTTCATTACACACACTATTTTTTATATGACAAAATTCAAAATAAACAGAATCAGCAGTTTGCTAAACTGAGACCCTGTGCCCCACATAAGACGCACACATTGAAACTTACTTAGAAACTAGAGGCCTGCTGCATGACTGGGGCCTGGCTGGTGATTGGGGCCAATTGGGGCTGGCTGGGGGGGCGAAGGGAGGGAAGGGACCATGGGAGGTTGGCTATGGGCGTACACTGACCACCAGGAGGGCAGCTCCATTATTAGGCATTTGCCCCCTGGTGGTCAGTGCACATCAGAGCTACCGGCCTGTCATTCGGTTGTAAAGGTCACTAAGGCTTTTATATTATATACTAGGGGCCCCTCAGTCTGGCCTTCACCCGCTCCAATCTGAGACTCCTCAGGGAATGTCCAACTGCCTGTTTGTGCCCACACTTTTAACAGATAACAGCTCCATTGTTGTTTCTTTCTCATGCTTAAAACCATTGGAATTAGTAGGTATTCAAAGTGTATATACACTGCGAATATGGGAACAGAGCATCACCACTCCGCCCTCTCACTGTCATCTCACAGGCGCCCACCCTTAGCACCCAGAACACCCAGACACTCTCCAAAGGACGTGAGTGCATCAGAGGGGATGTGTGCACATCCTGTGGGGGTGTTAGGCATGCCGGGTTGATGGAAGTGCAGTGGAGAGGCGGGGGGAACTTGTGCACGCCTTGGTTTGCAACTGTTGCAGGCGCGGGAGGGTGACAGTGTGCTGGGAGATATTCGCACGCCAGGGGGGGATGTGCACACTGGAGGCCTCTGGCTTTGCAGATCCGCAAACCCCCGTGGTGCGGCCAGGAGGACGTCAGTCTGGCCCGCCAGGGTGGCTCTCCCTGCGATCCTGCACCTTCTGGGCCAGGAGGCGGATCTTGCGCAGCCACTCCTGGGTGCTGATGGCCTGCAGGAGCTACTTCAGCTCAGCCTGCAGGCTCTGCTTGGCACGCTCACAGCTGTCACCACCGCCATGTGGGGAGTATAGGCCGCCCTCCGCTGGCCTGCCTCCCCTGTCCAGAGGCTCTCTGCGCTTCTCACCTGCCCAGAGTGACTGGGGCTGGGCGGGAGCCAGGCGTCCTGTCCTGCCCAACCCCAGCTGATCTGCCCCTGTGCGAGCTGCCACCCTGCAGGGAAGGGTAAAGGATCCAGGTCCCTGGACCGCAGACAGCCTCAAGCACTGCCCCCGGCTCAGCAGGGTCACAGATTCGGGTCCCAGGACCACGGACAGCCTCAAGCACTGCCCCCCGCCCAGTAGGGTAACAGATCCGGTCCCAGACCACGGACAGCCTTGCCCGCTGCTGCCCACCTTCAGTATGCAAATTAGCCACCATCTTGTTGCTTTAGGGTGGGGGTCCCGCTTGGGTGCCTGGCCAGCCTGGATGAGGGGATGATGGCTGTTTGTAGCTGGTCACACCCCCTTCAGGGTGGGGATCCCCACTAGGGTGCCTGGCCAATCTGGGTGAGGGGCTGAGGAGCGTTTTCAGGCTGGCGGGTGACTGAAGCTCCCAACCTCTCCTTCTTTTCTTTTCTTTTTTTATATTCTGGGATTTATTTACCTTCTATGGCTGTCACTGGAGCTGAGAGCCGGCTTTAGCTCTGAGGCCCGGCTGCAGCTCTGAGACCTCGGCTGCTGAAAGCAGGGATCTGGGTTTGTTCTATAATTGAAACAATGTTGCGGTCCTGCTGGCTGAAGCCCAGCTGGCTGAAAGCAGGCTTCTGGAGCTTGTTTAGCTTCTATACTTGCAACAATGTTTCTTAGAGTTGCAGCTCAGAGGCCAGCAGCGGCAGGCGGGGAACCTTGACTTCCTCCGTCACTGGAGCAAGCAAGCCTCCTGTTTGCATCAGCTGCTTGGCTGCCGGCAGCCATCTTGGTTGGCAGTTAATTTGCATATCCTGCTGATTAGCCAATGGGAAGGGTGTCGGGGTTATGGTCAATTTGCATGTTTCTCTTTTATTAGATAGGATAGATATCCTCACAAAAGGAATTCAGGAAGAATTTGTGTGCAGATGATATTTGGACTGGGAGGAGTTCCTACATGATAACTTAGATATAATGGGTCAATGTAATGCAGCTAATACTAGATCATGCAAATATTTTGTGACATAGTGAAATCTTTTACTAATTTTTAAATATTTTTGCTTTATTCTGAAATTTCAACAGTAATCCTGAGACATGTTTTTTAGTTTGCTCTATAATAGAGTACTTCAACTTATTTAATGTGTGAGGACCCTAGTTTCCACAACTACTTATTCTTTTAAATGGTCTATCAAAGAATAAGTTGTGACAGAACAGGGATATAATTATATTTGTGCTGACAAAGTAATGGTGCCTGTTATATTCAGTGATGGGGTATGAAGAGTCCTTACTATTGACTGTAGCTACTCTTAATGGCTGTGAGGTCCTATTTTTCTAGAGAAGCAGAAGGATAAAGACACACATATAATTATCTCTGGGACATGAAAAAATGCCCTATTCTAGTAATGACATCAAATGTAGTGTTTTTAGACTGGGCACAAAAGTAGCTTAACATCAAAATGCCACACAATCAGTATAAGGGCTCAAAGTCATTCTCCTTGTGGTAGGGTTTTCACGTGGCAACTGCAGAATCAATGCATCACATAAAAATGGAGTTAAAATAAAATTATAGAGGAAGAAAATCATTGTAAACTTTGTCAGCATTCATATTTTTTAGAGATCAAGGAAGTAGCCCAAATCCCATTCCTGACATAGGAATTTGTTTTAGATCTGGCATTTTCAAAAAGTCACCATCCACTGAAAAAGAGTCAAATTTTGTTATTCCTTCTCTAGAATATAGCTTTCGTTTATTAAATGAGTTGAGACAATATCTGTCATTTAGAAAGCACAGATTTCTATTTACAAAGTACAATATTTAACAAAATAAACACCCACTCTTTAGATATTTGAAAATGTAACAGCCAAGAACATTTAAGCCAGTCAAGTTACTGTGTCTAAAAAATTAAATCCTTTTTTTACTTATATACTACATTTAACTTCTACCTAGCTCTACTTTCTCTGAACAGATGCATTCCTGTTCTAAGTGATCAGTTGGTTATTTATTGCAATTAAAATAATTGACAATATTAAAATTTGCCCAATTTCTATTTTAAATTATGAAATATATAAAATAAATATTATGTCCCTTTTCTAAAGAAATATGAAGATAAAACTTTCAGTTTTCAGAGACATTTAGATTAATTTATTGTTTTTTCTTTTTAATAAATAAGAAAATTCTATAATATCAAATATAAGCAGTGTCATTGTTCAATATTTCTGTTATCTACTGTTTTATAGGTGATTTCATGTGAATAGCAAATCTTTGAATATTAATATAATTCTGTTATTCATGCTTTAAGAAACTTGCTTTATTGTTTTTCTCTTCTGACTGTTCCAAGTATATTATGAATTTTTTTCCAGCTCTGGATGATTTCGTTAACTAGGAAAATGCTACAGTAGTGGCTGATCTTATTATATGTGACTGTTTCAATATTGCTTCCATCTAAATGAATGTTCACTGTAATATATGTCAGATTCCTTAGCTTATGGGTTCATTGTCACAAATTACACTGCTATTATGATGAACCATACTAATTAAATATGTTTTTATTAAATTTCCAAAATTCAAATTAACTCAGAATATTTGTAATAAATGTGTGTTGTTAGTGTTGCAATTAAGAAACATATCATTTTATCTATGTCAATATCTACTAAAAAGATGCTTCATTATGTATAATTTTTTGGGAAAGTAAATAAATATGTAGAGCAGGAATATGGCAGACATAATAAGATGTACTTGTAGATTTAAAATAGTATTTCATATTTAAAAGCTTATTTTTGGCTGAACATATTTTTTTTTTTTTTTAGAATATATGTACTTTGGTTTATTTAAACAATCCCTGGTGTTTGTTTCCTCACAAACAATGCAGTAGATATGTCTTTGCCCACATTCACTGTTGAATATATCTATAGTATCAGGAATATTTTTTATTTTTTTATTTTTTTAATGTATATTTTATTGATTTTTTAGAGAGGAAGGTAGAGGGAGAGTTAGAAACATTGATGAGATAGAAACATCTATCAGCCACCTCCTGCACACCCCCTACTGGGGATGTGCCTGCAACCAAGGTACATGCCCTTGACCGGAATTGAACCCGGGACCCTTCAGTCCGCAGGCCAATGCTCTATCCACTGAGCCAAATCGGCCAGGGCAGTATCAGGAATATTTTAAGTGCTTCATGAAGGCCCCTAGAGCTTCATGTTATCTTAAAAATGCTACCCAAGGTGTTGGCTGGGCTCTCAGGAGTTGGTGGTATGGGTTTTGGAAGGGGAGGCATAAGGTGCTAGAGAGGTGCCTGACAGGTATATCAGAACAGAGCTGGCTGTAGACCCTGTCAGACTATGAATGACATTAAAATATTTAAAATGTCAGAACTCAATGGTAACTTCTATATATACATATTGAGGATGTTAAAAAGTTACTAATGCCTAATTCCTCTCATGCTTTCTCAACTCCTACTATGGGGGGAAAAAGATAATTACCATTTTATTTGGAATGCCTTATCCAGCTGTGTGACTCAAATGATCCTGATAAACAGCAAGGTTACTTCCAAAGAGGTTTTCTAGGGGAAATGAAGACTGATGTGTTACACAAGAAACATTGTCTATGTCATTCTGGGATTTTTCTGTGAAAATGTGATTTTTTAGGAAATTTTTCTA
Organism: Myotis daubentonii; assembly: GCF_963259705.1. NCBI lineage: Eukaryota > Metazoa > Chordata > Mammalia > Chiroptera > Vespertilionidae > Myotis > Myotis daubentonii. Next base: position 185,253,593 of record NC_081841.1, read on the forward strand.
ATTACCTATATAATTAAAGCACATTGTTTGGTTTTTGCAATTTGAGAAACCAACATGCTTTCTAATGAAAATAAGCCATTACACAGAAAGTGCTCTCTTTCTCTTAAAATCTGGGGTCAATGGAGAGATTTTAAAACATATGGTAATAATAATAACAGCGTCTATTTAATAACATAGGCATAAACAATGTCATTCATTCCTCACAGAATCCCTTTCAGGGAGATTTTATAATATTGAAAAGCATGCTCATAAGCTTCCCACCAACACCTTCCCTAAGGCTCCCCATTTCAGTAATTGACTGTACTATTCATCCAATTGTGTGTTTTTAAATATTTTATTTTATTTTAGAGAGAGGAAGAGGGATAGAGAGAGAGAGAAACATTGATGAGAGAGAATCATTGATCGGCTGCCTCCTGATTGCCCCCAACCAGGGATTGAGAATGCAAATCGGGCATGTGTCCTGACCGGGAATCAAACTAGTGACCTCCTGGTTCATAGTTCAATGCTCAACCACTGAGCAACACTGGCCAGGCCGTACAGTTGTTTTGAAAGTTAGAAATCTGGTAATATTTTTGTAATATCGATCTCCTTTTCCCTCACTCCCCATACCTAATTCTTCACTAGAGAAGGTTTGTTTTACCTCCTAAATTTCTTGAGACTCTGTTCACTCCTCTGCCCATTCTTTCTGGTCCAAGTAAATTAAACTGCTTCATCATCTCCTTAGTAGTATCCTTTAGACTCCCCTAGATTATCAATTCTTATCTCCCTCTCAATTCATTCTCTACTTATTATCTAACACAAACTCTAAATATTCATTCTGACCATGTCATTCCTTGCTCAAAATTCTCTAGTCTCTTCCCAATGTCCTTGGAATAAAATTGGTCACATGGTCTCTGTGGATCTGCACAAGAAGTCTTCCTTACCTCTCTGCCTATTGCCACCAACACTTTCCCCCAAGCTACACTGGTCTTTCTGTGCTGCAAACTGGCCAGAATTTTCCATCCTCAGGACCTTTGCACAACCTCTTCCTTTGCCTTAGAATTCTTTCCTGGCCTGCTAACTTTCTCAGCCTTAGTCCCCAAACTAATTCTTTATCTTTTAAGCATCTCTTATCCAGAGAAGTTTCCCTGTCCAAAGAAGTCTAGGTTGAATCTCCCTTTTATTTGCTCTTACTACTCTATATTTCTCCTTCTTTAGTATTTACCATTGTAATTATATAGTTACTAGAGGCCCGATGCATGAAAATTTGTGCAACAGTAGGCCTTCCTTCCCCCGGCTGCCAGCACCGGCTTCCCTCCACCACCTGGGACCCTGGCCTCCCTCCTCCAGCCACCTGCAGGCTTCCAGGTGCAGGCCGGCTTCCCTCTGGCCCTGGCTTTGTCAGGAAGGACATCTGGAGTGGTGTCCAGAAGATGTCTGGTCTAATGAGCATATTATCCTTTTATTATTATAGATGTTGTTCTTTTTAGATTTTCTCTATTATTGGAAGAGGTAGTACATCCATAAAAATTCAAATTGCACACAAAGTATAAAGCCTTTTCCCTTCCCTGTCCCTCTACTATCCAGTTCTCCTTACAAGTAACCACTTCTGGCTTTGAATATCCTTCCAGAGATATTTTCTAAGTACAGAAGTGATTATACACATAATATTGCTCTTTGTTTTTTGCCTTCTCTTTTATGAACACAAATACTAATACATTTTTCTGTACTTTGTTTTTACCTGTTAATATCTTGACAATTCTTCTATATCAATATGTATATAGTTGCCTCTTCCTTTTTCATGTACCATGTAGTATGGGCTTATGATAATTTATTTAACCTCAATTATTGGGCATCTGGGTTGTTTTTTTAGGTTTTGTTTATTACAAGCAATACTGCACTGAACAACTTTGTATGTAATGTCATTTCCCACATTTTTACCTGTAGAATAAATTCCTAGAATTGAGCTAACTGAGTTAAAGGATGTGTGTGTTCTTAATTTTGGTAATTGCCAACTGCACTCAATGAAGGATGTACCAATTAGCCTCAGTTGATGCATGCATGCTTCCTCACAACTATGCCATTGAAAATTTTTGTTCTTTGTCAATGTATGAGGCGGAAAGTATCTCTTGGAAACTTTATTTATTTTTTTTTATTGCTTAAAGTATTACAAAGGGTATTACATATGTGTCCATTTTATCCCCCCGCCCTAGACAGTCCCCTAGCCTCCCCTATCACCCAGTGTCTTATGTCCATTGGTTATGCTTATATGCATGCATACAAGTCCTTTAGTTGATCTCTTACCCCACTACCTCCTGCCCCCCAACCCTCCCCGGCCTTCCCGCTGCAGTTTGACAATCTGTTTGAGGCAGCTCTGCCTCTGTATCTATTATTGTTCAAAAGTTTATAATGGTCTCTATTGTCCATGAATGAGTGAGATCATGTGGTATTTTTCCTTTATTGACTGGCTTATTTTACTTAGCATAATGCTCTCCAGTTCCATCCATGACGTTGCAAATGGTAGGAGTTCCTTCCTTTTTACAGCAGCATAGTATTCCATCGTGTAGATGTACCACAGTTTTCTAATCTATTCATCTACTGATGGGCACTTAGGCTGTTTCCAGATCTTAGCTATGGTGAATTGTGCTGCTATGAACATAGGGGTGCATATATCCTTTCTGATTGGTGTTTCTGGTTTCTTGGGATATATTCCTAGAAGTGGGATCACAGGGTCAAATGGGAGTTCCATTTTCAGTTTTTTAAGGAAACTCCATACTGTCTTCCATAGTGGCTGCAGCAGTCTGCATTCCCACCAGCAGTGCACAAGTGTTCCTTTTTCTCCACAACCTCTCCAGCACTTGTCGTTTGTTGATTTGTTGATGATAGCCAGTCTGACAGGTGTGAGATGGTACCTCATTGCTGTTTTGATTTGCATCTCTCGGATGATTAGGGACTTTGAGCATGTTTTCATATGTCTCTTGGCTTTCTGAATGTCCTCTTTTGAAAGGTGTCTATTTAGGTCCTTTGCCCATTTTTTGATTGGATTGTTTATCTTCCTTTTGTTAAGTTGTATGAGTTCCCTAAAAATTTTGGAGATTAGGCCCTTATCAGATATGTCATTGGCAAATATGTTTTCCCACACAGTGGGTTTTCTCGTTGTTTTGTTGATGGTTTCTTTTGCTGTGCAGAAGCTTTTTATTTTGATGTAGTCCCATTTGTTCATTTTTTCTTTAGTTTCAAGTGCCCTAGGAGCTGTATCAGTGAAGAAATTGCTTCGGCATATGTCTGAAATTTTCTTGCCTTTGGATTCTTCTAGAATTTTTATGGTATCCTGTCGTACATTTAAGTCCTTTATCCATTTTGAGTTTATTTTTGTATATGGTGTAAGTTGGTGGTCTAGTTTCATTTTCTTGCATATATCTGTCCAATTTTCCCAACACCATTTATTGAAGAGACTATCTTGGCTCCATTGTATGTTCTTGCCTCCTTTGTCAAATATTAATTGAGCATATTGGTTCGGGCCGATTTCTGGGCTCTCTATTCTATTCCATTGATCTATATGCCTATTCTTGTGCCAGTACCAGGCAGTTTTGAGAACAGTGGCTTTGTAATACAACTTGATATCTGGTATTGAGATCCCACCTACTTTGTTCTTTTTCAGGATTGCTGCAGCTATTCGGGGTCTTCTTTTATTCCAGATGAATCTTTGGAAAGTTCGTTCTAGATCTCTGAAGTATGCTGTTGGTATTTTAATGGGAAGTGCGTTGAATTTATAGATTGCTTTGGGTAGTATGGACATTTTAATGATGTTGATTCTACCAATCCATGAACACGGTATGTTCTTCCATCTGTTTATGTCTTCCTCTATGTCTTTTTTCAACGTCCTGTAGTTTTCTGAGTTGAGGTCTTTTACCTCTTTAGTTAAGTTTATTCCTAGGTAGCTTAATTTTTTTGGTGCAATGGTAAACGGGATTGTTTTTATAATCTCTCTTTCTGAAAGTTCACTATTGGTGTATAGAAATGCCTCAGATTTCTTGGGGTTAATTTTGTATCCTGCTACATTGCCAAATTCATGTATTAAGTCTAGTAGCTTTTTGATGGAATCTCTAGGGTTTTGTATGTATAATATCATGTCGTCTGCAAATAAGGACAGTTTTACTTCCTCTTTTCCAATTTGGATGCCTTTTATTTCTTCTTCTTGCCGAATTGCAATGGCTAACACTTCCAGTACTATGTTGAACAGGAGTGGTGAGAGGGGGCATCCCTGTCTTGTTCCTGTTCTTAGGGGAAATGGTGTTAGTTTTTGTCCGTTGAGTATGATGTTGGCTGTGGGCCTGTCATATATGGCTTTTATTATGTTGAGGTATGATCCTTCTACTCCCACCTTGCTGAGAGTTTTTATCAAAAATGGGTGTTGAATTTTGTCAAATGCTTTTTCTGCATCAATTGATATGACCATGTGGTTTTTTTCTTTCAATTTGTTTATGTGATGTATCACGTTTATTGATTTGCGGATATTGTACCATCCTTGCATCCCTGGGATAAATCCTACTTGGTCATGGTGTATGATCTTTCTGATGTACTGCTGGATCCGATTTGCTAAGATTTTGTTGAGGATTTTGGCATCTATGTTCATGAGGGATATTGGCCTGTAATTCTCTTTCATTGTGTTGTCTTTACCTGGTTTTGGTATTAGGGTGATGCTGGCTTCATAGAATGAGCTTGGAAGTGTTCCTTCCTCTTGAATTTTTTGTAGTAGTCTGAGGAGGATAGGTTTTAGTTCTTCCTTGAATGTTTGGTAAAACTCCCCTGTGAAGCCGTCTGGTCCTGGGCTTTTGTTTGATGGAAGCTTTTTGATGACTGCTTCAATTTCTTCCATATTTATTGGCCTGTTGAGGTTTTTAGATTCTTCCTGATTGAGTTTTGGAATGCTGTATTTTTCTAGGAATTTGTCCATTTCCTCCAGGTTGTCTAGTTTGTTGGAGTAGAGCTGTCCATAGTATTTTTTAACAATCATTTGTATTTCTGTGGGGTCTGTTGTTATTTCGCCTCTATCGTTTCTGATTTTATTTATTTGGGTCCTCTCTCTCTGCTTCTTGGTGAGTCTGGCTAGAGGTTTATCAATCTTGTTTATCCTTTCAAAGAACCAGCTCTTGGTTTCATTGATTTTCTGTATTGTTTTTCTGGTCTCTATGTCATTTATTTCTGCTCTAATCTTTATTATCTCCTTCCTTCTGCTCACTCTGGGCTTTTCTTGTTGCTCTCTTTCTAATTCTTTGAGTTGTAGAGTTAGATGATTTACTACCGTTTTTTTCTTGTTTTTTGAGATAGGCCTGTAGAGCTATAAACTTCCCTCTCAGGACTGCTTTCAATGTGTCCCATAGGTTTTGGATTGTTGTGTTTTCATTGTCATTAGTTTCCAGGATGTTTTTAATTTCTTCTTTGATCTCATTGGTAACCCAATCAATATTTAATAGCATGCTATTCAGCTTCCAGGTGTTTGAGTATTTTGGGTTGTTTTTATTGTAGTTTATTTCTAATATTATGCCATCGTGGTCTGCGAAGACGCTTTTTATGATTTCAATCTTCTTGAATTTGGGGATACTTTGCTTGTGACCCAGTATGTGGTCTATTTTTGAATATGTCCCATGAGCACCTGAGAAGAACGTATATTCTCTGGCTTTGGGGTGAAGTGTTCTGAAGATGTCTATTAAGTCCATCTGATCTAGTGAGTCATTTAGGATTGCTATATCTTTGCTGGTTGTTTGTCTATAGGACTTATCCAGTGCTGTCAATGGTGTATTAAAGTCCCCTACTATGATTGTATTGTTGTCGATCTCTCCTTTGATATTTTCCAGGAGTTTTTTTATGAATTTGGGTGCTCCTACATTGGGTGCATATATGTTTACCAGGGTTATATCTTCTTGTTGTATTGATCCCTTTAGTATTATGAAGTGGCCTTCCTTATCTCTTGTTAAGGCCTTCACTTTGAGGTCTATTTTGTCCGATATAAGTATTGCTACCCCAGCTTTCTTTTCCTTTCCATTTGCCTGAAAGATATTTTTCCATCCTTTCACTTTCAGTCTGTGTGAGTCCCTTCTAATTAGGTGGGTTTCTTGTAGACAGCAGATGTATGGGTCATGTTTTTTTATCCATTCAGCCACTCGATGTCTTTTGGTTGGAGCATTTAGTCCGTTTACGTTTAAAGTTATTATTGAAAGGTACTTGTTTGTAGCCATTTCTTTTTTTGTGTGGCTGTTTTCTTTCTGAGCTTTTTATTTCTTATTTTTATATCAGTCCCTTTAGCATTCCTTGCAATGCTGGCTTGGTGGTGACAAACTCCCTTAGCCTTTTTTTGTCTGTGAAGCTTCTTATTTCCCCTTCAAGTTTGAATGATAGCCTTGCTGGATAGAGTATTCTTGGATTCAGTCCTTTGCTTTGCATCACTTTGTAAATTTCAGTCCATTCTTTTCTTGCCTGATGTGTTTCTGTTGAGAAGTCATTTGACAATCTAATGGGAGATCCCTTGTATGTAACTTTCCGTCTCTCTCTTGCAGCCTGTAAGATTCTCTCTTTGTCCTGAACATTTGCCATGGTGATTATGATGTGTCTTGGTGTGGGTCTTTTCGGGTTCACCTTGTTTGGGACTCTCTGGGCTTGTGTGACTTTTTTCTTCCCCACCTCAGGAAAGTTTTCTGATATTATTTCTTCGAGTAGGTTTTCTAATCCTTGTTCATCCTTCTGTTGTTCTGGTACTCCTATTATTCGTATGTTGTTTCGTGTCATGTTGTCCCAAAGCTCCCTTAGGCTCTCCTCCTGTCTTTTAATTTTTTTCTCCAATTGCAGTACATTTTGGGTGTGTTTTGCTTCCTTGTCTTCTAATTCACTTATTGGCTGAACATTTTAAAACTATACTTATCTCTCCAAATTTTATAAAAAATGAAAATGAGTATCAACAAAGCATGATTATATAATGATTAATTTTAAAAATTATTTCCATGATGTATTTTACCACAATAATTTTTTAATAATTTCTCATTAATTTTTACTTCCTCTTTAGATAAATAGCATACTGTATTATAGAGTGAAGAAAGGTGGACCTAAACTGCAAAGTAGTTGCCCCCTTTTTCAGAATTTAGTCATTTGTGTAAATTACTATGATGTAAGTTTTCCCATTGTGTAGGAAATCACTTTGATGTGGTGATATCCTCCAACTAGTGTACCAACTAAATTATCCCAGATACTTGAAGATAAAGCTCATGCATCAAATGAATATGCTCAAATAACATGACATTAAATCAATTTCAAACGGAGTGAAAAATGAAGTAATAGAGATGTGTAAGCCTACTCTTGGATAGGGTAGGAAGAGAGACTACACTACTGAATCTGAGTTACAGAATTCTGAGTTTTATGTACATCAGCCTCTCTCAAATCATGGTCATGATAAGAGGACTAGAGTTAAGATTTAAACAAGGGGGCTCAAAAAGATAAACAGCCTCAGAAAGCCAGCGTTGTTTAACAAAAAATAATTTATTCTCCTTTCACAACGTTCCATAATTACTAGGCTGGTGTGTCAGGAGGGGGGCAGCAGCAGCAGCAGCAGCACAATTCACTTAGGTTCCCTTAAGTTATTTGATTGAAAGTCCTTGGTAACCTTGTGGCAAAGGAGAACAATATGGACTACATTATAGCACACGTTGGTTTATTTGTAATACAGAATGCCTGTACATGCACACAAAAAATGTTGATAAAAAAAACAACCTTTAAGGTTGTTAAATTTCAGCAATTTTATTAAATGACAAATAGTACAGAGACTATGTATCATCTTTGCTGATGGCATAATCTCAATGAGTTAGTGTGTAAATTTTGCAGGCTAAATGACAACACAATATTCACAGCTGGTCATTATGTAAGAAACAGGACTTTGAAATGTGTGTTTCATTTTGGAGATGTATCCAAGAGCACATGTCCTTCAAGTTGTTGAAGTGGACAAGAAGTAAAAGCAGTGACTGTGAGACTGTCTTTAACAATGGTCTTGTTTTTTCTCCTCTCTGAAATCTCTGGTTTTTAATTCCAGTATTTAGACAATTTATCTATTGTGTCATTTATATAGATATAGCAATAATCTACTATTACTCTTTACCATCTTTATAACTGCTTTTTACTTATTGCATTTGCTCATTTTTTCATTTTTTTCTCCTCTTTCTCTGATTTTTTTAATGAACTATTTTATATAATTTCATTCAATCTCCTCTTTTCCTAGATCATTTACTCTTTTGAAAAAACATATTTAGTGGTGTCCCTGGAGTTTACAACATACATTTTTAAATAATCCGAGTCCACTTTGAAATAAATTATACTACCTACAATAGTATAACATTATTTCTTCTTTCTTACATTGCTATTATTCATTTCACTTACCCACCAACTATAATCATCTGATACATTGTCATTATTTTTGCTTTACAAAAGGAATTATTTTTTAAGCCCATTGAAATAAGAAAAATAAGGATTATTTACCTTCATTTATTTCTTCCCCTAAGCTCTTCTTTTCTCTATGCAGATACAAGTTTCTCATCTATAACATTTTCTTCAACCCAAAGGAACTTTCTTGCATAGCAGTTCTACTAACAATGAATTCTCTCAATGTTTATGTGAGAAAGTCTTTAATCTTCTTCACTTTTGTAATATACTTTTACTGGATATAGAATTCTAGGATGTTGGCTTTTTTTCTGTTTCTTTCAACACTTTAAAATTATTTCTTCACTCACTTCTTGTTAACTTGGTTTCTAATGAGAAGTCCATTGTATTTATTATTCTTGTTCCTCTATAGGTTTTTTTCCCCTCCCTATTTTATTTAAAAGTTTCTCTGTCTTTAAATTTCTGTAGTTTGGACATGATACCGGTATACGTGGGTGTGCAATGTTGTTGTTATTCCTGCTTGGTGCCTCTATGCTCCCTGTATCAGAAATTTGGTGTGTCTGTCTTTGTTCTTTGGAAAGCTCTTGGCCATTATAACTTTCAGTATTTCTTCTGTTCTTTTCTCTTTCTTTCCCTTTGGCATTCTAATTACATTCTACTTATAAATTTATTTTAGTTTGGCAAATTTCCATTGACCTATTGTCAAAATTAAGGGTTTTTTCTTTAGCTATGCTGAGACTACTGATGATCCCTTTGAAGACATTGTTTATTTCTGTTACTGTGTTTCTTATTTTTAGCATTTCCTTTTGATTCTATCTTACAAGTTTTCATTTCTCTGTTCATTACTCATGTTTTAAAATATTGTCTAACTTTTTCATTAGAGCCCTTAACATATTAATCACTGCAATTTTAAGTTCCCTGTCTGATACTCCAAAGTCTGAGCCATATCTACATTGCATTTTGGTGATTGCTTTGGCTTTTTCAGATTGATAGGTATGTATGTATATTTGTATGTATGAATACAACATATGTATTTATGTCTTTCAGCATATCTTGAAAATTTCTGTTGAAAGTCAGCCCTGTTATCTTGGATCATAGATATTGATGTAAATAGGCATTTTTTCATGAGGATTTAGGTTAATGTGGCTAGAAGTTGGGTTATGTTCAATGTTTGCTCTAGTTCATACCATTGGTTTCAGATTCCAATTCGGTCCTTGTTTTTGCCTGCGCTCTAAGATTTGAGGCTTTCTTTGTACTGATTCTCAGAGAGAGTGTGCATCTCACAGGTGTTTCAGTGGTAATTCACTATTTATCTGGAGCCTTGTTGGGTGTGGTGAACGGAAAACATTTTATAATCTTCTGAGTAAGTCTTAGTCTTTTAGTGGGCCTATATCTTAATCCTTCGGCCTTTAGAGATATTTGTTTCTCTTCCAGTGGTATAACTTTTCCCCTTTATTCTTTCCCTATCTGTAGCATTCCAAATTTATTTCTGTAAAACCCTGTCCCTCCCCTGCCACCCCCCAACTATGGTTTTTATGTCTTAATATCTCTCTTACTTGATAGAGGAAGGATAGAGATGGCTGAAGTAGAGGAAAATTCCCTTTCTCTAGCTGAGACAAAATTTAAAAATTGTACTCCAGTAAAAGTCCTTTAACCTTTGTTATGGCTAAGTCTCTGGTTTTACTATACTAACACTTCCCTTCCTTTGACAGAGTCAAAGGGAATCTTTCTGGGATTTTTAGCAGGAGAAACTAGTGAGTTCTTCAGGTAAAGGAAGTGTAGTAGCTCCTAAGACAGTGGCCCCAAGATTTTCTTAGTTTCCACATGCAGTACCAAGCAATTTCTCAAAATTACTATTTAAGTGTCCCTAGAATTTTGTGGCTTTAAGAACTTTGGCTCCATGTAAGCAGACCATGGTTACTATGTCTCTCAACAGGGAGTATTGATTATTTTGGAGTGAAATCTTGAGAAATAAGATTGTATTATCAGTTGCACATTGCAGCCAAAGTGCCTTCAACTAAATTAAACACCCTTTAAGTGCTGGAAACACACATTATTCATCTTTATACCATTCAAAACACTTCATATTGAATCTTAAATTTAATAAGTTTTCAATATATATTTGATTGATTTGCTTGCTCAAGTCAATCTTTGAAAATAACCAAGATTTCTGTTTAAAGGGGTCAGGTAGTAGTCACACAGGCAAGACTAAATACTAATATCATCTTGTCTTAATAGCTTATTGCTATGAGATTCATCAGTCTGTTCCATGTTTCCATGCCTGTGCATTGAGAGTTTGCCCACTGGTGGTCAGTGCGCATCATAGCTACTGGTCCAATGGTCCAATGGTTGAATGGTTGGACGGTTACTTAGGCTTCTACATATATATATATATATATATATATATATATATACTAGAGGCCCGGTGCACAAAAATTTGTGCACTCATGGGGGGAGAGACGGGTCCACCAGCCCAGCCTGTGCCCTCTCGCAGTCTGGAATGACCACTTGTTGGCTTAGGCCCACTCCCCGGCGTAAGTTGGCAGTCAGACATCCCTCTGGCAGCCCGGGAGCCCTTGGGGGGATGTCCACTTGCCAACAGGGAGCAGGCCTAAGCTGCAGTCAGACATCCTTAGCACTGCTGAGGAGGTGGGAGAGGCTCCCACCACCACCGTTGTACTGGCAGCCATCAGCCTGGCTTGTGGCTGAGCAGAGCTCCCCCTGTGGGAGCACACTGACCAACAGGGGGCAGCTCCTGCATTGAGCGTCTGCCCCCTGGTGGTCAGTGTGTGTCATAGTGACCAGTCATTCCCAGTTGTTCTGCTGTTAGGGTCAATTTGCATGTTACCCTTTTATTATATAAGATAGAGGCCTGGTGCATGGGTGGGGGCTGGCTGGTTTGCCCTGGAGGTTGTCCCAGATCAGGGTGGGGGGGTCCCACTGGGGTGCCTGGCCAGCCTGGGTGAGGGGCTGAGGGCCGTTTTCAGGCTGGCTACACCCCCTTCAGAGTGGGGATCCCTGCTGGGGTTCTTGGCCAGCCTGGGTGAAGAGGCTGATGGCTGTTTGTAGGCTGGCCAAGGCCGCCAGCCACCCAAGCTCCCAGTGGAGGCTGGCTGGAAGCAGGTATCTGGGATTTATTTATCTTTTATAATTGAAACTTTGTTGCCTTAAGTGGAGGCCACAGCTGGCCAGGGCAGGCAGGAAGCTTGGCTTCCTCCATCACTGGGGGGAACCAACCCTCCTGCTTGCTCTAGCTCCATGGCTGCCAGCTGCCATCTTGGTTGGGTTAATTTGCATATAGTCGCTCTGATTGGCTGGTGGGCATGGCTTAGGGCGTAGCAGAGGTGCAGTCAATTTGCATGTTTCTCTTTTATTAGATTAGATAGATTATTTTTTTTCTATTATTTTAGTTCCATGATTATTGCTTTATAGATATTTGAAAGTAACATTGCATCTAACAATCCAATACTGTCCACTTATAATTTGACTATTGTCCCGGTGCACGAAATTTGTGCACGGGGGTGGGAAAAGGGTACCTCAGCCCAGACTGCACCTTCTCACAATCTGGGATCCTTCAGGGGATGTCTGACTGCTGAGACATCCCTCTGACAATCCAGGACAGCTGGCTCCTAACTGCTCGCCTGCCTGCCTGATCACCCCTAACTGCCTCTGCCTCAGCTCCCGCCACCTAGGCTTTGTCCGGAAGGACGTCTGGAATGACATCTGAAAGGTTGTTCGGCTGTACGGTCTAATTAGCCTCTTACACTTTTATTATTATACATGAATTCCAAAGCAATCTCTTGCAATCATAGTTAAAGCACATTTTAAAGGAAGAAGCTTAGCTGAACCCTTACTAACAATAAACTAGAACATATGATAGGTCCTGGAAGATTTCAACATTTTACTCTAAAGACCAGGTTTTTAGAATAGATTAGCATCTGTGATTACAGAAAATATTACAAAATTAATAGGATATTCATGTGAATTTTAAGTAATTTTAGACAAATTTTAAGATGCCGTTATTTTATTTTGCATTCTTATTGGTCATTTTAAGTAATCTCTACTATATACTACACAGAGTACTCACAAATTTTTTGTAAGACCCAAAACAAAAATATATTTCTATTTTATTTTTTCTATTCTGTGCAATTTATAAGAAGTATTTTCTTAAGCAGTACTTTAATGCTCTTTATGTTATGCAATTTAGTTTAGTCATAAGCATTATAAGGACAAGCATAGATGTTAAGAGTCCACTGATATTTATTAATCCAAAATTTCTGTCATTCCAGTATATAACTCAATTTATAATGGGAGAAGCCTTAAGATTGCTCATAATCCAGATGCATATATCTTAAACATAAGATAGAGTATTCTATTACATTTTGATATTTCTTCCAGTTTTGCTAGTTTAAATGTCATGTAATAATAATAATAACAGTAATGCATCTGTAATGAAGTCCAAATTCAGCTTCTATATTAAAAATGAATCAGAAATCACACTTATGGCATTTGCATGTTGAAAAACAAAATAAATCAACACACACAAAAGAGCACGGACACTCCCAAATTCCTTCCTGTTATAAAATTGTTTTACACTGATGACCTCAAGAAGTATCCTATGTAGTAAAAGGCTAATATGCAAATTATCCCCTCAGGAGTTTGACCAACTGGGAGTTCGACTGCTCACTATGACGTGCTCTGACCACCGTGCTCTGATGACAGTGAATTTTGGCAACCTGTGTAATTACCTTCTAGAGTTTCTTCAACATAAAGAATTAAATAAAGATGAATTATTATTAGTAGTAGTATTGTTTTACATTATACATTACCTGTAAAAGGTGGACCAGCAGGCATTAGGAATTGTCAATGATATCCATTTATAATTTCTTTTTACTGTAATCTGTCTCTAGAGAAGGTTTTACATTGAATTTCAGATTAATTGCTATTGTACACAGTGTCTTGAGAGAGGTTTAAGAGAAGATTAGACTACATTTCCTATTTCCCCTAAACATGACTTGAAATTATTTCAAAACCATTTTTAAAAAATGTTCAGAATCCTAAACTTATATTATATTTAACCTTGAAAACAAAAAAAAAATAATATTTTAAAGATGACCTCAAAGCCTTTCTTGTGTTGGGGCCCAAGTTCAGATCCCATGGAGCGTGTGTTTCCACAGCTGCAGATGGTGGCATCACTCACACTTCATCAGCATCCAGATCTGTTCAACACACGTTCACCTATAGCATTGACAGCAGCCCTAGGAAGGAAATGGAAAACCCAAATATTTTTACAATGAAGATTGTATTTTTTCCCCAGAAATATAAATTCTTTAATATTTTATTTTAATAAATGGAATTTTAAAATAATTATTCTATACATATAGGGTAAAAGCAGTTTATATTATCTCTAAGGAGAAATTTAGGGTGTAATTTATAAACAAAACAGAGACTACAAATAATCCTAAAGTTAGAGTAGATTTCATGGTTAAACTTTATTTTGAAAAATAGCTCACAGTGCCCTGGATCTGTAGCTTGGTTGGAGAATTATTGGATGAGCCAGGGTTGTGGGTTCTATCCCTGATAGTGGCACATACAAGAATTGACCAATGAATGTAAGATGGGTGGAACAAAAATCAAAAGTTTTCTCTAGCTCTTTAAAAAAAAACAAAAATAAAAAATAAATAGCTCACAGTCATTGGAATATGCACATTTTTACATTTGCACAAGGTCTAAGATTCCCCTTTTTAATAAACTTAAGACAATCTTCTTAGAAAATACTTAACAAAAAAATTTATTCTTATTTTTATTTATAAATACCAATAGAGTAATATCTAATATGCAAATGTGTATATATATTACCTTTATATTTACTATGTATTTATAAATCTAATTAATTTTAATACACGTTGTGCATTAAATACAAGTATTTTATTTTATTATAATACATAAATAAAAAATCAATTTTATTATTGCTATTTGTTAATTTGAAACATTCAGAGTAAATCTAATCCTATATAATGAAAGCCTAATATGCAAATTGTGCCTTCAGGCAGTCGTTTGACCAAGAGTTTGACCAAAAGACTAGGAGTTCGACTGCTTGCTATGACGTGTGCTGACCACCAGGGGATGGCACAGAACATGGCAGGCATCGACCATGCGCTACAACCTCTTGCCAGTTACCTGGGGGTGGGGGTGACAGGGACGGAGGTGCAGTGAGAATGTAGGATGTCTGCTGAGCTCACTCTCACTCCCCCTGCTACCCTCCCCTGGGACACCAGGGCTCCTGTGCCGAGGAAGCCCCTGTGCTCTGGTGCCAGGAGCCCGCTTGGAGCCCGCTCAGCACCCAAGCAGCCTCTTCCAGGTGAGCCAGGCCGCAGCCACTGGGACCCCAGGGGCTGGTCGGAACCACAGTAGGTTTGTGTAGGAGCCAGTCTATGAGGCCAGTGGGGAGAGAGTGTGCTGCCCGCCTGGTGTCCATGCAGCGCCGCTGGGCAGCCTGGAGGCCGATGCTGTGCCCCAGCCTGTGGCATCTGGCCATGCTCACCACATCTCCATGTGGGGACTTGGGTGCCGTGACTCAGGCAGAGGGGGCCACATGGGGGCCCAGTGGCCTAAGTGCTGCCCAGGGCTCAGAGGTCAGCTGGGACCTGCCCTTCCATGCCAGAGGCTTGCACTTCGATCACCGGCCAGGCCTAGGGACTGCACCCATACACAAATTTTGTGCATCGGGCCTCTAGTATATCTGTAAGATTTAAAACATGCTAGCTAAATTACTGATTTTCATCTTTGATTACAGAATAACTGTTAGAAATGTATCAGGAATAATAAAGAATTAGAAAAATCCAAAAGCTTAGATATGGATAATTGCCCCTGATTTCCAAAAAGGGAGAAAATAATATTTTAGAAGATAGAGACAAATCTGGTTATAACATTAAATTATTTTTCTAAACAGATTCTGTACAGACTGTTATTTATTAAACATTTTATTTATGTAACAGAAGCCATTAATGATAAATCAGATAAACTAAGATCTCTCTGATATAATTTGAGAGTAGAGTGACTGTGGACCCTCTCTGACAAGAGATGAACAGAGAATTTCACAATTTCCTTACAGACAAGAGGGACAAATGTGGACCTGCTGGTAGTGGATTTGGATAAAGTTACTGCTAGATGAATAAATAAATAAATACATTAGGAAGATTTTATAAAGCTTGGTATTAATTATAATTGGCTAATATTTTTATCAGTCATGTGGATTATAATAAATAGGAAGGCATAATTTTAAATTAACAAGTCGTACAAATAAAAGAGTTTTAATTTACATTTTATAATAGATGTTTGATAAAGACATACACCAACATTAATGGGATATAATTTTAGAAAGTCTAATGTAATTTTTTGCAGTTAGATTACCATGGTAGGTTGAATAATGATGTCTTTCTAATAGATGGCCAAGTGATACATAACCTCTGGAAGTTGTGAATATAATACTTTACATGGGAAAAGAACTTGGCAGTTGTGATGAATGAGTATCTTCAAATGAGGAGATTTTCCTGGATTATTTTGGGTGGGTCCAATGCAATCTCAAGGGTCCTTATATAAGGGAGGTGGGAAAGTCAGAGTTATAGAGGGAAGATTTGCGGATGAATGCAAAATTCAGAGAGGAGACAAGATGCCATGCTGCTGGCTTTTACAACGTGAGAACAGGCCCTGAGACAAGGAGTGTAGGCGGCCTCCAGAAGCTGGAAAAACATGCACGCAGAATGTCGCCTGGGGCCTCCAGAAGAACACAGTGCAGTGGGCCCATTAGAGACTTCTTATCTCCAGAACTGTAAGAAGAATAAATTTGTATTGTTTGAAGACACCAAATCCATGGCAAGTTGTTCCATAAGCAATAGGAAATTGCAAGTCAAATGAGTGAGTATCAAACGGGGCCCATGCTTAAGCTGTTCATATGGAAAAGTTCTAAGTTCAATAATCATTCATTAAACATAGTGTTCTAAGTATTTGACAATGAGGATAAAAAGGTAAACTAAGGATCTGCCTTCAAGGATCTAACAACCAACAGCTGTTACTTCTAGTGTGGTGAGTATGGTGGAATTACAGGGTCAGGGGAAAGACAGAAAACCCAGGTGGGTAGACAGGAAGTGGTCAGTTGTGCTAGGTTCTGGGGAATACATAAGTAACAATACAGAGAGAAGGGTTTTTCAGGCTAAGAGACTAGCATGGATAAAGATTCCAAGATATGAAACAGCTCTGAGTATGTAAGGAAAATACGCAGTCTGCCATTCCTGGAGCATAAATTATTTGTGAGTAGTGGCCTGAAATGAGGCTGAAAAACATGTCAAAAGTATGTGCAGGTTGCCTGGATTCTATGTTACAGATGATGGAAGTGACCAAAGATTTTAAAGAGGTGAGGATCAAGTGTCTGTTTTATATATTAGAGAAGGAACTCAGATAGTGGAGAATGCTTGAAATTGGGAGACCCAAATTGAAGGCTATAGCAATTGTGCAAGTCAGGAATGATAAAGCCCTACCTTAAAGCAGTGATAGTAATAACATGGGTAAGGAACAGTTTTGAGAATAAACAGGTAAAACTGAGGAAACCAGTGATTAATTAGATTTGGATGAATGTTCTTTATTATAGGATAACTCTGAGTTTTCTAACTATTCAACAGATCATACATAAATTTGGGAAGAGTGTAGAAGAGAAATAATATTAATGAATTTATATTGTGAGGGAAATAGGATGTATTCAGTTTTTGAAATAAAAATTTTAGATGTCCACTGGATACCCAAGTGAAGTGTTTGGTGAGAAGATTTATACCTGTACTTGAATTTTTGTGGATATAACACAAAGATTGTGGATGGAAATTTTAATGTAACATAAGTAAGGGAATGGATATAATTGCCAAAATAAACAAAGCTATGGATAAGAAAAAAAGAGGGAAAATAAGATAAACCAAAGAATTCCAACATTCATTGTGAGGAGAATAAAGAAAACCAGTAAAGTAGAAAATTTCAGAAAAGAGGAATGTAATAAAAATCAAAGATTTTGAAACTTTAATAATATAATGAATAGTAAAAAGCATTAAGCAATTTTAGTAAAGTAAAAATTCGCAGATTCAAGGACATGGATTATTTAGCTTATGATGATTTTAATAGCTTCATATGAATGGAAGTCATGAGGCAAAAGTGGCTCAGAATTGAGGGAATTTTTAACAGTGAATGTAGTCCATTCTGTGGAGAATTGTGGCTGAGCATAAAAAGAAAGAGATAGAGTAATACTGATGATGAGAAGCAATCAAGGGGGTGTTTTCCCCTTTTATTTACAAAATAAAAGATATATATTTTTATTATGGGGAAGACAAATAAACTAATATGAAATAATCAGTAGAAAAGGGAAATTTAAAAATAAAAAGTGAAAAAATGAATTCCCCACAAGAGGAATAAATGTAGGTATGAAAGGATTGATATTGACTGGAATGACAGTGAAAATGAACCTGACAATGAAGATAATGAGAAGGAAGGTTGATTCTGATGGGTGATGGTGGGAAATGAAGATAGTTTATGTGTCAGTTCTTTAACTCTCTCTCCATAGAAGTGAGATCCCTACTCTTTAAAGGGGGAAGTTAGATCATCTCTGTAGATAAAAGCTGTTAGTAAAACATAGTAGTCACTAAAGATAAATGGAAATATAGCTGGAAGAAAAGACAAAGGGATTGACAATAGCAATAGTGTTTCCTAAGGTTGGGAATGAAAGTGTTGTGAGTACCTCACCAGTGACTGAATTGTAGGAAGCATCAGATAAGAGAGAAAGAAATCATGGAATTGGTTCAGAGTAGCAGTCTTATAGAATGGTCGTATCAGGGTTAAATTTAACTGCACCTAACTGGAAAATATCAAGTAAGTGACAAAGCTATTAGGATTCAGAGCACTAGGTGATCTGAAGTTTTGACTGGAACTTGAATGCCAACACGGTGCCTGGAGACAAGCTTTAGGCCATCTGAGAGGATTCTTCTCAGAAGTTGCTTCTTGTCGGGATTCTTGGAAATGCGGCCTGTGAAAAACTACATCACTGACTTGACAAGAAGTTCAAACATCTGAGGTGGCAGCCAGAAAAATGAATACTATTTTAGCCCACACTAGTAGGGATTGAGTCTGTAAAAATATACTATGAAAAAGAAAAATACTTAGCAAGACCATGTTGGAATTTTGTACTCATTTTTAGACATCACATTTTGAAATAGGAGGCTGGCTGATCAGGGACTATCGAATAAGAGTGGCTGTAATGATGAGAGATCTGGGAAGAAAAGGCTAGGACTACTGAGTATAGAATAAGAAAATAAATGGGGAAAATGATTAGCTACTCTTCCATATTGAAGTGATAACACATACACTTGATTAGATATATTTGCTGTAGCTCCAAAGGAAAGATTCAGAACCACTGTATGGAACTTATGTTGATTCAGGTTTAAGCATAAAGATAAAACTTCTGGCAATAGTATAGTTCCTGTATTGAATAGGTTTATTTAGGAGGCTGTGAGCTTTTTAGCACAGAAATATTTGAAGTAGAGGCTTGTGCATGTCAGTCAATAATGTAGTGTGTGGTAGACAAATTCCTGAAATGGACAGGAAGTTAAATTAGAGTTCCATCAAAAATATTTTCCACCTGCCTCTTATATTCTGAGATACCATCTTTCTCCACAAAAAGCTTTTTAGAATTAGTTGCATATATTAATATCTCTAAATATGTGCTATTGAAATATGACAGACTGAACATTCAGAGATATGAGTTATACTGCTGATTTTGATTTAGCAAATGAAATCTCAGAAAGTTATTTAAACATTCTGCATCTCATTTCTTGTATTCCTATGAATCTACAGTATATTAGTTTAGTAAAAACAAGCATTTTAAGAAATTGTTACTTTATGTTGTATTGATATAATAGAATATCAAAACAAAACTATACACAGGCACATGGGTGCACACATCCACATACATATTTACTTGTATGCCTATTTCTTCCTTCGGACTGTAAAGCTCTCAAGGATTAAAGAGGGATCTTATTTATATTTTGTTCTAATAGCACTTACTACAGTACCTTATGTATAGTAGATCCTAAATAAATGTTTCTTAACTTAATGTGACTGTTGCCTTACCCCACAGACGCCACATGCAGGTGGGGAACTTAGTAAAGTAAATTCAGTTAAAGAACATTCCAGGTTTTACTTTGGTTGGGGAACAAGTAAGAAGAAACTCCTAATGGAATGCAAACTGATATATGAATAGAACATTTCCTATGAAGATGATTTTAGTGAGCTACTTGGCTATGTGAGATGGTTCACATCTATATTGGAATAGGTTTGCTAGCTACTCTTAGGTTAAGTATATTGATTTGTATGTTTATATACTGTTCAAAGTGGATGCCTGACTTCTGTTTCAGCCTGTTCCCTAAATTCTACCCTAACACTTGGAAGGACACTTTGTTTTTCTTCTTCATCATTACTGGAAGGCAGAGTTGAATATTGAAAAAAATTGCTGTGTTTTGAGTGAGATAATCATAGATTCTACCCTACATCCCTCACTTTCCAAGTGTGATTTTAAACAAAGCAATAGAATTCTGTAGAACCACTTTACTTGTCTATTCAATGACCATAATGACATAACCCTCCTAGTATTTTTCTTAGAATAAAATGAGACATTGAATATAAAACCAACCAGTCCAGTACCTGGCACAATCCATGTTTTCTGGGGACAATGGGGAAAAAATGACAAAGTTTAACTCACACAATTTAAGGTTCAGAGGGTGATTCTCAGATCCCTGCCTTGCTAGAAAATGTGGACTACTCTGCAAATGGTTTGAAGTGTAGGTGTATTTTGGAATACAAACCTGTACTTAAAAAATTTATGATTTATTTTCTCTCTTCCTGTAATATACATGTTTTTTTCTGGTTTTATTGAACAATTTGCTCTCAATTTTGCAACATAGATTACATTTTCCCTTAAGGCCATTAACTGAGAAAAATGTTATGAATTCTTTATAAGCAATTTATCGTTTCCTTTTTAGTGCCTTAATACATTTTTTCTATCAATAGAGTCAGTTTATCTACTTTAGCAGTTATTTAATCATTTTTCTTGCACATATTTTTTTTCAGATTTACTTGAATTATCATTGGCAAGTTTCCTTAGAATATTTGTAATTTTCATTCTCTACTAGATGTCTAAAATGAAGTCTTTTGAAAAAATTGGCCATTCCTAAGCTCTCAACATTTTTCTGTTTGGATTATGGGTGCTAAATGTCATTGTTATTTAATTGCATGATATATCATGCTTTGCACAATTCATTCTCAAAATTTTCATAGTGTGATTTTCCTTAAGGCTGGTGTCATAGCCTTCACAGATCTATTTTACACTTTAGGACACTATAAAACCACTCCTTATCCTTAATTGGTGAACATGCTTTGAGAACCTCTCTTGTTTCCACTTGATTAGGCAACAAAGTGAACAGAAGGGCGATCTTAACTGTGTCTCTTTCAGAAAAAATGACATTTCTGGTACTGTGAAAAATGGATTATTCTCCTTTATGGACTAAGTGTTCCAAGTATTTCTTCTATCTGGAATAAAAATACATTTCTGTCAAAATTTTCACATATATCGGTTTTGTATGCACAAAATAAGATGGATTTGCTAAATTAAACAATTCATCTTAAAATTTAATGAAGTGCTGATGAGAGCTGTTCAAATGATAATCTGCTCATGCATCAAGCCTCTGATTATATATTAAAGCACAGATTTTTATATTCATATTTGTGAAAAATTCTACTTTTTAACATATTACAGGTTTTATAAAACAGTTTACTTCTCAAAGGTTAATACATTTGATTCAGATATGATTTTACTAGTACACATATGAGATAATCTCAACTATATAATAAACTAACATGTTAAAGTCCATAGTTCTTGAACTCTTATCTTTATTGAATTGATGGATAATGATTTTGCTATTCCCTAGAATAAATACTTTTCTTATGTATCTCTATAAAACACGGATGGAATTTACAATTCAAATTTTAATACAGTTCTTTATTTTAAAGGCAAGTTCTAATCAATCCTGAAAAAAAATTATTTAGCATTTCCCAAAAATCATGCATTAGTCTACTCAAATTATCTTTTTCCTGTCTACCTACAGTAGCTGAGAGCCTGCCTGATTATATTAAGTTAATTTAAAATTCTGTTCATTCTCTTCATAATTATTTCTACAAACATTTTTTAATCTACATTCAGAAGAGGAGAGAGGAATATGCTTTTCATACAATTGATTTCCTGCATTTGATTTGAAAAGAAACAATGAAATTTATTCTTCACTAATTTTTCAAACATGTTGTTCTGCCTGGAATTATTCAAAAGAGGGCTCTGTATTCAAAGAAGTATCACTAGGAATGCAGTAATACACTGCTTTTCTAACTGATTTTAATAGTTGTAGTCACCTGATGTGGAACAGCCATATAAAAATAAAATGAGGATCTAATACATACTTCAGTGGGCACTCTAATAGCTAAAAAAGAAAATGCATGTAGAACTCCTATGTACTCAAGAATACAACATTTAACAGTCACCTTAGCATTCTATAAACTACTGATATAGATTAGAAGACAGAGTTATTAAAATATTTAATGAATTTGCAGAAACTTTTAACTGGCCTGGGAAAGCCAGTGTAAGCCTTAAGTATAAAGCAGCCAGTGCGTTTGTATAAAATATGCAAAGTTCTTGTGGTAGACTGAATAATGGCACCAAAGATAGCTAGATCTTCACCCTAAGAAACTGTGGATATGTAAATTTGCATGGTAAAAGGGATTTTACATATGTTAGAATCTGTACATTAGGAATCCTGAAATGAGCAGGTTATTCTAGATTAGCCCGGTTAGGCCTGATGTAATCTGGAGAGTCCTTATAACATGTAGACAGAATGATCAGATCAGTTAGTAATAGTAGATCTGATTATGGAGCAGTATGAGGAAGGGGTCGTGCATCAAGGTATGCATCAAAGAATGCTTCTAAGGAACCAGCCCTACTGGTGACTTTAATAGCCCAATCAAGACTAACTTTGGACTTCCACTCTTCAGAACTGTCTGATAACAAATCTATATTGTTTTTAAAACATTAACTGCATGGTAATTTGTTTCAGCAGTAACAGAAAACAAATAGAGCTCTTTTAAAATATCTTCTTGCCCTAACCCGTTTGGCTCAGTGGATAGAGCGTCAGCCTGCAGACTCAAGGGCCCCAGGTTTGATTCCCGGCAAGGCCAGGTACCTTGGTTGCGGGCACATCCCCAATAGGGGGTGTGCAGGAGGCAGCTGATTGATGTTTCTGACTCTCTATCCCTCTCCCTTCCTCTCTGTAAAAAAATCAATAAAATATATTTAAAAAAAATACCTTCTTACTGCAATAGGGAAGGTTTAGGACCAGTTCTTTCAAAAAAGTACAATATACCAAAATTGTTTTCCATACTCATTTAGTGATTTCATGTCAACTACTGGTTGCACATACACACAAACATGCTCACGTACACACATAGAGGAACCCAGGTGTTTCAGCTTTCTTTTGGGTTGTGGATCAGCAAACTATGGCCTGCAATTCAAATCTGCACAACCAACTGCTTTTTTTACAGCAGTGAGCTAAGAATGTTTTCACATATAAACATTTGTAATCTACTTGAATATAGGCAACATCAAATTTAAACACCGGCTAAGTGAAATATTATCCCCTTAAAATGAGTTTATTCATTTCATTGGTAGATTTGTTTTATAGAAAAAAGTTTTACTTAATTATTTTTATTTTATCTTGAATTTTCTCAAAGAAGACATTGTGAAACTATTTTTTATTCTGTAAGTACTTATGTAATATTTTTGATTTTGCTTCTTGGCTTGCAAAGCCTCATGGCTCTTCAGAGAAAAAGTTTGTTGGCACTTGAGCCAGCTAATAGATCCACATTAAGGCAAAAACATTCATAGCATGTAGTCCCTCTCTTCTTGTTTCAGCATATGATGGTATTACATGCAATTCCTAAACGTGTGCTAATGGAGAAATTAAACAAAATGATACCAGCCAGTATTCTAAGGAAGCATTATAATATATTCTTGAGGTGATTGAAACAAGAGATCCTGTTGAAAAGCTTGCTTTTAGAAGGATTGTAGAGAATGAAGGTTCCTAAGTGATAAGTAATGAGTTTAGATTCAGGGGTAAGTCATTGAAAGAGGCAATTTTGAACACCAATGAATTTGAGCATAACTCCTTTCCTATGGCAATAGTTGAAGCTGCATATTTCAGGGATCATGTTTAATGAAAAGGTTCTTCGTTTTGAGACTACATGTAAAAGAGGAATGATGTCACAAACCTGCTACCACTCTAAATTCCTTTTCAATGCTTTCTTAAAAGGCTGTCCTCAAACTGGCTATATACTGAGTAATGCTGACTGAGGAAGCAATTCCAGAGGTAGAAGGAAGTGCGGTAGAAATCAATTTCCTTTTTAAAAATATTCAATGAGCACTGAGGAAAGTTTTAGGAGTTACTGGTAGGAGATTAAATATTGAGTGATCTCTGTCTGCATGTCATTAACCATCTTGTTTGGGCCAAGATCATTGAACTAGTGATATTTTATAGAAATAGGCCGTATTCCTAGGGGCTCAGCAATGCCGCCTATATACAGGAAGCTACAGAATATAATACCTTAAAGAATGTAAATTTAATAAAAAAAATAGTCATTGAAGATTTGGGGAGCATTTGATTGTTATACAATTTGTAAATTTCTATTACCTGGTAACTTTTCAGCACAGGGCTACAGACATAGAGACAACACTTTGTTATTTGTTCTCTCTGTTTCTAAACCAGCACCGGCAACCTGGCTATTGAGCACATGAAATGCAGCTATCTAAGTTGATATGTGTTGAAAATGGAAAATGTACCTGAGTTCAGGCTTAGGATAAAAAAGGCAATAAAAGCACTTTATTAATTTATATTGACCACATATGGGTGCGTAATATAGACCACACATCATGCAGATATTAGGATTGGTGCCATATGTGTACACTGAGCCTTTTGTGATTGCAGTGCATGTAAGTTTGTCATCTCTGCTTGCTTACTTTTACTATTTAGCTGTCATTTATTATTCATCTTTTAGATTTGTACTATTTATGTTATTATATGTGTCTATATTGCACTGTAAAGCCTTTTTGAAATGAGGCATAGTATAGACATAGTATACACAAACATAAGATAATGAATAAATTTTGAAAGTATATAAGCATTGGGTGCTACTATTGAAATTGTGTGTGTGTTGTCTGTTTAAAATAAAAATCAAGAATTTATTTGCATTTGCAGGTAACTCATCTCTAGTGGAAAATATTACCTAGTACCAGGAGGAGAAATGTGAACATTAAAGCTAAACATTTTAAAAATTTCTAGATGCTAACTTCAGGTTATTGAGCATACTACCAGCCACTCATTCATATTGTTTTAGTTGAAAAAGGCAATCTCAAATTCAATCAGGGATAGAAAAGTGGCCTCTTTGTGAGATCAATTACTTTAGTCATCTAAAAGGTCAATGGCATCTGCCCTTTTGCAAACCACTTATGAAGCATGAGGGGCAGAACATCTGTGGACATATCTTCCTGGCATTTCTATAAATAAATCATCTTGTTAAGAGGCATGGAAAGCAATGAATTTTTATGTTAGCAAAGCAAAGATGATTTAGAACATTGTAAAAAAGTAAAGTGAGTCATTTCTAATTTGAGGAGTAATCAAAATGGCGTACAGTCAGAAGGATTACTGAGCTTAAGTTTTCAAATAATTAATTCTAAAAATACTTTTTTCATTTATTTCACCATTGCAATACAGAAAGTGTTTAATTTCAGAGAGATGATGCATCTTTATTTTGATAGTCAATATAAATATTGATAATTTTAAAATTAAAAATTTATAATTTTGAATGTTTTCCTTTTTTTAAAAAAAATGTGTGCTATTAGAAAAGTGTAGAAGTAATATAAAAAATAGCTTGTTTGTAAATATAGCATCCCATGCATGATTAGAAACTATTTTAAAGTTGTTTAAAAATTTATATTGTATAATAATTTTAGGTATGCATATGCCAAAAATTAAAAGGTAAAAGTTTCTATACTTCTTGTCATACATAATGTCATTTAATATTCTAACAATTTGAAAATATCCTTCAGTTGTAGTTGAGTAATTTCCTGACTTGACGAATGTAATCTTGGCTTGAATTTCCTCCATATCATGTTATCTTGAAAAATAAGAACATATTTTTATAGTTTCTTATTAATGTAAATATATCCACATTTATTAAAAGTCAAGGTTACACTAGGAATATACAAACATCCTATTCATGTTCTTACTTTCAAAGATGAATATTACAGGCTTATCTTTTTTGTTATTATTGGAAATTTGATCTGATGACCTCCTATCAAGGCATTGTATATAGAGAGTTTTCTATGCATGTTTAAAAGCATTCATTCTCTACAAAACAAATGCGCAGTAATTGCTATTATGAATGCAGTACTATAAAAATAACATTATTGAGCCCAGCTGGAGTGGCTCAGAGGTTGACCCCTCCCTATGAACCAGGGGTCACAGTTAGGTTCCTGGTCAGGACACATGCCTGGGTTTTGGGCTTGATTCCCAGGAAGGGGCATCTAGGAGGCAGCAGATCAATGATTCTCTCTCATCCTTGATGTTTCCATCTCTCTCTCCCACTCTGAAATTAATACAAATATATTTAAAAAATAAAAATAAAATGAAATTTATATAAACCCAGAAGCAATCAAATGTTTTTCAGCATCTACACTGTTTAACTTTCTAAGTTGCCATGTGTGCTGTTCTGCTGACATTGTTACAATGTATCTTTCATATTTCACACATATGGGAGAACACTGGTAAGTACTGAAGACACTTCCTACCCTGATCAGAAGCAGCAAGGTTTCACACAGATTTCATCCTTGACCTTTTAACTTGGCCATTCTTTGGGGGATTCTGTGTTCTGACACCTGTTATCTTAGACCTCCACCAAGACTGTAGGTCCCCTTCCATGGCTGTCAATTGAACATCAGATTGTAGCAATTTTTAGCTACTATTAACTGAGTCTTGATTTAAATGTTTGACCTGTGGGTCAGAGGTCTATTGCTAATCCCTGGAGCAGTTCAGTCTCCTAGTTATTATGTGTCATTTAGTAGGCTTGATTCATGCACATATCTCTTAGCAGCATCAGTAGAAATTCTATGTGGGGATCAAGAGTGATGAAGGGCTCAAATTTTATTGCAAATACACAATAGAAAAGCTGGATTAGTTCACATTGATTAAGAAGAGGGATCTATGTGCATATAAAAACCAATATAGTCATAGCACCAACTACACATGATACAAACACATAGTTTTATAGGAGTATAGAACATGAGAAATTTTTCTTGCTCTCTAACACAACCATTATGTTTATGTATGTAATCTATGCCACTTTTAATTTTAATTTTCTAGAAAAAGTATCTCTATTTCAATAGGCTTTTTACTAAAACATGATTATTACAGGAATTGCTTTTGCAGCAAAGATATTATTTATTCAGGTAAAATAACGCAGTATATTATAAAGCTTTGAGACAATATTTTTGAGCAATAAGCATTACTAGTTATATGGATAGTTTGGGGAAATGCGTTCTATTAGATTAGTTTTGTGTATGAGGAATAAAGCCACAGAGTTTATTAAAAAGTAGAAATACAACATTTAGGAGGCATAGAGAATACATTAATTTATATTCAGGGCTGTATCAGAGAGCAATAATATGAACAAAATTTTTCTCTTTTTATTGAGGGGATATAGTGTAGCTTTGGTAAAACCGAGGTAAGTTAGATCTAAGAATATGTTAAAGAAAATGATGGTTAATTGCTAGCTAATAAATAATGGTAATAATAACAGCCTGCATTTATTCAGGGCTGATGATGAGCTAGGTATTATTTAAAGCACTTAGCATGCATTAACCCACTTGAAATTCAAAAGGCACAACAGAACAAACATGAAGCAGTTACCATTGTTTGCCCCAATCTTAAAGATGAGACAGGTGCCGCATGGATAAGATAAATCATTTGCCCAGGATTTTATTGCTCGTCAATCATGGATCCCAGATTTGAAAACAGGCAGTCAGCTTCCAGGGTATAAACTCTTAACTTCTACTTCAGACAGTTCTGCATTCTTTAGACTATAACAGAGTTACCATACCTAAAAATCAGTCTCATCATTTCTTCCAAACCAATTTCCTAATCCTGATTTTCCAATTTATATTATCTATATACTAGAGGCCCGATGTAAGAAATTTGTGCAAGAGCAGGCCTTCCTTCCCCGGCTGCCGGCACTGTCTTCCCTCAGCACCCGGGACCTGGGCTTCCCTCGCAGAGGGAGGCCCCACCCACCCACTGCAGCCTGCCGGTCAGTGACCTGGGCCTCCCTCTGCGGGGTGATCATGGGGCGATGGCCCCAGCCAATTGCATCACACCCACCTTGGCTGGCCTGGCACCAGTGGGTGTCATAGCGTGGTCCTGGATG
The DNA here is from genome assembly GCF_963259705.1 of Myotis daubentonii. NCBI lineage: Eukaryota > Metazoa > Chordata > Mammalia > Chiroptera > Vespertilionidae > Myotis > Myotis daubentonii. The sequence continues at coordinate 185,281,598 of NC_081841.1, forward strand.
GTCATCCAGATGGTCGTCTGGATGGTTGTTCCACTGTTGGACTGTTCGATCGATTTGCATATTATGCTTTTAATATCTATACTAGTGGCCCAGTGCATGAAATTCATGCACAGGTGTAGGGGGTGTCCCTCAGCCTGACCTGGATCCTTTCCAATCTGGGACCCCTCGGGGGATGTCCTCAGGCCTAAACCAGCGTTCGGACATCCATCTCGCAATCCGGGAGCGCTGGCTCCTAACTGTTCACTTGCCTGCCTGCCAGATCACCCCTAATCACTCTGCCTGCCAGCCTGCTCACCCCCAACTGCCCCCCCCCACTGACCCTCTTGTCCTCAACTGCCCCTCCTTACTGGCCTGATCTCCTCCAACTGCCCCCCCCCACTGGATTGCTCATCCCCAACTGCACCCCCCTACTGGCCTGCTCGCCCTCAACTACCACCCTGCCAGCCTGCTCACCTCCAACTGCCCCCCCTCCCGCTGGCCTGCTCGCTCTTAACTATCCCCCCCCCATTGCTGGCCTGATTGCCTCCAACTGCCCCTCACTACTGGCCTGCTCGCCCCCAACTGCCCCCCTGCCAGCCTCATGGGCCCCAACTACACCCCCCCCCCGGCTGGCCTGATCGCCCCTAACCACCTCTGCCTCGGCCCCACCACCATGGCTTTGTCCAGAAGGTCTCCCGGTCTAATTAGCATATTACCCTTTTATTAATATATATATATATATATATATATATATATATATATATATATATTTGTGTGTGTGTGTGTGTGTGTGTGTGTATACTAATAAAATGAGATTTCAGAGAGGAAAGGAGAGGGGGAGAGAGAAACATCAATGATAGAGAATCATGGATTGGCTGCCTCCTGCACGCACCCTACTGGGGATCGATCCTGCAACCCAGCATGTGCCCTTGACCAGAATTGAACTTGGGACCCTGCAGTCTGCAGGCTGATGCTCTACCCACTGAGCAAAACCAGCCAGGGCACCACCAGTCACTTTTAGAACGTTATATTGCTTCTAGAAGAAACCCCGTGCCACCTTCCCCATCTAGCTGCCTGGCCCACTGCTGTTTCAGACATGTTGTGGGAATGGGACCATACACAATGGGCGTTTTGTGACCGGCTGCCTCACTCGGGTGTATACCTCAGAGTGGCGGGTTGCAGGGTCCTATGTGACTGATAATAATCATTTGAGGAGCGGCCACGCCATTTCCGTTCCGACAGCAGAGTGTGAGGGCTCGCATTTGTCCAGATCCTCGCCAACACTTGCTACCGTGTAACTTTTGATTCCAGCCTCCAAGGTGACCTCAGGGTCCCACAGGAGCATTGCTCTCTAGAGCAATAATCTATGCTTTTCAATTCAGTTTTAAAAGTGGAAGCTGTTTAAAATGTCTGCACAAACATCCCTATTAGTAAGTTCTCGCTGCTCAGGATCCTCTGTGACACAGCTTTCAGGGGCTAAGTCTGCCCCAGACCAACCTCACCCCCCTCCTGCCTGGTCCTGTGTGGTACTGGGGAGGGTGCTGGGGGCACCAGCCAACCCTCTGTGGGCTTGGCCACAGGCTGTGTTGGGCTTTGGGAGCTGAGAGAGGAAGAGCGAGGTTCAGGAGCAGCTTTAGGGCCGTGCCTGTTGTGGTGACTGTGCTGCTCCCCGCAGGCCAAGGTAAGCGGTGCGGGGAGGGGGGGGGGGTGCGGGGAGAGCGCCTTCTCTGAAAGAAGCCCACAGAATTGAGGAGCTCCTGGATGCCCATCTGCGGGCTCCACTGCGCCCACCGTCCTGGCTTCTACGCCTCAGAAGGCAAAGGTCTGACCAGCAAAAATGAAAACTTTAAAGAGGTGACGTGGGCTCCACCTCAGAGTGGCTCAGACATGGTTCACAGCCCCACGTGGACTACAGACACCAGTGGGTGTGGGCAGTGGCCATGTGGACCCGAGTGTAGAGAGGAGCCATAGCTTCGTTGGGAGAGAAAGTCCACGGGGCTGAAGGCTCCCTCTTCAATGGCCTGGCCACCAACTCCCATCCACGGGGCCCTCCTCATGGAGTAAAGGGCGCCAGGCGAGGCCTCTTCCTGCCTGTCCCCACAGACCCATTGGCTCTCCTGAGTCTGTGGGGGTAGATTGTGGGGCTCCCCGCTGGGCAGCGCAGCCACATCTGCAGCCCTGAGGCAAGGCTCTGGGCTCAGAGCTGGGGTGCCCAGTGCTGCAGTCCCCCTGATCTGCAGCCCCCCTACCACAGCCCCCCTGATCTGCAGTCCCCTTGATCTGCCGTGTGCCCCATCTACAGCCCCCCTGGTCCGCAGGCCCCCTGGTCCATAGCCCCCCTGACCTGCAGCCCCCCAATCTGCAGCCCACCTGATCTGCAGCCCCCTGATCTGCAGCTTCCCCCAGTCTGCAGCCCCCCATCCACAGTCCCCCTGATCTGCAACCCCCTGTGCAGTGACTCTGGGCTGGTTGTGAATGCGTCATTATTCCAGGCCCAAGGGTGTACTGGCACTTGGGGGGCTTGCGGTGCTGGGAGCTTGCATCTACTCAGGTCCCTGCTGTTCGGTCATCGCGTTACGGTGTCTGGGCTAATTTGCATATTTCTCTATTTTATGTACCTATATATATCTACACTAATAAAAGAGAAACATGCAAATTGGTGTCATTCCACTATGCCCACCAGCCAATCAGAGCGACTATGCAAATTAACACAACAAAGATGGCAGTTAATTTGCATATGCAGGAGTGGAGTGAAGACTGAAGACTCCGGCTGGAGTAAAGAATGAAGAGTGAAGAGTGAAGACTGAAGACTGAAGACTGAAGACTGAAGAGGCTTGGCTTCTCCACTATGGCCAGACCAAAGGCCTGGGTCCCAGGTGCCGGAGGAAAAACAGTGCCAGCAGCCAGGGGAAGGAAGGCCTATGGCGTAACTCTTTGTGCACCGGGCTTCTAGTAGATATATAAAAGCCTAAGCAACCGTTTGACTGTTAGCTATGACATGCACTGGCCACCAGGGAGCAGACACTCAATGGACAGGCAGGGAAACATGGAACAGACTGATTAATCTCAGAGGGAAGGGAGTCGGGGGGAGGGCCGGAAGAAATTAACCAAAGATCTTATATGCATATTAGAGGCCGGGTGGAAGGATTAGTGCACCAGTGGGGACCTTTGGCCTGGCCTGCAGGATGGGGCCAAATCTGTGCACCGAGCCTCTGATATCCCCTGAGGGGTCCCGGATTGCAAGAGGGCGCAGGCCAGACCGAGGGACCCCTCTGGTGCACAAATCCGTGCACCAGGCCTCTAGTATAGGATATAAAAGCCTAATATGCTAAGTGTCTGACTGTTTGACTGTTCAATCAGTTTCTATGATACGCACTGACCACCAGGGGGCAGACGCTCCTACCAGTAGGTTAGCTTGCTGCTGGGGTCTCCTGATCAGGACTGGGTGAGAAGGGCCGGACACTCCCTGGAGCCAACCTCCTACAGTTCATCCCCGGCCTCTAAAATATTTCTTTAACTAATTTTCTTTCAATGTGCACTAATCCATGCACGGGGCTTCTGGTTGGATAATAATTTAATTCTCCTTATCCTGTAAATTTGATTCTCAGGCATCTTTGAGTCCTTCTCATCCTTCATGCCTTTTAATCATTCATAAAGTTCTTTATTTGACACCTGGTATGTCTATTCCTTCTCTTATTTCCTCATGCTTCCTCTTGAAGCTAGGTCTTCATTACATTTCTCCTGAAAGATTGCCAAATACTCTTAGGTTCTCTGCTCTCCTGGCCCAAGATGAATCATTTTAAGGCTCAATTATGTTTATGTCACTTCTCTTCTCTTCTTCAACAAATACTTTATTGTCCATTGAGTGAAAAATAAAAAATTCAACTTAGCCTGAAATTTAGTGTCCTCTGTGACCTATTCTCATCTTCCTCTAGTTTTCCACATAATTTGATGTGCATTTTTTTTTTAACAAAACTGGGTTATTTACACACTTAATGTGTGCTCCAGGGTTTCTACCTCTGCTCTTTCACTCATGCCTTTCTTTCATGGAAAACGTAGATGACCCGATGTGACCTACCTCTATGCGTTTCAGTGATGCAGTGACCAACCTCAGTGATCCCATGTGACTGTTTTACTTTTTGGCCTTCAAATGTTCAGTGTTATAATTGTCTTATGCTATTATCTACCTTTTCCCATTCTGTGGTATCTTAACAGAACCATTAATACTAGAGGAGAATTAATGGATTATTAAGTACTTTTCTCAGAATAACCTGTGCACTTAACTAAAATTTCTCATGCCATGTACTATCCGACATATCTGAATGTGAATGTCATCGGCAAGTCAGACATCCCAGTAGGGCTGTATCTTTCCAAAAGGGTGCCTGCCTCTATTTCACACAAAGGACAGCAACAATCATGGGGACTCATCATTATTTTATTTGGCAGTTTTTCAGAGTCCCTTCCTCCCCTTTAATTCTCAACCTGGTTCACTGATTGAATCACTCTTGTGACAGGATGGGAAATAAAACCAGATGGAGTACGTTTCCACTTCATTTGTTAATTTACTGCATGACATATCGCAGAACATCTAATGGGTTTCCTATTTGAGAAGTGTAGTTAATGAGTCATATTTTCTTTTCCTACCACTCCCTCCACTCCCAATGTCCTTACTAGTGAAATCACATTTAGTATCCAGACACCAAAGTGGACCCAGAAAAAGAATATTGTGTTGTTGTTTTTTCCATCCAAGCCCAGAGAGAGTGTTCCTGGTTATGGTTAAGATTTCACATTTAACCTCTCACTCACAAATCCACAAACATGATGTGTCCTATATGTCCCTGAGGCAAAGTATTTTCTTTGGGTTTGTATATGGAAGTCTTCCAGATGCTGAGATTTAATGTAGAAAAGCCAATGTAATTATGTATCATAACTTGTTGAGGGGTTCATGTCTTGGACTCTCATATATGCTAGCACAATATGCATACCTAATAGTTTCCTGATTCAAATAAAAATCCGTTTGCCTATTATGTGATAACTAGGGGCCCGGTGCACGAAATTCGTGCACTGGGTGTGTGTGTGGGGGGGAGTGTCCCTCAGCCCAGCCTGCCCCCTCTCACATACTGGGAGCCCTCAGGCGTTGACCCCCATCACCCTCCAATCGCAGGATTGGCCCCTTGCCCAGGCCTGACGCCTCTGGCCTAGGCGTCCAGCCCGGGCAGCGGGGACCCGCAGCTGCAGCGGCCCCACGATTGTGGGCTTCGCTTTAGGCCCAGGCAAGGGACCCCTAGCTCCTGGGACTGCCAGCTTCGACTGTGCCCAGCTCCCATCGCTGGCTCCACCCCTACTTCCTGCTATCACTGGCCAGGGCGGAAAAGGCACCTGATTCTCTGATCATGGCTGGGGGGCAGGGCAAAGGCTGGGGCCGCCTTTGCCCTGCCCCCCAGCTCTTAGCTCCCCCCTGGGTTTCTGATCACTGTCAGTGGCAGGGGGCTTCTTCCTGCTTTCCCTTTCGCCTCCCTGCATTGTGCCTACGTATGCAAATTAACCGCCATCTTGTTGGCAGTTAACTGCCAATCTTAGTTGGCAGTTAATTTGCATATAGCCCTGATTAGCCAATGAAAAGGGTAGCTCGTACGCCAATTACCATTTTTCTCTTTTATTAGTGTTGATGGTTACTATCCCACCACTTTGGTGAAGCTCAGTTCATTTTTTCTTCACTCTAGAATTAAAAATAGAAACTTTATTCTACTTAGAACATCCACAAAAGCCTTATATGCTCTGCTCAACTTACCCATAACTCACTGAGAATAACAAACCAGACTTCTTAGCAATTAAGTAAACAGATAATGATAACTGGTTCAATATATCCTGCTGTAGGAAGGATGAAAGGCAACAATATTGGTAGTTGAGTGATTTCAAAAGTGTTTACTTCAGAGCTGTCTTCCGACAGATATAATTTTCTGTTTATGTGCAATTCATTTCATCTTATCATTTTGATTTTCATTAGTTTACAAAATAAATATACTTGCAGTTTCAGATACCTCAGTTGATTGTATATTCTTAAAAATGAATACATTATTGGCTCTATTTAAGAACAACAAACACACTTGCATCCAAAAATGCTTTTATATAGAACATGTCTTTAGTAAACATAGAATGTTCCAGGAACAATGAATCTTTTAGTTATGAAGGTTAGTGAAAGAGGCTCCAGTTAGCAGTTGAAAGAGAACTTAACATGTTTTCTTCATTATTGATACTGAGCTAATGAAAAGCTAATGGTGAAAGCAAAGGAGTAAAAAATATTTGCCCCCATAAAAATAATCAGTCAGAGATTAGTGAACTTCTTTCAACTTCTTAGTAGACTTCAGCTGCACCAGGTAATTAGAGTGACTGACAAGTTATAACTTTATTTGCATCCTGTACTGTGACACCTTACACAACTAAAATAGGACTTTATCTGGAGCACTGTCACTAAAAACAAAAAAGTTCCTTTTCTTTCATCAGGTTGGGATTTTGTATGGAATCATTATATTTGTTTTTATCTCATGGTTTATTACTTTATTCAATTGAACTTATTCATACTGTAAGTTAATATATTATTTCTAAAAGTATATATATAAAGAGAAAGGGGCCATCGCAACCCAATGGACAACTGAACAGATGACCGAACAGACTGAGTTGGGGCAACAAGGCTGGCAGGGGGGCAGTGAGGGGCGACCAAATGACCAAACAGCAGGCTGTGTGGGGCGGCCAGGCCATCGGGGGGGCAGTGAGGGGCGACCAAGCTGGCAGGGGGGGCAGTTGGGGGTGACCCAGTCAGCACAAGGGGGTAGAGGGGTGACCAGGCCAGAAGTGGAGTGCAGTTAAGAGCAACTAGGCCAGCAGAGGGGAGCAGTGAGGGGCAACCAGGCTGGCAGGGGGCAGTTGGGGGCAAGCAGGCCAGTGGGGGGGCCAGTTGGAGGTGACCAGGCCTGCAGGGGGGCAGTAAGGGGTGATCAGGCCAGCTGAGGGGGGAAGTAAGGGGCAACTAGGCCGGCAGGCGGGGCAGTTGGAGGTGACCAGGTCGGCAGGGGGGTGCAGTTAAGGGCGCCCAGGCTGGCAGGGGGGCAGTTGGAGGTGACCAGGCCAGTGGGGAGGCAGTTGGAGGCAACCATGCCTGCAAGGGGGCAGTAAGGGGTGACCAGGCTGGTGGGAGGGGTGGCAGAGGGGCAACCAGGCTGGCAGAGGGGGGAAGAGAAGGGCAACCAGGCCGGCAGGGGGGGCCAGTTGGAGGCGACCAGGTTGTAAGGGGGCAATTGGGGGTGACTAGGCCAGCAGGCAGAGGTGGTTAAGAGTGCAGGGGGACCAGTAGAGGAGATCAGGCAGGAGGCAGGTGAGCAGTTAGGAGCCAGGTGTCCCAGATTGGAGAGGGTGCAGGCTGGGCTGAGGGGACCCCTGCCCCCACCCCCCGCCGTGCACGAATTTTGTGCACCGGGCCTCTAGTAATAAATATTATTAGCACCCTGTAATTCAATGGCTTATGAGTTTAGTAGCAGTTACAGTATTTGTTCATAAGCAATACCGTTGCCCATGTGAAGCATTAAATAGTATGTTTTCCTGTATGGATATGGTTTAAGAATATCTTGTCTTAGTATTTTTTAAAAAATCTCCCAGTAACTACACTTTTATCTTACCTATGTTTCTTTTTATTTAACAAATAAAGCCACAAAATTTTCTCCACATAGCCTCAGAGTATAAATAAATATACAAACATATAATGCCTATTGGTAGAACAAAATAAGAACATCAGAAAGGAGCATTGACTAAAACACAGCATGAATAACAGTGACTATATTTTAAGACCAGAGGAAAAAAACAGTTTCAACCAGTATAACATGACAAAAATTTATAATAATATCACACTTTCCTTAAGAAATGATATTCATTAAATTACATTTATCTATTACATAATTGTTATTCATATAGTTAGTAGTTCCATCTGTTAGTAAATTATTTAGTTAACAGTATATAAAATAGGTTGAGAATAAGATGCAATATATTAATATATTATGAACTTCAAGTAAGTATTCGTAACATTATGTAATTCTATTTTTAACTAAATTGTAAGTTTTTTATTCTCTTAGATAACTATATATGATCTTTTAACTTTAAAATGGTTGTCATCTCAATGCAGTGGCATCACAAAATAGTGATATATAATACTTTCATAATAGTAGAAAGGCACACTAATATTAAAATTGACTATAATAATGAGTCAAAGTATGATAAATTGAGTAATGTGAAATCTAAATTTCTGCATTTACAGAAAAAAGTCAACTGCAAAGTTCAATATGGTAATATTGCATATAACCTGGATTAATAGGGGTATATATTTTAAATAAAAAAGTTAAAGGAGTTCAGAGGATTTTTTTTTAAACTTTAGCTACACTATATACTTACTAGTAGAGTGTGAAAGACTATCCAAGTAATGATAATGGTTTATTCCATATTAACAGGGGTGGAGAACATATATCAAAGAGTAAACCAATCTCATGTTCTCCACTATTAAGACCACACTTAGGGCCAGTGACTCATTTCGAAGACTACTGAAAACTGTGAGCAGAGACTGAGTTTAAGAATGACAGGAGATTTAGAAACAAGGTAAACGAGGGACAACTGGGGAAAGCAGGGTGTGGAAATATGGAAAAAAAATGAGATGGGTAAATATGCTGACTGTTCTAAAAGATTTATGTTTTTCAGATAAAAGAGATTATGCTTACTCAGTGAAGATATTAAAATTAATTGCATAAGTAGAAATTATATGAAGACAGACTTTTGTTGATCCAACCTAAGAACTTTATAACTTTATTCAAACTCCAGCAATACGAATGTGGAATGGGCTGTCTTGAGATGGCTGAGCTCCTTATTTCTCCATGAGCCAACAGTCTTAAATACTTCAGATGATTTCTTTTCTTTTTAATTGGAAAGGAAACTAGAGTTAACTTCTAAGGTAACTTTACTTCTGGTCTACCTTTGCTTTCCTCTATCTTTCTGTTTATTCTTTGTTGTTGACACACACAGCAATCCTGGGAGGTAGTTTATTCTTGGTAAAATTTGTGCTGTTCTCACTTTCATGCTACTAAACGAATGGTAGCTTCTAAATTAGAATTCTCCTTAAGATTTTTCTAAAGGATTCATTTATCCTTCTACTGCAGGTCTTATAGATGTATGCTATTTAGCATTTTTCATATAAACAACATGTTGATTGAGAAGTAGGCAAAGAGTATTCGAGATGAGCAGAGCAGAGCAATTGGAAGGTTTGCTTCTATGATTACCAATTTTTCCTCTTGTTTACATGTGCTCCATTTCTCAAAGGGATGATGGATGAAAATGTGTATGGATTTATCAAACCTGCTCCGGTACTTTATATCCTTTGATTGTCTTAAAAGCTCCTGGTGCGATTAGCTCTCAGAGCAGCATCTCTGCTACGTCTTCCGTTTCCAGGACACCTGCTATTCTTCACTTTGTTTAACCAATATCATTACTGACACTCATGCTTCCAGCAGCTCTGGCAATTTTATCCCAAGCAAGTTCACATGGTTTCAGTAACATGACTTAAAGTGATCCTTAAAATTAATTTTCCATGCAACCTTTGCTGAAGTGGTTTCGGGCTGAACTGATTTCTATCAAAGTGCTGAACCCAATGCTAGTCTCACTTACGGTTCATTTAATTGCAGTCATGTACCCAGGAAGCAGACTAGAGGGGTAGAGCTTTTAAATGTTAGGATATTGTTTGATGGTGACAAGATATAGAATTTCGTAAAGTATTTCCTTCTCTACTTTCATAGAAAGCCCTCTTTTATATTCAATCAATTTAAACACATATTATTTTAAATGGACCGCCATGTCATTAGTGGCCAATGTAATGATGTACCTAAGTGCAACTATTTAAATATAAATAAACTGGCATAATTTAAATAGTTAAATATAATTGTGGAAAGTTATTTTTGGCACTGTACTATTAATAAAAGCTCTCCTTTGAAATGAAAACACAAATGATTCATAGAGATACAAGATTTGGGAACAATTTACATTTCCCCCAAGTCAAGTTTCAAGATAGTGCTAAGATAACCCTCTTCCCCCTTGATTGTTGATTGTACAAAAACAAAATACCCTCTTAAATAATTATTTTCAGTGGTGAATGTAAATATTTCACAAGTGACTAGAAAGCTACTTGAATAAAAGAAAACATTTCTGTTGTTAAGCAGAACTGGCAACATCATTCATTCCAGTTGTCCTAGACCAGGGCAGAGAAAGGGTTGCCCATGAGATGCTCCGTCATTCAGGGGGAGGAAACACCAAATGGGAGGGTTCCCAGAAGAATGCCTTGAACCGCATCATACAATCTAAAAACAAGTGCCATCGTGAAAAATGGTGGACAGTATAAATTTGAGAATGATGTAGGAAGTGAGAAATCTGGGAAAACTGACTCACTGGAAACACAAAACTGGAAGAATTGTAGTTGTGGACATTTCGAGAAACGATGCCAGGAAAGAATAAGAGGCAGCAAGGTGGTATTGAGTTGTGACCAGGTCAAGGGTCAATTCCTAAATTCTGAGGGCTGGCTGTACCTCCTTCTTGTGGACAACGACTTAAAAGCCACTAAATCTCATCACTCAGTACACACTTGTGGGGGTTTTTTTGTTTGTTTTTTGTTTTTTATCTCTCACATGAAGCTGCTTGGATTTTGTAGTGTATTTCTTTGCTCAGTAGAAAATTGACACACTGCTTACTCCATTTCCATTAGTATTTTGAAATGCACTTTGCAGTTCTTTAGATCTCATTTGAGTTCTGGTTGTCCTTTATTTTAACATCAGTTCATGCATGCAACAGTGATTCTCAGTGGTAAAGCTCATGTTTAATAAATTTAAAAGAAATGTTCTGTTGTTGTTAGGTATCCAAACAAATACATTCCTATTATGAGGTTAACTTCCCTTTCCTCAAATGCAAAGAAAAAGGTACTCATCGAACACCGTAGAGTGCTCCTCAAATCCCAATATTCAGAAGTGAACAGGCTGTGTGGCTGTTTTATATGCTTTGCAGTGATTGAAGAAGCTGAAAAGTTGTCTAAAGGGACCCTGTATTTTTCTCTTTGATAACATTATCTTTAGAATTTTAGGCTCAGAGTTGACAAGATGTTTTGACAAAGTTGCTCCTAATAATAATAATAATAACAACAATAATAATAATAATAAATCAAATGTAGAGAGAAGCTATTCTTTGACACAAGCATAAATGTGGACTCTATGGCAGTGAACAGGTATTCTGACCCTTCTTCTATTCCACAAAGGAAAAAGGGAAAAAGGCAAAAAAATTTTACAATGCAAATAGCTGTATCAAATTTATTCATTTTTATCTTTGTCTTATTAACTAAATATTTGCTGTGAAAAATGCTGAAGAACATTTTTTCAGCTACTTCTCTGTGTGTATATCATAAAGAGAAATTATATATAAAACATCTTAATTTCTTTGACTTAGGATAAGTTCATTTAAAAAGCATCTTGTAAAAATCATAAATATCAGTTAATCTCCTTTTAATAAATAAGCAAGAAGACAATAGTTCAGAAAAGACACTAGTTTTATTTGATGTTTATTCATATACTCTTTCTTTGATCAAAATATATCAGTTTTAACGTCAAGTATACATTCTGTTATCTATGTCTGTTTTCACGGCATCTTGTTGGCAAGTGACCTGGAGGAAGGATAAACCCCATGGCTTTGACTTGTGACAGGTTTCATTAAAAATGAAAAACTCTTTGAGAAAAAGAGCAAAACAGGGGAAAATGGGACAAAGGAAGTAAATAGCCTCTTCTGAGATTCAGATAACTTTCTTTCTAATAACTCTGTTTTCCTGATGGGACCTAGGTTGTTTGTTTGCTGTGTAAAGACCCAGTGTTTCAAACGAGGTAACCTCATGGAATTACTCTCCTCCTAGGCATCCGTGGCAATGAATAGTAATATATACGTGTATGAAGAAGCAAATGGTGTGCTCAAAATGGCCTTTTAAATCATGGCCTAGAGTTATTGTAAAATAATTGACTTTCTTGCAGCAATAAATTCACTTTTCGGGATCTCAGCCACCATCTGAATGCCAATGTGAGGTAAATGAAGAAGTGACCCACCCTGATCGGCATTCTCCTCCCTGCTGCCAGCCGCTGGCTCACTTGCTGGGCACCCACACATCCATGCCATTGATTTGTATGCAGTGCTAAATCCCTCTATTTACCAGCTAGCTCTGCGACAGATGTATTTGACCACGGCCTCTGATAGTTTTCAGTAAGTAATTTCGTGTTAAACTGTTTACTCAAGTGCTTGACTTTAAAAAAAAATATATTGAATTTACTGGGGTGACATTGGTTAATAAAATTATATAGACTTCAGGTGTACAATTCTACAATACACCATCTGTATATTGTATTGTGTGTTCACCCCAAGTGAAATTTCCTTCTGTTATCAGTGGACGTGCTCCTCGTCCTCACCAGTTGCTGGTGGGAGTGGGGTTCCCGAGATGCTGCTGGAATAAGAATTTCCAGAGGCCCCCACTGTGAGGATGAGGTAATTTGAAATCTTTATTTCCGTGGCGTAACACCCCTGAGTCTCCACAGTCCCATTTCCCTTTGTCCCGCCAAAGCAGAAGTCCCATTTTGCCTTCAGCAGGGCTAAGATCAAAGCCAGTGTCCAGAGTTTTCCTGTCATGTTGGAGCAGTCCAATACAGCATCCGACAAACTTAATTCGTGTTCCCAGGTGCAATCCATCAGTCCATTGCCTTGGGGCCCACAGGGCCACATGGCAGTGAAGGGAACACAAGCAGGAACCAAACAACAGAGTCAAGTGCATCAAGCCAAGAGAGCAAACCCTTCAGACGAGGGCTGTAGTCGGCAAACCGTGGCTCGCGAACCACATGCGGCTCTTTGGCCCCTTGAGTGTGGCTCTTCCACAAAATACCACATGTGGGCACACATGTACAGTGTGATTGAAACTTCGTGGCCACACTCAAGGGGCCAAAGAGCCGCATGGGGCTCTCGAGTCGCACTTTGCCGACCACAGGACTAGGGGGTTATGCATTCCCAAATATTCACCCGCTTACAGTGGCCCTTTCCCATCTAGCCAATGATCTCTGTTCTTAGGTTTGATTGACAAGCACCGAGGCACCTTCCTGTGTCACCCTGATTTTATTGTGCATGTGTCCATCTTCCTCTTTGTCCAGTCCCTTCCCCCAGTAATCTGCAGAGAATGGACAAGTAGTTCCCTGGGGAGTACAAAGTTGCAGCTTCCCAATGAAGTTGCCCAAATGTCCATGCTTATAATGTCTAGCCTCCCTTTTGCTCCTTTCCGATCTTACCGAATAATAGATAACATGTAAATTGACTGTCCCTCTGCTGTGCTCACCAGCCAATCAGGGGAGTTTGCAAATTAACCCAACAAAGATGGCAGTTAATTTGCATACGTAGGCCTAAGTGGCGGAGCAAAGACTGAAGGCTCCGGCTGGAGCAGCGAAGGCCTGGGTCCCGGGTGCCGGAGGAAAACCGGTGCTGGCAGCCAGGGGAAGGGAAGGTTTATTGCATGAATCTCTTCATGCAACGGGCCTCTAGTTATTAATAACTAGCTAATAACAATGGTATCACTTCATCACCATTTATTCTCCCTTTCCCCTCAATGACCTCCCCTTACCCTCTTTTTCTCTAATAATCACCCTACTATTGTCTGTGTCTATGAGGTTTTTTTTTCTCCTTTCCTTATTCTTTCACCTTTTCCACCTAGCCCCCAACTCCTAACCCCTCTGTCAGCCTGTCAGTCTGTTCCCTGTATCTATGAGTCTATTTCTATTTAGTTTGTCAGTTGACTTTGTTCATTAGATTCCACATAGAAGTGAAATCATACGGTGCTTATTTTTCTCTGACTTGCTTATTTCATTTAGCATAATATTCTCCAGGTCGATCCATGCTGTTGCAAAAGGTAAGGTTTCCTTCTTTTTTACAGCCCAGTAGTTGCATTCCATTGTGTTATGCCACAATTATCAAGTGCTTGACTTTTTGACTCTGTTTGCTTATGGCTCTGCAAACCGAGGCTTTAAAATCCACCAAAGCCATTCCTCTTTCTTAATTTTCCATTAAAATTCTTCAGGCTTGTTATGGACAATTAGTTTTTCATTCTCTAAGAGACATGGGTTTGATGTTTCAAATTTTTTTTCAATAACACATGAACACAAAGATAGGTTACATTTTTTTAAACCACCATCCTTTGTATTGTTTAAAGTTTCTACAGTTTGTGAAGGTCATTTTGATTTTACCGAAACATTGACAATAAACAAAGAGAGAGATATAACAATTTATTCTTGATCTTTATGTGTAGTATTTTTAGCATGTGCCCATAAAATGTGTAATATGGAAATAATAAAGATACATAGACATACAAAATTATGGTCTTTTAAACACTGAAAAATCTGAGAATAGACCACATAGTTGAAAATAATAGTGAGTGTTGAAGATGGTCTTTCGGTGAAATGCATAAGTCCACAATCACAGTTTATTTTATCATCCCTCTCTAAGCAAGTGATAAAATGCCTAGACAAAATAATTTGAAAAATAGGAAACTTAATTGATATGTACAGAGCACTGCACTCAATGACTATGGAATAAACATTCTTTCAAGCACACTTTAATGTATTCACCAAGACTATGTTTTGGGCCAGTAAACGAGTTCTCACTCTTTTCAGGCCTAGATGAGTTCTAATGAGAATTCCACAGGTATTCAAATGATTGTTCACTTCTAGATACTGTTTTTTTGTTTTTTTTTTAACTCTGGATTCTTTCAAAATATTCTCTTTATTTTTGCTTTTCATAAATTTGACTATGATGTGCCTAGGTGTAGTTTCCTTCACATTAATGTTTGGGTTTCAGAGAGCTTCTTGAATCCAGGCAATTGTGTCTGACAGTGTTGAAAATTTTAGCCATTTTATTTCAAAGACTCTGCTGATCCATTCTCTCTCTTCTCTCCTTTGAAATACCAAATTACCCATGGTTTAATCTATTGACATTACTAATAGTGCCCCTGAGACCCTAACTAATTTTGTTCAATCTTTTTGTTTTTGTTTTTCCATTTAGATCATGTATGTTGAACTAGCTTCAAGTTCACTGACTCTGCTTTGTCATCTTCATCATTGTATTAATCAATTCAATGACTTTCTTATTTTCTTCTGCATATTTCAGTAAATGCTATCTTTACCAAAAGACACAAAGTGAGGTACACATGACCCAGGTTGGATCACTCAGTGCAGTCACTTTCCATCCTCTTCCCTGGACCCAATGATTAGTTTTGAAAAAGGTAGATGAAATAAGTCAGGTGGTTTAGTGACCTCAAACCTTACTTTCCAGAATTTATGTTAAGTTCTCTGTGAAAAGACACTCTCCAATTTTGGCCTCAGAGTTGTGATTATTTTATCCCAAATCTCAAAAGTGGTGTTCCCTTTAAAATATGTATTAGTCATGCCACATCTCTACTCACGAAACTGTGGTAGGTTCTGGTCTCATTTAGAGTGAAAGCAAGCATTCTTCTTATGACCTAAAGGGCTACAGATTACTCCATTACCTGAACTACCGTTCTGGTATCATTCCCTGCCGCTCTCCTCACTGCTCACTCTGCCTTAGCCACACTGGCTTCTTCCGGATTCCTCAGCACGTCAGCCACTCTCCAGCTTCAGAATCTTTTCTTGGCTTCCCTCTGCTTGCAAGGCTCTTCACTGAGATGTCCTTCCACCTCCTTTCTTGACTGCATTTCGGTATCAGCTCCAACACTCTTCTCAGAGGCTTTTGTTCCTTGACACACCAATAAATATTTTTTCTCATCACTTTCTGCCTCTAATGTTTTTCTTTTCACTGTACACACACACATACACACACACACACGCACACACATGCACATACTACCTGAGTACCTGGTGTACAATATGCACTCAAAAGATATTCACTGAGTTAAGCCAACAGATACTACCACTTGGAGTTTGAAATTAAAGCCAATTGGAGAATATAAAGCAAAAGATAACAACTGAGAATGTCATTTAAGGCCTGAATTAAGCTATGCCTAAAGCCAGATCAATTCATTTCGTTTTCTTTTCAACTTCTGAGCCAATACATTTCTTATTAATTCTTAATTTTTAAAAATTTCTTTAATGACTTTGGATTGAGTTTTCTGTCACTTCCAGAAAAATGCTAAACAATATTTCTTATTCTTGTTATTAGTTATTAACATAACTTTTACTTCTTATTCTATTAATGCATTGAAAATTTGTATTTTCTCTATTATATAAGACTAGAGGCCCGGTGCATGACATTCATGCACTGGGTGGTGGTGGTGGGGGGGTGTCCCTCAGCCTAGCCTGTGCCCTCTCGCAGTTCAGGACCCCTTGGGGGATGTCCACCTGTGGCTTAGCTGGCAGGCAGACATCCCCTGAGGGGTCCTCAGCGCTGCCACAGAGGCAGGAGAGGCTCCTGCCACCACCACTGCGCTCGCCAGCCATGAGCCCTCTGGTGAGCACGGCTTCTGGCTCAGCAGAGCTCCCCCTGTGGCAGTGTACTGACCACCAGGGGGCAGCTCCTGCATTGAGCACCTGCCCCCTGGTGGTCCGTGCATGTCATTGCGATTGGTATTTCCATAGTTTGGTGAATTTGCATATTAGCCTTTTATTATGTAGGATAAGCAATATTAGGAGGATCACATTTTTATTATCGCTACCAACAAATTGGCATTTAAAGTTGTCAGAAAATTGTCATTTCTACTTAGTACTAATTAAAGTAAAAAAGAAATGTTATTTGGTAAATATAAGTTAGTTTTACTGTTGTTTTTTTTATCGCTAGTTAACTGTTTAGGGAGGTGGGATAAATATAACAACTTATTTCTATTAGTGTGTATGTAGTTTATTCTCTATGTGCAAGGAGATTTGTGCTTTGTTTGTAAGCCTGAGAGGAAGTGTATGGAAGGACAAAAAAAAAAGCATTTTATGAAGTTTCAAATTTGAGCTCTATAACTTAGTTCTTCACCAAAAAGAAAAAAAAAATGCCATGTACAAGGAAATATAATAACTTAAAAAAGTGATAAGCTGTATAACTAAAATTAAACATAGGATAAGATCCAGGAGGAAATGCTACATTTTCTGAAACCTTTAGAGATAAGTAGATTTTCCAAGAGGTGAAGATAAAAAATGAGTAAACTTGGAGAGAATAAAAAACAAGAAACAGCAGGCTGTATTCAAGAGCTACAGTACAGCTTCCCGTGTGATTTACCAGGTAATGAATGATACTTTGGAGTGTTAGAAAGCCTTGCCAGCCATGCAAGGAAGTTAAACTATGCTTTTCAGATAATGTGGGGCACTCAGATGGTTGAAAACAAGAGAAGGTGCATTCTAATACACATAACAGAGCATATTATAACTGGAAATACATAAAATAGGAGATAGAGTGTACAGAAGCCTACTATTAAACAAGTATTTGATTATGTGCATCTGACCTAGAACTTTAGGACTAAGATTGGAAGAAAAGAGATATTTTCTAGGTTCATTTTCCTAATGAACACATCATGTGTTGGCCATTCAGGGTATTTACAATCCCTAATTTTGCCTTTTTCTTTTTTTCATACAACCTCACACTCAGCTATTTATATACTTTTTAAAACATTAGGAAAAACTCTTTTCTTCTGTACACCTTGGAAACTTCTGTTTATTATTTAACAGAGCAGAGTTGTCTCCTTGGTGAAAGCATTCTCTCTCCGCTCTGTACTATTAGATACACTTCTTCGCTTCCTAGGAAAGAACACAGAACAAACAAATGTAATTTGAATTTAATTTCCAAAGATAACCAATATGATTCAGATACAGAACCACACTGTAATTCATGCAGGCAACTCATTTAGAAAGATTATATTGCTGAAGTTAATTGGAAAGTTCAATAGAATATAGATTCTGTGAAAAGAGCATTTTACTATTCATTATATAAGAAAAACAGAAGGATGAACAGTTCTGGTCTACAAATGATTGCCAACATCATCAGCGTTTTTGCACCTTATTTTTTTTTACGCCTTTAAAGGATCTCTTACCACATTCTGTCAATTCTTTTTTTTAAGATGTATTTTGGCTTTTTTATTACTGTTTTTTAGGCCACTGCCTTGGCCCCAGTATATATCACGTTATTTCTAAATGTTTACTACAGTTTCATTTTGTTATATTATCTTTCCCCTCAACCAATTGTATATATCTGATTGATCTTTCTGAAAAAATGATTTCAGCATGCCCCTTTGATATTTATAATCATTCATTTCTTCTATAATATTGTTAAACTCCAATTAAAGTGTGTAATTTGTAAGTACTTAAACAATCTGGACAATTCATTAACCTAATTTCCTATTTCTTTAGTCTAATCCCTTTTCTTAATGCATGCATCATGTTTACTCACTGATGACCATATATAAATATATATTCACTAGAGGCCCAGTGCACAAATTCAAGCACAGGTGGGGTCCCTTGGCCTGGCCAGCGATTGGGACTGATCAGGGCCATCTTGCCAAGTCCTGATTGGGGATGATCGGGGCCGGCCTGCAGGGTGCAGGGATCAATGGAGGTTGGCCGGCACGGGGGAGGGACTGTGGGAGGTTGGCTGGCCATGGGAGGTTGGCTGTAGGAGTGCATTGACCTCCTGGGGGCAGCTCCTGCATTGAGCGTCTGCCCCCTGGTAGTCAGTGCATGTCATAGTGACCAGCCGACCAGTTGTAATAGTCACTTAGGCTTTTATATCAATAGATATTATTACTATCACATGAATTGCCCTAGGTCTTCCTGGTTTCAGCGAGAGCTAAGTTTAAACTTTTATAAGAGACCAAAAACACAGTGGCTTAAAGAAGGTTAATTCAGTTACATGTACCTCCCTTGGGTGACTGATTAGCAGGGAGCCTCTGGTCTATATGGGTATCAGCGATTCAATTTTCTTCAATACTGTAGCTTTACAAACACTAGGTCCTTATGTACATCTGCATGACCAAAGCTTAGGTATAGGCACATCGATGCTATTGTGGTCATAAAGAGGAAATCATGGAAGGCCATGAAAGCAAGTTTCTTTTGGGGCAAAAAAGATAGAAGCTATTGCCGAAGCCGGTTTGGCTCAGTGGATAGAGCGTCGGCTGCGGACTGAAAGGTCCCGGGTTCAATTCCGGTCAAGGGCATGTACCTGGGTTGCAGGCACATCCCCAGTAGGAGATGTGCAGGAGGCAGCTGATCGATGTTTCTCTCTCATCGATGTTTCTAACTCTCTGTCCCTCTCCCTTCCTCTCTGTAAAAAATCAATAAAATGTATTTTTTTAAAAAAAGATAGAAGCTATACACATCAATCCTTTTCAAATCCGTTGATGAAGACTTAACTACATGGTTGTATAAATACTCATAGAGGAAAACCGGAAATGCATACTTTAGATAGAAAGCCTTCTTTCTTGCTTAAACTCCATTATCATGGCAAATAGAGAGATGAATTCTGTGGCTATCTACCAGTCTCTGATACTTCTTTTTGCATATTAAACTGGACTTATTTTTAACATTTTCTAAATGAACTTCTCACATTTTAAAGCATTTATTGGTCATCTGATAAAGAACTTTGGGAAATAGGTCTATCTTTTTCTTTTTTTAAAAAATTGACTTTATTAAGGTATAATTTAACACAATAAATAATTACATTATTTATTTATTTATTTATTTATTTTTTACTGAGATACTTTTTTAAAAATATATTTTATTGATTTTTTACAGAGAGGAAGGGAGAGAGATAGAGAGTTAGAAACATCGATGAGAGAGAAAACATCGATCAGCTGCCTCCTGCACATCTCCTACTGGGGATGTGCCCGCAACCAAGGTATATGCTCTCGACCAGAATCAAACCTGGGACCTTTCAGTCCACAGGCCGACACTCTATCCACTGAGCCAAACTGGTTTCGGCAAAATAATTACATTTTAAAGAAACACTTTGATGAGCTCTGACAAATGTAAAATTCATGTAATTCCTGCTATAGTAAAATGTTAAAACGTTTCCATCACTCCTAATTTCTCCATTTAATCAATCCAGGCTCAAGTGACCCCTGTTCTGCTTTCTATAACTAAATTATTAATGATACATAGAATCATCCTGTGTAAATCATTATATCTGGCAATTTTGGGTTAGGAAAATGATTGAGATATATTTATAACACATACTGTCTATAAATAAATTAGAGTTGGTTATAATTTATTACATTTTTTCAGTAAAATTTTATTAAATATCTACCTTTTAGAAGATTCTGTGTTGGTTACAAACTTAAACACATCTGATAGTTTTATGAAATCACCAAAAAGACATAAATAATCAATAAACTCCTGACTATTCCAAGCCTCTTTTAGATATTTATATTCAGTTGTTTTGAAATATTGGGTTCCTAATACTAAAATCTCCACATCATGCAGAAGAATCTAAAATAATTTATGAAAATATTTTGCTCTCACTGAGGTGAGCCACATAAGTCACCATCTTAACCAGATGATCAAAGTTAACATCATAACTGATAATAAAGAAATCAAGTGAATTTATAAAATTTTGGAGCACTTGTTCCATTATTTTTCTTTATAATCTTTCCATTTAAACTCCACTGAAATTTTCAATCAAATTTTACTATGACATTATTTGACCTTCACTTTTGGCGTGATATATCACTTCCATACTAAGTCCTCCTTTATTCCTAACTTTACTGTTGAGGAAAAGCAATGTGGTATAACTTATGCTGATGAGATTTATTAATACAAACAATTATAAATCATAGAACAGAGTGTCAAATCTCAGAGGGAAAGGGTGGGGGTTGGAAGAAATTAACTAAAGAATTTAAAAACATATCCCCTGGAAACAGACAATAGTGTGGTGAAAGGCCTGGGGTGGGGGGAGAATGTAGCTAGAAGGCATCAATGGAGGGGGGTAGGAAGGACATCTGTAATACTTTCAATAATAAGATAAATTCAAATTTAAAAAGTAAAAATAAGTAAGGCCACTGACATGAGAGTGCCCATGCTTGGTCAAAAATGTGTATTTTGAAAGGCCAGGCATTTATTTTTATTATTTTTAACATAGTTACTGAAAGTATAAAAGCCATTACATTTTAAGTCTTATAGAGAAACCTGAGATCCAGAAACATATATCTACAAATTTCAATGTAGAAATATTGCTATAGAACCTACCATGGTCATTTCCAGGTAGGCACTGTACCCACAATGAGTTTATTGCCTAATAAAAACATATGCAACAAGTGATGGCTCTCTAACTTTAAGTGCACTGCACTGTAGGAAGCTTTGAAAGGACATGTACCACTAAACCTGCAAAAGTAGTCAGGACACAGGTCATTCATTTTTAATGAATCAATAAGGATTCACTAAAGAGTGTTGGAGAAAAAACTAGAGATATGAAGATCAGGCAAAAGAACTAATTAATTTCATGTGTGGTAGGATAGGAGATCACACTAGGTAAGTGAAGTAGCAAGGTAAATAGAAAGTAGCAACACATCCTGGCAACTAATTGAAGAAAAGAATGTTAATATTAAGATTTCACGTCAGGATGATTGGGAGGATGATTGAATATTGTATTGGCTTTCTATTGTTGCTCTAAAAAGTAGCATGAACCTAAAAGGTTTGAAACAACAACAGTTTATCTCACATTCTGTAGGTCAGAAGTCTAGGCACTGCATGGTTAAGCTCTCTGCTCAGGGTCTCACTGGGCTAACATGCAGATATTAACCACAGCTCTGGTATTCATCTGGGCTCAGAATCCTCTTCCAAGTTCACTAGTTATGGCAGAATTCCTTTCCTTGTGTTGTAGGATTAAGGTCCCCATTTTATTTCAAGCTGTCTTAAGGGACCACTATCAACTGCCCACAGTTCTTTGTCAAGTGGCCCAGAAGGCAGTTCACAAAAGGGATCTTTGCTGTCCATACCAGTGGAATGCGATCTCTGACACCTCTTTTGTGATCTGCTGGAGAAAATTCTCTTCGTTACAAGAGGTTCCGGGATTAGATCAGACCCACGTCAATTATCCTCCTGCTTTGAAAATCCTGATTTGAGATTTTAATTATATCTGCAAAATTCCTTCACTGTAGTACCTAGATTAGTGTTTGAATGAGTAACTAGGAGATGTGTGTAATCCAGGGCCTGCGGATCTTGGATTTGGGGACATGGGGGTGGGTGGCATTTTAGGATTCTGCCTATCACAAATACTATTCGGGAAATATGAAATTTAAATGAATGAACAGACATACCCAAATAGTAGTTATAATTTTAAAAAGTATACCCAGATTCACGTAATTACAGAGGTTGCATGGGTAACCTAAATAAATAAAGCTGACTGAGTGTTAGGAAAATGTAACAAAGTTTGAGCAATAGGGAGAGGATGGAATCACAGTGAACTGAGTGCTGGGAAATTGTCCACATAAGAATCAGAGTTGCCATGAGAGAAAGAGTGCCCAGTTTGCCAGATTTTCAGTCTTTTTTAAAAGAAGCCAGAAACTCGGGTTTTTATATATCTCCCAATTTTTAAATGTTGGCAATTATTTCAAAAGTTTTACAACTGTGGACAGGCCAAAATTATGTGGGCCAAACAAAACATACCTGTGGGCAAAAACTCTGGCTTGTAGACTGCCAGTTTTTGACCTGAGCTCTACAGTAACAGGATTGATTTTTTTAAATTGCTTATTAAATCACTCATTTATGTGTAGTCATACCTCTGGCTGGAATAACTCAGACTGTTTTTGAACAAACTGAGTGACCTGAAATTTACATTTTAAACTTCCCTAAGTTAATTTAAAGTGTCCTAATTATAGGCATTTCGTAAGGTTGTTGCTGTAGAAAACTGAAATTTGAATCTTGCTATTTTTAGAAATTATGAAGAGGTTTCTGGAAATTTAATTTGATTGGTATTGCTAATAGATGTTGATGAAAATAGAACTGTGAATTTTTCAGGCAGTTTAATTCAGATTTGTGAATAGATGGGCCAAGAGGAAGACACAGAACAAACTCACCCTATAATAGCTGGATATTTTGCTTTGTTTTAAAACGTTACTCTATAACAGGGCTTGCACGGGCTTACTAATACCTGCAATGAGGCACATTGCATATTGTTAATAGCATTTATGCAGTCAAGTATAAACATAGGTATACACATGTGTATTTAAACAGTTATGCACATTAGAATGCACACTACCATATTATAGTGCCTAGGAATAAGGTATTTGTGTCAGATTCAATAAATTCACCACCTCTCATCCTGATTTTGAGTGGTATCATTAAATTAGGATTCACTTACTCATCTGTCAAATGGGGCTAATAATATTACCTGTCTTTTATGGCTTAAACACAGTATCATACATATAAAGCATTTAAAACACTTGTCACTTTGCAACACTTAATAAATACTAGATAATATAATTGTGCATAAGCATGTGTATTCTTACATGTGTTGCATTTATAGAGATGTTTATTCTAATAAAGTATTATTTAATACATTTAGCAGCTTCAGAGAAAACAATTTGACTTCAATGTCTGATTTATAATATTTTTACTATTTTTTCAGATTAACATAAATGGAATTATGTTAGGTCATTTGATTAATGACCAGTGCTAGAAAAAGACTATTTGAAGGAGAAAGAGTATTTTCAAGGTCATTATGAGTGATATTTATTGGAAAACTAGTGCCAAGGGCATCATTCAATTATGTAGAGTACAAAACAGGAAATTGCATGCAGCATATGTGGACAAGATCCCTGCAGACAATGACATCAGCTGACAAAATACAGCTGCAGAGAAAGATCTTGGTGTATCAAAATCACAAATTAAGAACTGCCATTACTGATTATCACATTGACTAAGTAATTAGAAAAGATGTAATTCTTAAGTGTCAATAACTAGGCATTTAGCTATTTGCTTTCCCAGCCAGCGTCAATAAGTCACTGTATTTGCCCTAGAAAGGGAGCAGGTTGCTTGGCACACAAGTGAAATAAAAGACTCTCTAAGATAGATGACCTGGGTCTTTGACCCAGTTCTCAGGCTCTTTCAGGCCAGGGTTTTGTGGTAAAAATATCAAGCTCAGAAAGCCCTTCCTTGTTGAACTTTCCATTAGTCCTACTATGTATGATTCTTCTAAATGAGTCAGGTCACTTGTGTTATTCTAAGATTTTTTGTTTGTTTGTTTGTTTTGCTTTGTTAATCCTCCCCTGAGGTTATTTTCTCATTGATTCTTAGGGTGAGTGGAAGAGAGAGGGAAAGACAGAGAGAAACATTGATGTGAGAGAAACACATCAGTTGATTGCTTCCTGCACATGTCCTGATTTGATCAAGGCTTGTGCTGAGGAGGAGCCTGCAACCAAGCATGGGACCCTTTGGTAGTGTTCTCCAGCACGCTTATTAGTTCTTTATTGTCAATAATATGATCTAAAGTCAAATTGCAGTGAACCCCTTTTTCCATTTTTACTGTATTCGCACCCTATCTTGGCATGGACTTATTTGGGTTTGTCCTGTTTGATGTTCACTCAGAATCCTGAATTCATCCTGAAGATTTCTGGCCCTTTGGCTTTTGATATTTGCTTTATCAGCTTAGGATACACTCATAATTCATGATGTACTTTTTCTAGAAAGCCTATACTTGCCAAAACCTATGTCATGTAAAAGGTACTGCTTATAAATAATCTTATGATTAATAACTTTAAAAATAATCTATCACTCTGTGGACTGCTAAGTGTCACTTTTGGCTGAATGCTTCATATTAATCGTCTTTATTTGGCTTCACAACCCTTCTATGAGGATACATTATTTTTATCTTCATATTGTCAATGAGGACACTGAACTTCGGAGATTAATAGCCTATCCAATGGCATAAGTGGCAGTGCCCAGACGTACATCCAGGTGTTTGCAGTAAGGTTCTTGCAGCTCCCACAGAAATTTGTTTTTGCATTTATCAATATGTTTTGCCTCATCGTGTTGTGCCGGGGTCCAACCCCAGCAGGTCCAGGGGTCCCCAAAGGTGTGGACGGAGTCGGCGAAGAAGGAATGATACAGAGGCAGCGTTCAGTTGATCAGCATGGTTGGGTTCTCTTGCCTGGTTCTATTGCCAGGTTCTATAGGTTCTCCAGCCAGGTTCTGTCCAGGTTCTCCAGCCAGGTTCAGTCACCAGGTTCTAGTCAGGTTCTCTTGCCAATTTCTGTAGTCAGGTTCAGTCCAGGATCTTTTGCCATGTTCTCTCGCTAGGTTCTGTCTCTAGGTTCTGAGGCCAGTTTCTGTCCAAGATCTTTTGCCATGTTCTCTCCAGCGAAGTTCTTCTGTCTCTAGAGAATGTTCTGTGTAGGTTCTGTGCCTAGGTTCTGAGTGTAGGTTCTGTGTTCTGAGTTCTGTCTTCTAAGTTCTGTGTCTTGCTGTCTTGTTACATCTGTATTTATACCAGTTGATTCAATCCTATCAATCTCTATTACAAAGGTTAGGGCGTTTCTTATCTCCATTCCAGGGAGTAAAGATTATGTAGCTTAAGCATGCTTGTTCATAGTTAAAAGTGATTAATTACCCGCCTGGCACTTAGTTGAGGGGTTTTATGCCCTCCCTAACTTCAGGGGAAAATCCCTACCTGGGGAAACAACCTTTCTCAGAGAGGTGACCTTGGTTAAAACACAGCGCCAAGAAGGTGAGCAAACATATTAAGAACCGTATGCCATATATGCCAGGTCCCTTGAAACAGCAAGGATGGAGCGGCTCCCGGCAGTGTTGCCTTTATAAAATGTGTGCTGGAATGTCTCTTAAATTAACTATTTACCCTAACCATAGAGACTTCCATCTTTGTTCCTCCCATACCTAGCAAAACTGTGCTCACTATTTAAACAAATAAACTGAACGATGCACAGCTCTATATATTCCAACAAATAAATAAAAATATGTAATCTGAAAAATCTACTTTTTACGTTATCCTTTGTGATCCTCATTGTGAGATATGCAACAAATATTATCAACACATTTAATAAATGAATGTTCATATAGATAGTAAGTAACTGAACAAGGATTTGAACACAAATATTTTATTTCCTAATAGAATGTTCCATCATCGATCTTGGACTTTCTTTTATTGACATATCAAGGTTATATAAATTTGAAATAATCTATATATCAGAATAAACATTTTGGCTCTGCTGAAGCTATTTGGCAACATTTAAGGTTGAAAAGGAGAATAGTTTTGCACCTTGGCACTATAACAGAAAACAATTCAATCAAGAGCCACAAGTTTTTAAAAAAATAAAAATTTCAGAACCTATTTGTTCACTTGTTTATTTGTTTAGGAAGATAGTTCTTTTTCTTTTGAGAATGTTGTGCCACTTCCTCTAGCTTTCATTTCTGGTGAGAAATATACTGGTTGTTTTTTTTTTTTTTGCATTGTTTATCTACTAAAGGTAAGATATTTCTTTATCACCTCTTTCAAGATATTTTTCTTTGTTTTAATTTTCAGAGGTTTGATTATGATATATCTTGGCATGGATTTATTTGAGTTTGTCCTGTTTGACATCCCCTCAGCTTTATAAGTATGTTGGTTTATGTCTTTTTCCCCCCATATTTGTTAAGTTTTCAGCCATTAGTTATTGGAATACATATTCAGCCCTACTCTCTTTCTCCATTCCTCTTTAGACTCAGACGACATGAAATGTTAAACCTTGTATTAGAGTCCTACAAGTTCCTGAGGCTCTGTTCATTTTTCTTTACTCTATTTCTTTGTTCAGATTGGGTGATTTTTCTGTTCTGTTTTTGAGTTAACTGATTTTTTCCTGTGCCATCTCCATTCTCCTGTTGGAATCATTCACAGAACCTGTTTTTATTTGAGTTTTTGTATTTTTCAGTTCTAAGACTTCTATGTGGTTCTTCTTTATGTTTTCTTTGGTGATACTATCTATTTCTTTGATGAGGCTTTCTACTTCTTCATTTCCTTCAATATGTTCATAGTTGCTGATTGAAGTATATCTTTAGGTTGACTGCTTTAAAATCCTTGTCAGATAGTCCCAACATCTTTATATCAGAGTGTTGATGTCTGTTAATTTTGTTTCTAAGGTCATTTGTGATATTTTTTTAGCTTAATAAGTAATTTTTAATGTATCTTGGACATTTCGGATAGTATGTAATGAGAATCTCAATTTTATTTGTCTTTTGTGTTAACGGTCCTCCTCTGGTACCATGCCAATAAGGAAACATAACAGCATTGCTGCTGGGTAGAATGACAATTCAGGCTCCCAAGCAGGCCTCTGAAGAGGTCACTTTAGTTCCTATAGACGTGGAGGGGAATCTCACTACTGCTCTTCATGTAGTCTCCACTGGCACCCTGGGTGTGTGTAGGGAGATTCCTTAATGCCAAGGGAGGATGAAGTCCCAGGTCCCCATTTGGTTTTCTTTGAAACCAACCAGTGAGAAAAAAGGGAACCTCATGACAGGCAAAATTGGAAATCTGGTTTTCTCTGCTAACAGTGCTGAGAGTGGGGCACGGTTTCATTCATGGTGTTTGTCTGAAAGATTTTCTTTTGTTAGGATGCTCCTGCCCTGGCCCTTTGCCTAGGGAGGACAGCTTGCTTTGGCTCTTTTTGGTCTGTACCCAGTGATGTTTCCAGGTGGAAGTTTTCTTCAGCTCCCAGTCAGTACTATATATATATATTTTTTAGTATATTTTATTGATTTTTTTACAGAGAGGAAGGAAGAGGGATAGAGAGTTAGATACATCGATGAGAGAGAAACATTGATCAGCTGCCTCCTGTACACCCCCTACTGGGGATGTGCCTGCAACCAAGGTACATGCCCTTGACCGGAATCAAACCTGGGACCCTTCAGTCCACAGGCCGACGCTCTATCCACTGAGCTAAACCAGTTACGGCAGTCAGTACTATATTAAGAGAAAGGGTAACCTGGAGAATACACAACTATGTTGTTTCTTGGGTCTTTCGGTTACTGAAAGGCCTATCTTTTTCTCTCCATCTTTCAGTGTCTTCTCTTTGATTTATATGTAACTAGAGGTCTGGTGCATGAAAATTCATGCACTGGATGGGGGGTCCCTCAGCCTGGCCTGCCCCCTCTCACAGTCCAGGAGCCTTCAAGGGCAGGAGGCAACCTGGCAATCAGGGGAAGGCGATGCCCCCATCACACCTCTGCTGCTGCCACTGTTGGCAGTGCAAGTCTTGGCTGTCCCTGGTTACCTGAATCTCGGGCGGCCCTGGGTGGCTGGGAAGCCACCATCTGAGGCTTGCCTGCACCTTGGGCCAGCCCCATGCAGCTGGGCAGCCACCATCCAAAGCTTGCCTACACCTCAGGTGTCGGCTGGGCAGCGGCCATCCGAGGCTTGCCTGAACCTTGGACCAGCCCTGGGTGGCTAGGCAGCCACCATCTGAGGCTTGCCTGTGCCTTGAGCCAGCCCTGGGCAACTGGGGGGCTGAAGGGACTGGGGGACTCCGAAGGCAGGCGTGCAGCAAGGCCACCCTGTGGGGGCTGAGGGGACTGGGTACTGCCAACCTGTGGCTGTGGGCGCCGCCATCTTTGAGGATGTGGCAGTCAATTAACATATTCCCTCCTTATTGGGTAGGATTATTAGATAGGATGTCCAGAGTTTTTAGATGTACTTAATAGGAGATATATGGAAAAATACATCTACTCTATCTCATTCCTAAGACTAGAAGTCATATATAAATACTAGCTACTTTGACAAATTGATTTTATTTAAAGTCTTTCAGTTGCATAAGATAGAGTCCATGTAATTAGAATAGAATAGAGGGTTGGATCTAAACTTAGAGTTCCATAATATTTAAAACTTGGGCAGAAGAGAAGAAACCAGTGAATAAAGTTGAATACATATCTCTGGAGGGGGACAGGATGAAACCAGAAAGATATGACACCATGTAAACCAAGATACATATGTTTTTCAAGTATATGGATATGAGCAATTGTTAATGATGAAATATTGAACTAGATTGAGCACCACTAATTGACCATTGTATTTTGCTTGACAAAATTATTAGTGATCCCAGTAGAAGTAGTTGTGGAATAGTTGGATTAAAACATTTAAATAAGTCTAGCCAGTTTGGCTCAGTGGATAGAGCGTCGGTCTGCAGACTTAAGGGTTCCAAGTTTGATTCTAGTCAAGGGCAGATGCTTGGGAGTTGCAGGCTCAATTCCCATTGGGGGGGGGGGGCATGCAGGAAGCAGCCAATCAATGATTCTCTCATCACTGATGTTTCTATCTCTCTCCCTCTTTTCTCTCTGATATGAATAAAAGTATACATATTTTTAAAAAATATATTTTATTGATTTTTTTACAGAGAGGAAGGGAGAGGGATAGAGAGTTAGAAACATCAATGAGAGAGAAACATCAATCAGCCATCTCCTGCACACTTCCCACTGGGTATGTGCCTGCAACCAAAGTACATGCCCTTGACTGGAATCAAACCTGGGACCCTTCAGTCCGCAGGCTGACGCTCTATCCACTGAGCCAAACCGGTTAGGGCTAAAAGTATATTTTTCAAAAATAAATAAAAACACTTAAATGATTTTAAAAGTAATATTTAAGGCAAAACCATGGAGACAGTAAAAATACCAGTGATTTCCAAGGGTTAAGGGGGTAGGAGGTTCAAATAGGACAACCACACAGGATTTTTAGGGCAGTGAAGGCATTTTTTTATGATACTATAATGGTGGCTACATGACATTATATATTTACCAAAACCTATAATATATA
Source organism: Myotis daubentonii (assembly GCF_963259705.1). Classification (NCBI taxonomy): domain Eukaryota; kingdom Metazoa; phylum Chordata; class Mammalia; order Chiroptera; family Vespertilionidae; genus Myotis; species Myotis daubentonii. The sequence goes on from NC_081841.1 coordinate 185,311,394, forward strand.
AAACATCAAGAGTGAACTCTAATGTAAACTATGGACTGAGTGATAATGATGAGTCAAAGTAGGTTCATCAATTGTAGTAGATGTTTCACTATGATACTAGGTGTTGATAGCAGGGGAGACTCTATGTGTGAGAGGGGATAAGAAAATGTGGAAATCTCTGTATTTTCTGTTCAATTTTCCTGTGAACTTAAAACTTGTCTGGAGCCCTAGCAAATTTGGCTGAGTGGAGGGAGCATCAGCCTGTGGACCAAGGGTCCTGGGTCAAGGGGATATATCTTGGTTCCAGGCTCCTCCTCAGCCCGGGCTCTGGTCAGGGCCCCTGCAGGAGGCAACTAACCAATGTGTTTCTCTCACATTGATGTTTCTCTCTGTCTTTCCCTCTCTCTTCCACTTTCCTTAAAAATCAATGGAAAAATATCCTTGGGTGAGGATTAATGGCAACAACAACAAAAAACTGCTCTGGAAAATGAACTCTCTTAATAAAACAAGTGAACAAATTAATAAATACAGCATTTTCAAAGAAAACAGTATACACTATTGAGGAATTTGGTTAAAAAAAAAACAAACCAATAATACATTTTTTTTTCAAAAAAGACCAATAAGAGATTTTTTTTAAAAAAATTGCTTTGAATATGAGCAGAAAATGAAATGGTAGCCAGAAGAAGTGGAATCAAAGGAAGCTTTTTATTTTTTAAGATGATATCTATTAAAGCAGGATGTTTAATGGGCCGGGGGCAGGGGGCGGGAATGGAAAGTGTGTGAAAGGGAGAACAATTTCAAAGTAGAAAATCTTAAGCAGAAAGGAGTAAGATTTACTGGTAGATACATGAGTGAGAAGGCTAACTTTAGAGAAAGAACCTCAGATAGAAAGATTAAGATAGTAATTCAGAGAGTCATAGTAAGTAGAATACCACAAGAGAAGAACCTTATTGGAGAAATATTTGTGTCATTATCCTTTAAGTTATTGACATTCAAGATCAGTTTAGTGTTTTCATTTTATAGGTACAGCTGCTATTAAATCGCCCTGGAGGAGTCACATAAAATAAAGTAGGAAACCTGCTTCTTTTCCGAAGTCAAAATCTAAATCAAGTTCAGTTGTTTGTTTTTTTTTGTCATAAAAATAGGACAATGCCAAAATAACACAAGTTGATATCCAGGAAATAAATTTTCTCAGATAATACAGATAGGTTTGGACTTTATAATACACTATAAATGACATAAATGCAATAAGCATGTTGACTTCCTTTGAGTGTCCCAAAGGAGAAAAAAAAAGATAATTATTTTTAAAAATCCTTTTTACTGAATTATTGGGGTGACCCACAAAATTATATAGGTTTCAGGTGCACAATTCTACAACACATCATTTGTACGCTATAGTGTGTGTTCACCACTCCAAGTCTAATGTCGGTCTAAGGCAGCCGTGGGCAAACTACAGCCCGTGGGCCGGATCCGGCCCGTTTGAAATGAAGAAAACTAAAAAAAAAAAAAGACCGTACCCTTTTATGTAATGATGTTTACTTTGAATTTATATTAGTTCACACAAACACTCCATCCATGCTTTTGTTCTGGCCCTCCGGTCCAGTTTAAGAACCCATTGTGGCCCTCCAGCCAAAAATTTTGCCCACCCCTGGAAGGTCTATCACCATGAATTCTCCTCCATCTTTACCATCCCCCACCCTGGCAATCACCACACTGTTTTGCTCATTTATAGCCATTTAGCATATTTAGCATTTGGTAGGCCAACAACAATTAGCTCTTTTTCTTTCTTGCCATTTTTAACTTTGTGAAACATGGAAGTTTATATGTATTAACTACCAAATTATTACTTTTCTTAAAAGAATTTTCTCTATTTCTTTTTTTCTTTTTGGCTCTAGTTTTGGTCAAATGAATAAACCACATTAAATGCCAGAACAATAGACAATATTATTGGTTATTTCAATGGCAGATAAGTTAGTCACTTTAAAGGAATGAAATGCCAGTCAGCTGTGAAGTGGTGTGATGTGATGCTGGAAGCTTCTGAACATATTTTATGCTTGACAGTAATAATATTGAATTGATATGTCCATGTAAGGCTTAGAAAACCTGGTTCAAATTTAGCCCAATTTATCAAGGTTTGGCAGAGTTATAAGAATTAACAAATCATGCTGTGACTTAAAATTAACATTATGAATATTTAGGAGCTGTTAAAACTGTGGTCTAAAGATATAAAATGTCACTGTCATCATATAAAAGCACGGTTTCACACATAGGAGAGGAAGGCATATTACACAGTTCAGTATGGTACAAAGTACAACGTTTGCTTTTGCTTTTGAGATCAACATCTTTATAAATGTTTTCTTTTGGAAATAAAAAGTCCTCCACATCTGCTGCAAAGATGTCATGACCTCCAATCTGATCTTTTCATCACACCACATAGGAAATATATAGTGACACTCCATCCTTTTTTTAAAATTTATCTTTATTGCTAAAAGTATTACAGATGTCCTCATTTTTTCTCAATTGACCCCTCCTCCCTCCCTCTCCCCCCTCCCTAGGCCTTCAATATTGTCTATGTCCATGGTTTATGCATATCCTATACAATAATATCCTAATATGCTAAGTGTCTGGTCATCTGGTTGGCAATTCAACCAACCAAAGCATAATATGCTAATGATATGCTAAGGCTGCTTAATCACTTACTATGATGTGCACTGACCACCAGGGGTAAGATGCCCCAAACGGTAGGTTAGCTTGCTGTTGGGGTCCGGCAATTGTTTCTGAGTGAGACAGGCCAGGCATGCCCTGGAGCCCTCCCGTGGTCCCTCCCTGAGTGGCCAACCTCCTGAGTCCCTCCCCAGCCCCAACCCCACTGGTGCACAAATTCATGCACCAGGCCTCTAGTATGTGCATAAGTTCTTTGGTTAATCTCCTCCCTTAGCTTTCCTTATGAGAATTGTCAGTCTGTTGCATGCTTCTTGTCTCTGGACACTCCATTCTTTTGATAAGCAGGAGAGAGACCTTCCAGAGAGTGTTTCTCCTTTGTCCCGTGTAGAATCTCTGGGGAATCTGAAGATTATGTGCAGTTGTTTGAACCACAATTGAATAACAGTGGAAAATGTAATGATAAATTCTTATAAATTCATTATCTACTCTATATGTCAGCAAATTGTAGAACTTTAGTTTTCATTTAATGTTTTTGGTTTGGAATTAAAAATAAAAAAAATGAACCCAAATACAACAATGATTATCTGATAAGCAAAATGTGGTCAAATAAATTGAATAGAGTGATATGTATGTACTTATATCCATAGAGAGCTTGTTCAAAAGTTACTTAAGATAGATAATTGGAATTAAGAACATTGTGGACAGCTGATAACTTCATTTTCACAGAAAATACAATTTGTTTCTGTATTATGTATGCAGGAATAAAGACTGGAAAATGACATTACCGATTACCTCTAGAGCAGTGGTTCTTAATGGGAGTAATTTAGCCCATAGGGGGTACATGCAGTGTGTGGTGAGACTTTTATATTGGGGTATAATTGACATATGACATTATATTAGTTTCAGGTGTACAACATAATGATCAAGTATTTGTATATATTGCAAAATGATCACCATAATAAGTCTAGTCAACATCTGTCACCATATATAGTCATAATCATTTTGTGTGATGATAACTTTTAAGATTTACTCTCTTAGTAACTTTTAAATATGCAACACAATATTATTAACTATAATCACCATGCTGTGCATTACAGCCCTATGACATATTCATCTTATAAATAGAAGTTTGTATATTTTGATCCCCTTCAACCATTTTGCCTACTCCCAATCCTCTGACAACCACCAATCTGTCCTCTGGTCTATTTTTTAAGGAAAAATACTTCTAAGTAAGTTCTCATAAACTATATTTGCTTATTAATAAAGATAAAAGTGATAATATTAGAAGTTTTAATAATATTCTGATTGCCAAACCATTTCAGACAAGGCCTTCTTTTTTTATTCTCAATCCAATTTGAATGATCTTGATAATTCAAGTTTGCTTTATATTTCACTCATAATTTAAGTATTGGCTAAATTAAGACATGATGTTCTCATGCATATGAAGAACACACCTATGTATATTTCAAACTTTGGAATTTGTGGGTGTCAGCAATTGATCATGAATCTTTGGAAATTCTGCTTCCGTTGGAAACACAATTGATCAATCTTTGTTTGTTAAACAAGATCAAAACGAGGGAAAATAATGTTAGACAAAATTAAAAATAATACACTATTAGAAATGTAGTTTTGAAAAAAATGTAGCATGAACTAATGCTAATTGTACAAAAAAATCATATATTTTCTCTGAGATTATTAAAAGGTGATGATGCATAAAACTCAGTGCAAATGAGTGCATTGTAATGATGTAAAAACAAAATAAACTAAAAAGCATTTTTATAATCATTATATATAATAACCAAAACAGTTATGCCACATTTTTATTTATTTTATTTAATTTTTTTAAGAATAAAAATTGATATTTATTCAGTTTAACTACCACTCAGGAAAGATTATGTAAAATATATTTTCTCCAGCAATAAAACAATTTAAAAAATATATATTTCCCCTTTATTGATTAAGATATTACAAATGTGTCCTTCTCCCCCCAGTGTCCCCTCATTCCCCCAATCCTGCCCTCACCCTCACCCCTTGTTGTCCATTGTTTATGTTTATATGCATGCATACAAGTACTTTGGTTGATCTCTCCCCCTCACCCCCACTCTCCCATACCTTCCCTCTTAGTTTTGAGCATCTGATCAATGCTTCTCTGTCTCTACATCTGTTTTTGTTCATTGGTTTATGTTGTTCATTATAACCCACAAATGAGTGAGAACATGTGATATTTATCTTTCTCTAATTGACTTATTTCACTTAGCATAATGCTCTCCAGCTCCATCCATGCTGTTGCAAATGGTAGGAGTTCCTTCCTTTTTACAGCAGCATAGTATTCCATTGTGTGTTCCAAAGTTTTATAATCTATTCATCTGCTGATGGACACTTAGGCTGATTCCAAATCTTAGCAATTATAATGAAAAGTCTGTATGTTGCATTGTTGTGGAGTAGCCCACATGTGATGCTATCTTTGACCAAGAAAAGGCTTAGGATACCTTGGGAAAGCCCTGATAATTTAAGAAGAAAAGGGGTAATATTTTGGAACCCTTGTCCTTGTACTAAGAAAAGGAATGAAAAATGGATAATCTTTTTCTAGACCCTTCTAATTCCTTAGGTGATGGAGGGAGGGGACACAGTGGTAGGGACTTGCATTGTCCTGGGAAAGAGATTTCTCTCTAATTGTCCTGGACTGAGGTATGTCATAACATGGAAGTGGAGAAGAAAATTCAATTACATTAAACCTGAAATCTATATAGTATTATAAACCAATATTACCTCAATTTTAAAAAAGTAGAGTCAATGTTGTAAAAAACCACAAAAAACAAAAACCAAAATGACACCAGAACTCCAGTGGTGACTGGTCTCCATTTCACAAGTGTGTCCCACGTCTTAAGGTCTCTGAGTACTGAAAGGTAAATCTAAGTCATGGCAGTCTCCTAGTTCTGTAGGCAGAGCAAACAGAGAGGGAGGGAGGTGTGGCAGAAACTCAGATGCAATGTTTATAGTGTGACCTTGATTGAAGTGGAAAACAGATTGTGTCTTGCACAGAGAGGAGTGATTATTTAGTAACACTGACATGTACTGCATGAACATCTTGTCAGGCACTCTGGGACTGTCATCTGCTACAGATCTTGGGATAATGAGAGGTTCCTGATATTGTCCTCCTAGGAGCTTAAACCCTAAGCAGATTTATTGTTAATGAGCCATCGCGTATGGTCAGCAGTCCTTGATTTTATTCTTCTAAGGTGGGTGTTGTTTAATGAAAGTTTTTTAAAATATATAAGCCTGTATTTGCCGAAGGTTAACCTACACATTTCTTTAGGTTGTATGCTAGTTTGGATGATTAAGATTGGAACGTAAGTGATAGAAAAGCGGCATCAGCAAGAGGGTAGACAAAGAAGCCTCAGACTTTTCTGCTTCCAATTTCAGTCATGCAGAATAAAAAATGTCTAGAGCTTTGATTTAGAATATCATACCTATAGAATACTGTACTGTTCACTTAAAAAATGGTTATGAGGGCAGATCTCATGTTTTGTGTTTCAATCGTTGCAGAACTTTTGGTCCTGTCCAGAATGTCCACAGAGACATTTGGTCCATGTCAAAAGCTCCTTGAAATTTGGTTTTGTCCATAATGTACATGGAGACATTTGATTTCCCTCAAAAGGTCCTTTAATGTGGTCCTGTTGAAAATGTCCATGAGTATGTTCGGTCTACGCCAAAGGGTACTTGATATTTTATCCTGCCCCAAACACCCAGGCTTTGAAAATGTCCCTGGGTTCAAAGAGCCTTTATCGGTACCTTTGGCTTATAGAGTTAATACATAAGAAATGTTATCATGTTTATTGGTCCAAGAATTGTATTGTGGCTACATTGCAAATAATGACCCTTCTTGCCTCAGGAGCCTGGCTGGTCATGGCACTTGGGGTTAGGTGGATGGGTAGGCTGGAACAAATGTCACACATGCACAAAAGATAATGGTGGGAAATTTGCCTGTGTATTATTTAAAAACATAATTATAATTGCTAAGATTTTATATCTATTTTGACTTCTAAATAAACTGTGATCCTATGTGTGGGGGAGTCTATGCCTAATTCACACACACAAAAACGTCATACCAAACATGGCATGGCAAACAGGAGATAGTTTTAGAATTGGGGAGAAAGAACTAGTTGTCGGGACCCAGAAGCAGTGCTAATGTTACAGGTCTTCTCAAAGTTCTAATAGGATGCAGTCAAAGTAAGTGGGTGATGGCACACATTTCCACCTTCACTATACAAGGCTGAGTTTTAAATTTGCATACATGTGAATCATAGCCTGTAGAATAACTGCTTCCACTGTATTTTAATATTGTTTTAAATCTGGTTTTCTAAACTTTTTGAATCGGTCTTGAAAATGATGCCATAAAGATTGAAAAATAATAAACTCTCAAAGGTGTAAATTGCCTTAAGTATATCTGCTTGTCCAACCCAATTGCTCATCAGCATATTTGAGAGCACTAGAATTGTCCTTCTTGTGCAAAATGCAAAGGCAGGGTTGTCATTGGGTTGGTTCTTGAGAGTTCCCATGTTGCCTTGCTTTGGGGTGGTGATGGCTGGGTTTCCTGCTATAATGAAAGGCTATTGCTGAGGAACCACTTATTCTGTTAGTGTTCAATACTAGCTAGCACTCCATGTCTATGTAGCCTTTCCTGATAAATCCTAGCTTTTAATTATTTTACAATTGCTTTTTTAAAAAAAGGCACTCTTTATTTTCCTGTTGAAAGGCCAGAATTGTGCCAGTTTACTTAAGAAATGTTTAGCATTTTATACAATCTTTGCAAAGAGAAAACTTCCTGAAAAAGAACTACTTGCCCTTATTTAAATTGTTGCCAATAGTTTATGCTACATATTTACGTTTTATTCCATGGCTTCCTCTGAAAAAGAAATGTGGTTGTGCAATTGCACAGCTTGCAAATTCAATATTAGATTTCTCTGTGTAAGCCTGCAGACACACAGAAATTAAATGCAGAATTATGTAGGAAATGAATGATCTGTAAATTCATTTGAAATACCCATAGGTACCCCCTTCCAAACTGGGGTGTTTTAAGCGATATGCTGCATTGATTTTCTTGTATGTCACATTACATTGGGTTTGTATGTCTCATTATGTGATGTTATCACTTTATGGTGCAGTGGCTTTTGTGGTGACACTGAACATAATGCAATGTGATGTGCCATGGCTGTGAAATACCATTAAACTATGATCCTCTACAGCAGTGGTTCTCAACTTTCCTAATGCCGCGACCCTTTAATACAGTTCCTCATGTTGTGGAGACCCCCAACCATAAAATTATTTTTGTAGCTACTTCATAACTGTAATTTTGCTACTGTTATGAATCGTAATGTAAATATCTGATATGCAGGATGTATTTTTATTGTTACAAATTGAACATAAAGCATAGTGATTAATCACAAAAACAATATGTAATTATATATGTGTTTTCCGATGGTCTTAGGCGACCCCTGTGAAAGGATCATTCGGCTCTCAAAGGGGTGTTGACCCACAGGTTGAGAACCGCTGCTCTAGAGAGTCCGTAAATTACGCCCTTTCACTATGGCAGCTCCAGGAGGCAGAGAGAACAGCAGGAGGCACATGTCTTGTAGGATTATCTGAATTTGTTTATGGACCTCATTTGAGTCTTGTATAGTTATATCTTGATATATTTACTAATACTAATAATGTCACAACAATTTGAATTTGATACAAGGAAACCCACCTGTTCCTAAATTGAGTTGTTGTAACACCCTTTAATTTCTGCTATTATGGAGCAATAATAAAAGAAAGTATATTGTGTCATTGACCAAATATTTTTCTCATATTGTGCAAAGAAGGGAGAGTACTGTTTTTCTCAAACATGGCACTTGCCATGAAAGAATTGGCCAAAATGTTAAGGGTATGTGACTGCTATTGATTTCAGAGAGGAAGGGAGAGGGATAGATAGAAACATCAATGAGAGAGTCATTGATTGGCTGCTTCCTGCACCCCTCCACCACCCCCCCAACACACACACACACACACACACACACACACACACACACACACACACACACACTGGGGATTGAGCCCACAACCCTGGCATTGCTCTGGGTGGAAATTGAACCATGACCAGCTAGGTCGACACTCAACCACTGAGACACTCCAGCCAGGCAAGGTTTTGTATTTTTTTCCTTTTGGATGTTTAAAGGATAAACTCCTTTAAAACCAATTTTTATTGAAATCCTTTCAAAATAAAGTTCACTGTGAAAATTCTCTGGTGGCTACTATTTGCATCAAAGTAAATGATTGGCTGTGGTTTGATTTAGAGACTGAGAACTTAAGACCAGCAATGACAAGGTTACAAGAATTCTATTACATTTGTGAAGACATCATATTTTTGTAAACATTTAATTTAATTCTCATTATTATGTATGTATTATTATTGTATTTTATAGTCAAGGAAACCATAATTCATCCACAGTTCTTTATTCCCTCATGCTTCTTCTCAATCCTGTTCCAGGACCAAAGCCTTATTGCTGCTGTTACTTCATCCTGTCAAAAACATTTTATGGAGGTTATACTATTGAATTATTTCTTTGTGCATGTGTTTTAATTGCAATAGCAAAAAAGGTATTCGCCACATTATCAAACATTAGCTCAGTACATTTTTATAAAACAGGCCAATTTATGTAAATGTTGCCTCAAGTCACATTATTATTAGCTGAAATACGAATTCAGAGCTCTTAGACAAGTGACATTGTCAGAGTTCATTTAAAAATTCTCCTTGGACTTGAATGTGATGAAGGGATGTATGTAAAAACCTGAGCAGGTTCAGAGGGAAGATATGGCCCTCTGTGAGTCCTCTCCTCATCAGACAAGTGTCATCTTTTATTTTGCCCCCAATTTTCTCTTCCACATATAGCCTATATTTACTATGTACAGAAATGTAATGATGCTTCATGCTTTTATCTTCTGTTGATTATTAGGTTAATGAATTTCTTTTAGGCTCATATATAATTCCATAGATGATATGTTTCCTGAATTAATTAAAATACCCCTTCCATGCCACTGAAGAAAATGTAGGGTGCAATGTAGCATGCACTCCTTTAAAACTTGACCTTGACTTCGGCATTATTCAATTGCAAGAAGGTTGTTCCTAAGACCATTTAATTCAGTATTATGCTTTGTCAATGAATAAATGCATCCTAATTTTTCATGTTGACTTTCATGTGCTTACAATATTTACTATGACATTAATAACTTTGAAATATGCATACATTGCTCCAGATTACTGGCATGATCATATGCTGTAGGAGTATTGCTAATTTTAAAAGTTCCTGTTAATAAATTGGCTTCATTAGCTCTCGTTAATCTCTGTATGATATAGAATTCTTGCATACAAACCCAGACTTTGTAGATCCAGTTGCAAACTTTTAGTGGAATTATTATAAAAATATTTTCATAGTTTGATTGTTTTTTTCTTTTGTAAACCGCTATGTGTGTGTGCATGTGTGTTTGTGTGAATGTGTCTATGTTTAAATCAGATAATGATATAATAAAATAAGACTATCATGCCTAACTAGTATGGATCCATGATCCATGAGACCCTTTCATGTCTTAGTTGTATTTATAATTCTTTATACTTTAAACTAGAGGCCTGAAGCACAAAATTCATGCATGGGCAGGGTCCCTAGGTCTGGCCAGTGATCAGGGCCAATCTGTGGGGCAACTGGTGGGGCAATTGGGTGCCCTTCCACTGGAACCCACCTAGGCTGGCCTGGGGCCTGCAGGCTGGGGAAAGCTTCTGCATTGAGCGTCTGCTTCCTGGTGGTCAGTGCATGTCATAGTGATTGGTCGTTCGGCCGTTCGGTCGATTTGCATATTGGACTTTTATTATATAGGATCACCAAGCTTTTACTTCCACTTTAAGGACATTATTTATGTTATTGGCCAGTCCCTCTATATTAGTTTACTATTGATATGTACCAAATAACCACAAACATAGTGTTAATACAACATGCATTTATTATTTCCATTGGTCAGTAGTCCAGGCAAGGCTTAACTGAAGTCAAGGTGTTGCTTAGGCTGTGTGGTCATTTGGAGGTTTAACTGGGGAAGAATCCAATTCAAAATCATTCCGGGTGTTGGCAGAATTCATTTCCCTTTGGCTGTATAACCAAGGCTCTCAGTTTCTGACTGGCAGCTGGCTGGAAGTCACCCTAAGGTTCTAAAAGTTGCATATAGACTCCTGTCACGCGTCCCTCTCCATAGGCAGGTCACAACATGGATTTCTGTTTCTTCATAGCCAGAAAGAGAATCTTTCTATCCAGACTGTTAAAATGGAGCCTTCCATAATGTGATATAGCCACGGGAGTGACATGTGACCTTTGCCACACTCTACTGATTAGATGTAAGTCACATTTTGACCTCCATTCAAGGGGAAGGAATTATAGAAGTGGGATTTATTGGGATTCACTCTAGGATTTGTACATGACATGAAACTCCCCCACTGGACCAAGTATTTCTATTAATTTAAAATATGTCAAGTGCCTATTAAAACAGTATTTTCCTGTGTTTCATATGGGATACAAGTTGCCTTAGACAGTTTGCCTTGCTGCTATATCAAGGGCACTTTCTGAAAGAAATCAACTCAGCTGGAAATTTTTGAGGCTTGAGAACAACAATGCTTTTTGATCATTCTTTTCTTCTTGGTATCTTCCACTAGAAAATGATTGGCATTTGTTATACTTTTTTCCCAATGTTAATTGTATAGGACTAGAGTGACTTATTCCATATAAAATAGTGATAACAACAATCATAATACCAATTGCTATTATTTGCTCTGTGTGATCCTTCTAATTATTGACATTTACTCTTTATAGCATTGCTGAAACTGAAGTATCACAATGCCCGTTTGCAGAAATGAAAACTAGAATTAGAGAGTGCAACTGAAAAAGCAAAAAGCTTATAATTAGGAAAAACAAATTTTTAAATGAGGTGTGGCTGAAACCAAAGCACTCATACTCATTAGAGGTGTTTTGATTGAGAATATTATGTGAATGTTCTTGAGAAGAAAATCATCTTTCTTTTATATGAAAAAAAACTTTTTTCCCCCTGAACATACCCATAATATAGTATTTTTTTTTGGATTTGTAATTATAATGAAATGTATAATTCTGGAATTCTGCAACTATTCATAAGAGATTGCTCAATCTTGTACTGACATTATGTGTTGGATAATATTTGTTTTGAGGGGTCATTCTTTGCATTGTAAGATGTTAATAGCACCTTGGACTCTATTCAGTTGTGCCAAGCACAAATGCTTTCAGACATTGCCAAAAATCTGGAGGACTGGGAAGTGGGAGGTGTCAAACTGACCTTGGTTGGGAATCAATGATCTATAGTAAATTCTACTTCTTTTACAGCTCCTGACTTTAGCTTTGAAACCTTCCCCCTAGAAATAATTTTAAGATTCTATTTATCTAAATGTGACATTATATCTTCCATTTTCCTTAAATTTACACCTTTCAAAATCTCTATTTTCTACCATTACCAGTGCTAACTTATTTAACTTATTGCATATTTCTTTTATCAGATGTTAAAGCAGTGGTTTGAACATTGAATGACTTTAAGATTCAAAGGGCCTCCATGTGAGAGCAAAGTCCTGAGCCTTCAAAAAGAACTTTCTTAGTCAGATTGTTATTCTAGCAATCATAACGGATATGCCCCAAACTGAACTTTTTAATCCTTATCATTTTGGATGTAACAATTCTTGCTATTTAAATTCCATGACTGACCTAGTCTCAAAAATCATTTTTGTTTTACCAACTGAATTGGGTGCTTTCTCTCTTGTGCTTGTTCTGCAAATAACTCCAGTCCCAACCTCTTTTTTTTTTTTTTTTTTTTTTGCTTAATATCCTCTTTTCTGTTGACTTTTATATTGAACTTGATTTGCTGTATGACTAAAGAGTAGATTGATATCATTTAATGTAAAAGAGCTGTTTTCCCAGATTAAGCACATAAATAGGTACCTTCATCATTAGTGTGGGCTTTAATAGTTTTTTACTCTATTTAAACTAGAAAATAAAATCCCATAATTGTGGGTAAATGTCTTTATACAGGTTAGGCTTTTAATATGAAATTTAAACAGACAAAAATAAGTGTTTCAAAGGGAACAGTGCAATTCACTAGCTTGGAACTTTCTCACTGGTCTCCTTTTGAAGCATGTATTATATCAGAACGATAAATAAGATTTTGTTTGAGTTTTATTAAATATTCAGAGACATGTGTATTTGTTCTTTTCTTTGTTTCCTTTATCTAGGACATTTCCTTAATCAAAACAACATATAGTTTCTTTATTTCCTAATTCCTGAGATCATGTTTGTCTCACTCTTTTTTTAATTAAAGTACATGTTCTTTTATTTTCCTTCTTTGGTATGCTTATTTATTTTTTTAAAAAATGTTAGCTGAGAAACTTATCTATTTAGAAAAATAAAGTTAGATTCTTCACTTTTTTCACCTGCATGAAGAAATAAAAATTCGAAAATTCTGAAAAGATAGATACAAATTTGCCTTTGTATTATCATTGAAAATCTGAGAACTGATAAGGAAATAATTTAAATTAGAATAAATTGGGAATATTTACTTTTTTAAGTGAAAGTAAATATAAGGAGTGTGCTGATAGAGATTACAGAAGGACTGGCTTGTTTATGTGAATGAGTAGGCAAAAGAATTAAAAGTTTATATTATCCTTGGACCTAGGTTTCAACTTGTCCGAGAGGGTTTCCTGTTTATCATCTCTATTTTCATAGAGTTGTTAAAATTAATATTTTGATAGAGTTGATAAAGTTAACATGATAAATCTAATTACAATTAAAAAGTTTTAATATTGTCAACATTTTTCCAATTGAGAAGGAACTTCTCTCAATATGTATTGCTTGGTTTTTTCTGCATGTGAATATAGATTTTAAGTACATGTACTTAGAGAGTAGAAGAGTGAATGAACCATGTATTGTGGTTCTTACTCTTATGATTTGAGTATGCATGCCAATAGAATTAAAACCTACATTATAACCAATGTCATTATTTAACCTCCAAACACATGTTAATGTTGCATTTAGATTTCTCATTGTATATTTGCAGTGAGATCCTGTTGTTATGTAGCTCTGGCTCTTATATTTTATCCAAAATCTTAGTTATAAGAAAGCATATTTCTCATTTCTTTGTGTCATATCAGTCTCTTTTCCTCCTTCTTATTCTCCCTTTCTAGCATATCCATGGTTTGGTAGAACATGATAGGAAAGTGAGCTTCAGGGTGGTCTCAGTTATACTAGGGTAAAAACAATAATTACCCAATCTCAGTGGCTTAAAGCAACACATATTTTATTCTTGTTCTCACTGTGTATAGCAGGGGTCACTGGGGATTCTCTTCTGTATCACCACCACTCTGGGTCCTGTGCTAATAGAATAGCCACTACCTGGAACTGTGTGGCAGAGAGAGAGAGAGACTGGTGAATTGCACACTGGCTCTTTATTCTACCAAGAGTAATTCTTACATTTCCACTTTATTTCAGTGTCCAAAGAAGTTAACTGGCCTCTCCTTACTTCCAGGGTACAGAGAGCATGATTATTTAACTGACCTGGAAAGTTACTATTTGTGGGCAACACCAACACAATATTTGACTATCACCATCTACCTTTCAGGTCATAAAATATTAAGTTCACTCTCCTTTCTAAATGCAGAATGCACTTAGTGGGACTGCAAAAAGTCTAATCCAGTCACTGGGTCCAACTCAAAGCCCAGCCCTTTTAGCTTATGCCCAGTTCACAGGTACTGAGACTTGTGAACTAAGGAGACACGGAATCTGTCTGTACTCTTCTCTCCATTCACCCCATGCACAGTGATGGGATAGGCATGATGCCCACAATAAGTGCTCTCATTCAGAAAGGGGGAGCGGTGGGAAACAGATACCAGTTGCTGGACTATAGCATCCTGGAGGCTCCCTAAGCCAGCACTGTTTAGTTCCCCTACCGCAAGGACGGGGAACATTCTTTAAGCTTTAGTTGTTCTTGAGGGTGCCTCACGTCCATTGTTTCTCAAGTCTTTCCTCTTCCTCTTCCATTATCCTGCTGGACTACATCTGAAATGGAGAACATGCCCTCCTTGAAGATGAGCAGCTTCCTCAGTCTGCTCCCTGATTGTAAACCAGCTGGGGAGCCAAGTGTTATTTTAGGTCTCAAAGGGTCACCATCTCTTTTAGGCTTGGAATTTGTGGTTTTGACAGTAAAACCCTCTCAGAACGAAGTCTGCTTCTTACAGATAACCTTCCAGTTCAGCTCCAAATAACAATGCACACACCATTGATTCTTTGTAGATGTAATTTCTATATTTGCTTATCTGTGCCCTTTCTTTCCCCTATATCTCTCTCAAGGTCTTTGTATTTAACTTATGTAACGAAGCCTGTCAGTCTTTTTTTTTAATTTAAATTCTTTATTGTTTAAAGTATTACATAAATCTCCCTTTTCCCCTATTGACCTCTAGCCTCAAGCTCTCATCCCCCAGCCCTGCCCACATGCCTTGCCCCCACCCCACTACTTTCTGTGTCCATTGGTTATGCTTACAAGCCCTTTGGTTGATGTCTTAACCCTACCCCCACCCCTGCCTTCCCTCTGAGGTTCGATGGTCTGTTCCATGCTTCTCTGTCTCTGGATCTATTTTTGGTCATCAGTTTATGGTGTTCATTATATTCCACAAATGAGTGAGATCATGTGATATTTATCTTTCTCCAACTGGCTTATTTTGCTTAGCATAATGCTCTCCAGGTCCATCCATGCTGTTGTGAATGGTAAGAATTCTTTCATTTTTACAGCAGCGTAGTATTGCATTGTGTAGATGTACCACAGTTTTTTAATCCACTCATCTGCTGATTTGTACTTTGGCTGTTTCCAAATATTAGCTATTGTAAATTGTGCTGCTATGAACATAAGGGTGCATATGTCCTTTCTGATTGGTGTTTCTGATTTTTTGGGATATAATCATAGAAGTGAGATTACTGGGTCAAATGGGAATTCCATTTTTAATTTTTTGAAAAAACTCCTTACTGTTTTCCACAGGGGCTGCACCAGTCTGCATTCCCACCAGCAGTGTAACAAGAGTAAGAGAGGAAGGGAGAGGAAGAGAGTGATAGAAACCTCAATGATGAGAGAGAATCATTGATGCCTCCTGCATGCCCTGAACAGGGGATCGAGCCCACAACCTGGACATGTACCCTGACCAGGAATTGAACTGTGACCTCATAGGTTGACATTCAACTACTAAGCCATGCTGGCTAGACAAGCCTGTCAGTCTTTGGAGAGAGAGAGAGAGAGTCACACATTTGTCTCTTTTCTCTGGGATATTTTGTCCGGTTGAAATGAGTTACTGGTTGCTTCTCTATAGTTTTACCTTTACTCATTGTGCCTCTATTCTTTGAAGCTTATTGCACCTACTTGGAATTTTATTTTAATGGCTGCAAACTGGCATGAAAGGATGTATTAGTCAGAGTTTTTGGTTGCCAGGAATAAGACCTTAATCTGGCTGATTAAGAAGGAATAATGTCTATTAAAAGAATATTGGGTAGCTCACAAATTTTTGGCATGAGAGACCCAAGTGTCAGGCTAAGTTTCCAAGAATAACACCAAAAGCTTTCCTGAGAAGTTCACCTGATGAGGCAACCACCCCTTAGAGAAATATTGGAAGGCTTCATGACTGCCATTGCCTGATTGACGGTGGGCCCGTGCCAGGAACTTTTTATCACTGCTGCCCTTGTAATTTTATGACTCAGCCACTACTACCCTTGGGAACAAAAAGAAATTTGGATGGGCTTACTTCCTGAAGTTTTTCATTTTTTAACTCAAGTTCTTGAGAAGTTTTCTGGATTCTACCTTGGAGAGGCAACTCATAAATCTGGAAATTAATCAAATTAGCAAAGATGTTCAAAAAGTACTGGGTAGGGGAAGTAAATGACATCCACCATTTCTTCTTGTTTTCTGCCATCACATTGAAGGCTTAGTGGATCTCTCCTAGCACTGAGAAATTTTCCAAAATCTTGCACATAGGTTCTGGGATTTCACAACAATTCCATTTATTAAATAAACACTATGCCTGAAAATTTCAACTTAGAATCATTCCTAATCTGTATCAATAGCTGAGTGTGGTATCATGTTACTAATAATGACATTCACATGCAGAAAACTTTTTAAAATCCACTTTCTCATTTCATCTTTACTACAGATTTTTGGTGTTAGGGTTATTACTTTCACTTAACAGAATAGGAAATAAATGTAGAGAGGCTTTGTGACTTGGCTCAGAGTTTATTTCTACTACATAACAGAGCTGAGAATTGAATCTAAACTTTGGGTTCTAACACTTGTGTAAAACAGGCAAACTTGGAATTATGCATTCACACTATGAAAAGAGTGAGCTGAAAGGGAATGCATCAGAGGGGGACACAGCTTTTATATATGTGCTGGTGGGTGGAAGGGAAGATTAAAATGAGATAGAAAGATATGAGGCATGGATTCTTTGTGTCATGATGGAGTGTTGACACCTGTATCAAATGTAGTGAAAGTCCATAGGGAAAAAAAAAAGGTATGTGTAGGGAGATCAAATAAATTAATGTTATGTACCTCATAGTTAGCTGAAGACTCTGACTACTGTTTTCTAGAATATCATGTTTTCCTGAAATTTGATGCCATAAAATATTACATTCAATCAGCTTCCTAGAAGACATGCTGGCTGTTTTCTCCAAATTCAGTTTACTTCCCTACAATGTTATTGAGATGTCAAAATATTAGCATTGTCTAAGAGTAGCATTTGTTGGTAGTTTTAAGACTTATTCGTGTTCCTTATACAGTTGAAAACATGGTTTTAAACTTCTTTTACATTATTGTAGACATCCTTTGCCCAGAAGCACTCTTGATTTTGTTCTTGTTTTGTAGCTCTATTCACCAACTATTATTGCAATGTGATATTCCCTAAACAAATATTTGCTGTTTATAAAACATATATAATATTTCTTTAAAAGTGAAGTAAAAGATGATGAAAAAATAGTTACAATGTGAATTCATCTCTCAGAATGCACTGAGCCGAAGTTTGACCAGTTGAATTTATTTTCTGGACAAAAAAAATTGTGAATATTAGCACTTGGCCACCTCTGACCGTTGTCCTCTTTTCTTCTGACATTGAATCATCCATTGATTTTGGCCTGCCTGTTTCAGGCTATACAGCATATACTGAAATGTCTATAGTGCCTTTCATTTCCAAAAGAGTACAAGAGTAGCAGCACAAAACCACTATCAAACTGTACTTCCAGTGGCTTATGTGATAACTCATAAGAGGTCCTGCAGCTTTTTAGAGCATTCACATTACCACTTTATCAGTCGGTAGAGATTGTGGCTGTTACTTATGCTTTCAATAATGCAAGAGTCTGCTTGTCTTCAGAAAATTAATCAGATTCCTGCTCTTTTTCAAACCCAACCTGTTTTAAACAAAGATATTACTACATATTATGGTATGATAGTTCCAATTTATGTTTTGTATTTTTATTCCTTAAATTAAATTCATCGAAACTTTGGGATCAGATATATTAAATTATGATTTAAATGGCAAATTTAATTTGTTCCTAAAAGATTTATTATCTGAAAAAAGTTATTATGCCTATTATGTTGACCTTTTCACTGTATATTTGTTTATCCCTTAACTGTAATTTTATGCTCAAGGTGTCTTTCCACTTTCAAGGAATTGGTTGAAGCACATAATTGTGTGCGTGTGAGACTTCTGTGATGAGATTTTATATTACTTTATAATCATATAGCTTTTGTTTTTTTTAGATTTCCTGTATTCTCTAGTCTTATTGATCTGACCCAGGAATGCTTTTTCCCAGTATCTATGCTTCATTTGGTTATCTTATTTACCATGATGATGCATTGTCTTCTTTATGCAGATGATATACTGATTTATCTCTTTCAGTGAACTTTTCTGCAGCAATTTCAAAGCTGTCAGGCTGGCAGACTAAGATTAAAGACTAAAAGAACCCAGCATTTCCACAACAAAGTACATGTAAACACAACTGCCAGCTAGAGCTCTTCCCTTGATTTAACAATGTTTGGGTTGTAACTCTTTTGCGAGGGAACAGACTCTTTTGTAGAAAGCCAAGGTCATGGAGGAATGGACTCGGAGAGGTATTCTAGGGGGATATTACTCACTGGTTGCTTAAATGTTTTATTTATCTTTTAAGGAACATTGATCAACCATGATCATTGTTCTTTGGACTGATTTACAGAAATTCCCTAAGAACATCACATTACTGAATTAAATATCAGGGAATGAGTGGGAAAACTGTTGATAGAAAGAAGAAAAACGAGAATATTCTATGGCCAGAAATACTTCCCCTACAGTCTTTTAAATGTTGGAGCTAGTAGGGGCTTGACTTTTGACTTTTTATAAGTTCTAATTCTGCCTCTTCTCTCTAAGTCATCAAATTCATTCTTGTTGATTTAAATGCCATCAATATTTCTGACACATAAACTTACACCCTCAGCCCTCTTGTGTTTTCTGGAATGAATGCTTATATAATGACTTATTTGAACATTACATGGACATGTCATAGTTAACTTTCATGTGACATGTCATAAGATAGCTTGTGGCTAGTCTAATGTTTCTCATCTTCAGTAAAAGCCACATTTATTCAGCTAACTGGTCAAGCAAGACAACTAGCTATTGTCCTTGATTTGACCTTCTAAGTCTGGCCTAATTCAGCCTCTGATTTTCTTTTTCATCTAGTAGTATACCATTCTTTTTATCACTAAAATTCAGCCATGTTGGCTTTCTTTTAGTAATACTGTATAATTATTTATTTAACTAGTGGCCCAGTGCACAGATTTGTGCACATTGAAAGGAATTAATTAGAAGAAATATTTTAATATCACTATTTGTTCTTTATAATAGAACTGTCAGAGATAAAAGAAAATTAGTAAAATGTGTATGAAAATAATATATAAATTTATTAATAAATAAACAATAACAACATGATATAACAACAACAAAGACACGATATAAAAACAACAAAATGCTATAAAAACATCATTGATAAACACGACTGATAAATTGATTAAACTTATTCTAATATATTCCTGCATACCACGTTAAGAGTAAAAACACTTTTAAAAATATATATATTTTATTGATTTTTTACAGAGAGGAAGGGAGAGAGATAGAGAGTTAGAAACATCAATGAGAGAGAAACATCGGTCAGCTGCCTCCTGCACACCTCCTACTGGGTATGTGCCCACAACCCAGGTACATGCCCTTGACCGGAATCGAACCTGGGACTCTTCAGTCTGCAAGCTGACGCTCTATCCACTAAGCCAAACCAGTTTCGGCAACAGTAAAAACACTTTTAGAGTGCTTGGCTAATTTCCCTTGTGATGAAGTATTTACAACATTAACTTTAACGTCATACACTCTTAGAACTCAAGAGAAATCAACATATAACTGACCATATCCGAAAATGGGTTCAGGTTGGAATATTTCTACTCTGTCTAGAGATTGTCCTTGTGTTTTATTAATAGTTATCACAAATGCTGGAATCATGGGAAACTGTCTTCAAATTAATTTAAATGGGAGTCCAGTGTCAGATGAGGACAAATCAATTCTTGGAATGAGAACAACCTCTCCTTCTACAGATCCTGTTAATACTTCAGCTTTGATTATGCTAGGTCACAATCTTATGATAATAAATCTAGTACCATTACAAAGACCCCATTTACTATTAATGACTTATTTGAACATTACATGGACATAGTTAACTTTCATGTGACATGTCATAAGATAGCTTGTGGCTAGTCTAGTGTTTCTCATCTTCAGTAAAAGCCACATTTATTCAGCTAACTGGTCAAGCAAGACAACTAGCTATTGTCCTTGATTTGTCCTTCTAAGTCTGGCCTAATTCAGCCTCTGATTTTCTTTTTCATCTAGTTGTATACCATTGTATACCATTCTCTCATCATCTCAGCATGATGATTGCACATACTTTCAATTTTAATTTATGACACAGCATTCCCAAAGGAGTAATACTATTAAGAAATTCTATGGGAAAATTTTCCTTTTCGGCATCATCCATTGAATTGATGAAATCATCACTCAAAGTGTGTCAACATTTATTTTTAAACTAGAGGCCTGGTGCACAAAACTCATGCACTGGGGGGGTGTCCCTCAGCCCAGCCTGCACCCTCTCCAATCTGGGAACCCTCAGGGGATGTCTGACTGTTGGTAGTCGGACATCCCTCTCACAATCTGGGACTGCTGGCTCCCAACCGCTCGCCTGCCTGCCTGCCTGATTGCCCCTAACTGCTTCTGACTGCCAGCCTGATCACCCCCTAACCACTCCCCTGCCAGCCTGATCGATGCCTAACTGCTCCCATGCCAGCCCGATTACCCCCAACTGCCCTCCCCTGCAGGCCTGATCACTCACAACTGCCCTCCCCTACCGGCCACCTTGTGGTGGCCATCTTTAACCACATGGGGGCGGCCATCTTGTGCGAGGGCGTGACAGTCAATTTGCGTATTACCTCTTTATTATATAGGATTGCCAGTGCACATCATATCTACTGGCTGGTCAGTCAGTCAGATGGTGGGATGGAGGTGTGGTCAGTCACTTAACCTTTTATATATATATAGATTGTTTTCATGAACCATCTTCTTTCCCATTTTCCTGCCAATAAGGCTCAGGTTAAATATCATGATTCCACAGAAACCTGGCTGCTGCAACTCTGTGACTGTCACTGCCCTTGAACCAGAACAAGGATAGCCAGATGGCATGTTGACATTCTCTTACTTATCTTGGCCCCTATTTCTAGGTCTATGTCCAGGAATTCAAGGCTCCTCCAAGCTTTTGCTGCTCATGTAATCCTGCTGGGGTCTCACCCGCAGGTCACAGTCAGGAGAGGAAGTAGAAAAAAGCAAACAAAAAACCCTGCGGTCCCTCCACAGGAGTAGCTTCTGCAAGGTTTGACTTCACTCTCAATTGCCTCAATTTTTCTAGTTTCTTCTTCTATTTACCCAACATTTGAAGTATCCTGGACTTACTCTAGCTTAGCCAACCCCCAAAGTTCATGAAATTCATTCCTAAATTCAAAGACTAAATTATTTTACCAGAAGTTATCCAATGGACTTTGTAACTAGATAATATTTATAAAGTTAGCACATTTGATTCCAAAGTATATACAGGCTCTAGTCTTTAAACCTCTCCTTTTTACAAAAACAGTCTCATCTACGATAACTCTCAGCAGATACAGTCACAACAATAGTAGAAGAAACTGGGCACAACTGTCAATGTTAGAGAGTTTTAGAACTTCTCTTCCCTTGGATCTCTTGAATGACATGAAGATATTATTATATTGTACAAGTGTAAGCCTTCATGGAAACCTGTATATTAAATATAAATAAGGCATTTCTCCTAATATTTAAGGATAAAAATAATAACAATAATATTTGTTTTCTTCTATCCAATCGATCATCCTGAACACTCCTTGAAATGTACTCATCTGTAGATATCACGGGTTAAAAATACATACTTTAGAATAAAAAAGAACTCAGATAGAATCCCAGCATAGCATTTATTATCTATGTAACCAGAGACAAATTTTCTACTCTGAATTTCAGTTACTTCTACTGTAATATGAGAATTGTGGTAATGATTACATGAGATAAAACATATCCATTATATTGCACAAAACCTCTCACAAAGTTTTCTATATATACACATATATTTATATAAAACATACCATATATTATATACCAAAATTATACAGTATAATTTTCCACTCAAAGTCATTAAATCTTTATGAACTGTAATTACCCATATTTAAAATAGGATTGATTAATATTGCTGAGCTTTTATCACTGGCTGGTTGTATCTTGTCAACTCAGCATCACTGCCATGCCCTTTAGCTTTTGGCTTTACATCACAAGGGGAGGCCTGGAATTATCACCCTAAAATTTCTAGGTTCTTAAATACCAACAATGAGAGGCACTGAAGAACTCTCTGGTCGGGTAGCTTAGGTCAGTGATGGTGAACCCATGACACGCGTGTCAGAGATGACACGCGAACTCATTTTTTTGGTTGATTTTTCTTTGTTAAATGGCATTTAAATATATAAAATAAATATAAAAAATATGTCTTTGTTTTACTATGGTTGCAAATATCAAACAATTTCTATATGTAACATGGCACCAGAGTTAAGTTAGGGTTTTTCAAAATGCTGATACGCTGAGCTCAAAAGGTTTGCCATCACTGGCTTAGATCATCAGTGGTGACTTTCTTTTGACTTTGCAATTTCTCCTGAACTACTTTGGTGATGTGGTTACTTTGGATTATCAGATGCAGCTCTTTGGAATATCTGATATCCTGAAAGCAGTAGCTGTCCTTCCCTCCCTCAACTCTCCCAACTGTAAAACTTTGGTTACTTATATTAAACTAGAGGCCCCAGTGCATAACATTCATGCACTAGGGGGTAGGGGTCCCTCAGTCCAGCCTGTACCCTCTTGCAGTCTGGGACTCCTCGAGGGACGTCCACCTGCCAGCTTAGGCCCGCTCCCAGGGTGGTAGACATCCCCTGAGGGGTCCTTAGCACTGCTGCAGAGTTGGGAGAGGCTCCCGCCATTGCTGCTGCACTCTCAAGCCATAAGCCCAGCTTTTGGCTGAGTGGCACTTCCCCTGTGGGAGCGCACTGACCACCAGGGGGCAGCTCCTGCATTGAGCATCTGCCCCCTGATGGTCAGTGTGCATCGTAGTGACCGGTCGTTCCTCAGTTCTGTCAATTTGCCTATTAGGGTTTGATTATATAGGATCTGTTTCTAACAAAAAACAAACAAACAAACAAATAAAAGACACCTAGAGTAACTTTGAATTTGCCAATGTTATTTTGACTGATATGTGCTCAAAAGCCATAATGCCCATAAAATTTCTATTAGATAAGACAAAATGTTATACAACTATTAGATGTTTTTTCTTTCCTCTTTTTTTTTTCCTGGGGATAATAATTTCTCCTTTGGATTACCATGCATTTTTTTTTATTTATATTGTCTTTTTAAGACATGGTTAAGCAATGGGAAAAATAAATTTTGAATACAAAGTTGTATAATTTATATAGTGTAGTTATACCAGGTTTTATGATTACAAACTTAAATATAAGGAGGGAGGTTTTTTGTGAGTAAAATAGAGTGTAGATTTGCTATTGTTTATTTTTTGTAATGCTCTTTTGAAAAGTGCTTGATTAAAAATGTCAAACTTCCTCATTCACAAAATAGTATAAAGTACATACAGGACAGCTCTGCTATCTGACTGACCTGCAGCAGATCTCATCACTAAGGGATCCTAGTGAAATGGAAAATGGAGCTTATTTTGATTAAACTACCAAAGGATCTCTAGCAGAGAATGCCAAACATAAAGGCCCAGAATCATTCAGAAAGGATGGGACAGAATGTGCTATCATTTGAAAGGTTTTAATGAAAAGAATTCTAATGAGGAATATGGATAACGAAAAAACACAAATTTAATGTAAGAATTACGACCTCTAGGGAAAAGTATGCCAAGTACCAGATTAACCTCATGACTTTTATTGCAAACCAGGGTCACTTTTCCTAGAGGAAGCCATTAAGGCTGCTCTAGGGCTTCAATGAGACAAGCTATCTGATTCCCAGAGAAGCTGAAGACTGGGGCAATGATAATAAAATTTCTAATATTTATTGCCTGGGGAAATATATTCAAAGATGGCATGATGCCAAAAATAAATTAATTTTTAAACAAATCCCTGAACCTTTGCTCTTTGTGGCTTCCCTTTGGTGTCTTGTCAAATGTCTCCAGTCTGGTAGCTCAGTTCATATTGAAATTGGTGCATCCATAATTTATCTTAAGCCTGGCAGAGAAAACGCTTCCTTTTGAATCCCATTCAAAAATTTTCTAAGTTACAACAGCAATGCTATTATCAATATCTAGGCCAGAAACTAATTAGCATGCATATTTATTTTTGCCTAAAATTCTATCACTGAGAAAAATAAAAATAGTACGGAATAAAGTATTAAAAAATATATAGCAATTGTTTCTTCCCTCTCCTCAAAATTATAAACTGGATAATATTGAATATATGCTAAATAAAATTCTTGTACATACTAGTTATTCCAGGGTATATTTGGGTAAGTTCTTTTACTTAATAGTTTGAGCCTAATTAATGTCTGATACATATATCATAAAGTTGTGTCTTAGTTTCAACGTATCTCAAGTCATATCAAATAAACTACAAATATAAAACATCAGTTTGTCACAAAATAAAATTTAAATGGAATATTTTTGCATGCATATTCTACTTTAAACAAAATTCACATTATGCAAGGAAGTGATTTGTAATTCTTTTTAAAAATATATGTATTTTTATTGATTTCAGAGAGAAAGGGAGAGGGAGAGAAATATCAATGATGAGAGAGAATCATTGATTGGCTACTTCCTGCATCCCCCTCCCCCCTCCGCTGGGGATCAAGCCTGCAACCCTGGCATGTGCCCTGACTGGGAATCAAACATGACCTTCTGGTTCATAGGTTGATGCTCAACCACCAAGCCACATGGGCAGGGCAACTTATAATTCTTAATAGTTATGAAACCAGTGACACAAGACTGTTAAGACTATATCACTTGCCAACACAAAATGGCATAAAACAAAATATTCACGCCATTACCCTGTTATCAAGATGAAGTTACCTGCATTCAGGAAAGAGAAGGAAAAAAGCATCAAATGGAATATTTTATCAAAAAAATATAAATAAATCAGTCTTCATTTGAGTTACATAAGACTACCTCTAATTGCTGGTATTTGTAAAGATCTCCATTTTCTCTGCTTTATGTAGAATTTGATTCGATATGACAAAAAAATATATGGTGATAATGCCTTAAAAGTAATGAATAAAACATTTCTTTCAAAAAGTCTTATATATAAATTATTAATCAAGAGTGGTAGAAGAATATAGGTATTTCCAGACATACAAAGATACATAAAATTAGTGTCCTGTCCTTTTAATTCTTTCTTAGAGAGTAATCTAAGGTAATACTTTCACAAAATGAGAAGATACAAGCAGCAAGAGAGTCTGATGACTCAGGAAATTATTGAAGGCAGGTCCACAAACAAAATCTCACAGTGTAGCTTAGAGTAGCGGGCCTGTAATCTCCAGAACAAGGTAATAATAATAAAGGGAAAACTTTCTGTATAAATCTAAAATTCATATGAAACATCCCATAAAATTAAAACAGGAAATTATTTAATTAAACTTAAATAACATCAAATAAATAAATTAAAACTATAAACTTCAGGAATAAACAAACAGCTCCCAAAATGTTAGCGTAGAAATTTAAAGCACACTAAAATATAGCTACATTTTGAGCAACTCATTGAATGTCATTATGAGACTCAATTTATCTTGATCATGTAAGTGGCATAGCAGAAGTGATATTAAAAGCATTATAATCATAGCATCTCATGGTATAAATCCACTTGGATATACAGTGTCCAATATTTGTATAGTTTAATTTCCTAAAAAATGTTTACTATTTTTTTATCTTTTGGAATCACAATGAACATATCAGAAACTATTTAAATAAGGTTAAAGAACATGAAGTAAATGTTAGAAGCCTTACCAATATAAAAATACATGTACAATTTAGAGATTGGAGGAAAGAAGGAAAAGAAGAGAGGTATAAGGGAGAGTCAGAGTCCTTATCTTTTAAAGTGAGCATATGGAATGTTCTTTATCTCTTAGAGAAACAAGAAGTAGAAAATTAAGTATGATTTTCAAACTTCCATAGTTGAGTAGCAGCTGAACTAAGAAGTTTGATATAACTAAGGTTGAAAGAAGAGAGGTAAGAGAAGTATAGTGTTGTAAATCTGCTTATACTAACAAAAAGTGGTCTTTGAACTTTTCAAAATTAAAATATTTGCTTTTGAGGGTTGGAACTGGGTGTGAAGCAGGGTAAATTGGGACTCATGTTTTTTATTAAGTTAATCTGTGTTATTAGATTATTTAAAACTGTGTACCTATGTTTTCTTTAGTCAAATTGTAAAGCAATTTGAAAACAAAAATTTCATGTAAAAGGATATGTACAGAATAGCAAAAGTACTAAAGAATGGAAAGCATAATAAATTTAGAAGTGCTATTTTGCAATTCTTTATCATTTGTTAATTCCCTATCAAATTCCCCAAAGATCAGTTACTTAACCTCAATTTACCACATTTTGATTCTCAACTTCTAAGAGAACTCTTTGTCTCATCCTATATGATAAAAGCCTAATATGCTAAGTGTCTGATGGTTCCACCACTCGACCATAGTGCAGATGCTCCTACTGGTAGGTTAGCTTGCTTCTGGGGTCTGGCTGATCAGGACTGGGTGAGACAGGCCGGACATGAACCTGGAGACCTCATGTGGTCTCTCCTTGGCCCCGATTGTGCTCTGGTGAGGTCCCTCAGCCTGGCCTGTGGGGGTCAGCTGAAACTGGCTCTCCAACATCCCTTGAGGGGTCCTGGATTGTGAGAGGCCTCTAGTTTTTTCTGCAATTCTTTACCATTTGTTAATTCCCAATCAAATTCCTCAGTGTTTTTTCTAGAGATCAGTGATTTAATCTCAACTTTCCACATTTTGATTCTCAATTTCTTAGAGAACTCTTTACATATAAAGAACTCTTTATATCTATATTTAAAAAAAGCCTAAGCGACCGTTATGACCGGATGACCGAATGACTGGCTAGTAGCTATGACATAAACTAACCCCCAGGGGGCAGGCACTCAATGCAGGAGCTGCCCCCTGGTGATCAGTGCACTCCCACAGTCAACCTCCCACAACAGGCCAACCTCCCTTGTTCCTTCCCCCTGGACTGGGTGAGATGGCCCCAATCAGCCCTGATCACCAGCCAGGCTGAGGGACCCCACCAATGCATGAATTTATGCACTGGGACTCTAGTTTTTAAATAAGAAAGTAAATGCTATCTGGAGAAAACTTCTTAAATTTCTTTTTCTCACCAGAGAATGACTTTTTAGCTCTGCTTTTTCTTCTCATCTGATAAGTATGTACTATCTGTTCCTCTCTAAGACTAGTACTTATACATGTACCTTTCTTAATTCAATCTCAGCCATCCAACCTTCTTCTAAACTTAATCCTCTCTATTTGTTCCTTAGTCTTTGCCTGTGCTGTCTCCCTTCCTGCTCACAAACATGTTCTAATATTCTGTATCAAATTCACATTTTCCAGATGGCCTGTGTTGCTGGGGTCCAACCCCAGCAGGTCCAGGGTTCCCCAAAGGTGTGGACGGAGTCGGCGAAGAAGGAATGACATGGAGACAGCGTTCAGTTGATCAGCAGCCTAGCCAGGATCTTTAGCCAAGTTCTCCAGCGAAGTTCTGGTTAGGATCTCCAGCCAGGTTCTGTGTCCATGTTCTCTTGCTAGGTTCTCCAGCCAGGTTCTGTCCAGGTTCTCCAGCCAGGTTCAGTCACCAGGTTCTAGTCAGGTTCTCTTGCCATGTTCTATCCAGGTTCTGTAGCCAGGTTCTGTCTCTAGGTTCTTCAGCCAGGTTCTCTCACTAAGTTCTGTCTCTAGGTTCTGTGGCCAGTTTCTGTCCAGGATCTTTTGCCATGTTCTCTCACTAGGTTCTGTCTCTAGGTTCTGTGGCCAGTTTCTGCCATGTTCTCTCCAGTGAAGCTCTTCTGTCTCTAGGTTCTGTGTAGGTTCTGTGTCTAGGTTGTCTAGGTTCTGTGTCTAGGTTCTGTGTGTTCTGTTGTCTTGTTACATCTGTATTTATACCAGTTGATTCCAATCCTATCAATCTCTATTCCAAAGGTTAGGGTGTTTCTTATCTCCATTCCAGGGAGTAAAGATTATGTAGCTTAAGCATGATTGTTCGTAGTTAAAGTGATTAATTACCTGCCTGGCACTTAGTTAAGGGGTTTTATTCCCTCCCTAACTTCAGGGGAAAATCCCTACCTGGGGAAACAACCTTTCTCAGAGAGGTGACCTTGGTTAAAACACATAGTGCCAAGAAGGTGAGCAAACATATTAAGAACAGTATGCCATATATGCCAGGTCCCTTGAAACAGCAAGGATGGACTGGCTCCCGGCAATAAAATATAATTTTTCTGTTTTGGTCTTATTTACTCCCCCAATTTATCAGTTTTGATCACTCAATTATGAATTGAATTCTCTTTTTTATACTCTATCACCAATTTTTCCTTTTTATTTTATGAACCTTTTTATTTTTTATATAATAACTAGAGGCCTGATGCACGAAAATTCGTGCAAGAGTAGGCCTTCCTTCACCCAGCTGCTGGCACCTGCTTCCCTCTGGCACCCGAGACCCAGGCTTCCCTCCTCCAGCCACTGGCAGGCACTCAGGACCTGGGCTGGCTTTCCCCAGACTGCCCGCAGGCACCTATGATTAGGCTGACTTCCCTCCAGCTCTGGCTTCATTAGGAAGGATGTCTGGAATGATGTCCGGTAGACATCTGGTCTAATTAACATATTACCCTTTTTTTATTACAGATAATTTTTATTATTGACAATATTACATATGTCTCTCATTTTCTCCCATTTTGATGCCCTCCACCCAACCCCCACCTCAATCAGTTTTTCCCCATGCTATTGTCTGTGTCCATGGGTTATACATATGTACATATATTTTCTTTGGTTAATCTCTTCCTGCCACCTCCCACTGAGATATGCTATTCTGTTTCATGCATCCATATCTCTGGACCTATTTTGTTCCTCAGTTTATTTTGTCCAAGTGACTTTTTAAATATGGCTTTTGTTACCATTGTTTGCCCCTCTTTCTCTTTTTAGATCTTAAATGATGTCACTCTAAAAGTTTTTTTTTTTTGAAAGATCTTTTCCCTATATTTATGTTCTCATTATTTGTAATTTCATACATGCCACAAAGCTGTTTCTTTACTCATGCCTTTATAGTTACAATGCTACATTAGAAATCAAAGCCACACTTTAATTCATCTTATCTATTATTCAACTCATTACTTTTCACTGCCAACCCATTTCAACTCCTGACTGTTTATCTCTTGTTACTCTTTCCATTACTAAGCTTAAAACCTCAGGGAGCCAATCTCATCTTCTTTGTCCTCCTCATTGCAAACATGCATCCGAATGACTCGTTCCAAGTTCATGTCCTCAAAGTTAGTTGTGCATTTATACTTTATTTTATATTCTCACTGCCTCTGTTGTCAGCTTCCACATTTTTTTTACTTTATTTTTCACACATATTTATCATTCAATCCTAGTTCTTAAAGCAATCCAGACTGATTTAAGATATGTTTCAATAACTTCAGCCTCACAATTTGACAGGGCTTGAATATAAGTCATGAAGTCCATGATTTATGAGGTTGGCAGCTAGCCTATATTTCTGGGCTCAGTTTTGCATTAACATATTTTCCTTTTTTCTAGCAAGTAGACACGTACCAAGAACCCACAAAGCTACAAAATTCAGAACTCTCTTTGTCTCTTGGACCTGGCTCAATCCTCCGGATTTGGTTTCAGACTTAGTTAACATCTCTCTACTATCTCCCCAGATTGCCAACCAGGAAGAACATTCCCCTACAGGCTCTCACACTAAACCACAGCTTAAGTCTGGGGCACTTCTCTATTCAATCCCCAAAGTATGTGATCCACTCCTTATCTATCCCCATTTTCCAGCCAAAGTCCTGCTGTAGTTGGACAATGTCTTTGGCAGGGCTACCACTCAATAGGCCTCTGATTTTAATAGTAAAAAATATGCTTTCCCAATGCTGTTATTTTACCACTCAGTATCAATGGAGCTCCAAGTTGTGCCTGAGATTGATGCATTTTAAATATTATTTTGCAACCAGCCTTTATAACTTGCTTATTTCCTTTTTTTCCCACCTTACCTTAGTGACATATAACCCAAAGTAGGCTTTAGATACTTTCCCTTCCCATTGTCCCAACTGCTGTAATCCCATAGTCCAGTGGTCGGCAAACTCATTAGTCAACAGAGCCAAATATCAACAGTACGATTGAAATTTCTTTTGAGAGCCAAATTTTTTAAACTGAAACTATATAGGTAAGTACATTCAACTTTAAATTCACGGTTTTCGTCTTCCGTTTTTCTTTGCTTCTTCTTTGTAGCCATCTCAAACAGGGCACCTAAAAAATGTTTCATTTTATAATAATAAAGCCACCAGCACAAAAGAATTACAATTCTTAAATTGATGACAAAAATACCTGTAGGATTTTCAGCTGGTTGGAAAAATACAGGTAACTTTATGCTTCGAGTAGGTACTTTTGTCACCCGCGCGCGATTTGCGGACACGACTAGCACTAACCACTGCACATGAGACTGCTGGCTGACTGGCTCGCTCAACTCCTGCATGAATCGCCCGCGCCTACCCTGTTGCGTATCCCACCGCCCGCCGGCGCCGTGTCTCCTGTCGCCCAACCGACTAACACCCCCCACTTCTTCTAACACCACTTCTTCAAAATAGACTCACCCAGGCCGAACACCAACTTCTGCGCATGGGCCACGAAGTTTCAATTGCACTGTATGTACATGCCCGCACGTGGTATTTTGTGGCAGAGCCACACTCAAGGGGCTAAAGAGCCGCTTGTGGCTCGCGAGCCCCGGTTTGCCAACCACTGCCCTAGTCCAAACATAAATACTGCTACTATCCTGATTCAAGTCCTTTACTATCTCTCCAATAGCAATAGGTCTTTATTAATATTTATTACTTATAGTTACTCTTCTAATTTTCTTGTATGTATATTAGATTGCTTTCCCTAAGAGTGAGGACTATGCATTTATAGAGATTATTATTTCCTATATTAATTTATTAGTTCATTAATCCAACATACATGGGAGAGCAAAAGTAGGTTTATAATTGTGAGCACACAAAATAGAGTTTATTCTTGTATTATTATTTTTTAATTATTGTATCATTTATTATTAACTTACATTTGCCAATTCTACATATAGATTCATATATCAATTAAATATACTGTTATTAATATAAATAGACTAAACATATTGTATATTCTCTTTTTTCAAAGGCCTTCAATGGCTTTCAATTTTTCTGCAAAATAAAATACAAACCCAATTGTTTTAAAATATTTTAATTGTATTAACATCTTTACATACAACCTATATTTTAAATAAACTGCATTTCTCATGTTTCCATAGTAATTCTACACATCTAGCTATAACGTTTCTTCCATAGGATTCGCCTTCCTACCCTCCAATATATCAAAACCTTATCCTATATTTTCGATTCAAATCTAATTCCAAAAGGAAACTTTACCAGGTATTTGACTATGGGAGTAAGTAAAATCACTCACTTCCTAAAGATTTTATTTCCCTGCTTTCTAATCCTACAGTTTTAATATCTCAGAAAAATAGTAGAATAATTCATATGAAGTTGCTACTTGTTATGTTTCAAAAGTGGGGAATTATTAAAAAATATTAGTATCTTAATTTTCAGTATATGACAGATTTTGCTATTAATGTATAATGAACATGCAGTAGAATTTGATTGTGCCTAGTTAGCATCCTTCAGAAGAGTCTAGGTTATTATGACAAAAGATATCTTATTGATATTGGTTAAATATTAAAAATTATTTAAAATTCATTAAAAACATACATTTAGATATGGTATACTCAGCCTTTTGGTACTCTATTTACCAAAAGTGTTAAAATGGAAATATTGATCATAAAGATAATAAACACATATAAATATAATAGAGGCCCGGTGCACAAAAATTTGTGCACTCGGGAGGGTGGGGGCCCTCAGCCTAGCCTGTGCCCTCTTGCAGTCTGGGACCCTTCAGGAGATAACAGCCTGTTGACTTAGGCCTGCTCTCAGGTGGCAGAGGGCAGGCCCAATCCCTAGGTGCAGCCCCTGGTCGGGCTCAGAGCAGGGATGATTGGGGAGTTGGGGCGCTGCCCCATGTCATGCACAGAGCAGGGCGGATCGGGAGGTTGCGATGCCACCCTCAGTCATGCTCAGGGTAGGGCCAATTGGGGGGTTGGAGCACCGCACCTTGTCACACTCAAGGCAGGGTCGATGGGGAGGTTGCGGCGCCACACCCTGTCACACACAGAGCAGGGCCAATCAGGGGGTTGGGGCGCTGTCCCCTGTCACTCACAGAGCAGGGCCCATCAGGGGGGTTGGGGCTCCGTACCCTGTCACACACAGAGCAGGGCCGATCAGGGGGTTGGGGAGCTCCCCCATATCAGGCACAGAGTAGGGCTGATAGGGGAATTGTGACCCCGCCCCCTGTCACACACAGAGCCACAGGGCGATCAGGGGGTTTGGGCGCTGCCCCCTGTCACGCTTATCCTAGTGCCGGGAGGCCTCGCGGCTCCGCTGATCCCGGTGCTGGGAGGCATATTACCCTTTTACTATATAGGATAGAGGCCTGGTGCACAGGTGGGGGCTGGCTGGTTTGCCCTGAAGGGTGTCCTGGATCAGGGTGGGGGTCCCCACTGGGGTGCCTGGCCAGCCTTGGTGAGGGGCTGATGGCTGTTTGCAGCTGGTCACACCCCCTTCAGGGTGGGGGTCCCCACTGGGGTGCCTGGCCAGTCTGGGTGAGGGGCTGAGGGCTGTGTTCATGCTGGCGGGTGACTGAAGCTCCCAACCTCTCTTTTTTTACTTTTATTCTGGGCCAGCTTTAGCTCTGAGGCTTGGCTCCAGCTCTTAGGCCTCTGTTGCTGAAAGCAGGTATCTGGTTTGTTTGGATTCTATGATTGAAACACTGTTTCAACTCCAGCTCTGAGATCCCAGCTGGATGAAAGCAGGTTTCTGGGGTTTAGTTTAGCTTCTATATTTGTAACAGTGTTTCAAACTGCAAGCTCAGAGGCCGGCAGCGGCAGGTGGGGAATGTTGGCTTGCTCCGTCACTGAAGCAAGCAAGCCTCATGTTTGCTTCAAGCTGCCTGGCTGCCTGCCGCCATCTTGGCTGGCAGTTAATTTGCATATTGCCCTTATTAGCCAATGGGAAGGGTAGCGGATGTAGGGCTTATTACCATGTTTCTCTTTTATTAGATGGGATATGGTCACTACAAAAAAATGATAAGTCTATACAGTTGATTGGCTTGCTCTAAATAATATAAAGACAACCACCTTATAAAATTATTTCATGTTTTTACTGATAAAGAATAAAATATAATTATCTTACTTTAACTTGCAGTTAGTCACCACTAAGGCATGGAGCACAACTTCGAATCACATTCCAGTTACGAACCTGCCTTTATTATGTATGTGCCATATGATTTTCTGAAAATACATGTAAACACTTTTATTTTAAAAAAAGTGATAAAAGTTTAATAGGAGTGGTTTCAAGATACAAGGCAAGAAAGTATAATATATTTAAAACTCATTAATAAAATGAATACAAGGAAATATATAGGAAAGAGAGGGGTTTTTTGTTTTTTGGTTTTTTTTTTAATATATTTCTTTATTGTTTTCAGAGAGGAAGGGAGAAGAAAAGAGAGATAGAAACATCAATGATGAGAGAGAATCATTGATCGGCTGCCTCCTGCACACCCCCCACTGGGGATTGAGCCCGCAACCCAGGCATGTGCCCTCGGCCGGAATCGAACCCGGGACCCCTCAGTCCACAGGCCGACACTCTATCCACTGAGCCAAGCCGGCCAGGACAAGAGAGGTGTTTTTTAAATTATTTTTCATTCAACAAATATAAGTGGAATACAAAGATAGAACAGTTAACAGAAGATTCCTGCTTTCATAACATTAATGTTTTTCTTTAGTTGGGTAAAACAAATAATAAGCTTTTAAATAAATAAACATGATACTATTATATAGAATAACAAATATCAAGAAAATAGAGTAGCCTAATACAAAAGTGAAAGGGCCAAGAAGGGAGTTACTTCTGAGTGATCAAAGACAATCCATTCAATGTCAAATTGGAGCTGAGAATAAAATAGCAAGAATGTGTCAATTAACAAAATATTATAGACAACAATAGCAAGTGCAAAGGCTCACAGGTGCGACTGAGAGTTAGTTTCTAAAGGGCACAGAAAGAAAGCCAGTGCAATTTAATAAAAATAAATGAAGAGAAAATGGCATGAAATTAGTTCAGAAAGTGATGAGTTTATGTGGAATTGTGTAGGCCATGTTAAGGTGTTTCAGTCTAGTTCTAATATTTTAGGAAGACATTATCTTCCTAAAGCTAAGGATAATGTCCAACTGGCCTTTGACTGTCAAGGTCTATTTCTGCATAATATAAAGCAAATATATTTCAAAAAACACGGGCACCCTTTTCTTACTCTTTATTCATTATGTCTTTAACATATACCAGTATATTATGTGTGCATATATATACTTTTATTGTATGGATTTTTTTTTTGCCATTTCAGAGTCAAACACTGTCTAAGATTTTAATTATACCTACATCTTACAATATTTTCTTTAGAAAACAGGTGAAGATATTTTCATACAAGGCTAATGTTGTTGAATAAACCATTGTGTCTGCTAAATTAACTGTGTCATACTCATAACTGCTTAGGTAAATCATTTTCAGGAACCAAATAGAATGTGTCAGTTTGAGGTGCAGAGAATTCCATTTTCCTCTGAGATGTGGCCTCTAGTACCATTGGTGGAAAGAAAGAATGGAATTGCATTTGCTCATGCCAATCAGTATAAATATAATTTAACTTGTTGATCTGGACTTATTTTCCTCACTTGCTGAACTTTTAAAATCACTACGGGGTTAGATTTACAATGTATAAAATGTTTGGTGCACTATTACTATTCATAATATGAGTGAAAAAATTAAAGCAGCCAATTTTTATGTCACCCATTGCTTAGCATGTCTCTCTAAGCTATGACACACATGGCCGACCTTGAAGATTTCACTCACACAGCAAAGGAGAGATTGACCACGTTACTTGTACCAAAAATACGCCCTTTTAAAAAGTTATAAAATTGGATATATCTGCAAAAATGACAGTTTTAGTTTTTGTTATATCACTCTGGCATATAAGGATTTTTTAAAATGAACAGAGAAAGAAAAACATGTATAAATAGTTTTCAATTTTAGTTCAGTATACATTTGATAACTTCCTTATATGTACTCTTTGTTTGTTT
This sequence comes from Myotis daubentonii, assembly GCF_963259705.1. NCBI lineage: Eukaryota > Metazoa > Chordata > Mammalia > Chiroptera > Vespertilionidae > Myotis > Myotis daubentonii. Next base: position 185,347,237 of record NC_081841.1, read on the forward strand.
GCGTTTTTAGTCACATGCAACACCATACATAGTTCATTACCTCACTTTGGCCAAATTCAGCAAATTTGATGAATTACCCTAGGATAGAAGCTTCAGATTGCCAATATTTTGGAATTTTTCTTTCTTTTTTTTTTTAGTATAAAATCATTTTTAAAATGTTAACAAACTGTATTATGCAAATTTTAATACAGATATACTAAATCACAAGTCATATGGGTATTAAATGACTTGGGCAGTTATTTTACTTCATTGTTTAAAGATATTTATCTAAGAAGAGGAGAGCCTATGATAAGAAAAGAGAACAATAAGGCTTAAAATATCCCAGTGGCCTGAAAAAAATAAAGGCTCATTTCTTTCTCCCACTAGACAACTGCTACATACTGTAGCATTAAATGTCTTCATGATTTTTCACAAACTGTTTTTTTATGCCTGAAATTTTCTTCTTTTCTTCTTCTCCTTCCTGGTCTCAGAATTATTCTTTCAAACATAAGTCAGGTTATGCTCGGCTGGTGCGACTCAGTGGTTGAATGTTACCTATGCACCCAGGGGTTGATTACAGTCAGGGCACATGCCGGGATTGCGGGTTCAATTCCCAGAAGGGGATGTGCAGGAGGCAGCTAATCAATACTTGTCTCTCGTCCATGATTCTATCTTTTTCTCCCTCTCCCATCCTCTCTCTCTAAAAATCAATAATAGCACTGAAAACAAATAAACAAAATGAAACAAAAACATAAGTCCGGTTTTAACTTTTCTGAGAATCCTCTCAAGTCTCCCAGGTCAACGCAGTTGCTTTATTCAGAGGAGTCACAGTCCATGTAAAAATATTTAATTATTTTAAGTTTTTCATCTAGGATTTAAGTTCTATGACATAAATTCAATTATTAATATTTAATATAGAGCAAAAACTTGATGATAAAATAGATTTACTAAATTGTAAGATGCTATTACTTGACACATGCATCATCTTTCCATTCCCTCTGAATGAATTACATACAGATAGCTTCACTTGTCCATGAAATCCAACTATAGGTCAGGAGTTGGCAAAATTCTACCCATAAGCCAAATCCAATATGCTTCCTGTTTAACACAAAGTTGTATTAGAATACAGCCATATTTGTTTATGTATTATGCATTATGTATAGATGATTTTGTGCTACAACATATTTATTGTCTGAGTGCAATGGACTGAATATTGTGTCCATCGAAATTCTTTTATTGAAATCCTAACATCCGATCTGATGCTATAAAGAAGTGGGGCCTTTGGGAGGTGATTAGGTCCTCAGGCTAGAACCCGCAGGAATGGGATCAGTGCCCTTATAAAAGGGGCCCCAGAAAGTTTTTCTCTCTTTTCAGTAATCTGTAACCCAGAACAGGTTCCTCATGGAAACTGATCTCAAACTTTCAGATTCCAGAACTCTAAGAAATAAGTTACTGTTGTTTACAAACTCTCTGGTCTGTGGTATTCTATTATAACAACCTGAACTAAGCCTTTACAAGAAGTTTGTGAAACCCCTAATATAAATAAATAAAAATGTGACCTTCATAGTACATGAAAGGGAGGAAGAAATTAAACATTTGTTAAGCAACTTTTTCTATCAGGCATTATCCTATATTTTTTATCTTTGTTATCTCTTTTAACTCTTATAATAGACATATATTTTTACATTAGCTCCTTTTTTTCTACGTAAACTGATTATGCTTTTATTAGGGTAAATTTCTCCAAATTTTTTACCTAGACTTGAGATTAAAATGTATAATTGACCAGATTTCTTGTTTTTCTACTTTATTACTTTATGTATGGTGTTCTTACATCAATGACTATTTATAATCTATAATAATAAAAGCGTAATATGCCAATTAGACTGGATGACCTTCCAGACGAAGCCATGGTGGCGGGGGCTGAGCCCCTTGTACGAATTTTGTGCATCGGGCCTCTAGTCATTATATAATAGAATCAATGATATTTTGAAACGCATATGAAGGACAAGCAATATTCTGAACATCATGAGCAATATAGAAAAATAACTTGTTCTAGTTCGTTTGGCTCAGTGGATAGAGCATTGCCCGGCGGACCAAAGGGTCCCGGGTTCGATTCCCATCAAGGGCATGTACCTTGGTTACAGGCTTCTTCCCAGCCCAGGCCCTGGCTGGGGTGCACGCAGGAAGCAACCAATTGATGTGTGTATCTCACATCAATGTTTCTCTCTGTCTTTCCTCCTCACTTCCACTTTCCCTCAAAAGACAATGGAAAGGCTAACAAAAACAAAAAGAAACAAACAAAAGAATAACTGAATCCTCCAATTCAAAAAAATCATCCACACATTTGAATTCTCCATTCATTATTATCACCAATATCCTTAACACTCAACATTATATCTATTAAGTACCTTGAACCTAAACTTATCATTTATTTTACTTGCCACAACCAAACATTTTTGGTCAAACCCATTTTACATATTGCCTGAGCCATTACAACCACTTCCTAATTTTCCTTCCTCAAAACTCTTTACTCGCCGAAACCGGTTTGGCTCAGTGGATAGAGCGTCAGCCTGCGGACTGAGGGGTCCCAGGTTCGATTCTGGTCAAGGGCATGTGCCTGGGCTGCGGGCACATCCCCAGTGGGAGATGTGCAGGAGGCGGCCGATCGATGTTTCTCTCCCATCGATGTTTCTGACTCTCTACCTCTCTCCCTTCCTCTCTGTAAAAAATCAATAAAATATATTTAAAAAAAACCAAAAAACTCTTTACTCTTCAATTCTAAGATTAACCTTATCACTCACTCTGTTCCCGATCTTAAATGATAATATAAGGACCCCTCATTCAAAAACAATTTAATCTTCTAATAAAAAAACACAAAAACAATCATGCCAACCTAATTAATTTACATATATATAATTTAACCAAATATGACATTTTATATTGTACTCTAAACTAATGGGATGATAAGTTAAGGTCAAAAATGATGAATGGAGCTCACATATATGGGAGCACATACACTAAAACTGGAACCATACAGAGAAGATTGGCATGGCCCCTGCACAAGGATGTCACTCAAACTCTTTAAGCATTCTCTCTCTATATTTTTTAAAAAAGAATGGTCAGCAAGATCATGTGTCTTCCGTTGTTCTATTCACCTGGATTTTATTTTGCCTCAAGTTCATGTCTCATGCCCCTTACCTTGACTTAAAGTTTGTAATAAAGCTAGTATTTTCTCTTAAATGCTTCTCTGATGCAAATGATACAGTTGGGAATGTATGTAGTACTATTTATATCTCAAATGAAAATAATCACATCTTGCTCATTAATAAAGTGATTTGTATAATTATCATTTTTCTTTTATGCATTAGTTTGGTCTAATGTACCAACTATGGATTTATAGGTCCAATAGACCGTGGTGCAAATTCCAGATCTTTCACTTACTACCTGCCCCATAAGAACTTGGGCAAATCATCTCATTTTTAAGTGGTCAGTTTCTTCATTTGCATTAATTGGAATTATAAAACGTTTCCAGATTGCAGATAGGAAGTGATAAACAATCATTATAATTACAAAGATGTTAAATGTGTGTAAGTTAAATAACTTTTAATCATTTCTTTATTATAGCAATGAAAATATAATGCCTTTTATATTCTGCCTTCAATAAACACTTGAAATTGAATAGTATTTGTTATTATTCCTTTATGGATCCAGTCATAATAAATATTAGTTATGAAGCTTGATCCTTGGAGTAGTTGTGGGAAACCTTATCTATCATCTATCTATCTATCATCTATCTATCATCTATCTACCTATCTATCTACTCATCTGTCTAGTTTAATTTAGGATAAAGCAAAGCGACTGGACATATAAAAGATGGCTCTCTCTCTCTGAAATAGCAGTAATGTGAATGTGAATGGTAAACCACAAATTAAATGTGTTGCTTCTTGCCCTAAAGCTCTAACAATGAGAATGTTATTAAAAGATGGCTATAAAAGAGAACATAGATAAGAATCCATTATTTCCCAAATGTTTGTTTTTTCCTAGTGTCATTTTGCTCAGAAATTGATTTTACCAACTCAACCCATTTGAGTAAGTATAAATTTCCTAGTGTATTGAAATGGGAGAACAAAGGAACAGCATTAACAGGAATATAGCATGAGCACAAGGCTAGTTTAGTTCAATTTTTGAGTTCAGGCTAATCATTTTGGTTATTAGCCAGTGTAGCTTAGATGGTCAGCAAGCTTACAAACAAAATATGACCATGAGGTCTTGATCCTTTGTTATGTTAATAACATTAAGGTTCCTTAGAGAATTGGCTGACAAAGTTTTAGTAACTAAAAAGATATTTCAGCTTTGATAAGAGGATTCAAAGGCAAAAAAGAAATGTGAATAGTTTAGTTTATCCCAGAAATTACTAACCAGAAATGAAATTCACACAGGACTACGTATTGAGCTGATGACAGTAAAAAAGTGGCTTTGATTAGAACATTGCTGATGAAACTTATAATATAGAAACAATAAAATTCAAATACCTGTGTAATGGGTAGGATATTCTAATTGACCAGACGTTTTAAAATAAAAAAAAAATCAAATTATACTTAAGTGTTAAAAGGTAAATCATTTATCAAATATTCCATTAATAAGATATCATTTTAAGTTTGTTTATCCTTATGTATAGTTTCAAAAGTTAAACACGAAATTTTTAACTTCTCTTTTCACCATACTACTTGTATGGAATTGCTTTTTAAAAATTCAACGCAAAAGCATTGATTTTGTACTTAGTCTTTTTTTTTTTCTCTTGATATTTTATCCTTTGTTAGACTTTAAGTCTACAATTTGCAAAATCAATACAAACACAGCTTTCCTCAAGAAAGAAAAGAACTCCAGAGGTTTACCTGAGAGCGTCTCAGACGAGATTTTTGTGACCTTGAACCATTTGTAAAGGACCAGCGGTGACTTTTCAGAGTGTCACATCAAAATTGGTTTTCAGTCTCCAAGGAAGGTTCAGCGTGTAATGTCAGGAACAGCTGGGGTAAAGGCAACAATTATATGTCAGCTCCGTTTTCTTTTCAAAAAGAGCGTTTTCCCAGGCTGACACATGACTATGGAGGAAACATATACAAAAGTTTGTTTTCATTTCAATTATTTTTGGAGATATTGAGCCTGTGACAAGCCAGTAATAGTAAACAAAAATGACAAGACTTGACACTGATGACGATAAGACGTAGAAGCTACTGTGGTTAGTACACATTTGGGTTGGCCTCTTTCAATTTTACAAGTTTGAAGAAGAGGAAGGAAAGAAATCCAGAAAGTCATGCCCATTTAATAAGATTTTTCTAACTATAAAAATATACACTCCCTCATGCCTTTGAAACTCCCATCATTTAAGGAATATAGAAATAATTGCTCAGCATGAAATCATTGCAAAACAGTTTAAGATTGACCTAACCAAGCATCCTTGCCCTTTCTGAAGCCCAAAGCCATGCCATTGTTCACACATTATAGGATCTTATTTGTGTTATTTGTGTTGTTTGAGAACTAGCTGTAAGAAATTCACTCTAAAGGGAAAATGTTGCAACTCACCTACAACTAATTAATGTTTAATCTACACTTTATAAAATGTAAAAAAAAAAAGGAAGAAAAGAAAACAGTTTCATTTATTGGAAACAGTTGTGTGGGCTTGCTAGCAGAGGGAATGGCTATGTTATGTTATGAAATAATCAGAGGAAAAACCCTCTAATGCGCTTTTCATAACACTTAAAGGAGGTATTCTAATATCACAGAAACCTTAGGGAAAGGTTGCAGACAAAAAGCAACACAATTAAATTTCAGTGAAAGGCCTGCCAGAAAGGGATTAAATCAATGGTCCTGTTATTCTTGGTAGACTTCACAGCGGGGACTCACCCAACAGGGTAAACACCAATCATGAGAAGTTGTCTTGGTTGAGGTTTTCTTGATCAGAATTTTCAACTACGCATTTTCACAATTTATTATAGATTTAAATGTAAGGGTAAAATGCCCTTGTTTTACTGGTGAAAATCCAATGACATTTTAACTGAATGACATTTATTGGAATGTTTGTTGTCTTACACACTTAATGAAATAAGCAGCTAGAGAAAATAAAATATTTAAATTCTAGTCATCCTTGGTTTGTGATTTATTTCAAGTTGTCATTTATACTGGGGCATACCCAGGTTTGTTTGTTTGGTTTTAACCTTTCCCATCTTAGCCCTTTGCCCCAAGCAATAATTCAGTTTTTGGAAATAACAGGGAGGAATAGGTGAGCATTTAACCCAAGGAAGTGCCCAGTAGGAGACCTGCCTAAAGTATGGCAAATACAAATGTTTAGCAAGGTCAGTCATTTGTAGGCAAACATTAAGACCCATAGCTACAAAACTTTCCTTTTCTTCCATAGGATGGAAAACAAAACATAACAAAAAGCCAGGTGAACCTGGAGTACATTTTGCTAAATTAAATAAGGCCGTTGTAAGCACAAGTATTGCATGATTCCACTTACATGATGTTTCCTAATGGTTAACCTCATAGAAGCAGAGTAGAATGATTGTTGCCAGGGGTTGGGGGAAGGGTGCAATGGGGGGCGTTGTGCAATGAGTATAGAATTTTAGGTATGGAAGGTGAATGAAGTCTAGAGATCACTGTACAGCATTGTGCCTATAGCTAACAATACTGTATTGTTCACCTAAATTTTGGTTATGAAGGTGGATCCCATGCTAAATGTTCTTACCAAAATTTTAAAATGTGGGGGGGGGGGGAAGAACCAAGTTGTCCCTGACACTTCTGAATGAAAAAAGCAGAACCCTTGCTTGAATGAGCCATGAGCAATTGGACATGAAGTTCTTAAATACTTGCAGTACTTTGGGTGGGTGGAATAAAAAAGATTAATAAGGACACAATCATGAAAACAGTGCTTTTGCTTACTAGGATAGAGCTTTCAAAGAGAGAACTAGCTTGGCAGTTTTTCTTTGCTTATCTAAAGCCACAGAACTCTAAAAGTTCTGCCACTTCAGCTGCAGACAGGAATTCATGGAAATTTTGAGCCAGACATTTTTCTGGAGGGCATTTAGAAAACATCCCCAGCAGTGGTCACATTTAAAAATACTCAAGCAAACAAAAGAAAAGAGAAGTAAATGTCCTTGCACATTGCAAACACTGTTATGAACTATGTGTGCTCAAATTTAACTTGGGAGTATTTTAACTATTGAGCCCGTGAAACCTTGTAATAATGTATGTGAGCTGGAGAGAATGTCTGGATACTAAGGGAGGAGATTAAATCAATGACAGGTATAGAAGCAGATCAGAGTGGCCCAAAACAAGAAGGTCAAAATAGGAGAAGACTGGCCTGGGCCCAAATTCCTTACCACACTTGGCTAGAGACATTACAACATTCTAGTGTGTTGGGATTGATATTTAATATTAGGCACATAAAGTTGCAATGTAATTGTTAAAAATGATGTACATGTACTTATGTATATCTATATATATATAAAAGCCTAAGTGACCGTTACTACCAGTCAACTGGTCGCTATGATGTACACTGACAATCAGGGGGCAGACATTCAACGCAGGAGCTTCCCCCAACTGGTCAGTGCACTCCCACAGCCAACCTCCTGTGGCTGGCCAACCTCCCATGGTCCCTACCCCTGGCTGGCTGGCCCTGATCGGACCCGATTGCCAGGCCAAGAGACCCCACCTGTGCATGAATTCATGCACTGGGCCTCTAATATATATAGTGATATATATATTTTTTTCCTACATTTTACATATAAATGTGTCCTTAAAGATTTTAATATTTTCCATAAATTATTTTATTGCTTTAAAAATCCAGAGTAAAGAACTTGTCCAAAAATGCATAGCTCAGGTAAGCCTAGCTCCTTAGAAGCTGCCCACGGTGACTGACATTGACATTGAAGTCTGGTTTTCCAGCTTCCTGTAGGTACTGCTCTTTGTGTTCCTGTATGAAATTCAGAGCCCACCTAACTCCTTTGGTCTGTGTAGGTGCCACTAACAATCCCGAAGAAACAATTCACTTTACAACTAAATTAAATCAAATCTAAAATGAAACAAAACAACCACCCAAAAAACCCCGGGAAATTTAGAAAATCACATTAGCTCTGATCTTTTTTCTTTTCTTTTCTTCCTTTTTGGAAAACCAAACAAAAGGTATTGAGGTGCACTGTACGAAAAAGAAAGAGGAAGATGAGTTTAGATAAGTTATTCGAGCCACTGACTTCATATACCAAGAAGTGGCACCACAGGTCATTTGAGATATGAGAGAAAAGGGTTGAAATAATTTAAGTGTCATGAAAAAATAAAATCTCAGACATATTTGTAAAATTTACATTGCCACATAAATGAAGATCTGGCTGTATATCTCAATGCTTGCTTGCTCAGGTTTACAAATAATTTATGCTAACATTCAAGTTTCACATTTTTGTGGAGCCTAATAATAATCCTTATAATAAAGAGCTAACATGCTAATTAGACCGAACAGCAGAACAGCCATCCAGACAACCTTCTGGACGACCGTCCAGATGACCTTCTGGACAAAGCTGGGGCTGTAAGGGCCAGCCGAGCCTGAAGGGGCTGTGAGGGGCTTTGAGGGGCTGTGAGGGGCTGTGAGGGCCAAGCTTCTTGTATGAATTTTGTACATCAGCCCTCTAGTTATCTAAATAATCAGCTAAACTGTTTTTTGCGCTTGGTGTGTGCCAGCTATTATCCAGAATGTTTTACATGTGTTGTCTATTTTATTTTTACAATGACCGTATGAAGTAAGAAGCATTATTTCTTCACAATTAATTATATTGTCACAAATCTACTAACGGTGGTGCCAGGACTAATCAAAACTCAGTCTTTCTCCAGGGTCTGGGCTGTAAAATGCTAATATTCACTTCGCATTTTTGTCCAATGTTACATGATTTAAATAAGGAGCAAGAAGCAACTTTTGCAATTGTTGGATTTGACACTGCTATACCCTCTATGATAATGAATAATACTAAAAATATTCCTTTAGGCTTTCTTTTAAAATTTTGGTCAAAATAAAACTACCTTAATTCAAAGTTTGATTCAACAATAGTGAATTGTTTTATAAGTAGGTTCATTAAACAACTTTAAAGTAATTGCAACCATATATTTATAAATATTTCTTGTCAAGTGTTGAGATTCTTTTGGAGTCAGATATTATCAGATTTATTCTCCTTCAAAATCAGATCCTCCTGATTTTTATTGAATATTTATTATGTACAGGTGTTATCATGGAAATGGAATTCTTGGTGGTGCTGAGAGGAAAGTAACTTCCTGAGGACCTCAGAAGGAAGGGGTTTTGTGAAAAGCTCTATTGATGATGTAAAATTAAGGAGTTCCCCTAAAAGGTCCCGTCTCTGCCCATCCTACCAGGGAAGAAGTTGAATCTTGCCTTCAGCAGGGCCAGAATTAAGGCCACTGCCTAGAATTTCTGTTTCATATTAAAGTACAATCAGGTCTAGCATCTGGCTAGCTTAGCTTGTGTTCTCACCTTCAGTCCATTATGTGTGGGGTTTCCATGGCCACATGGCTATGGAGAAAGATCAGGCAAACACACAGGCAGGTGTGGGCTATGGTGAAAGAGAGTGCAAGGGTGAGCCAGTGAGCAAGTAAGAGCTACTTTATTCATCTGGGATTATGTATTCTCAGACTTCGGAGGAACCAGAAGCTTATTAAAAATAACTAGTCAGCTCCCCAAAATTTCACAGGCTTGTAATGGGTTCCAGCCCCTCTAGCCAATCCCAGGCTGGACATACAGGAAAGCACCTTCCATATGTCAACCAGAATTCACTGTGTATTCACCCATCTCCCTCTTTGTTTGATTCTTTCCCCCAGTGACCTTCAGGGAATGGACCAGTGTTCCCTGGAGCATGTGAAACTGTGGCTCCCTGATGAAGTTGCACAGACAGCCATGCTTCTAATATCTGGCCTCCCCATTGCTCTCTTTCTATTATTAATAGTAATAGTTGTGAGGGTGACAGGCTAATTATGAGGGTGACAGGCATGTGCTAGATTCTTAAATATTAAGAAAATATTTGCTAAAGCTCACATACCATAAAATATTTATATCACACATATATGAAGAATGATTCCTGTTAGTAATAAGGCAAACTATCTATTAAGTAAATGTTCAAGTTTTTTAAACAGACTCTTTGCCAAAGATACACAAATGGCAAATAAGCACATGAAAACATTTTCAACACCTCTAATGAAATGTAAATGATAACCACAATTGAATATTCTGATTCCCCCAAATTATCTATTTTTTTAACCAACTGTTGTTGAGGATTGAACAACTAAAAGGCTCTGATATTTCTAGTAGAAACTCAGAATTATATATCTACTTTGGAAAAATAGCTTGGCAGTCACTTATAAAGGTAAAATACACTTATGAAAACCAGCATTCCCACTTGTTATTGAACCAAGAGAAATTAAAACATGTCCATAGGAAGACTTATAACTGATGCCAACAGCAGCTTCTTTATAAATACCTTCAAATGGGAAACAGTCTTCAGCTATTAAGAATCAGTCAATAAATTGTTGTATATCCATACAATATAATGCTCAGCAATACAAAAGCAGTCAATCAAACAAACCAACATAAGAACCCCAAACCAATAGGATATATACAACAACAATATCAAAAACAAAATGACAAAAGCCAGACACCATACATTATATATGATGACTCCATTTAAATGAAATTTTAGAACAGACACAACCAGAGTGATGGAAAGCAGATCAGTAGTTGCCTGGAGCTGGGCTTGGGGACAGGTGATCCACAGCACAAGGGCAAGAGGGAAATTTTGGAATGATGGAAATGTTCTTTATTGTTGTATCAGTATTATATGCTGGGATGTATTTATTAATACTCGTTAACTATATACTTAAAATTGGTAAATTTTATTGTAAGTATTAAACTTTAATAAAGCTGCTTAAAAACAATCTCATTTTACTCCCACTCTCGGCCAATAATAGTCAGTGATAATTCAATTGTATAGAAAAACAAATGAAGTAAATTACCCAAACTTATGCAATTAGTAAGTGATAAAATAAGCCTTGGAATCAAGTATTTGAAATAGGAAATTGAAAGCTCTTGCTATTGCATGAAGCTTCCTCAGTATCCTTACCTCATCCCTACTTTTGATCTGAAGCCTAACTCTCAGGGCCCTTGCTCATTTCTACTATAGATTCACATGTCACAGACTCAATCTCTAGTGTTTCATATCCTCTTCTCTCAGTCCTCCTTTTTTTTATTTACATAGCACATCCTTCCAATGGTCTTATAGAATGAGTTAGACAAGAGGATCCTAAAATGAGTGCAAAACCATTGAACTAAGTTATATATAATACATTTTTAATTCCATGTTTTTATTATTATTTTTTTCAAGAAGGCATATTAAATGAATTCAGCTCTAAAAATAATCTATGTTTTGCCACTAGGAAGAGACAACAGACGTCCCCCTGCCCCAACAACGCTTACATCAGGGGTTTTAGGGAGAACATATGTTTAATTATGAATACAGTAACCAAGCCCTTACATAAGTAATAGTTTCTGTGCTATTTCTAGATAGCAAATGGAAGTCTAATGTACACAGATTAAGATTTAAATTTGGCATTTCTTTGAAGAGTTTATTGGGAGTGAGGCTTGCAATAAAAACTACAAATAAAATTTGGAATTATGGTGGACATAAAAAATCTGACTAAAGTAGTGTTGTCTTTCCAAGTTTCAGCAGTCACCTGTTGGGAGAAATATAACCCATGTTTTTTCATTGAATGATGGAAGCTACTCTAGTAATAAACTGAGATGAAATGATAGTACTTGAGAAAGAACTCAAAAATACATATTGTATGGGTCAAAATATAGAGAATAAGTAAGGCTGACTTGATCTGATATGTTTCAAGCTAAAAAGAGATTTAAGTATCTACCTTCACTGTTTTGTTTTTTTGTTTTTTTGTTTTGGTGTGTGTGTGTGTGTGTGTGTGTGTGTGTGTGTGTGTGCACGCGCGTGCAGAACTCTGTAATGTAAGTGGTGGCTGAATTCTCTGAATAAACCAAAAGAATGCTTCAACTATCAAATATATTGGTCCATAAAACTAATTAAATAATTGCTTGGTATATATTCCCTTCAAGTTTGTAAATTAAGTGTTTTTATAATTGCCCAGGCAGCATGGCTCAGTGGTTGAGCGTCCTCCTATGAACCAGGATGTCACCATTCAATTCCTGGTTAGGTCACATGCCTGGGTTGCGGGCTCCTTCCCCAGTGTGGGGCATGCAGGAGGCAGCTAATCAATGATTCTCTCTCATTATTAATGTCTCTATCTCTCTTTCCCTCTTCTTTCCTCTATGAAATCAATAAAAAATATATTTTAAAAAATGAAAATACAGCATACCAAAACTTATGTGATGTAGCAAAAGCGGTACTAAAAGGAAGATTTATGTCAATAAACACCTAAATTAAGAAAGTAGAAAAATTCAAATAATCAACCTACTTTACACCTTAACAAGCTAGAAAATGAAGACTTAACCAAGCCAATAGTTATCAAAGGAAGAAAATAATAATGATTAGAGCAGACATAATTCAAATAGAGACTAGAAAAGCAATAGTAAAGATCAAAGTAAGTTTTGTGGAAAGAGCAGCAAAATTGACAATTCTTTAAGTAGATTAACTAAGAAAAAGGAGAAAGGTTAATGAAGGAATAAAATTAAAAATGAAAGAGGAGACTTTATAATTTGTGTCACAAAAATATGAATAAGTATGGGAATATTATGAACATTTATGGGCCAATACATTGGATAACATAGATGAAATGGAAAAAAAATTATAAGAATATACAACCTACCAATACTGAATCATGAAAAAATAGAAAACTTGAATAGAGCTTTAATTAGTAAGAAAATTCAATCAAAAATCCCTCGACCTAGGAAAGTCCAGGACCACATGGCTTCATTGTTTAATATTACCAAACACTTATAGAAGAATTAATGCCAACCTTTTCAAACTGTTCTACAGAATTGAAAAATGGTGTACTTCTAAACTTCTATATATATAAAAGCCTAAGCAACCATTAAGATGGAATGACTGGAATGACTGAAACAACTGGTTGACCTGTCGCTATGATGCACACTGTCTACCAGGGGGCAGACGTTCAAGGCAGGACCTGCCTCCTGGTGGTCAGTGTGCTCCTACAGGGGGAGCGCCGCTCAGCCAGAAGCTGAGATCAAGGTTGGTGAGCACAGTGGGCCAGGATGAGCGTGAGCAGTGCAGCGCCCAGCCGTGGTTCTGGCTCCTCTTTAGCCACCTACAGCTTGGTGCACTGCTACATCCTTCAGGGGATGTCCGACTGCTGGTTTAGGCCCGATCCTTGAGGAGATTGGCCTAACCTGGCAGTCCAACATCCCCCAAGAGGTCCCGGAATGTGAGAGGATGCCGGGTGAGCTGAGGGACACCCCCCGCCAGTGCACCAATTTTGTGTACCGGGCCTCTAGTATTATATAAGGCCAGAATTACCCTGATGCTTAAGCCAGACAAAGGCACTATAAGACAAACAAACTACTAGCCAATATTTCTGATGAAAATATCCTCAACAAAATTCTAGGAAACTGAATTCAACAGTACATTAAAATGATCATACATGATGATCAAGTGGGATTTATCCCTGGGATGCAAGGATGAAAGACAAAAATATGTAGTCTTCTCAATTGCAAAAAAAAGAAGAAGAAAAAAAAGGGCAATTGCCAAAATTCCATACTTTCCTAATAGAAAATGATTAATAAATTAACTATAGAAGAAATGTACTACAACATGTTTCAACATATTTTCAAATCCACAGCTATCATAATACTTAATGGTAAAAAGTTGAACGCTTTTTCTTTAGGATTAGAAATAAGACAAGGATGTCTATCTCACCACTTCTATTCAACACAGTATAGAAAGTCCTAGCTAAAGCAATTAAGAAAAAGAAATAAAGACATTCAAATTGCTTCTGTTTTCAGATGACATGATCTTGTACATACAAACCCCTAGTGTCTCCACCAAAAAAACTGTTAAAACTAATAAATGAATTCAGCGAAGTTTCAAGATACAAAATCAACAAACAGGCGTGTGTTTTTTATCAAAGTGCTTGCTGTGTTGGAAAAAAGTCTGAGTGAAGTGAGTGCAGAGGTGTTTTCTGGATCCCCCTCCCACCCCCAAAGAAAAAGTAATATTTGAAACTTTAAAATTTAATACATAGAAGAAAAAAAATGTTTCCTAAATATAAGAAGCAGAAACATGTTTAATTATATTTTGACATTGATTTCAATTGTCATTATGTTAACAGAATTAAAGTTTTACCATAATAACAATAATTTCTCCCATGTAAAAAGTAGCTCTTAAAACTTAAGAAAAAATGAAGTGATATAATGAACATTGAAAGTGAGATTTGATACATCTAGTTTTCATGGCTTGTCTTTTTTTACTTCTTTTCTTTATCATAGGACAAGATGTGCCATATTTCTGAGCTTAATTTTCTTATCTGAGAATAAAAAACAGGTGATTCCTTTTATAGTATGACTAGAGGCCCGGTGCACAGAAATTTGTGCACTCGGGGGGGGGGGGGGGAGGGGGCGTACCTCAGACTGGCCTGTGCCCTCTCACAGTCTGGGACCCCTCAGGAGATAACGCCCTGCTGGCTTAGGCCTGCTCCCGGGTGGCAGAGGGCAGGCCCAAACCCTAGGTACAGCCCCTGGTCAGGCTCAGAGCAGGGCCGATTGGGGAGTTGGGGCGCCACCCCCCTGTAATGCACAGAGCAGGGCGGATTGGGAGGTTGCGATGCCACCCTCAGTCACGCTCAGGGTAGGACCGATTGGGGGGTTGGGGCACAGCCCCCTGTCACACTCAAGGCAGGGTCGATGGGGAGGTTGCGGCGCCACCCCCTGTCACGCACAGAGCAGGGCCAATCAGGGGGTTGGGGCGCTGCCCCTTGTCACGCACAAAGCAGGGCCCATCAGGGGGTTGGGGAGCTCCCCCCTGTCACTCACAGAGAAGGGCCGATAGGGGAGTTGGGGCACCGCCCCCTGTCACACACAGAGCAGGGCGGATCAGGGGGTTGGGACGCTGCCCTCTATCACCCACAGAGTAGGGCTGATAGGGTAGTTGGGGCACCGCCCTCTATCACCCAAAGCAGGGCCGATCACGGGGTTGGGGCACTGCCACTCTCACACTCAGGGCAGGGCCGATGGGGAGGTTATGGCTCTACTCCGTCACACACAGAGCAGGGCCCGTGGTTGGGGTGCCGCACCCTGTCAAACACAGAGCAGGGCCGATCAGGGGGTTGGGGCGCCACACGCTGTCACACACAGAGCCTCAGGGCAATCAGGAGGTTGGGGGGCTCCCCCCTATCAGGCACAGAGCAGGACTGATCAAGGGTTTGGGGCGCCTTACCCTGTCACGAACAGAGCAAGGCGGATAGGGAGGTTGTGGCCCTGCCCTCTGTCACACACAGAGCCAGCCGCAGGGCGATCAGGCGGTTTGGGAGCTGCCCCCTGTCACGCTGATCCCAGTGCCAGGAGGCCTCGCGGCTCCGCTGATCCTGGTGCTGGGAGGCATATTACCCTTTCACTATATAGGATAGAGGCCTGGTGCATGGGTGGGGGCCGGCTGGTTTGCCTTGAAGGGCATCCTGGATCAGGTTGGGGGTCCCCACTGGGGTGCCTGGCCAGCCTGGATGACGGGATGACGGCTTTTTGCAGCTGGTCACACACTCTTCATGGTGGGGGTCCCCACTGGGGACTGAAGCTCCCAATGGCTCCTTTTTCTCTTTTTTTTATTCTGGGCCAGCTTTAGCTCTGCCTCCAGCTCTGAGGCCTCTGCTGCTGAAAGCAGGTATCTGGTTTGTTTAGGTTCTATAATCTCGTAACACTGTATCAATCCAGCTCTGAGATCCCGGAGGGCTGAAAGCAGGTTTCTGGGGTTTTGTTTAGCTTCTATATTTGTTACAATGTTTCAAACTGCAAGCTCAGAGGCCGGCAAGGCAGGCGGGGAACGTTGGAGTCCTCCGTCACTGAAGCAAGCAAGCCTCATGTTCGCTTCAAGCTGCCTGGCTGCCGGCCACCATCTTGGCTGGCAATTAATCTGCATATCGCCCTGATTAGCCAATGGGAAGGGTAGCGGTCGTATGCTAATTACCATGTTTCTCTTTTATTAGATAAGGTTTTTTTAACATTACTCTGGCAAAGACAGGAAAAAATATAAGAAAATATGTGAAAATTAATTGAAAATTAATCAAAAGTGAATTATGTGTGGTATGAGACTGCATGGAATAGAGATGCAGAATTGGGAGCCTAGGAATTCAGAGTGGAACTATCAATATAGGTGAAGGGAAGATACAAAAAGTAGGGTAATAAGCTCATGACTAGGGCCTTGATTTTCAGAGACTTCTTATTGGTTGAACACAGAAACCCACACATCCCACAGAAAGAGGTGTTAAAAGTTGTAACCAAAGCAAGGTTAAAGGTATTTTCAATGCTTTGGAGTCCATAAATTTCTTATAGGCAAGCTACCTACTAAGTGCTTATGAGATTTCAAAGAAATTTATTTGGGTTTTGATTGCACATTACATTCATGTATCTCACATTTCAGAAAGTGTAAGTAAGCATTTTATATTTTGTGCTATTTTAAGTATCCGTCTATATTCTGTATAGCTACTGTGTCACCTCCAGTAAAGAATTAGCATTGGCAGTTCCTTGTGATCTTTTTCCAAATATTTTATTCATGTACAAAAAAACATGATTCTGTATAAACTTTTGTTTATATTCCTACTTTTTTCTTTTAATTCTGTTACCTTCATTTTTATTTACATGACTTTCATGTTATCTCTTCAGAGCCATTGCCTTTCTGCTTTTTACTCTTTCTCCAATTAAAAAAGGATACACTCCTGGAAATATTTTTGGTTATTGTTCTTATCTTTCTGTGGCAAGACTGTGTGTTGAAAACACTTAATGCCATCATTGTTTTTATGTATTATATTTGCATAGAGGCTTTGTTGATTCCCTTTGTCATTATATATCACTGAAAAGAGATGGTTGTACCATCCCCTCAACCCCAGCAGCTCCTTGCAAGTGGTTTGTTTTGGGAGTTGCTTGGACATGTTCCAAGCTAATTGGAATTGTGCGTGTTCTTGTTCATTTGTTTTCTTAAATCCACCTTTCTTTGTCTGAATTTGATAATGCTTTTCTTCTCCCTACTTAAACAAGATAAATAGCTCACTGTGAAAAACCAAATGCAGAAAATCCTTCTCATCTACTGTCATCGAAACAGTATACATTCTGTAAAAATGACACCACCCCCCAACCCAAACCCTCACTTAAGTCTGCCTTCTTGGTTTCTTAGAACCAGCCTCCTCAATGATTGCCTCGTATCTTTGCAAATAAGAGTGTATTTCTCAGCTTCTGAGAGCTGTGCTTTCTCTTTGTGTGGCGTCCATCAGAACTGAATCTTCTCTACGGATGTCTTAGCTCCACTTTTCCCTGTGTGCCAGCTTCACCTATAGCCTTCCTGGTAGCCACCCCATCTGTTTTGGTGTCTGGCTTCCCAGCTGTCTCATTTCACAGAAAATGGATTTTTCTTTTTTTTTACTTGCAATTTTTTTCAATGACCTCCAAGATGAGATAACAGAAAATCAAATTTTACCTTTATGTTAAAATTAGAAACAACTCATTCTAATTCTTTAATTACATTTACTGAGTAATTTAGGTTCCTCTATTTTAGAACAGTCTAAGAATAAGGTTTAGCAATATATCTTACAATTAATTGCATGGAGAATTTTTATAAGAAATCTGTCTGGGTGGATGAATCTATGTGAATTTCATTTTACTATTTTTATATGTTTATCCCATATGTTATCACAAAGTAACATAGTGATGTGAATGCTCTGATAACCTTCAAAGATGACACCTTTGCAATGTGATATGATAATGGGCCAGGTGTTTTGATATGGTCATTAAAATATTCAGGCATGCAATTTATTATTTTCAATATATGATAAACCAAGAAAAAAAATCACAAGGTTTCAAATGAGCCAGCCACCTTTGACACTATCTTTTAAAAGCAAAAAGATAAAATGGATTGAAAAAGTCTAAACAAGTAACCAGTATCCATTATTATCATATTTCTGGTTAACTTGTCTTTCATAGATGTAGCTCACAATGCATGCTTAGATCTTAATTATGCTTAATTTTTTCCCACTTAACAATTAGCATACATTTTCAACAAATATTACTTAAAATGACTTGTATGATGTGAATCATTTCATGTGGTGAACATTGCTGCTATTGTGGGGAGGGAACATTAACCCCCTTTTTCCTCTTAGTTTTTCAGATTGGTTTTTATATTTTAATTGACATGAGACATATTAATAGGAAAAATAACCATATTTAATTATGTGTGTACAAATGGGTGTTCCATAATAATATGGGGCTGAGGGCAAATGGGGCAGTTGAGGCTATATGGCATTTTGAGATAAGAAGACATGTTGTGGGGATAATGGCTTTAGACTTCAAAGGGCAGGAAGGCAATTCACATGGAGAATGAAAAGCAAATGTTTGACCATAAATGTTTGCTGGACCATCTTGAACAATAGGACACAGAAAGGACATTGATCAAACAGCCCTTGCTAGGGTCCTCCCTGTCTATCACATGAGAGCTATAGTTACCTATGATGATAGCTCCCTTCCTGGAGCAGTTCTTATGTCTAAATTCTTTTAGGTAATCAGAGGAAGGTCAAAGATTCTTCCTTAGTCTTTTGTTTCTTAACAATAACCAGTTTAAAACAAATCTAGATCACCAAAGTGGCATAATTTGGGGTGGCAAACTCTGCTCCTCCAAATTATTGTTAAAAATAACAAATAAATAAACGCATATATAAAAGTGGCAAACAGAAAAAAAGCTTTTGAAGGTGTAGCACAACTGTGCATAGAATCTAGATATGATAATAAATAATAGAGTGGGGCACATGGTAGACATGACACTGATTTGAGACAAGAAAGAAAGACATGGGCTTAAATCTTCAAAATTCTGAGAGAAAGAATGAGAGCATAGACCTGCAATGAAACTTATAGAGCAGATATCTTTTTTAAATCTTTACTATAAAGAACTCCAGGGGTCCCACAGGAATTTCTCAATCATCTTGAAGAAGACCAGGGGGCCAGATCGGCTGAGCTTTTCACCAGAGATACTACAAAACAAAATTATTTTTTAAAATATAAATTGTACTGTGTAAATCTGTAAAATAACACTTAAATAAAGGAACCTGAGGTTTATAAATGTTTGGATAGCACTCTTTGATATTGTATTAAACTAGAGGCCCGGTGCACAAAAATTTGTGTACTCGGGGGCGAGGGGGGTTCCTCAGCCCAGCCTGTGCCCTCTCGCAGTCTGTGACCCCTCGGGAGATAACGACCTGCTGGCTTAGGCCTGCTCCCGGGTGGCAGAGGGCAGGCCCAATCCCTAGGTGCAGCCCCTGGTCAGGCTCAGAGCAGGGCCAATTGGGGAGTTGGGGCGCTGCCCCCTGTCATGCACAGAACAGGGTGGACCTGGAGGTTGCGATGCCACCCCTAGTCACACTCAGGGTAGGGCCGATTGGGGGGTTGGGGAACCGCTCCCTGTCACACTCAAGGCAGGGTCGATAGGGAGGTTGCAGCTCCAACCCCTGTCACCCACAGAGCAGGGCCGATCAGTGGGTTGAGGAGCTCCCCCCTGTCACGCACAGAGCAGAGCCCATCAGGGGGTTGAGGAGCTCCCCCTTGTCACTCACAGAGCAGGGCCGATCAGGGGGTTGAGGAGCTCCCCCCTGTCACTCACAGAGCAGGGCCAATAGGGGAGTTGGGGCACCGCCCCCTGTCACACAAAGAGCAGGGCGGATCAGGGGGTTGGGGTGCCGCCACTGTCACACTCAGGGCAGGGCCAATGGGGGGGGGGTTGGTGTGCCGCGCCCTGTCCACACACAGAGCTGGGCCGATCAGGGGGTTGGTGCGCAGCACCCTGTCACACACAGAGCCGCAGGGCGATCAGGGGGTTGGGGAGCTCCCCGCTGTCACGAACAGAGCAGGGCGGATAGGGAGGTTGTGGCCCTGCCCCCTGTCACACACAGAGCTGCAGGGCGATCAGGGGGTTTGGGCGCTGCCCCCTGTCATGCTGATCCCGGTGCTGGGAGGCATATTACCCTTTTACTATATAGGATAGAAGCCTGGTGCACGGGTGGGGGCTGGCTGGTTTGCCCTGAAGGGTGTCCTGGATCAGGGTGGGGGTCCCGCTTGGGTGCGTGGCCAGCCTGGGGGAGGGGCCGATGGCTGTTTGCATCTGGTCACACCCCCTTCAGGGTGGGAGTCCCCACTGGGGTGCCTGGCCTGCCTGGGTGAGGGGCTGAGGGCCATTTTCAGGCTGGCAGGTGACTGAAGCTCCCAACCTGTCCTTTTTCCCTTTTTATTTTTTTTAATTCTGGGCCAGCTTTAGCTCTGAGGCTCGGCTCCAGCTATGAGACCTCTGCTGCTGAAAGCAGGTTTCTGGACTCTGTTTACCTTCTGTATTTGAAACAATGTTGCGGTCCTGCTGGCTGAAGCCTGGGGTTTTGTTTAGCTTCTATATTTGTTACAATATTGCTTAGAGTGCAGCTGAGAGGCCGGCAAGGCAGGCAGGGAAGCTTGGCTTCCTCCGTCACTGAAGCAAGCAAGCCTCCCTGTTAGCGTCGGGTGCCTGGCTGCCGGCCGCCATCTTGGCTGGCAGTTAATTTGCATATTGCCCTGATTAGCCAATGGGAAGGGTAGCAGTGTTATGCTAATTACCATGTTTCTCTTTTATTAGATAGGATGATCAGAATATGAAACATGTTCAGCAGCATTGTACTTGAGCTGTGTTGGGTAGACATGGAAATCAACTATTTCTATGAACATCTTAGTTGTGCTTCACCATTGCTCATCTACTTACATGAATGAGAGCACTTGGCTGCTCACAGTGAAATAAGGTCTCTTCCTCAGTGTCTAGTATCTATTGCCACACAAGTGTTACCTTGGGTCTTACGACCATGCTTTTAGAACAATAGTGGATGTAAGTAAATAATTCAGTGGTTATGGCTGCTTTTTGGAAATTCAATGTGGCTTTCAATTCCTTTTGCTCTGTTTTATTATTTGTTCCTCTTTCTTCTGTGGCCAATTTGAAGTTTGAAGACAAATTTATCCCCAGCAGAATTTAAACATGAAAATAAACTGTGCTTTTTGACACATAATGATGATCATAATTGCACTATCACAAT
Organism: Myotis daubentonii; assembly: GCF_963259705.1. NCBI lineage: Eukaryota > Metazoa > Chordata > Mammalia > Chiroptera > Vespertilionidae > Myotis > Myotis daubentonii. The sequence goes on from NC_081841.1 coordinate 185,368,546, forward strand.
TAATAAAAATGCTTAACATAGAGCAAAAAATGTGCTCAACAGTGACTAGCAGAAACCTGGAACATTTGTTTTTAAATAAAATAGGATTTAATTGTATTTAATGAGTGTATTACTCAGGTTTTTTCAGAGAAACAGGACCAATAGTCTCTGTGTGTGTGTGTGTGTGTGTGTGTGTGTGTGTGTGTGTGTGTGTAAGCCTAAGCAACAGAACGACCAAATGACTGGTTGCTATGATGAGCACTTACCACCAGGGGCCAGATGCTCAATGCAGGAGCTGCCTCCTGGTGGTTAGTGCGCTCCCATAGCCAATTTCCCATGATCCTCCCCCTACCTCCCCACCCCCGAACCCTTGGCCAGCCAGCTCTGATTGGCCCGGTCACCAGCCAGGCTGAGGCAGCCCACCTATGCACAAATCCGTGCACCAGGCCTCTAGTTTTAAATAATTGAGATGAGTTTGTATAGGCCAGCAGGCTTACATCCAGGGAAGAGAAGAGATGGGATTGTAGTCTGAAGGCAGTCTACTGGCAGAATTCCCTCTTCTTTGGGGAGCTCTTTTTCTAGTAAGGATTTAATTTAATTTGGTAAGGCCTACCCACATTATGGAGGACAATCTGCTTTATTCAAAGTCTACTGACTTAAGTGTTAATCTCATCTTAAAATATCTTCACAGAAACATCTAGGATAATATTTGACCAAATATCTAGGTACTATAGACTAGCCAATTTGACACATAAAAGTAACTATCATCGGTGGGCAACCAAGAATTGTTTTGGTAGCTTCATGCTGTCATCAGGGGCCTAAAAGTTTTCAATATTTGTGCTTCATCATATTTAGCACATTACTTTCATCTTCCAGGTTAACTCATGGTCTCAAAATGGCTGCTAATGTTCAGACAAAATAGCTACAATTCTAGGTAGGAAGAAAGGATAAAAACAAAATTGTTTCCTTGATGCCACACTCGTAAATTTCATGGCATCCCCTTGGTCATATCTGTTTTATGTGGTCACCTTTATTTGTAGAATAGATTGGAAAACACAGTTTTTTGTGGGCATAATCAACTCCCTGAAATACTGTGATTTGTTAATACAAAAAAAGAGCATATATGTGTTGGCTAGGCAACTGGCAGCCTATGCTACAGCAGCTGACATTTAAGAAGCACTTATTATGTACCAGGTTCTGTGCTGAGCATACTTTATACATTACCTCATGTACTCTTCACAACAACCCTATGAAATAGAAATAATTATAATCATCCCCAATTAGAGAGAGAAAAGTATAAGCTTAAAAACTTTAAGCAACTGAGTTCAGGTCAAACACATAGCAAGAAGCACACCTGGAAACTGACTGTGGGACCTTCTGACAGCCCCGCTTTGTCTTATGGTTCCCTTTTCTCCTCAGTCAACTGATAATTTCTCTTCACCTCCCGTGGTTTTGAGTTAGTAGGATCATGTGCCCTTTGTTCTTAAACTCAAAACCACAAGGTCAAAAGAACCATTCTCCAACTTCTAATTGCATATAAAATATTAAACTTAGCAATTGTGCTCTAAATATTCACTTACATTAAGCATATGATATTAAACGTCTTCTATTCATTATCTCAAATTATTTCAATTGAATAAAGATTAGTCCAACGATGCTACTTATACAAGACTTTATAATAACTAGATTGTTTTTATGCATGGAATTTACCTGCTTAACCTTCCATTTCCAACCCATATGTAAACAACTGCTCATTTTGAGCCTGTGTGTGTAAGCAATACTTTCCCAAGTGATTAAAGCCACTGAGGAAATCAATGGCTCGGTTTTTAATCACAAAGTCGTTAGCCTACAGCCATTCTTAGTTTCTTCTTTGCTTTTATCATTAGCTCAACAAATCCTCTTGCCCCCTCCCAGTATCTTCTATGTTCTAGCCTGAGCTGGCTTCCCTCTGTGATAATGTGTGAGCGAGAAGGGCCCTCATTGTGTGCTTCAGCTCACTGGTTCCAGAGGGCCCACAGTAAAGTTTCTATATCCATCCCAGAAGACCATTTAGCTGCTCCTGTATATTTTGAAATGGATAATCGATTTTATTATTTTAATTAAACTTGTTGCAGATTTTGTTTTTCTACTCGACTGACACAATGGCCTCTGGCCTTGATTCTTCTTCCATCAATGCAACTGATCCTAATTTGACTTCGCGGCTTTGCTTCTACCAGGGTCTAACAACGAATGCCACCCATGAAAAGAGACCTCCAACCATGCAGTTTTAACAAGTATCAATGCTGTGGCCTACTGAAAATCAATTATTTCCAAAGGACATAAAATTAATTCCCCATTGATTTTCCCTAGAGACTTCTAAGACTTTTTGAAATTAACCTCTAAATGGCTACGTCTTAAACTAGTCCTCTTCTCATACTGAGTTCCTGACTTCCAAGGAAAACATGTTTTTAATACACACCACACCTTCCTCCCAGATGGTCAGCATCAAGCTCAACACTTCTCATACGACAGCACCAGCTACTCAGCCCTCTCCATACATTAGCAGTTTAACAGTCATCATTGCTATTCCTATGTCATTGGTGGAAAGATGGCAGAGGTGACTAGAATTCTGAGATCATGTGTTCTTTTCCAGGTGGTAAAGCTGTCACACATTCAAAGGGAGATATAGAGACGGGACACTTCCAATTAAATACACACTCTCTTTAACACTAGAGGACTGGTCTCAAACTCTGACCTTAGCACATGGGGCTAAAAGAGATAAAGGAAATAAAGTCTTTATTTGCCCCTAACTTTGATACCACTGTAATTAACTAGTTATTAAAAATAGAAAATGAGCAAAGAGAAGACCAGATACTATAGGCATGTCATTTGGGCAGCTTCACTAGGAAGCTGCAATATCACACTCCCCAGGGAACCACCTGTCCATTCCCTGCAGATTACTGGGGGAAAGGTCTGGACAAAGGGAAAGATGGGTATATGTGCAGTGAGTGCAGTGAGTTGGGGTGATAGAGGGAAGGTACTTGCCTGTCAGTAAAACCAAGGAACAGAGGCCACTGCTCAGAGTGGCAGGCCCATGAAAATATGGGACTACATAATCCCCAAGAGGCAAACTCATTAGTCAACAGAGCCAAATATCAACAGTACAATGATTGAAATTTCTTTTGAGAGCCAAATTTTTTAAACTTAAACTATATAGGTAGGTACATTGTTATTAACTTAATTAGGGTACTCCTAAGGCTTAGGAAGAGCCACACTCGAGGGGCCAAAGAGCCGCATTTGGCTCGCAAGCCGCAGTTTGCCGACCACGGCCCTAGACAAAGGAGCTCCTTCTCTTGGCTCTCTTGGCTCTTGGCTCATGGGGGTCTCTTGTTCCTGCTTCTTTTTCTCCTGTCCTTGTCCTCTCCACAGTCATGTGGCTCTGTAGACCCCACATGCAATAGACTGATGGACTGCAGTGGGGAACACAAGCTAATGATGCTGGACTAGACCTTTGCTCCGGACATGGAGCAGAAACTCAGGACACTGGCTTTGATCTTAGCCCTCCTGAAAATAAAATGGGACTTTTTTCTTGGTGGGACAAAGGGAAATGAGACCTTGGAAACTCAGAGATGGGATTCCACAGAAATACAACTTTCTACAACATCTCATCCTTCCATGGGGACCTCCAGAAATTCTTATTCCAATGGTACCCCAAGAAACCCACTTTCCCTAGTACCCAGTAGGGAAGAAGAGTTCCCAATGATAACAACTTGACCGTTTTTCTTAGTTTTACATTCTAATCCTAGCAAGAGAGAGACTAATCCCAGGGCAACCTCATCAAAGTGCAGGCGAATTTCCATTTTTCCAAAGAAGAATTATCCTAGAAGCCTAACCTGGGATTTTTTTTCCATAGCAGGAGGGTTCTCTCAAATGGTAGACTGAACAAGGCCAATCTTTCCACGCAAGCTGCACAGAAAAAAAAGAGATAGGAAGATAACTCACAAGAAAGGAATAACAGCACTGACATCAACAAGGGCCACTGCTTTCTGTCCCCCCACACAGATCCTTTTCCTTAGCAGCTTGGTCTGATAATAACCGTGTGCCCTTGCATTTGACACGCACACATCACTCGAATGCTCAGGACCAGAACAGGTGTTGTGGCGGAGGTAGGGAGTATCTAATGTGCTTATTCTCCATCAGTGGACCATACTTTTGGGGTCAGGAAATGCTTTAAACATTGAATATAGCTTTAGTTTTTACCCCCAGAAAAATGTTCTCCTGCTTTCCAACAGCCACGTGGGATTTTATTTTGGAGAACCAACACACCCAAAAAGCTCACCCACAGCCTTTTAATTGAGAATTTTTGCCCTTATGGGTACAGTGTGCCACTGACAATAAGATATGTCAGTTCTCTGCTCCTGGTTCTATTGTCAGCTTAAACGGACTCAGCAATTTTTCCAGAAACACAGTCCAGCTAGATAGAGTTGATAGCGTCCCACTAACTCCATCAATGCAATGGTAGCTATAACTAGGGTTGTGTGATAAAGTCAATTATGAGCTCATTTAAGAAATAATGTTTGCTGAAACCCGTTTGGCTCAGTGGATAGAGCGTCAGCCTGCAGACTGAGAGGTCCCAGGTTCGATTCCGGTCAAGGGCATGTACCTGGTTTGCGGGCACATCCCCAGTGGGAGATGTGCAGGAGGCAGCTGATCGATGTTTCTCTCTCATCGATGTTTCTGACTCTCTATCTCTCTCCCTTCCTCTCTGTAAAAAATCAATAAAATATATTTTTTTAAAAAAGAAACAATGTTTTAGTAAACTTTAAGGGACATAGGGAATTTCTTTGCCAGAGTTTTTTAGGACACAGAAGTGCAAGGCTGTTTGAAAGCCATAGAATCCTGCAGAAAACAGATGCTATAGGAGAGAGAGAGTTGCTGTAGAGCTCTCTAAGAGAGGACACACTAGATGCAGAAGACCAAGCACCCAAGCATTGCATCTGGCTATTATTTATATTCTTTTGAATTTCATTTCTGGGCCTCTTTATTCTCATATGTAACATCAGGATAGTAATTCTTAGTCCAAGTAATTGTAGTGAGCCATCAAATTAATATACCTGTTATAAAAAAAGGCACTTCATGACTGGGTGAATTATTGGTTCAGAGTACACGCTGTGTGCTCCTACTTTGTAGGTACTCAGTAAACGTTTATTACACAATCACTATACACTATGTGAGATATACCTTCATTATAAAGGCTTCATCTTATAATCACTGGGAGGTGGTGAAGGGAAAAGGGTGAGAGACATGGGATAATTACTGTGTGTGCTTCTGTGTGAGAGAGAAAGAGAGAGAGAGAAAGAGAGAGAGAGAGAGAGAGAGAGAGAGAGAGAGAGAGAGAGAAACTTTATTATAAGAGTCCCCTCTTTTTGGTGGGGGAAATAGGTGAAATGTGTAAAAGGAATATAGACCACACTGGTCAGGGATACCTAAGTCTCCTTCTACAAATGAAGAGATCCCAAAAATCATCCCTCTTACTTCCCCATAGATCCATTTATTGATGCCTATAAAATGCAAGCTTCCCTTCTCATAATATTTATGCAAAAGAATAGAGTGTCTACCTGTCCTGGAAGTAATCTGAATCAGCATTTCCCAAAATCATATCCTTATGACACTAGTCAATATGTTAATTTGACAAATATACACACTAAAAATCAAACTCTTGACAGTTTGGAAAATTCTAATTTTTTTAATTGGATAGGTTATCTTGAAATTACTAAGGTGCTAATTAACCCTGTGATAGGTGCAGTATCATTTCACAAAATGTAGCTCAGTGGGAGGAGATGTCAGCCTTGACAGTCTACCATCTTATTCTTACCAAGTGAATGTACAATGTCCTTTGTTTGCAATTGAAGGTGGCACAGCTGACTGCTTAAGCACTCAGACCCTCAAGCAAGACTGCCTGGGTTTAAATCTCAGCCTCACCACTTTCTAGCTGTGATATCTTCACCAATAATTTAATCTATCTTTTAGCCATAATTCATCTTCTCTCTCTCTCTCTCTCTCTCTCTCTCTCTCTCTCTCTCTCTCGTTCTCATGTCTGTAAAATGGGATTGAAAATACTACCAATCTCATGGGGTAGCTATGAAAACCACATGAGGTAAAGTTTACAAAGCACTTAGAAATAATGTTTGGCACCCAATAAATGCTACATAAGCTATAGTCTTGCATATAAAGATAAATAACACGGAGAAAGATCTGTATAAAATACAAGTTGCCTAAGCATAGTTTCCCCTTTACTCCAGGTCCATCCATACTGCTGCAAATGGTAAAAGTTCTTTCTTTTTTACAGTAGTGTAGTATTCCATTGTGGAAATATACCACAATTTTTTAATCCACTCATTTGCTGATGGGCACTTAGGCTGTTTCCAAATCTTAGCTATGGCAAATTATGCTGCTATGAACATAAGGGTGCATATATCCTTTCTGACTGGTGTTTCTGATTTCTTGGGAGGCAAAATAATTTATATCTTAGAGAAATGACGGCATGTTTCAGATAGACAACACTGAATATACACTCACAGATGGGCTTAGAGCAGCCACATTTCCATGTGCAACTTCCACATAGAGGTATGAGTTAGGCAATATTCTCATAAGTACTTTAAAGGTGATCAATTTGAAAAAGGGAGAAGTTGGGTGATCTGTCTGAACACATACTTCAATTATTTGGCAAAGCTGAGATTTGAACTCTGGCATTCTTGCTCTGGAATTCACTCTTTAACCATTACATTTTTAGTTTTGTCTTGCAAAATCTCAAAGTAACTGGTTTTAACTACACAGGTTGGCAATGAAAAACTCATTGGCACAGATGAAATACTGCCCTAAAGACTCTGAGATCTGGAAATCTTTTTTGTTTTACTCTTCTTATATCTCCTTACCCCTTAAAAAACAATAATTCTTTGCAGCTGGTCATAAAAATTCAAGTGTAGACTTCACAATGTATACTTGATTTTGGCACACATGTTTTGTAGCAAAAGTTTGTAATAGTCTCATTGGAACTTGGATTATAAACTGCTGTTTGTCATATTTAATTGATATTTGGTTTGTTTCTACATTGTTTGGATGTGAGGGTGATGCAATGGTATTCTTGGGTGTTCTCACTCTTCCCTAAAATGATAGCAAGATATTGATAGTGAGAGCAATTTTTTGAGGTGCTGAAATATTTTCAGTGGAAAGATATATCAGGCCTCAGATATTGAAGAAATTTTTGAAATTCCATTCATTTACTTGACTGATATATATTTTTTATATGTTAGTACTCAAATTGCTCTATGTTGATATGTGAGAACATGGAAGTGGACTTCTATTCTTTTAGCAGTCCAGATTTCTCAAGGGGAATAAAAATGGGCTTGGGGGAAGGGAAGTCCTTATGTTACATTTTATTTGTCCACACACTTTCCTTCAGGAGCAGATTCCTAATTGATGACCTCAAGTCCAATTTCTTTTCTGGTGATTCCTAATGTTATAGCTTCACCCCTTACCTATGGACACACTGAGGTCATGTGTCCAACTGCCTATTCAATATCACCACATGCATGCCATGTAACCATCTCTGACTTAACTTGCTCAAAGGCAAGTAACTGATTTCTCCCCATATTCACTAAGAGTTGTTCTTCTTCAGCCTCTGCATTTCAGCAAACGATGTTGTCATCTACTGAGGTGCTTAGGCCAGAATCCCAGGACATATCCTTCATGTGTTCCTTTCTTAAAGCTAAAATCTCATTAATTTGTAAATACTGCCAAAGCTACTCCACAATATAGCAGGAATCCACCCACCTCTTGTCATTTTTATTGCTACTGCCTTAATCCAAACCATCACCATCCAACAATAGATTCTCATCTAGATGTTTGCATCTCATCGACTTAACCTCCTTGCTTCTACTTTCTTACCTGATCATTAGTTCTTCACATAGTAGCCAGGATGATATGTAGCTTGGAGATAACAATTCACCATTACTAAAAGGCCATAGAAGCTTATACACCTACTGTTTTGACCATTGCTATGCAGGAGTAACATACATTATTTAGAAAGTGTTCCGAGGGGGCAAGAAGAATTCTTCTAGAATGAGGCTTTTTCTACACAGAGAGCACAAGGATCCTTGTTAATTGGGTTCAAGCTTTAAAAACTTTGAAAGGAAAGAAGGAACCTATTTAAGTATGTTTATCACACATGACACCCTAACCCCATACCTGCTTAATGTAGTCAACACAAGCCTACAGCTCACTTATCCTGTATACTCTTACTTTACAGTGGGAAAGTAAATAAATTAGAATCAACAACTGGATCCACTACTCTCTGAAGGCCATGAGTCACTCTTGAGAATCTCAACTTTATAAATTGTTAAAATGACACTCTATTCCATTGCCCATTCTACCTCAAGGGAGGAAATGTTCTGCCAGAGGTCAAGGGCAAAGTGGAGTTTTCTATTCCACAGAGAAGCAACAGACAAAGCATCTGATCTTTTTGTGTATGGGATAAATTATTAAATATAGATCATAATAGGAACAATATTGTTTTCTTTATGTAACACCTCTCTTAAAACTCATGTAGCTAGTGTGGAAAAATGAAACTAGAATTTATCCTAGACTGTGCAGTGCTTTGCAGTGTGCAGGGTAGAAATATGGTAAGATCATTGCTAGTGAAAAGATAGCATATCCTACCTAAGACTTTCCATACTCTGCTCTTTCTGCCTCCATTGGGAAAGGGGAACACTACAGTTATGTGTAATCTGGGTTTACAAACCAGGATATGAAACCAGGTAGGCTTTGGGGGAAATGCATCTCCTTTTAGTGATTAAAAAGCATCTTCTAACTAATAGCCCCTTACTTGAACATTTAGCAAGATAATGATGTCTGTAGATTTAGATTACAGATTGTAGGTTCTGTGCTTTACTAAGAGTCATGACTAAGGGTTTATTTTCTCTTTTGAAAATTGGAGCACACTTTCTAAATACTTGTATTCAAATGTTCAGGTTTTGAAAGAAGGTAAAAAGCACCAACATTCAGTTTTCAGTGCCACACCGCCTTCATCAGATACATACCTGAATGATCACTACTCTATCAACAAAAAAAAGATAGATCGTGTGACTAACAGAATGAACAAAATTATAGGAAAGAGGGAAAAATGTACTTCATTGCCACATGTTGAGTTATGGTATTTATTACCCAAGGTATATGATTTCAAATGAACATTTATATGCTATGATCTGTTAAGTGTACTGAGCCATTCTTCATGAGATTAAAAATGAAGGAATAAGAAAATCAGGCTGACATCGTGTTATATAGGATTAATAGTTTTTTATCAAAGATTAGCTGGCTGTGTTCCATTATCCAACATGCCTGAATTCTCCCAATCCAGTGCTTTGTAAGGCAGAATGACAAAATTCAAATTTCAAATGCAGCCAGAGAATGAATAAAGAATGGAGAAGACTCAGCCTGGAGAAAATATGACTGCTGGAGTATTACGTAAAACAAGTTTCACCTTCCAAGCTGTCAGCACAAATAACTAGAACTAGTAGGAAGGGCCATGGGGAGAAGAGGAATTTAAATGAGTATGGAGTTCTCAATCTTTCAACTGGTTATAAAGGAAGTACAAGAAAACCTTTGTGAAGAAAAAAGAGAATCCTAATATATTTAAATTTATAGGACTGATGTAATTTTCATCTGAAAATTGAAATAGGAGATTGCATGAATAAATGGCAGCCTTTGGAAACCACCTGGTCAGGATATTATGGGATAGTTATATTAGAGCTGTACCTGGCCAAGTCTCTGATAGGCAATCTATTGACCCGCACACACACACACACACACACACACACACACACACACACACAATATTCCTTTACTTAATAATGCATTCTATTTATTTATACACTATTTTATAAAGGTTTTTTAAATATTAAATCCATGAAAATAAAACACTGGGATAATTCTGGAATGAAATATATGGGCTACTGTTGTGTGTGTTTCAAAGAAGAATATAATAATTATATGAGCAATTACATGACTAGGATTATCTGCTATCGATCATGAACCATCATGCTAGTGATTTTTCTATTTAATAAGCAAAGAGCAGGGTCCTGAAAGATCAGCGAGTATAAGCTTTGAGATTCTTTTTATTATAGTAAATATGTACATTTAAAAGAAAATTTTAAAACAGAATCTTTAATTCAAGTGCCCAGTATATTGGTTAGCTATTGAGTGTAAGCTGCAGGTACGAACCTGCCAATTTTATATTTAAAGCAGCATAAATATAATGAGTCTGAAGGGCAGAATTTGGAGCAGCTATTTACTGTACTGTATCAACTCTGTATAGACTCAGTTATCTTCAAAGCAGCTTCAAGTAACAAGGGCAATGAAAGCTGTCATTAGAGTTCACAGCCTCTCACTGGTCGGTGGCAGCATGCATTATACATTTTCCACCATCAGTGTATCTAAGCACTCACACAATGAGTTTTTCCTGTTTTAGTTGTTCTACACAACAATATTTAGGAGTCGTCTTTATTTATATTGATAATGTGTCCTTTCTAGTTTATGGGAAAGTTCTGGTATCAAGAATCAGAGAACTGCATTTAGAAAATGGAAGCTCTTCCACAGGACACATGATTTTGGAGGATACACTTAGGGGTGATTAGTGGCAATGACCTTCACTCTAATCTTTCTTGGTATAAATTTGGGGGTTCTCCCATCCTCACACTATGGTCAAAGCAGAGAGAATAGTTTTACTGACTTCACATGTTCCACTTGAAGTCAGGTCATAAATCTTCAGATTGGAGGGGTTGTAGTCATATCCCCTGAACTGTCAAAATGAACTCCTTTGTCACTATTTCTTATAGAAAATTTGAATTTCAAACATATATTTTAAGTTATGCATATTTTTCCATTGAGTTTTCTCTCAGACATTTCAGTAAATGTCTTTCAGTAAAATTTTACTGTCTTTCAGTAAAATTTTGTGAATTTTCACCAAAATTTTTGAATTTTGAATACATTTGAGTAGGTTTATTATCTAGGTAACTTTATAGTTTCTATTTCTCTTTTGGGTGGATTTTCTATTTTTATTTTTATTTTATATAGTTATTATTGTTGAACGTTTCTAATATCTTAAAATGTAGCTGTAGTCTTATAAACCTGATCAATTTTACTTAACCAATTCTCTTGAGTGTTTAATGTTCACAATCATGTCTTCTAGAATATCTATATACTAGAGGCCCAGTGCACAAAATTCATGCATAGGGGAGTGTGGTCCCTCAGCCCAGCCAGCCTATACCATCTCTAATCCGGGACCCCTTGGGGGATGTCCAACTGCTGGGATTGGGCCTAAACTGGCTCCTAATCACTCACCTGCCTGCCTGGTTGCCCCTAACTGCCCCCCCCCACCAGCATGATCAACCCTCACTGCCTCTGCATGATGGCCTAATCGCCCCCAACTGCCCCCACCCCTGCTGGCCTGTTCGCCCCTAACTGCCCCTCTGCTGGCCTGGTTGCCTCTTACTGCCCTTCCTGCTAGCCTGGCTGCCCATGCAGCCTGCTGTTTAGTCTTTTGGTCGTCCCTCACTAACTCCCCTGCTGGCCTGGTCGCTCTATGCAGCCCGTTTGTTCGGTCATTTGGTTGTTCCTCACTAACCCTCCTGCCAGCCTGGTTGTAGGCAGCCATCTTGTGAGGGTGTGAGGGTAAATTTGCATATTACCTTTTTATTATATAGGATATAATAGCCTAATATGCAATTGTCCCCTTAAGAGTTTCACCAGGAGATCTGGAGTTTGATTGCTCACTATGATGTGCACTGACCTCCAGGGAGCAATGTGGAATGAAGGAAAGGCTCGGCCAGCAATCAAGGAAGGGATGCCTGATCAGCAGCCAGCTGCCGAGAAAGGGAGGACCTGGCTGTCAGCTGACAGCTGGAAGAAAGGTTCTGGCCAGCAGCCAGAAGACCCTGATCAGCCCTGATCGCCAGTCAGGGGTAGAGACCTTCCTTACCCGTGCATGAATTTTGTGCACCAGGCCTCTAGTCTATTATAATGCTCTATGGTAGTGCTTTTAACAGATATGCTTGTTTTTCACTTCTGAAGGTAATGGAATGCATTGTTTCACAATTAAAATTACTTTTAATCTAATACCATTTGTTAGGTTAATAACTATCATGTCTAAAGCCAGTCTGCTAAGTTTCTATTTATTTTAATGTTTTACTTTTGTAAAATATATTTTGCATATATTAAGATGATCACTTTTAAAATTTTATGTATTAATGACATACATTATATTATTTAATATTCTAGAATCAAACAATCTTGTACTTCTAGAATATGACTTTTTGGTGAGGATATATTTTTAAAAGTACTGCTAAATTAAAATTAAATATAGTTATATTTTTAGTTAGAACTTTTACTCTTTTTGATTTTGGAATCTTTGTGAAATAAGTTAGGATCTTATTACATTTATTTTATTTTCAAGAAGAAAATGAATAATATTGATGAAGAGTTTGCTTAAGATTGCAGTTGCTATTTTGTGAAATTTAGAAAGCATATGCCTGAAATGCTGTGCCTTTAATGTCTATATTTTCTGGAGAGGGTTAAGTTATTTACAAGGGAGTGTTTTACTATGAATTGGACTAGTAAGCTGCATGTGTGTGTGTGTGTGTGTGTGTGTTTAGAGAAACTTTACTGTAGTATATGAACTTTTCTAGTCACTTGTCCGTTTAACTTAGACTTTAGATGCAAACATGAATTCGAATAAAAATGTCCCTCATAGGATTTTAGTCATTTCTTCCCTCAGGCAATAATATTCTCCTTTTATTTTTACTATTTTTTCCCCTTCTTTGTCTATTTTACTACATTTTTTAAAAAATAAGGCTTCATTTTTTTATGGTTTCTGAAAATATTTTTACTTACATTCATTTTTTCACTTCATGTATTGAACATATTTTTCCTTCATTTTACTTGAATTTACTGTAATTTTTTCTTATTCTTCAAGGTAAGCATCAATTTAATTTTTTTCAATATATCTTATCCTATATAAAAAAGCATTTAAGGCTATCATTTTTACTTAAGTACAGCTAACGTTCTATTTGACCACATTTTATATATATTGCTTTTGCCATCTTTTGATTCTAAGTATTTTGTGATTTTCATTAGGACACTATTCTTTGACCTACGCATGATGAAAAAACGGATTTGGTGGTGTGTGTTTCTCAACATTTGGGAGGTTGAAATATTTTATAGATGGATTATCAAAGAAGTTATACATGCACTAGATAATTTTTTAAGTACAAGAGGTAATGTAAATATTTGTCCTCTTTCTTCCTGCCCAGCTAGCCCCAAACACTTCCTGGATGCATTCACCATTCTTGGGTTTTATTCCAGTTATTTCTCTGCCTTTCAAGCATTATATAAGTATTCTACTTTTCTACACAAATAGAGACATGCTAAAGGATTTGATTTTTATTTTAACTGTACATATTCAGTATAAAAGTGTAAGGTACTTTGTTGTATAAATGCCGCATAATCTATCTAACTTGTCCCATATTGGCAGACGCATAGGTAGTTTAACTATAATACACAACGGTATAATGAATGTCCTTATGCATGCAGCACTTTACAAATATGTAGGATAAATGCCCAGAAAAAAAGGAATGGCTGAGTCACAGAGTATGTGCATTGCATTTTGATAATTATTGTCAAATTACCTTCCATAGGGGTTATAAAATGTACATTCCCATCAGCAGTGTATATTTTCAAGCAATATATATTTTTTTCAAGAAATATATATATATATATATATATATATATATATATATATATATATATATATATATGGTGATCTTTTTGGTGGTGTTTTCTTTTTACTTTTGATTTTCAAAAATATTTATATATTGAGAAAAATTTCCTGCTGTATGAATTGTAACTTAAAAAAAATTTTCCAAATAACATTATTCTTTGACATTATGAAATTTTCTTCAAAAAAACCTTAAAATGCGTATGCATTGAAATGTATTACCGCTTTATTTGTTGTATTTTTTTGTTTTGTTTTGTACTTACAAATGCGATGTCCGCCATATCATTTTAAAACCAAATCTCCTTCTCATGCTTTTTTTTTTTTGTACTTTCCCAATTTTTACCAGTTGTTTCAATCATTGATCCCTCTGGACTTATTTTAAAGGATTATGTGAAGTAAAATTTCAAATGATTATTGTTTTTCATATGATCACTCAGTTTTTCCAATTGTTGAAAAATGCATCTTTTTCATTGTTTTGAAAATTTATCTTTAATTTTTCTGAATACAGGAGTACTCCCTTCTCCTCAAACCTTTAAACCTACTTTTTGGGCAACTATGTCCTTGCTTCCATGGTCCTAAGTCTTTCAAAAACAGTATCTCTTGACTTTCCATCAAGACAAGGAAAAATCTGGCTTCTAGACATAAATCCCTGCTTATCTCCCCTGTTATGGGCAAAATACTTTTCATTCTTTCCTAACCAATCTAGAGAAAAACAGGTATGATTAATTGCTTTATCGGATTCTTTTATGAAAGATGGAATAGATAGAGCAATAAATACAAGTGGAGTAACTGTATCTAAAAGCACTTACTCCTCATAAAATTTTTTATCTTATAAATTATTGTTGTAAAGGAAGATTGCTTAAATTGTATGATGATATTTTAATCAAATATAATTGTGTAACCCTCTTCCAACCTTCTTTCTCTGAGGAAGGCAGGCATTATTTTTTAACTTATGAATCACTGTTCAAGATGTTGGGGTCTGTGAAGAAGATTCTGTGGATTGTACACATATGACTGGGTACTTAGTCACATTTCTACATCTTTCAGAGCTGCTGCAGTTGTACCTGTTTTATTTAATGGAGTTTTTATTTTTAATAAAATGTTATTTGAAAGAAGTTTCTGTTGTTAAAAAAATTTGAAGATAGTAAAGTGCACTATATTTTTTTCTTGGATAAAGACTACAATTTGTATACATTTTAAAAATATTTAAAATAAGCATCAGAATAGGCTTTAATCCATTTAGAAGCCATCTCTAAGTATTCTATAGTTCATTATATGATCTTTCCTCCATAATCTCATAATACCCCCCTGTAAACTTCTTTAGCAGTTAGAGTTCTCCAGAGACTTGGAACTAATAGGATATAATATATATTTATTCTTAGTAATTGGCTCGTGTAATTATGGAGGTGGATATATCCTGAGCCCTGCAGCCTGCAAACCTGAGACTCAAGAGAGGTGATGGTGTAAGTCCAGTGAGAAGGCTGGCAGTCTTGAGAACCAGAAAAGCTAATGTTTTAGCTCAAGTTCAAAGGCAGGAAAAAAACTGATATCCCGTTTGAAGGCACTCAGACAGAAGGAGATCCCTTTTATTCAAAAGAAGGGCAGCTTTTGTTCTACTCAGACTTTCAGCTGACTGGATGAGGCCCACTCATAGCAGAGAACACAATCTGTTTCACTCTATATACATAAATGTTACTTTCATACAAAAACACTCTCACAGAGTAATATTTGACCAAATATCTGGAGACCCTACCCAGTCAAGTTAATATATAAAATTCACCATAATAACCTCCATCAATGAACTGAACATATATATTTTACATCTACAACTCCATACAGAGACCAAATCTCTGAGCCTATATATTTTGATTATGAAGCACTCTGTTTGATCTGTAATAGCTTCAAAGAATCCTGAGTAAACTAATAAATTAACATTAATAAAACTGTATATGTTGAATTAAGGATAATAAACATTTGTGCAAGAATTTAAATTTCCTTTTAATAAAAAATGTGAATGACTTCTCTTAGTTGCAGATATATTAGACCATGTTTTTAATTAACTGAACATTGTTTTTTAGAATAAAAAATTGGCTGACTTCCTTATAAAAGCTGGTCCTTGAATCCCTAAAATAATGAGTTAACCATTACTCAACTGATAGAGTGTTGTTTAGACATATCTGTAAAATGTCTCTAATAAAATATATGTACATATATATATTCAATAGAACATTAAAATTGTATTACTTCAAATGTAAAAAATTTGAATTTTATGGAATTATTAGTGACTTTAATATATGCAGATTTGTCTTTTAGTAACTTTCATAATTAATTTCTGTGAGTCTTCTGCTTTTCCTTTTTGCCCCAAACATAGGCTCCACAAGGTAAAATGGCACATACTTAAAAGGCATACTTCCTTTTAATACTTCCTGACTTTGAAATCCTTGGATCTCAAAAAAAATAGGGGTAGAATTAGGGAGACCCTTAGATAATTTGCCTACTGCTGAACCTTGTGTCAACCTTCAGTTCTTTCTGTTATAAGACTTAAGACCAGTGATGTTCGAAATTCAAAATGTGAAAGGTAATGTCTATGTACAACCTACAGTTTTTCCCCTAAAGCAATGAGAAGCAATGCAAAGCTGACTAACATGGATTCTTAAATTGTTAAATGTATGTAGCCTAGTCTGCACTGGGTGATTTGATTTAACACAAGGCTATCTCCTTCACTATAAACTTTTGTTTTTGTGTTGGGAAATTAATTTGGTCTTACCTTTTCTTCTGTGAATAATAAAACTGTCTTTGGTGCCTTGATTCATAAGCAAATTCTACTCAGAAAAACATTACTTGAATTTGAAATATTTGTAAAACCATTGCTCTTGGAGACTACTACTTCTGACCTCTTAATTCTCATAATTACCCTGAGGTCATAAATGTACCTAATCATTGCCTACTAGACAGGCCATTTAGTGGCTCGCTTAATCCTCAAAATTTATGCTTTTTTTATCCTGGATAAAAAACCTCTAGGGTTGGAGTCTTCCTATATTGTTAATTCAATTCACAGATGCTCATCACCTGATGTCCCAACACCTGCTCTCAAAGTGCTTTTGCTATGGGAGACTCAGGCCTGAGCTCAGCTTCCTAAGCCTAGGTGTCCACATCTGAGTGTTGACTTAATATTATATCCCTTTTATCCAGTTTTTTTTAATAAGGAAAGGAAGCTACCAACATAATATGATGGCACTAAAACTGTCATAAGTTTATATTGACACTTCTTAAAAAGTAGGCTTTTAAATTACTTGCAGTATAGGTGAAACTAACAAGTTCAAGAAAACAGTTTTAGCAATATCTCTAATAATATTTATTTCAAAGGGAAAATAGGGGCAAATGAGAATAGCTTGCAGAAAAATACTATCATATACATTGACCTAAAATTCTATGTTAATTAAAATGTTTTGAAACCTTGTTCACTATTCTATCTCCAAATGACCAAAAAAACAAAACAACAAAAACAAAACCTGTAAGAAAACTAAGATTATTAGACATGTAACAGAAGAAGAAAACTACATTATTTTCTGAGATATAGTCTTAGGAGATTCTTTAAGTAAGGTAATTATGTAAATACTAGAGACCTGGTGCATGAAATTTGTGCAGGGGTGTGGTCCCTAGGCCTGACCGGCGATCAGGGCCAGTTGGGTCCTCTGGCTGCCTGCCTGGGCCTTCCTTCCCCAGCTGCTGGCTGCTGGCTGGAGCTTTCTTTCATTCCTCACCACCCCCTCGTGGTCAGCGCACATCATAGTGAGCGATCGACTCCCAGTCTCCTGGTCGAACTCCCAAGGGGACATTTTGCATATTAGTCTTTTATATATAGATATGTACAGAGGTTTTAGAGCCTAGGATATATGATTTTTGTGTGTGCTGTTTATTTATGTATATATTTTTAGGCATAAACTTTTTTCTTTTTAAAGTCTATTTTTCAATTATAGTTGCCATTCAATAATTTATTAGTTTCAGGTATATGGCATAGGGTTAGACATTTATATAATTTACAAAGTGATCTCCCCATCAGTCTAGTACCCACTTTGCATTACATAATAATTATGTAGTAATTAATTCATAGTTACTACATTATTGACTGTATTCCATAAGCTGTACTTCACATGGGACAGGTGATTTTAAGGTGAGTACCTAAAGTGTGGAGCTGGATGGAATTAGGCAAAGTTTATAGTACAATAGTGTTGATTTTACAGGCACAAAATGTGAATATCTTGAAGAAAATTTAAATGAGTAAACTTAATCTGGTAAGTAAGCAGTTTAGTTGTTTTATGTCTTATGTTCCAAGAGCAAGTAATTACTGGAGCAAAACATAAGATATGTTTGCTTGATCTTCACATAAGAAAGCATAATAGAGTATGCCAATATTGTTTAACTATGAGTCAGAAATTATGCTGGTTTAAGTTCTTGGTCTTCAGTTGATCTAAAATAGTATCCTGTATGTTTTTAGAGAGAAATATAAAACTATTTAAGGTACTTTTTCTCAGCTACCTACTAGCATACACATCCACACCCAATTACATATTCATAGATGCAAGAAACTACCATAGTCAATATTTACTATAGCACTCCTGTTTTGAGAGGAACCATGAATGGGCTCTGGTAACGCTTTGGAGCTTGGCTTTCTTAGTATTTTCTGAAGTGTGCTGTTTGAATAATTGTGTGACTCTTCTTTATTTTGAAAGGCATTCTAGAAAAAATTATTTTCTGTTTCTCTTTACTTTTAATAAGGTGAAGAGATCCTTATGCGTATCCTGATATTTGAATGTTTTTACAGTCTATCCCTGATGGGTATTTGAACAATATGTCTGGGTCTATCCTAACGTCAGGTTATTGAAACACTGAAAATAATTACCTCGTAAAGGCTATCCATTAGGTCTTAGCCAAAAAATCCTTAGAGAAAGACTCAGGAAAATTGTATGTCTTTGCTTTTGCTCAATATTTAACTTCAGGAACATTTTTCTTATTGGCATATTCTTGAAAAGGAAACACCATACTTGACATAAAATAATAATTCCTTCTATGTATACGGGTCTTTGAATACCACAAAAAAATTCATATGCCAAATCTCATTTTGCTGATGCAAGAAACTCTTATGGCAGATGGGGGGCAATTTTTCAACAGTTAGGTGCAGACATGTCCAAGGTCATTCCTCTAGGAAGTGAGCGAGAATTGGTTTAGTGTTCTTTCAATTACACTCTACTGCTTCGAATATATGAGTGTGACTGTAAGACCCTGGCATAATGAGGACAACATCTTTCTTTATAAAGGTAATTATCTTTATACCGGGAATGCCTTCTGAGACAATCTGGACCAGTTTGGATTTGAACAAACAGAGTTAAATTTATTACTAGTCACCAACTCTCTTCAGCCACGTCTCTGTGGGATGGTTGGGTAAGAAAGAGATTTGGCCAAAGGCCCTATTGTGCTGTGCATTTAATTGTGGTTCTTCTCCATATTTATAAGAATATCTGAGATAAAAAATTAATGTAGTTTTTAAAATTTCAATGTAGCATAACTATCCTATATAATAAAAGGCTAATATGCAAATCAACTGAAGGGTGTAACAACTGGTTGCTGTGATGCACACTGACCACCAGGGGGCAGACATTCAACGCAGGAGCTTCCCCCTGGTGTCAGTGCACTCCCACAGGAGGAACGCCATTTAGCCAGAAGCCCTGAGCCAGGCTCAAGGCTGGTGAGCACAGCAGTGGAGGCAGGAACCTCTCCCGCCTCCGTGACAATGCTAAGGATGTCCGACTGCTGGCTTAGGCCCATGGGGAGCGGGCCTAAGCCATCAGCCTGACATTCCCTAAAGACTCCCAGACTGCGAGAGGGCACAGGCCGGCCGGAGGGGACCCCTTCCCCCCCCCCCCCGAGAGCACAAATTTCATGCACCAGGACTCTAGTGCTTATTATAAAATCTAATAAAATTTTAGAATTGAAAGAAGGGGGAAAGCATACAACACACAAACCCAGAGTTTTTAATTAGCTATACATAATATTACCAAAGTTATTTAAAGCTTTCAAGCTTTTATTCACACTTTCTGTATGTATCTTGTCATGGATCTAACAGAATAGCACCAGTCCAGGCCACACCTTGAGAAGAACTGCTTTAAATATAAACTAGCAGTACGAATGCTGATGTATTTGAAGATGCTAAGATCTTTACACAGCTCAGAATTCCACAGGCGAGAGGAAAAATCTTCCCTGTTGAATCATGACTATTAGCCAGTGAGTCTCCTTAACAAAGACACTCATCTTTCTCTTTGCATTTTATTCCTGTTTCTTCTAGCACTTATTAATTTTTTATTTTCAGTTTATATTATTTTATGCTTGTTTTCTTTCTGCTTCTAAAATATAAGGTCTTTTGAAATAAATCTATATATAACTTACATGTATGTCCTTGAGGACCCAGCCCAGCTACTTGCCTGTAGGAAATCAATAAATATATTCTGATTCAATGAATTTACCCAACTTCATAAATATAATAATCTAATACAAAACAAATTATCATCTAAATCGAATTGCTGATTATAAAGTACAGCCAGCTTATCCTTAAATTGTAGAAGGCTCAAAATCCTGCTAGAGATAAAATTATCAGTTAGTACTGTGGGTACTTTTTTTAAATTTTGTTTTATTGCAGTACTGTGGGTATTATGTGTTGAATAATGTCCCCCTAAAAGATATGTTGATTCCTAACCATAGACCTATAGATATGACCTTATTTGGAAATAGAGACTTTGTAGATATGATTACTTAAGATGAGATCATTAAAGTGGACCCTAATATAGTATGTCTGAAATCCTTGCAGGAAGAGAAAAGACACATAAGAAGGAGGTCATATGAACACATAGACAGAGATTGGAGTCATGCAGCTAACAGCAATAACAAAACAAAACAAACAAGCAAACAAACAAACAAACAAAAACAGTGCCCATTCTAAGCTGCCAGAGACATGGCAGGGTCCTATGAAGAGGGTTTTGAGGGACCATGGCCCTGCCAATCCTTTGATTTTGTACTCCTGGCTTCCAAAATTGAGATAAGTTTGTTGTACTTTACTACAATAGGCTAGGAAAACAATATATCAGGGAAATCTAAAATAATTAGAACAGTGCATTTCAAGTAGAACTTCCCCAACACCTAGAAAACAGACAGAAAATCTTACAAATTCAGTCCTTGGCCTGAGGTTTTGGACCAGGGCTCACTGATTCTGTGATTACAAAGAAGATGCATACACCTTCTCTTGCAAGTGTCCAGTTTTAAAAGCCAAACAAACTGCCTTAGGGCCAGAGAAGAAAATACCATATAGAGGAGTGGCCTTGCTCCCAGTGCCTGGCACACTAGCTGTCCCTTTCTGTAGGCATGAAGGAGAGGCGTAATCTCCAGTATTTACACTAAAGCTGTGCCAGCACGTCTTGTGCTATTTTAAACTCCTTTTTTCTTGACCATCACTATTTTCTGGAAGAACGGTAGCATATTTGTAAAGAACCATCTCATTGTCAACCTTTTTACTCTAACTGTAATTTTTCTCTAATAATTGCTTGTTCATGGTATCCTTTAAAAATTATGAAAAATTATTTTACAAGATTAGAATTAAAATGCCTATAAAAATAACACAGAAATATGAAACTGGATTCAAAGAGCATATAATTTCTTGAAATTTGAAGACATAGATCAATCCTGTATTGATTCACACAGTTTACAAACTTGTTAGGTGTGTTTTTGCAGTAATACATTAAGTGCAGAATGATTCACTTAAAAGCCATAGGATCAAGTATGTGATCACTAGTACGTCTCCATAAAGTACAACTTACCACTTATACAATTTAGAAAATCAAATATGTAAAGCTGGTACTGCATTCATATTTATTCTCAATTCTAGATATATTTAACCATTACTTGTTAAAAGAGCTTCAATTCAAAGAAAAAAAACTTGGAGAAAATATGAAGAAACACTCAAGTGGAAATAACAGGTAGAGATGGATGAGTAGATTAAATATAAGGTAATACAACAAAAGCACTCTATTAAAATATCAACTCCCCTTATAAGTGAAAACAAGATCTTAAAATTGAACTTGAGCATAATTTTTAAATGCTATTATGCCTGTAAAAGGAAAAGCAGTTATCTGCAATATTTTTTAAGATCGAGGATATATTCAGAAATAGGTCAGTAAGAAGGAGAGTGTCAAGGAACCATGCATGTCTTTGCAAAGGGGTCTTCCACCTCAGCTGCCTGCCAACCCTCTGTGGTGACAGGTAAGGAGCAGAGCTACAGTGGCTGTAAGCAGTCAGGAGTATGATCAGTGAAGGTGCCATCAACATTTCACTGGCACAGAAGACTCAGCAATTCTAGGAAAAGATTTCCAGTCTGCAAAGCCAAGTGAATGAAAACAAAATGAATGGAAAACATGGACAGCCTTTTGGAGTAAAACTAAAAAGTGAAACATAAGCTTCTTTAATCATGTGATTTTCAGCTCTCCTAAGAAAGCATTGTAATGAGAAAAGTCAATCACTCCAGCATATTCTGAATATGAGAAAATAGTCAAGCAAATGAAGACATGGTAACTGAAAGCAAATAAAACATGAGAGACACTAAATTATTTAATATTTGCCATGGGGCAGGTGGTTCTCTATGTGTGCTATATATACTATTATTAAATCATTTAATGTTCAAAATACTTCATAAGTTGGCACCCTTTTAGAAATGAAGAAACTAAGGCACAGAGGAGTTAATTTGCTTGGCAAGATGACACAGCTGGTAGGAGTTGGAAGTTGGGTACAGATTTGGGCTGCCTTTCTCAAGGTCAGTGGCCACTCCTTGTCATTAAATAATATTGACACTCTATTAGTACTTGCATAGTTTTAGGTTGTAGCCTTTCCACAGCTGTTGTATGTTTATATCAAATGTTTCAATTTGCTTCTCAATCTGTTTTGTTTTTAAATAAAGTGGTTCAATTTGTTTCTTAACCGATTCCATTTTTGTATAAAGTGTTTCAATTTGCTACTCACAGAAACGTTTTAAAGATTTCATTGTAATTTCACTTCAACATGGAAAGCTAGGAATGCATGTTTTTATATGATACAAAACAAATTGAGAAGTAGGTAAATATATTAGCAGTTGTAATAATAAGGTCCTTAATCCCTTTATGCTTTATGAACTTTTTTTTTCTTTTCCTATTTCAAAGCAGAAAACCAGGACACCTCCAGTTAACAACTATATATATATATATATATATATATATATATATATATATATATATATATATATATATATATATATATATATATTAGGGGTTTTAGTAACAACATATCGTGTGTGTTCAATGCAGTGATACTATTTTCCATGAGTCATGTACTAGCTTCAATATTAACTCCAGAGGGGAACTGCAAAAACATTCTGTTCAAGAAAAACATGCTAATGTAAGTCTATAGCTTCCTAGTGTGACAATGCTTATTTCAAAAGTAAATAGAGATTATGCTTGTTCAGATACTAGATGTATGATTTAGAATACAGTCTAAGTGCTCTTTTTATTCATTAACTTCTATCTATTTATCAATCAATTTATTTTTGAAAGCCAAAGATAAGCACTACACATGTAGAAATATTGATTTTAGAGGTAGTTGCTATTTCCAGACACTCCAGCTAAATTTTATTGATTAAATAAAGGCAAATGTGAGTTAAACTGTAAGATCCAAGGCGACAGTGTAAAATATATCCTTTACACTTTGATACTCCCAGAAGCTTGCATATTGACCTCATTGAAATTAGTAAATAGTCATACAAATATGGGATATTCTGAAGCTGATGCAAAATAATAATGGGTTATGTGAAATAAATTAAGTTTTGAACTTAGTGTCCATAAAGTTAACTCATCATTATCGATATTAGAGTGAAACATAACGTTGAGATTTTAACTTTGCTTGGTTGGTGAAGTTCAATAAAGGGTACCCCTCAAAATGTATAAACACTGTAACAGCTTATTCTATTATATTTTTAAAATGAAATGTATTTTAATAAACACTGCATTTATAGTTATTCAAAATGTGTATACATTTTGGGGGACACTCTGTATAGTGGGTTGATCACATATAATCACCAGTGTTTTTATTGATAAGCCACTAGGATTATTATTGCTTCTGGGTGGTCTTGTTCTAGGCTTTTGCTAGGCAGAACTTGCAAATGTTTTAAAGAAGTATGAGTATTTTTGTATTAACATTTCTAATTCTAAGTTAAAGTTGTAGAACTTTTTATTTAACTACTTCGAATTTATATTTGTATCACTTTCTTCCACTGCATATTTTGACTACATAATTGCTTTCACTATCCTCTATCTTTCTATATGTCATCTCATAATTGCGAGATAAAATACTATTAATGAAAGAGTATAAGATTTTTTTTTGCGTTCATTGTTGTTTAGGGGACATATCTCACCATATATATAGTTAAATTACTGTGTCTTGAAATTATTTGATTAGGCCACTAGTGCAAGAAAAAGTTAGATTGTTATTTTGCTTTTGATACTTAAGGATATTTTTACCTCACTGAAGCTTGTTTTATAATTATGTAAAACATGTGTGCCTGTTTCTAAAGATCAAAATACAAGTATATCATATTCAGAGAATAACACTTTCATCCCAGCTCCCTACTCTCCTCTTGAGTAACAAATTTTATAGATTATTAATTTTTCTTACCTGGTAGTGGGGTGAGGAATGAGGGCAAAGATTGTGTATCCTTTCATGTTTTATTTGTAGTTTTGCCATGGAGGCCATATGAAGACATAGACAGAGATTGGAGTCAGGTATCACTTCACACCTGTCAGAATGGCTATCATCAACAAATCAACAAATACTAAGTGTGGGCAAGGATGTGGAGAAAAGGGAAGCTTAGTACACTGGTGGTGGGAAACTTAGTACACTGCTCCAGTCTTGGTGCAGCCATTATGGAAAACAGCATGGAATTTCCTCAAAAAGTTAAAAGTGGAACTCCTGTTTTACCCAGTGATCCCACTTCTAGGAATATATCCTAAGAAACCAGAAATACCAATCAGAAAGAATATTTGCACCCCTATATTCATAGCAGAGCAATTTACAATAGCTAAGATTTGGAAACAACCCAAGTGCCCATCAGGAGATGAGTGGATAAAGAAGATGTGGTACATTTACACAATGGGATACTATGCAGCTGTAAAAAGCAAAGAACTCTTACCATTTGCAAAAGCATGGATGAACCTGGAGAGTATTATGTTAAGCAAAAAAAGTCAGTCAGAGAAAAGTGTCACATGATCTCACTCATATGTGAAATCTAATGAATAAAATAAACTGATGAGCAAAATAGATCCAGAGACACAGAAGCATGGAACAGGCTGATGAATTTCAGAGGGAAGGCAAAGATGGGTGGGTGGGTAGTGATTTACCAGGGAATTTATATGTATACTAGAAGCCTGGTGCATGAAATTCATACATTGGGGGGGGGGGCGGTGTCCCTTAGCCCAGCCTGCACCCTCTCCAATCTGGGATCCCTCAGAGATGTCTTACTCTTGGATTGGGCCTAAACCAGCAGTCAGAAATCCCTCTCACAGTCCGGGATGATTGGCTCCCAACTGCTCACCTTCCTGCCTGCCTGATTGCCCCTAACTGCTTCTGCCTGCCAACCTGATAACCCCCTAACCACTCTCCTACCAGCCTGATCAAAGCCTAACTGCTCTCTTGTTGGCCCGATCGCCCCCAACTACCCTCCCCTGCGCTCCCGGTTACCCCAACTGCCCTCTCCTGCAGGCCTGATTGCCCCCAACTGTCCTACCCTGCTGGCCCAGTCACCCCCAACTGCCCTGCCCTGCCAGCCTGGTCACCCCTAACTGCCCTCTCCAGCAGGCCCGGTTGCCCCCAACTGCCTGATCCCCCCAACTGCCCTCCCCTGCCAGCCTTGTCACCCCTAACTGCCGTCCCC
This sequence comes from Myotis daubentonii, assembly GCF_963259705.1. NCBI lineage: Eukaryota > Metazoa > Chordata > Mammalia > Chiroptera > Vespertilionidae > Myotis > Myotis daubentonii. The sequence continues at coordinate 185,394,330 of NC_081841.1, forward strand.
TGAAGGCCTGGTCCCCCCCCAACTTCCATCCCCTGCTGGCCTGGTCCCCCCAACTGCCTTCCCCTGCAGGTCCGGTCACACTTAACTACCCTCCCTTGCAGTCCTGGTCCCCCCCAACTGCCCTCCCTTTCAGGCCTGGTTCTTCCTTACTGCTCTCCCCTGCTGCCCTGATCACGCACACCTGCCCTCCCCTGCCGGCCATCTTGTGTGAGGTTGAGACGGCCAATTTGCATATTAGCTATTTATTATATAGGAATATGGACAAAGACAATATAATGATGAAGGCTCGGAAAGGGCAGGTGTGTGTTGGAAGGGGTCAATGGGAAAACACACACACACACACACACAAACACACAAAGGAACATCTGTAATACTTTCAACAATAAAGAAAAAACAATAAAATAAAATTAACCTCAAAAAATTAAAAAAATAAATGTATTTTTTTTAGTCTACTTTGAAATACTCTTGTAATCTCTTGTCTCTGAATTTTATTCACTGTCTTATCTATTTCTCTTAGTAAAGTGCTTTTCCAGCTCTTATTGGTAGCATACATATTAAGTAATATGTAAAACATTCTTTCTTTTTATGTTTTATAAACTTTTCTGGAGAAGGAGAGAGAGAGAGAGAGAGAGAGAGAGAGAGAGAGAGAGAGAGAGAGAGACACCTGTCAGGGCTTTTCTTTACTTAAGTATTATAAAGTAGTAAATATACACACATAAATAGAATACCAATAAATTTGTTTTATGGGAACCTTCAAATAGATATATTTATGTTCAAAGAAACAACTATACAGCTAAATTATCATAACAAGGGTTTCTACTTTAGAGTCCTTAAAGTATGTTAGTGAATAAAGTCACTAAAATTCTATATGCTTGTAAAATACAGTGTATAAAGTTATTTAGTAATCACTCATAATTTCAAAACGTTTTCCACAGAAATGATATAGCATCTGCTACATATTTACACACAAAGAAAAATTCTTCTAATGCCCTTATCTTTAAATGGCTGTTTAGCAAATAAGATGAAGTATTTGTGTATAGATTTAAAACTCTCAAAAAGAAAGAAGAAATTGGTCAGGATAGTTAATAAAGAAGATGTTCAATGAATGTTGGATAAAGGAAAAGAAGGTTTACTAATAGTTCTTGTTATATAAGCTCTCACACTTATTTATCTCTCTGTTAGGCATGTCTTTCATATTTTACTATACTTAATTATTTCTCTGGTTTTATATCAGCAAACTCAAACCCATTCCCTCTTGTTTTTTTCCCCAAATTGTCTTCTACCCTGGTGCAGATTAGGGATATCTGCATTTAAAATGGCAATGGACTGATGAATAGTAATATAGCTCAAATGTTCCACTCATTGCTACTTTCTGTTTTCTTTATAGCACCTAACACATAAACTCTTGTATTGTAGAGGACGGGATCGCATCATGTATTTTAGTAGATTCATTAAATAAGTTAGTATGTATTTAATGTTGAGTGTTTCAAGTAGCCACAGTGGTGATAAATACCCAGAATTTAAAGAAATAAAACCACTTCCTATACAGAGTTTGTATTCCAAAGGGGATCAGAGAGAAAACACAGAGGTAAATGAATACACACAAGATTATTTGAGTCAATGAGAAGTGCTATAAAGACAATAGACCAGATGGTTTGAAAAATTGAAGATATAGCTTGTTAATTTAATTATGTTGTAAGGAATTTTTTTTCTTTATTGATTAAGGTATTATGTGTCCTTATCCCCCCATTGCCTCCCCACACACCCCACTCACACCCTTACCTCCCTGGTGTCTGTGTCCATTGGTTAGGCTTATATGCATGCATACAAGCCCTTAGGTTGATCTCTCCCCTTTACCCCCACCCTCCCCACCTTCCCTCTGAGGTTTGACAGTCTGAACGATGCTTCTCTGTCTCTGGATCTGTTTTTGTTCATCAGTTTATGTTGCTCATTATATTCCACAAATGAGTGAGATCATGTGATATTTATCTTTCTCTGACTGGCTTATTTCGCTTAGCATAATGCTCTCCAGTTCCATCCATGCTGTTGCAAATGGTAAGAGTTCCTAAAAGAAGGAATTCTTACCATTTGCAACAGCATGGATGGAACTGGAGAGCATTATGCTAAGCGAAATAAGCCAGTCAATGAAGGAAAAATACCACATGATGTCACTTATTTCTGGATAATAAAGACCATTATAAACTTATGAACAAAAATAGAAACAGAGGCAGAGCTGTCTCGAACAGACTGTCAAACTACAGCAGGAAGGCCGGGGAGGGTGGGAGGGCAGGAGGGGGGTGGGTAAGAGATCAACCAACGGACTTGTATGCATGCATATAAGCATAACCAATGGACATAAGACACTGGGGGGGTAGGGGAGGCCAGGGGATTGTCATGGGCCGGGGGGAAAAAAAAGAGACATATGTAATACTTTTTGTAATACTTTAAGCAATAATAATAAAAAAAAGAAATACAAATGAATCACACACAAAAAAGAATTCCTTCTTTTTTACCTCAGTGTAGTATTCCATTGTGTAGATGTACCATAGTTTTTTAATCCACTCATCTACTGATGGGCACTTAGGCTGTTTCCAAATCTTAACTATGGTGAATTGTACTGCTATGCACCTAATTCTGCACCTTTCTGATTGGTGTTCTAGTTTCTTGGAGAGGATGCAGAGAAAAAGGAACCCTTATGCGCTGCTGGTGGGAATGCAGACTGGTCACTGTGGAGAACAGTATGGAGTTTCCTCAAAAAAAAAAACCCCTAAAAATGTAAGGAAATTTTTATCTGATGGGAAAATGTTGAAGATTCTTAAAACCTTGAGTTCAAGGACTCTACCTTTTCTCTTAGTTATCTCCATGAAATTTTAGCTGAGACATATCTGTGTTCATGTCCCAGTTTCCTGGAATAAACCTGGAGTTGGAAGCTCAGACCTGTGCAGAATACTCAGAACAAGTAGAGATGGTTAAATTCATATAGAGAATAGAGAGGAAAAGAGAAGGTTTGCATAGCTGTTTTTAAATCATCCAAAGAATTATTTTAAGAATGGTTGTATTTCTTTAATATGTAAAGCCAATAGACAACTTATAGAAAAGAGCGTTCCATATTTGCTTTGGAAAGAACCGTAGACACCATCTAGCACTGGGCTGGGGGTCTTGCCCTGGACAGGGGTCTCTCCCACAGCCGCTCTCACAGACACTCCCAATCTCTGCTTGAACACTGTGAGTCAGCTCTGTTAGTCAGACACCTAACATTGGTGTGATATGAACTGGGTATATGAACTGGGTAACAGACTTATCCTTGTTTACTGTGCCTACCCTGGTAACCATCCATACTGACCTCTCCCTTCCCTCCAACATCTTTGGTCTTTAGCTGAAAATGGTATTTAAAATGATGGCTTGGGCCATTTTGGGGAGTTACTTAGTTTTTCTGGGTCTCTTCCATGTATAGAGGAGGAATACATGTTATTAAACTTTTATTGGTTTTTCTCTTATTAATATGTCTTTTAATACTGGGCGTGTCTCTTCAAAGAACCTGAAGAGTAGTGGGGAAATGATATTTCCTCACCGACAGCATCCTTCTTTATTGAAATGGAAAGAATAGGGGCTTTCCATGTAGAACTGAGCTGTCCATTTTAATGAAGTAGGAGACAGGGATCTGAGTTAATCGCTAACTAGATGACACTGAGAAACCCCCTTATGCATCTGGCTTCATAAAACAATAAAATGAGGGCAATAATTCCTATCTTAGATTGTTGCAAGTTTGACATTGAAAGGAGACATTGAAGGCAGTTGAAATGCTAGCACATAACTGTTCCATAAATATTTTGTTCCTTTTATCTGGATACAAACAAAATGGTCATAGAAAAGAAAACCTTTGATCTTATGTATTTAATATTTTATTTGGGGGGTGTATAGTGTTGATAAAATTGCTCTATTCAAGATTTTCAGTATCTGATAAGTTGATCAATGCAAAAGACTTTACAATCTATAAAAATGTCATAAAAACTAACCTTGCAAAAAAGAAGGGTACATAAAGAGATAGATTTTCTTTATAATAATGTAATTTGATGAGGATTGCAATATTCATTTCCTTTCTTATTTATTGATTTATTTGTTCACTCATTTTTCATTTATTGATTCATTCTCTTGGAAAAATTTGTTGACATTTGCTATGGACCAGAGTTTACACATATGTCTTATTCATAAATAATATTTTGATATTATACTACTAATGTAAATGCTTCATGTTTTTGTTGATAGAGCAGAATTTTAATTGACTGTTTCTTTCAACTGTCATCATTTTTTATGGTGCATTTTTTAAAAACTCCAACAGTGGAATTCAGATGGACTACCATAATTTCTTATATTATTAAGAGAACTCAATTTGATATTTGATCTTGGAATGTTGTCTTTTGTAACACAATTCTGAATGAGGCATGATTTAAAGAAGACTTTATAAGATATATATGAATGATGTAAAATATTAAACCTATTTCTGTTTTTAATTTAATTTTATATTGATTTCGGGTATATAGCTTAATGGTTAGGCAATTATATACTTTACACAGTGTTCCCCTCAATATTTCCATCATATCTAGTTATTGCAATATTATTGACCATACTTCCTATGCTTTACTTATTTCCCTGTAACTGTTTTGTAACTACAAATGTGTTCTTCTTGGGCTCTTAACCTTTCTACCCAGTCCCCCAACTCTCCTGCCCTCTAGCAACCACCAGTTCTCTATCTGTATCTATGAGTTTGTTTCAATTTTATTTGTTTGTTTATTTTGTCCTTTAAGTTCCACATACCAGGGTATAAGTAAAATCATATAATATTTGTCTTTGATTGACTTATTTTAATGCTATTTCTCTGCTTTGCTTATGTATAGCAGGGGCTTAGCAGTAAACTTTTAAAAGAATAAGATATGGAAGTAAACAACTGAGATGATTCATGTAGAAAGTTGCTTATTTTAAAATTCTTTTTATAAACTAGATCTTTACTTAAAGTTCACTTATAACCCTAACCATTTGGCTCAGTGGATAGAGCATCGGCCTGTGGACTGAAGGGTCCCGGGTTCGATTCTGGTTAAGGGCATGTACCTTGTTTATGGGCACATCCCCAGTAGGGGGTGTGCAGGAGGCAGCTGATAGATGTTGCTCTCTCATCAATGTATCTAGTTTTCTGTCCCTCTCCCTTCCTCCCTGTAAAAAAATCAATAAAATATATTTTTTAAAGTTCACTTATAACAAATTAATTTCACAATTTTGTACCACATTTTATAAATAATTCCTTCTGAACAAGCTATTAAGGCTAGCTTGTTCAGAAGGCATTATTTAGTTCTCATATTTTATTAAGTCATGCAATTCAAAGGCAACTACAATACTTCTCTACATTATTTTTTCAATATATGAAATAAACTGTTTTTTATGTTTGATAATAGTATTAATGACTTTTACAATTATGTCATAATAAAAGTTCACTGCTCTTTGTTCTTAAGAATGAAGATAAGGTAATAGTAAAAATGGCTGGTATAAAACTATAACGATAAATTAAAATTTGATCATAAAAGCACTTGACATCCAGACTTTTAAAACTAAGAGTTTAAAGGCAAAATAACTAACATTTGAAAGAAAAAATGGACAAAAATGTTCCTCTCAAAAGGAAAATTTTCTACCATAAATCCATTGGTAATTGTAGCATTATAATTGTTAATATCCCTCAATGTCTCAAATTATTTATTATTATAAACTATAAATCCTAAAATAGTGTCAAACATATTTTGTTGAATAAATGTAAAATCATCTATATAAATATACTCAATTGTATGTATATATGTATACATAAATATTCATGGACTTTCTTTCTCTTGAAGCTACTAATGAATATCCAGACTGATGTCAATTCTAACAGTATAATATTAAATTCAATTTTGCCAAAATACTTTTATTAAATATACTTTAAGCATTAATGTAGGCTTTTAATGAATTATGCAGAATGTTGACAAATCAACCAAGTAAACATTGCATTTTATTATGTGATATTAAGAAATATAAGAATTGGCAAATACACTGAGGTATTAATTTTTCTCGCTAATAAAACTTTAGAAATTTAAAAATAAAAATAAATCAATTAACCTTAGGGTACAATGGTAAAGTACTTAAAATGCTTTTATCAAATAGTAATTTAGATTTAGCCACCTTGTAAAAAAAAAAAAAGGAAATAAATGCTAGTTTACTAAGTCCTTTTTTAGTGTGCACACAGTTTTTTTTGACAATATAACCAAGTAGACTCTGGGAACTACTAGAGTGTGCATGTTTGATGGAGGGTGCAATCCCACACAGGAAATGAAAGCCTTCAATTTTCATAACTTGTAAAATCAACAGTATTTTTTTTATCTAAGGTCATGTCAGGCCAATCTATGGTGAATGAAAAGAACAAGCCAGGGTCAGTGGAAATTCTCTAAGGAGAAGGCTGATGGAGATTCATTTTTGAGGAAGATAAATGGACCAAAGCAGAAAAAAATGACCATAAAAGATTAAGATCTATGGTTTAGAAACAGTCATTTTAGTTGAAGGGTGCTTTTACCATGATCCTTTATGCATCGTGTTTAGCTTAATTATTATTGGGTGTTAGTAGGTCAGCAATTACGTCTGGGTTTATTTGAACTTAATATTAATTATGACACCCTAATTCTAATACATAGCAGTAAAATAAGCAAGAAACATCAGGACTAAAATTGGATCTTCCAATGTAATATTGCTATTGCATCCCACTGGCAATTAATAATAATTAAGACTACATTGTAATGTGACCGTGTGAGTATTATGATATTATATTATCATTGTTAATTTATTTTTTTGTGTGGTGCTAGCTATTCAGAGAGACTTGCAGGGGTTATTTTGTCTCAGATCATAAATCTTGGTCAAGAAAGTTATAAAACAGGCTGAGTTTACTCTGTAGGACCTTGGAGCAGGGCAGGGGCTTAAAGACAGCACACATCAGGTCCTAGAAACACTGCCATGAAAGATGATCAGCCAGTGGTCAACACCCATGACCTAAGCTCCCTGTCGGACTTCAGACTTATTGAAATACTGAAAATCCAGATATCCACATAGTAATGCTTTAAGGTAGAATTAGTGTATTCACTCACTGAACAGATATCTATTGAGTTCATTCTATGTTCTAGGGACTATTCTACATACCCATGCTGTGGGGCCCTGAGACAGCTGGAGAAGCATGACAACACTCTCCATTAACAATAAAACTGTGTTCTTATAACCAGAAGCAAATCATAGACATATTTAAAGTCCAGAGTTTACTTTCTCACCAGGTCACATTTCAGACGTGGTGAGTTAGATGGACATCTGGCTGTACACCATTTCTGCAGTCTTTCTTTCTCTGTCCTTATCTACCCTTTTCTTCTCCTCCACCAGGTCTTCCCCAGTGTCATGCATGGTAAGCATTATTCTTGACTATTATAGGATGCCACAGGCAGGTCCTCAAATGTGATGGTGCCTTGAGGTTTTGTGTTTACAAAAGGAATCTTATTCTCAGAATCTTGAGCATCTGTAATGCAGCTGCATCTTTCTCTTGCCAGTAATGATTGCTTTCATTGCAATATACACATCATGTATCATAGAAATGTATACTTCAAACCTAAATGATCCTATCAACTACTGTCACCCTAATTGATTTAATTTTTTTTAAAAAAAAATATTAGTCTACTACTCTTGATCCACATAATCTTGGTTTTCTTTTTCATTCAAATCAATTGTCTCTATACAATTACCCTAAGGGCTATTTTATATCAAATGATTCCAAATGCACCAGCTTACTCTCCAAGGGCTATAGCACATTAAAGCTAAATTTAACCATCACATCCTATCTAATAAAAGAGAAACATGGTAATTGGCGTACGACTGCTACCCTTCCCATTGGCTAATCAGGGCAATATGCAAATTAACTGCCAGCCAAGATGGCGGCCGGCAGCCAGGGAGCTTGAAACGAACATGAGGCTTGCTTGCTTGCTTAAGTAACAGAGGACTCCAATGTTCCCTGCCTGCCGCTGAAGGCCTCTGATCTGCAACCCTAAGCAACTATGTAACAAATATAGAACTAAACAAAACCCCAGAAACCTGCTTTAGTCCACTGGGCTTCAGCCAGCAGGATCGCAACATTGTAAGCAAAGGCCAGAAACCTACTTTCAGCAGTGGAGGCCTAAGAGCTGGAGCCAAGCCTCAAAACTAGAACTGTCCCAGAATAAAAAAAGAAAAGAAAAAAAGGAGCGCTTGGGAGCTTCAGTCACCCCCAGCCTGAAAACAGCCCTCAGCTCCTCACCGAGACTGGCCAGGCACCCCAGTGGGGACCCCCACCCTGAAGGGTGTGTGACCAGCTGCAAACAGCCATCATCCCCTCACCCAGGCTGGCGAGGCACCCCAGTGGGGACCCCCACCATGAAGGATGTGTGACTAGCTGCAAACAGCCATCATCCCCTCACCAAGGCTGGCCAGGCACGCCAGTGGGGACCCCCACCCTGATCCAGGACACCCTTCAGGGCAAACCAGCCAGCACCCACCGGTGCACCAGGCCTCTATCCTATATAGTAAAAGGGTAATATGCCTCCCGGCTCCAGGATCAGCGGAGCCGCGAGGCCTCCTGGCACCGGATCAGCATGACAGTGGGCAGCGCCCAAACCCCCTGATCGTCCTGCGGCTCTGTGTGTGACAGGGGGCGGGGCCACAACCTCCCTATCCACCCTGCTCTGTTTGTGACAGGAGAAGGCGCCCCAACCCCCTGATCAGCCCTGCTCTGTGCCTGATAGGGGGGAGCTCCCCAACCCCCTGATCGCCTGCGGCTCTGTGTGTGACAGGGTGCGGCACCCCAAACCCCTGATCGGCCCTGCTATGTGTGTGACAGGGTAGAGCCATAACCTCCCCATTAGCCCTGCCCTGAGTGTGAGAGTGGCGGCGCCCCAACCCCCTGATCGGCCCTGCTCTGTGGGTGATAGAGGGTGGCGCCCTAACCCCCTGATTGGCCCTGCTCTGTGTGTGACAGGGTACAGAGCCCCAACCCCCCTGATGGGCCCTGCTCTGTGACTGTCAGGGGGTGGTGCCACAACCTCCCCATCGACCCTGCCTTGAGTGTGACAGGGGACGGTGCCCCAACCCCCCAAATGGCCCTACCCTGAGTGTTACTGAGGGTGTCATCACAACCTCCAGATGGCCCTGCTCTGTGCATGACAGGGGCGGAGCCCCAACTCCCCAATCGGCCCTGCTCTGAGCACAACCAGGGGCTGCACCTAGGGATTGGACCTGCCCTCTGCCACCCGGGAGCAGGCCTAAGCCAGCAGGTCGTTATCTCCCGAGCGGTCCCAGACTGCGAGAGGGCACAGGCCGGGCTGAGGGACCCTCCTTCCCCCCGAGTGCACAAATTTTTGTGCACCGGGCCTCTAGTAAAGATTAATAAGAGGCCTGGAATTGTGTTTTTATGTACCACCTTGCTTCTATCTGCATGCTTCTCATTCCAGCCTGTTAAACTAATTTTTTGAGGGACTCATAATAATTTGAGGGCAGGGAGTTTTTACTAGGTATTACCAAAGACACTATGCATCTTTTAATAGAACAGTGAATACAAGTTATGGAAAGAAATAACATTGGATAGGGAATGGCAGCTATGTCACTAATAGCAGATGCCATGAATGTCTTATACACAGGAGAGAATGGGATGGAAAAAGTGGAATAATAATTGCATATTTTTATAAAAATTGGCCTTGCATCTCTTAAGTTTCAACACAGACAGTAACCTCTCAATATTGACAGTCATCAGCAGCTTTATAACTTGATTTAATATAAACTTGAAAATTCAAAGGAACCAGATTAGACATCATAGAATTACAAAGAGTCTTTCCTTGAAAATTTTGTAGTTATTTTTTTTTATTGAGGTTGAGATATTTTGCAAATGGTTACAATGAAATAAAAATAAATAATTATTTAGTCAAAAACTGTCTATATGGCCCGAGAGCAAAATGTCCTCCTGGATCTCTTTCTAGAATCCTGCCTTTTGGTTATGACAATGAATTTTAGGATACAGTGCTCTAACTAAAACATTCAATGTATAACAGGTAACCAGTTATTCTTAATTGTGTGTATAAGTTTATATTAATGATACTACTTGAGTAAAGAATTTAGAAGATATGGTATCGATTTGGCTACTCATATAATCCATCAAATTGATGAAGAATTTTTCAGATCATAGAGTGATTAATATAATTGAAAGGAACCAAGATCTAGGGAAATATCATCAGCCTGGGACACATCAGTAAAAAGCACATCTTGATTCAGCACTAGTTGCACATAACAGTACACAGCAAGTCTAAAACCCAGCCTCTGGTTCTACCACTACAAACCATGACCTTGTACGAGCTATTTAAACTTTCTTTACTATAGTTTTCTAACTGATAAAATGGGGGGAATACTATTTGATATGTTTTACCTAATTTATGCTTTGAATAATATAAAAATAACTATATATGCAAAAGAGATAACAATCTTCTAAAAACACATATTTTGCTTATTTTTATATGCAGTTATTTGTAATTAAATAATACAGATAAGGAAAGCCATATTTGTGATCATTTCTAAATAACTTGTTACTTACAAATTTCTTTATTCAGCTTTTAGGAAACCTTATTTTCAGATAGATATTACACTGACAAAATCAAGATCTTTCAAGGACATTATTGCAACTTTTTTTTCAATCTATAAATTTTGAAGACAAACTCCAAATTCATTACTGAAAGAGTAAACTTTATAAATGACATTAAAGCATTAAAATCTTCATAATACTTTAAGGCATATTAATGTTAAATTTAGCTAACTCCAATTCAAAATGTTTTAAACAATTTGAATCAAGTAAATTTATTTAACACAATAACCTTTAAAATCAAGTGAAAATTGGCAGGTAATAGCAGTAACCCATTGCAAAGTGGTTCAAATGAATCCAATTTTCATAAGAAAAAAATATAAAATAAAATTATTTTTCTTTTGATGGCAGTGCATTTACAGTCATAGTATTGAGGTCATTTAAACTAACAGTAGCTAAGAGAAAAGTAAGAGAGTACAATTCGTTAAACTAACAGGAAAAGATAGCATTGCATTTTGTACTAGGAATTCTTAGCTAAAGTTCACTTTGAAGGTAATGGAGGATAAACTAATTTCCCATCAAGGACTGACTATGTGAAATCATAACATGTAAAAGTACCAATTTTAAATTTACTGGAGCACAACCAGGGAGTGTAATTTCAAATCTAAGCGCAATTGAGATCAGGAAAGAGAGAGAGTGAGGAAAGCAAGAGTAGGATGATAGAAGGCTCTATAAATAGGATGGGACGTGAGAAAATACCACCCTGCTTGACACTGAAATGATGCCTCTTTATTAATTTTCAGCCCCGTGATTTTGGTAAATGTTCTCAAAAATAATTGAGAAGCTAGAATTCAATAGAAGTCAAGTTGTAGCTGTTAACGTCATCTCAAAATAACAGAACATGTTTTTCTTGCTTTTTACAGGGCATTGTCATTGCTAAAATGCTACCACATGCTACTAAGAGTGTTTTTTAAAAAGTTCCCAATTATTAGAAATGAGTCATATTTCTCACTTTTATATTTCAGAACAATGGAACAAAAACATTTTAATATTTACTACTTCAGTTCCAAGAGAAAATGAAGAGTTTTGGGGGAAAAAAGTAATTGTATACTTCTATTAAAAGTATTATTTGGAAGATTATAAATGTTATGATACTAGTATATCTACCATTAACAATATTAACAAAGATTCATATTTTTTGCTAATTTTTAATGTATAGAAACAATTTCACTATAATATTTTATTGAATTGGTTACAATAATAGTAACACAAGAATAACTGGCATTTATTGGTGATATATAAGGGATGAACAAAACTTTTGACAAGTAGTACTTCATTGAACCTTCACTTTTACACTATGAGAAAAGAATCATTGCCACCATTTCTTTTTCTTTTTAAATATAATTTTTTATTGATTTCAGAGAGGAAAAAGAGATAGAAACATCGATGATGAGAGAGAATCATTGATCAGCTGCCTTCTGCATGACCCCTACTGGGGATGGAGCCCACAACCCAGGCATTTGCCCTTGACTGGAATCGAACCAGGGATCCTTCAGCCTGTAGGCTGATGCTCTACTTACTGGCTAAGCCAAACCGGCTAGGGCAATTGCCATCATTTCTTATGGGCCCATCAAGTTTAGAATATTAAAGGAAATCATCAACTAGATCTGTTTTTCAGAAAATTAGCTACCAAACAAACAAATGTTAGTGCAAGATAAAAACTCCAAGTTTAAAAATATACTCATAGATGGGACTCCTTGATGTTAGATTGTCCCTCCCAGAGTTTCATTCTAAGTTAAGTGGTCAAGGTGGTCTTTAAGGAATGGTAACCATCCAGGACAGAACTTCAAGGGCTGCTGGAGAAGCCGCGTCCACACTCATGGGCATGGCCTATTATAAGGACATCCTTATTGGGTCAGAAATTTACTTTTCTCTTTTTAATTTATTATTATTATTATTATTATTATTATTATTATTATTATTATTATTTGCTACCTTATTGAGTCTACTAGTACAGCAGTCTCATCATCCTTGTCCTGGCACAAAGAGGTTAAGTAATTTGTTAAGCAGTTTGATACCAACCATCATCTGAGGGAGGATTTGAATTAGTATCTGTTTGGCTTCTAATTCCTCACTCCTGCTCGATTGACTCCAAGCTTATGTCTTTTCCCTTGTTTTCTGCATTTATTCAAATTCCAATTTAAAAAATCCAGGAAAACTAATGTTACCAAAAGTAATCCAAATATATTCTTATTTATTGTGTAAAATATAAGATATAAAATACACGATATTAGAAATACCTACATTAATCAAATCTTCAATCTCAATGGTGTTCTCATGTCAATAATATTTTTTTTCATTGCAAACTGTACGTTATTGTTGTCAGACTGAATGTTAGTCTTTAGAAGAAAGAAAAATCGCACAGAAGCCCAAAGCTAAAGCACAGTGCAAAATGTATTAAACTTCCCTGACGTAGTGTTTTTGTCTGAACTCACTTTTTTATCAGACCATTTAAAAAAATGGACTTCCTCAATGTTATTGTCACACATTCTTTCCCTGCTTCTGTTTTCTGAGTAACACTACACTTATAGATTTAAGGTTTTAGACTCAAAAACAGCCTTCTACAATTCTTTTTATCTTCCACAAGGTGTATTAAGAGAAATAGTTGGGATACCTTAAGATGCAAAAGCTTCGCCAAAACCGGTTTGGCTCAGTGGATAGAGCGTCGGCCTGCGGACTGAAAGGTCCCAGGTTCGATTCCGGTCAAGGTCATGTACCTGGGTTGCGGGCACATCCCCAGTAGGAGATGCGCAGGAGGCAGCTGATCAATGTTTCTCTCTCATTGATGTTTCTAACTCTCTATCTCTCTCCCTTCCTCTCTGTAAAAAATCAATAAAATATATTTTTAAAAAAAAGATGCAAAAGCTTCAAAAAGCTCAGAGTTAATAATGCAAACAAGAAAATAACTCAAATAATACTATAATATACATGTGATAACATTTGACAGAGATATAGATATACACAAGTGGGTAGATGTAGGTACCTAGAATTGTAAACTTCATAGAAGATTATAGGTAGTTTTAAATGTCCTATAGATAAAATGGCTTAAAATCATCTATTGAATTCCTGTTGTATATAAAACCAAAGCGGACCGCAAATTGTTTCTTTTTGAAGACATCCTAGTTTATCTATGGAAGATAAAATCTTTAGGAAATATGAGACCAATCACAAAACGAAACAGCTGACATATAAGATTTGATAGAGTCTCAGTCACTGGAATCCAAAAGCAAGGTTATATCTGTCTGGGTAACATTCCAGACACATTGGTCAATACATGTAATCGTCTCCTTGGCAAGCTCAGGATGAAATATGGAAGCACTTGGAGATTAGCATTAAAATTCTCCTTCTAATACACACTTCTTTCAAAATGATGTTCAAAATCCTTCTTATGCAGAATGCTTCTCTGACAGTTGTGGCAGGGAGACTCCTCTTTCCTTCATCCAATGTTGCTGTTAATAAATATAATTTCTTTTTAAATGTATATAAAATCTCACAAAAAGTAGTGAATGGATCAATATTGACAAGAAAACACACAATTACCATGAAATTATTTATGTATTAACATGGGTGTGTATACCATTCATGAACCTAGACAATTATGTATAAACTTGGTTTACTTTTTACATTTACACCATAAGCATTGGAAGGGTTGGGATGGGCAGGAGAATGTTAGTGCTATGCCAGGCCAGGCCATCAGATATGGCCTGGAGACCCCCAACACCTGAGGGCCTTCTTGCAAAGCCTGCAAAAAGGACTGGAAACATAATCCATATTTGCAGGACAAAGACCACAGAGAGATATAAGATGAAGGCTCCTGCATATTTCGGTACTCTGATTTGGAAATTATTCCCTGAGACCGCAGGTGTAATTAAAACAGTGTTCCTCCACTTCTTCAAAGCGTTGCTTGGTTTTTCTGGGGTCTTCTGCCACATTATTGGCATAATAGGGGTCTATTTCATTAAGGGGGAGGGGATTAGAACCTCACTTTGATAAATCTTAGTGAAGCAGGGATTTGGGGGAAACATGGGCAGGCTTAGGGATGTTTTAGAATTGGGGTCCATGGAAAAGCAAGGGGCTACAGACTGGGAGAAGGTACATTTCCATAACACAAGGAAGCCAGGTGCAGTGACATCTCCATAAGACAAGGGAGCAGCAACAGTTGCATTTAAATAAGACAAGAGAACTGGAAGTAGCCATGAAAGGTCTATATTTACAAAATAAAGAGAAGGAAGCCCTTCATTCAGAAGAATAAGAGGAAAGCCCAAAGGGAATAGGGGAACAATGGGAAAGAAGGGGAGAGAACCTCACATGTCTCATTTGAGGTTCATTCAACCTTTGAGCCCAGGAGTTACTCTAGTAACCAACTCAAAGGGGAATATTGACCTATCAGAGGGGATACCAGGACACAGGAACTGCAGTCTTTATAAGCCATGGGGAAAAAGAACTCAGTGGGACCCTTTCTCCCTCCCTACATGGGAGTTCATTCTGTGGGACTCTTCCCCCTCCCTATGTGAGAGTCTGTACTTGTTCTTCAATAAATCTCCATCCTTGCTATACCACTTTCTGTCCGTGGACTCATTCTTCTATTCTGGAGGACAAAGGATCGGGGTTCCAGTCCAAAAATTCCGTATCATTAGTAAATACTAGTATGTTAAGTGCATGTAATTCTTAGCCACTCATAGTTTATCCTGATGTGGGGCAAGGTTCACAGAGGTGGTGAACTCAACTAAAGCTCATTTGGTAAAGGACTTGGAAAAAGTATTTGATTCAAGACTTGACTCAATGGAGTGTAGTGTCTTCTTGGGAATCATGACTTCTTTTCAACAAACTCACAGAAAAAAGACATCTTGTTGTCTCTTTTTCAAAATATAAGTTTGCTATTTTAGGTTGAGAGGTCAAGAAAAACATTGGTGATAAAATGGCATTTGAGAAGTCCTGTAGGAAATGCAGGAATAGCCATTGGAATAACTGATCGCTAAAAGGGAAGGCTTTCAGACAGAGAGAGTAGAACTGAAAGGGCGAGTCGTCTCGGGGCCTGACCACGCTGCTGGCGGCCTCGGGCACCGACTCCCCAGCCCACGGCGGGAGCCCGGCGCAGGGTGCCACCCGCCCGCCGCCCCCGGACCGGACCCACGCGGCAGCAGCGGCGGCGGGGCGGGGCGCGTGCCCTCGCCTGAGGAGATGGAGGAGGAGGCGATCGCTGACGCCCCCGGGAAAGAGACAGAGGACGTGGACTTCCTGCCTGGACTGGAACTGGTCGATCTACTGGACCCCCAGCAACCGGACTGGCCCCTGGAGCCCGGGCTCAGCTCGCCCTGGGCAGGGGGGGGGGGGGGCTAGGACTACGCCCTCCATCTTGCCCTGGGTTCTCCATTTTTGGGGCGGCCGCCATGTGCTCAGGAGAGTGCCTTCTTCCCGGAAGCCCAGGCCCCTGCTGGCCACGCCCAGGATTTCTTTAAACTAACCAATGACAATCAAGGGACGTGCGCGCCATAGAGATGACCCGACTCATGCCTGGCCAATCGGCGGGGCCCACAGTCCCCTCTCCTGCCCTCACTCCACCCCCCTATAAAACCCCCTGTCCCATCAGGCCTCTCTCTCTCGGCCACTGGAGCTTACTGTTGCATCGGTGAGTGTGGCAGGGGAGCCAAACCTAGGTTTGAAAATAAATGACTCTTTGCTTTTGCATCGGACTGACTGGCTCCCTGGAGGTCTTGGGAACTTTGTAATCTGGGCACAACAGAACTACTAAAATAATTATCAATAATTAAAGTGTCTCTGCCTTCCAATGTTCTTCAGTGAAACAAATAAGTATATGCCTAACTGACAGAAATAACTTCAGCATCCTGATAAAGGAAGGAAATAAAAAAAACTGTCTTTATAAATGAAATGTCAAAAATGTTAATATTTTTACAAGTGGAAAGTGGTGGGGAAAGCATTGGATTCCCTTATATCTTTCAAGGCAATAAATGTGCTACCTCTTTAATGGCGAATAAATGGATATCTTTCTACTTAAAAGCACTTAAGTTACAATTGAAACGACTAATCAATTTGAAAAAAACCCTTTTAAAGAGTCATCATTGATCATTTTCTTGATCTTGAATGGTCCTTCTCATATAATTGCTTTTGCCTGATTGAACTGAAAAGAAAACACACCTAAGATTGCTATCTAGCACATTCAGAAAAGGCCAGTGAACTAAAGGAAGCGGGTGAAATTTTAAGACTCAAGTGGAGTATATATGCAAAAATGAAGGATGGGGGAGGAGCTGCTAGAAGGGGTTAATGGGGGGGGGGATATCTGTAATATTGTAAACAATAAAGGTAAATTTAAAAATACATAATAGAAGGTTTAAATAGGCACAGTTCACAGAAGTTTAAAAAAAGGAATAACTATAAAGCCCTGTTCAAAACTTCTTCATAATAAAACATTTGTTCTCCTGTTCTTTGTTTTTTGCAGAACATATTTTGAAATTCTACCCTAAAATAATGTTTCATTCCTCTATGGAATTCTGATTTATGTTCTAAATTTATCTTCTAGTATCTTTTCATTTGAAGGTGACAAAAAATTAATTTGTTTTTATTTTACCAGTATTTTATTTTCAGAGACTGTATCTATTAAAGTCCTCTGATTTTTACATACGTACTTATTTTTGGTCTTTAAAATACCAGCCACTTGCTTTATATTGAATTCAATAAACTAGTTATGCTTGCCCTCCGGAAAGATCCTTATATACATGAGTGCCTTTAATACTGTGTAGATGGTTTCTGTAAGCCACTTAGAACACATCAGTGCTTCAATTGTTTCTGGTGATAAACTTACTCTATGTCTCTAATAGTGAGCTCAACTTCAAAATTTTATGATCTTATATGTCATAACTGGCTCAAAGGCACCGATGTTCCCTGAAAAATTAGAAATTGTTACATCAAAAAGCAAAAATAGTAAAATAAAAATGTAAATAAGCAATATTTAACTTTTTACTGAAAAAACATTTAAATTATAACAGAACTGAAAAGAGAATAAAACTAGTGCAGTGTTGTGTGTTTATAGCTGGGGAGTCTACTTAAGCTAGGATGAAAATGAGTAGAAATAGAGTTTGATTTTCAGGGAATTCTGGGATTGGGGTTATACACAAATAGAGGGGAACTGGGAAGTGTAGAGAATGGTCAGTATTTGTGTAATGCTGAGCCCTTTTGTGGTTCTGCACAGAGTAGCTACTGGGAGCAGATCCAAGGAGTGGAAGCAGAGATAACAACTGGAAAATGCTTTTGCCATTTAAAAGAACACTCCAGGCCACCAGTGTAGAGAAGAAAAATCAGTCCTGGCTCTCCAATATGGTAATAATGTCTACCTTGAGCTTCTTCCTAGTTTGTCCAATGAGGATTGTCTAATTGGGTATTTAGGTTTTTGTATATATCACCTGTATTATTCCCATGCACACCCTTTAAATGTCATAGGAAATTATTAAACATCCTCTCTGTCCACAAGTTTTTTATAGAGAATAAGTGGTATTTTGACCCCCTGAATGGCAGTGGCGGCGTGAATGGGAATATCAAGCACCAGTAGATGTAAGGTGAACGCATCCTGGTTACATGGAGTTAATTATTTTTATAGACACTTGTTCGGCAAATGCTCACATTGTTTACAGCATCTCTGCCGGGGGTCCCCAAAGGTGTGGACGGAGTCGGCAAAGAAGGAATGACACGGAGACAGTGTTCAGTTGATCAGCAGCCTAGCCAGGATCTCCAGCCAGGATCTCCAGCCAAGTTCTGGTCTCGATCTCCAGAGAGGTTCTGCTTTGGATCTCCAGGGAAGTTCTGTGGCCATGTTCCCTCGCTAGGCTCTCCAGCCAGGCTCTGTCCAGGCTCTCCAGCCAGGCTCAGTCACCAGGTTCCAGTCAGGCTCTCCTGCCAATCTCTGCAGTCAGGTTCAGTCCAGGATCCCCTGCCATGTTCTCTCGCCAGGCTCCGCCTCCAGGCTCTGAGGCCAGTCCCTGTCCAGGATCCTCCAGCATGCTCTCTCCAGCGAAGTTCTTCTGTCTCTAGAGAACGTTCTGTGTAGGTTCTGTGCCTAGGCTCTGTCTCTCTTGGTCCTGTCTTCCAAGCCCTGTGTCTTGCTGTCTTGTTACATCTGTATTTATACCAGTTCATTTTAATCCTGTCAATCTCTATTACAAAGGTTAGGGCGTTTCTTATCTCCATTCCAGGGAGTAAAGATTATGTAGCTTAAGCATGATTGTTCATAGTTAAAGTGATTAATTACCCGCCTGGCACTTAGTTGAGGGGTTTTATTCCCTCCCTAACTTCAGGGGAAAATCCCTACTTGGGGAGTCAACCTTTCTCGGAGAGGTGACCTTGGTTAAAACACAGCGCCAAGAAGGTGAGCAAACATATTAAGAACCGTATGCCATATATGCCAGGTCCCTTGAAACAGCAAGGATGGACCGGCTCCCGGCACATCTCCTATCTGATCTTTGCTTAGCTCCTTAATAACCATAGCTAATGAGTAGATAGCACCTTTAAATTGGGATGCACATAACTCAGGGTTCAAAAAAATAGACATAGCCCTAGCCGGTATGGCTCAATGGATAGAACGTCGGCCTGCAGATTGAAGAGTCCTGGGTTCGATTCCAGTCAAGGGCACATGCCGGGGTTGTGGGCTCCATCCCCAGTGTGGGACATGCAGAAGGCAGCCAATCAATATTTCTCTCTCATCATTGATGTTTCTCTCTCTCTCTCCCTTCTTCTCTGAAATCAATAAAAAATATATTTACAAAAAAGGAAAATAGAGATAGTTGTAAAAAAAAAGTTTAAAATGTTATGTAAACTTTTTTCTTTTTATGTTTTTGTGTATGTTTTATAATGTTCAAATAGATTTAGATAACAAAACATGATCATAATTTATAGAGCAATAGCTGTACTGCTGGGGTCCAACCCCAGCAGGTCCAGGGGTTCCCAAAGGTGTGGACAGAGTCGGCGAAGAAGGAATGACACGGAGACAGTGTTCAGTTGATCAGCAGCCTAGCCAGGATCTCTAGCTAAGTTCTGGTCAGGATCTCCAGCGAAGTTCTGGTTAGGATCTCCAGCCAGGTTCTGTGTCCATGTTCTCTTGCTAGGTTCTCCAGCCAGGTTCTCCAGGTTCTCCAGCCAGGTTCTGTAGCCATGTTCCCTTGCTAGGTTCTCCAGCCAGGTTCTGTCCAGGTTCTCCAGCCAGGTTCAGTCACCAGGTTCTAGTCAGATTCTCTTGCCATGTTCTATCCAGGTTCTGTAGCCAGGTTCTGTCTCTAGGTTCTTCAGCCAGGTTCTCTCGCTAGGTTCTGTCTCTAGGTTCTGTGGCCAGTTTCTGTCCAGGATCTTTTGCCATGTTCTCTCCAGCGAAGTTCTTCTGTCTCTAGGTTCTGTGTCTAGGTTCTGTGTCCAGTTGTCTTGTTACATCTGTATTATTTATACCAGTTGATTCCAATCCTATCAATCTCTATTCCAAAGGTTAGGGCGTTTCTTATCTCCATCCCAGGGAGTAAAGATTATGTAGTTTAAGTGTGATTGTTTGTAGCTAAAGTGATTATCTACCCGCCTGGCACTTAGTTAAGGGGTTTTATTCCCTCCCTAACTTCAGGGGAAAATCCCAACCTTTCTTGGAGAGGTGACCTTGGTTAAAACACATAGTGCCAAGAAGGTGAGCAAACATATTAAGTACAGTATGCCATATACACCAGGTCCCTTGAAACAGCAAGGATGGACCAGCTCCCGGCACTGTACAAATATTAGTAGGGACATGCTTATTTATTTTGTGTATTTGTGTGATCACAAAAAGTTAAGGGATTAACTGCAATACTCAAAAGTCAAATTTCTTAAAAAAATAAAATTAGATTTAAGTGAACTCTGTTGGAATAGTAGAAGAGATAAAGGATACAAATGGAGCACATAAGTAGAATTTTATTGTTACATTGCCTAGTAATCCCAGTATCTTATTTGCAGAATGAAATTCTTAGAGCAACTTTTAATCCTCACTTGGTAAAAATCATACTAGAAAATACTGACTACATTTAATTTGATGGTGCTGATGCCCCTATATTTCTATTTTTGTTAAAATAGAATAATTAAAAATATATACTTGAGGGCGAACAACAGGAAATAAAGAACTCCTTTTCTTCTTGTGGTGTTTTTCCTCAATGGCTTTTAAAAATTCTTCCAAAGATACATATCTATGAAGAGCTCTATTCCAAAAATTCTACATTCATCTTAAGTGGCGGGAGGTGGTGGAAGCCTGTATGAATTGGCTCCGAACAATGCCGGCGTGCTCTCAGATCTCAGGATGAGGTGCTTCTGAACAAGATATTATCGTCATTACCGTGTCACCATTTGTACACCTTTTGTGAGGTGACGACCTCATCAAATCAGTCCTTTGCGCTGCACTATGACTTCGTGCTCTCAATTTTTGTGCTCTTTCAGATATCATTTCTATACTTGTGCATGTCCAAGAATTCAAGTCTGTCATTATTTGATAAGTACAGCAGAGACATTCTTATATTGCACCCTCCAGACTTAAGTGTCTTTTCTGATACTGTATAGGTCCAGCTGCTACTTGGCCCTCCCTACAAATGCATGGAAAATGCATTTGCATTTTAAGAGTCATCTGTTATTTTGATTCTTTCTTCCACAGCAATTTATTTGATTTCTTGTCTAGTAAAATCATTCTCATCAGAGTTCTTTCTCTTCCAGTTCCTGCATTATTTTACTAGCAATGAAAATGTGCTATTGAGACATCTTGTCACCCTTAGGACAAAAAATGGCTGTAGATATTTAGGCAGCAGCAGATCAATCATTCTTCCATTTACCAGCATGGAAACCAATTTGCCAGAGATGTAAAGTGAGAATATGCCTTGGCTGTTTGAGTTATTGGGCATAATGCCATATGTAACTGATGTTACTTTCTACATAACAAATTATTTTTATACATTTCTACAATTTATATAAGTTAAGAAATCATGGCATTAGCATAGATAAAAATGAATTTTATTTATCTTAAATAAAAAAGGAGGAAAGAGAGATGAAAACAGTGAATACAGAAAGAAAAAATATATAGGGGTTGGCAAAAGTAGATTTACAGTTGTGAGTACATGAAACACAGAGTTTATTCTTGTATTATTCATTTATTTATTATTTGTCATATTATTATTGCTATTATTTTGTATTCTTACTTATGACTTATCTTTTAGATAATAATGGCTGGTAATTTAACCTACTTTCACTCATCCCTGTATAATAAAAGAAGCAATGAAATTGTTGCTGCATAACTTTTATGGTTGGTGTTTTCATTATTCCTCTGAGTCAAGACAATATGTTCATGGGTTCATTTTGGGACCAGATATAGAGTATATAATTGTGTATAAAGTTACAATCTTATTTACATTACATATATATATAATATATATATATATATGTATATAGATTGAAAACTAATGAAGAAAATAATACATACTTAAATATCAAACTTCTATCTGCTGGAACTCGTTGTCTATTTTAGATTGTACTATAGATTTAATAACTATAGTACATTTTGACAAAAATGTTTTGATTATTTTAAATATTTTTCTATACTCAGACATATACATGTATCTTGTATTTTAAAAACATATCTAAAAATTAATTTCCTTAAATAAATACATTTGATGGGATAATCTGAAACATAACTGCTTCCTCTTCACTAATGACTGATTTGGTGACTGAGCTATTGTCTATCTGTGTGAGACTTGGCTTCCACCTTATAATAATATATATATTGAGAGAAATGAAAATTAAAATGACATAATTAGAGAACTGTTATTGTGAAGTAGTACTCATCCTGAGTTTATTAAACAGATCTAAGTAATCATCACCATCATAGTGGAATTCTTAGGCACTCACATAAATTCAAGCATTTCACATGAATTTTCTCATGTAACCCATGTTTAATCCCCATGAGTTTGAAATTATTCTCTTAATTTTACTTTAAGGAATCTGAGATATATATACAGTTTAAATAACTTAAAATTTTATAAAAGATCAAAAATTAATTTATTGTTAATGATTGGAACTGTCCAACTAAAAGATAGAGTATAAAAAGTAAGATATGTGTTGTTTAAAAGAAATACACAGTAAATATAAACATACAAATAAATTAAATAAGGTGATCAGTTATATAGAAAAATTAAGCATGAAACCAAGGGCATGGGTTATATTGATATTAGAAAATAGAGTTTGTGATGTCATTACTAGAAAAAAAAGGAATTAGGATAGTTATTTCAAACGGAGAACATAAATACTCTAAATGTGTATGTACCTCTTACTAGAACTTCAAAATACACTAAAAAAAAAAATCAATCAGAGGTAATGGAGAAACAGATAAATCCACTACAAACAGTTGGAAATTTCAATATGCCACTCTTAGTAGCTGATGAAGTAACTGGAAAACAAATAAGGATACTATAAAATCACTATCAAAGATTGACCATGATAGACTCATGCTTGGCCACAAAACATGTCTAATAAATTTCAATGTCTTTAAATAATACATAGGTTTTCTGACAATAATGGAATTAAATTGAAAGCCAATAATAACTATCTAAAATCTCAAACTAATAATTGTAAGAAAAAAGGAATGAAATAAACCTAAAACAAATATGAAGTGGAAAATAATCAAAATAAATGTTAAAGGATGATGAAGGAAGAAAAATAATCAAAAAGTGGAAATTAGATTTTATACAAGAAATAAAATTGATAAGCTCTTAGCAACACTGATCAAGTGGAAGAGCAAGAGAATATAAATTGCCTGTATCTAAAATAAAAGGGGCAAATCATTCCAAATCTTACAGAAATTAAGATAATTTTATGGTACTATTATAATCTACTTATAAATTTGAGAATTTAGAAGAATAAAATAAATTTCCTAAATTTTATATTAATGCAGTTATTTAAGTTGACATTATAGAAAAAGTAAGATCTTAAAAAATTAAGCCTTTTAAAGAAATTGCGTACATCATAAAATATCTTCCTCCAAAGGAAACATCTTATGTGCCTCACAGGTGAATTCTATTTAACATTTTAGGAAGAAGTAATACAAAACTCACACAAACATCTTTAGAAAATATAAGATAAGGGAACATAGCCCAACTTGTATGATGAAGCCACAATAACGCTGATCCCAATACCACAAAAGGATATTACAAGAAAATTGTTGAATAATACCCATCATTGATTTAACAACAACAACAATTGACAGACTAATACTAACTGAATTTAGTATCATGTTAAAAAGAGTAACTGAGCATGACCAAGAAGGGTTAAATTAAGTAAGCTTGATTTAACATTTAAAGATTCAACAATGCAGTTGACCACATGAGCAAATAAAGGAGAGCTTTATACGACTATATGACTATCAAAAGAAATATGAAAAAGGCATTTTAAACAAATATCAGCATCCATTCATTTATTTTTAAAAAGAGTGAAAATGCCTTTGTGACTTATTCTGCTTCTCTCGATATTGGTATGACTTGAACCTAGTGTTTTTAGCCCCTCATGCTAGGTTTTTCTTATCTAGCTGCTGTCCAGATATTTGGGTATGTGTTTGTGGAGAGCAGGATGCACATTCTGAGAGCTCATTGCTGAATCTTTGCTAATTTTTCCTTGCTCCTTGCATTCTGCCCAGAGGAATCCATGTCTCTGATAGGTTCCCAATAAGATCTCACTCTTCTTCTTTAGTGTCTATTTGTAAGAAGCCCATCCTATCTAATAATAGGCAAACAAGGCAATTGACCATTCCTCTGCTATGCCTCCCATTGGCTAATCAGCAAGATATGCAAATTAACTGCCAACAAAGATGGTGGTTAATTTGCATACATAGGCACAAAGTGGTGGAGCGAAGACTAAAAGCCGCTCTGGCAGGAGCAGCGAGGGCTGTGAAGGCGGCTCCGACCGGAGCGAAGGCCTGGGTCCTGGGTCCCGGGTGCCTGAGGAAAACCCGTGCAGGTAGCCAGAGGAAGGGAAGGCCTATTGCATGAATCTTTTCATGCAACAGGCCTCTAGTCCTCTCTAATAATAGACAAATAGGGTAATTGACCGTACCTTCACTATGCCTCCCATTGGCTAATCAGCATGATATGCAAATTAACCACCAACAAAGATGGCGGCTAATTTGCATACTGCAGGCAGATCCTACTGCATCATCCCTCCTGGGGTTGGTGGCAGCACGATCCTGAGCCACCGGCCTGCCCCAGCACAGGATCCGGAGCTGCTGTGTGCAGGGCGAGGTGGGTGGCAGGGATCCCCAGCCACCGCCTGCCCCAGCGTGGGATCCGGGCCTGCAGTGTCTTGGGCAGTATGGGCGGGGTGGACGGGAGCTTGATCTGAACAGCCACATGCCCCAGCGGGGATCCGGGCCTGCAGTGTGCAGGGCAGGGCAGGCAGCGCAACTTCTGACTCTGAGAAATGGCCTGGGGGCTGGAAGGCGGCTCCTCTGACCACAGCGCAGGAGCCCGCTGCTCCACCAGGAGAGGAGCAGAGAAAGACTGGAACCTCCCTCAAGGTGACCCGAAACCCCCACCCACACCAGGCAGGTCGCTGGGCCTGTGCACCGAGGACTCACCTCCAAGCCCAGCCACTGGCCCTGCAGCAGCCATGGCACTACTGCATGCAGGCCCCAGCGGGACAAGGGGTTGTGGCAGGGGCACAATGAGTCCTGGGCTCCTCACCTGCCTTTCGCGGCCTCCTCCTGCTTCAGGGCCTCGCCCTCCGTGGCCTCCTTCTCCCCAGCGCCCAGAGCAGCAGACCCACCAAGGGCGCTCCCCGCTGGCCAGTGGGTGAATGGAGCGGCAGGGACTCCCGGGTGTAGGGTTGCCCTGGGGAGGAGTCCCGACACCTCCAGGCCCGCTCCTGGAGCGCTGCCCAGGCCCTGAGCACAGCATGGAGCCGGCATGCCTGGAGGGCGCGGGCAGGGGTGGGTGTACTGTGCCTGGTGCAGTGGGACTTGCTGGGGAGCCACCCACCTTCCCGGGCGGGCCTCAGGCCCTTCACCCAACGCTGAAGGGCCGCAGTGAGGCCACCAGGCCCTGAAGGCTGCCCTGAAAGCCACACAAAGACACCCTGCTGCTGGAGGGCAGGCATGCGGTGCTCCAGTAAGATGCCGGAGGTAGGGAAGGAAGGTCATGGAATGGAACAATTGCAAGAGGAGATCCCGAAGTTTCTGAAAGCGGAGGACCAGCTCCTTGCAGACCTGAACTCTGTGCAGGCCTCTTTCTCTGCCTGTGGAAGCGGTGCGACACACGGGAGGAGGTGATGGACCGGGGCTGCGCCCAAGGAAGACTCGGGGAAGCAACCTGTGGACAGGGCCAGGCGGAGCAGGCAGGCCCGTGCGGATCCCGCTGGAGCGCAGCCAGACCCCAAGGCGACCACCAAGCCAGGCCCCAGGGAGAAGCGAGCAGATGCCACTCCCCTCGCTGGAGAAGACCATTGAGCAGAAAACTAAAGAAACCGATTTTACATCATTTCCCAGGTAGAGAACAGTTGGCATGTAAGCCCCTGACCAGTGCCCAGCCTCTCCTCTGTCTGTCTATCTCACTCTTAGGTACCATGTTCTTTGTTCTCTCTTAACTGCAACTCATTTTTAAACTAGATTGCTTTCAAAAGAAGACTAAATAAAGTTTCCCTTAAGTTATTTAGGCAGTGCTGGGGCTGCTGGGGTCTGGATTAGAGACACAAAAACACAGGGGAGCCCCAAGCCCTGCTGAGTCGGTGTTGGGGCTGCTGGGGATTGATCGGAGACACAGACCAGCAGGCCCGGCACCCAGCAGCCCCAAGCCCACTACCTTTGTGCTGGGGCTGCTGGAGGCCGGATCACACACAAACCCACGGGGGGGGGGGGGGGGGGGGGCGGCACCCAGCAGCCCCGAGGTCCACCACCTGGGCACTGGGGCTGCTGGGGGCAGGATCAGAGACAAAAACCCCGCGAGCCCTGCACAGGACGGGTGCTCTGCTCCAGGCGAAGTGCTTTCCCTCGGACCCTGCTCTCCCTGGGAGTCTGGCGTGGAGGGCGCTTTCCCTGGGAACCTAGAAATCCGCCTCTGGGGCAACTGCACAGCAGCTTTGCCTGGCAAGCCACAGAGAGGGTGACCTACCCATGCGGATGAGTATGCTGGCTGAGGCCACGCAGCTGCCATAGTTGAAGTCATCCTTGATGTAGGAGCGGGGATAGCGGGAATCAGAGTCTGCCAGGTTGGCAATGGAACCCCAGCTCCCCCCCCCCCCCCCCGCCCAATGACTAGAGCACACAGTCCTCAGTCACTTCCTGAGCAGCAGTCAGCCCTGACCAGGGATCAAACCCGAAACCTAAGTAGGTGCCCTGGCAGAATGGAACCCAAACCTTTGCTGTGGCAGAGGAGCTCCGATCCACAGCAGGGGCCAGGGCAGCTGGCGAGTGCAGCAGTGGTGGCAGGAGCCTTCCGCAGCACTAAGGAGCAGCAAGCAGAATGGTAGGAAGCAGCAAGCAGGTGGGCGGTAAGGAGGGAGGGGTCACGGACTGCGAGAGGGCACAGGCCAGGCTAAGGGACCCCCCACCCATTCCCCAATGAGATTATACACCATCTGTATGTTTTATTGTGTGTCCACCACCCAAAGTCAAATCTTCTGTTACCATATATCTGATCTCCTTTACCTTTCTGTTAGTAGTATTAAAAATATTTTTATTTGATTTTAGAGAGAGGAAGAGAGAAGGAAAGAGAGAAAGACTGGTGTGAGAGAGAAGCATCAACTGGCTGCCGCCTGCACACCCGCTATGGAGGATCGAGCCCGCAGTTGGGCATGTGAACTGACTGTCAATCGAAACAGCGATTGGATGACACTCAACCAACTGAGCCACACTGGCCAGGGCTTTAGTTTTTAATTAATATATTTTTCCTGTAGTGATTGCTTTCATAGTTTCAATTACTGATGACTCTCAAACTATATTTTTAATATAAATCTCTCTAAAGGTCTTCAAGTATACATATTTAAATATTCATTTGACATCTATAGGCATATCCAAAGGCCAAAGTTGAACTCATAATCTTTATCCTCAACATGTTCTTGGCACAGTACTTAGGTAAATAGAATCATGTTTTATACATAATTCCATGCTTTCATTTTTTAAAATATATTATTATTGATTTTAGAGAGGAAGGGAGAGGGAGAAAGAGACAGAAACATCAATGATGAGAGAGAATCATTGATCAGTTGCCTCCTGCATACCCAACACAGACCTGCAACCTGGTCATGTGCCCTGACCTGAAATTGAGCCATGTCCTCCTTGTTCATAGATTGACATTCAACCACTGAGCACACTGGCTGAGCTCCCTGCTTTTATATAGCTTATTAGACTTGGCCTGTGGCTGTTCAATAAATATATTAGTAGTGATTATTACAAATTAAATAAAAATAACCTTTGCCATAGTAATTGATCTGTGGTAAAAGATAAGTAAATTATCTTAATAACATTTAGATATTAGTTCTTCTAATTTGCATAATTTGCTTTCATATTTTAAATTCACTTAGCAAAGCATTTTGCTCATTAGGTATTATTCAAGCAAAGAACAGATATACCACAACAGAAAATGCTTTAATTGGTGTTTAATTACTTGGCCATGAAGACAAGTCTACATGTACAAAATGAAGTGGAAAAATGATTCAATTTTCCACATTATTAGAGAAAACGTATATGCTCTAATTAGATGGATAGCATATCATTGTCAAATGTAATCTCTTTAAAGAACAGTGTTGGCATAAATTGGGCTTTAAGACATATTGAGGTGTAGACTTCACAAGCAAATCACACTGAAATCTGCATGTCATGATCACAGCACTCACACTTGTCTAACTCTCACTCTGAGATTATAAAAATGCAGAAATTGGAAAATAAGTAACATTTTTCAGTTCTATCCTGTAAAAGAATTTAATTATGAATTCACTTTTTAAAAAGCATAATTTGTGACTAGCCCTGGCTAACTCTGACACTAATCTATGTTCTTATCAGCAAACTTTAATCTGTAATATGTAGAACATTGGTTTTGAGAGTATTTATTCAGTAGTTTCTACCCAAATAGCTTCTTCTTCTCATTCTATTTTTATGGTGTCAAGTCCTGCTATAGAAAATGACTAACATGCTCGTGGCCGTATTCCACATGTATGACCTCAAGCTGCTTGAAAATATGTCTGCTGGTCCTTCCTCTGTCCCTTTTCTCATTCCCCAGGGTAGCTATTTTCACTTTGGCAGTTCTATCCATGGATTTGGATTGGTGGCTTTTCATTCCCGGATCCAGATTCTTGCAGGGCCCTAAAATGAGTGGGGGCAGACTTCTTCTTGTTAAATCACTTATCCTCTTTTTGCATCATTTTTCTCATCTGTTAAATGTGATAATAGTAATACCCATATTATAAAGTTGTTTTGGATGAGGGTTAAATAAACCAATATGAAGTGCCTAGCACACTGTGTAAAAAATATTGAGTACCCAATAAGTGTAAACATTACTATTTTTATCATCATCATCATTAGTAGTAGTAACATTAGTGTTAGGCTTCATGACCTCAAAGAACATTTACCTTACATCATTTGGTACTTATCTCTTTATAAATCAAAGTTCAGGTGTGTGCTCTTATTACTAATTGCACAATGAAATCTCCATGTGGATTTATTCTAATAGTATTAGCATAAATGCAAGTATGTGTTCTTGAAATGTCATAAGTTCCTCTAAGTTTAAAGGATTTCCAAATTATTTGCCCATTTGTAATACTGTCAAAACATTTGTAATACTGTCAAAAATTTTTAAAAAATATATTAAAAACTAGAGGCCCAGTGCACAAATTCATGCACCAGTGGGATCGGGCCGAAACCAGTTCTCTGACATCTCCCGAGGGGTCTCAGATTGTAAGAGGGTGTAGGCCAGGGTGAGGGACCCCTCCTATGTACTATCGGGGCCGGAGAGGGACATGAGAGGTTGGCCAGCTGGGGAGGGATTGTGGGAGGGCTCCAGAGCGTATCCGGTCCATCTCGCTCAGTCCTAATCAGCCAGACCCCAGTAGCAAGCTAACCTACCAGTCAGAGCGTCTACCCCCAGGTGGTCAGTGCACGTCACAGTGAGCAGTTGAGCGACCTTAGCATATCATTAGCAAATTGTGATTTGATTGGTTGAATGGATGACCAGATGACTGGACATCACAGATAGAAAATTTTCTTTGAGCCAATTAAGTTTACTCTCCCTACAAGATCTCCAAAATGTTGGAATCCAAAATTTACAGTTAGGTTTCTCAAAAATATACACTAGGGTGCTGGTCAGCAAACTGCGACCAGTCTAGTGGTTGGCAAACTGTGGCTCGCGATCCACATGCGGCTCATTGGCCCCTTGAGTGTGGCTCTTCCACAAAATACCACGTGCAGGCACGCATGTACAGTGCGATTGAAACTTCGTGGCCCATGCGCTGAAGTCTGTATTTTGTCATGGGCACCAGCTGAGAAAGTTACAATTAATCAACACTAGTTTGTGATTATGCAGTGGAAGCCATTGAAATACCACTCTTTAGCAAATTTGGGTGGATAAGGAACTGCGTCACTGCCTTGAAAGACCAGCATGTTCACCCTGGCCAGTGTGGCTCAATTGGTTGAGTGTTGTCCCATGCACCAAGATGTTAAAGGTTCGATTTCTGGTCAGGGGACATGTCCAGGTTTGGGCTGCATCTCTGGTAGGGGGTATGCAGGAGGCAGCCAATCAATATCTCTCTCTGTCTCTCCCTCCCTCCCTCTCCCTTTCTCTCTAAAAAAAGTCAATAAAACATATTAAAAAGAAAGAAAGAACAACATATTCTACCCGTGTCTGCTGAACAGCACACTTTCTTTAATGGTTCAACTCTTTTTCACTTGTTGACTTTGTTTTATAGCTCAATGCCTTTACCTCAGACATTAGGAAGTTTACAATTATTTCACAATTTACTTTTCCTGGTGGGGTTAACTTTGACATGGTTTTCCCTATACATTATTCTGGAAAGATAAAACCTTCCTGTGAAATGTCTATCCACTAACCCCTTGTCCCACGTAGTCAATCATAGATCAAGTGCTACATAGTAGATATCTTTAGCCCAACTGAGGAAGACAAGTGCCCTGAGCACTTCCACCTCTAGCCAGCTGCTGTTCTGGCCTTTGGCCTT
Organism: Myotis daubentonii; assembly: GCF_963259705.1. Lineage (NCBI taxonomy): Eukaryota > Metazoa > Chordata > Mammalia > Chiroptera > Vespertilionidae > Myotis > Myotis daubentonii. The sequence goes on from NC_081841.1 coordinate 185,425,240, forward strand.
CATTTTCTTCAGGGACTTGAAGCCTGGGGATGTGTAAGCTTTCTAAAATGTTTTAAACATAAACTACTGATGACAAGACCTTTTTTATATCAAAAACACAGCTGCATCAGATTTTTTTTTGCTCTAAGCATTCTGGTACACTTCAGTTTTTAGTCTGGAATTTCAAGCAATAGGGACATGACCATAATTCCTCAAGGACTGAGCAACGTGACCTCTTCATTCCACTGTATTAACACATGGAATTAATTTGAGAATTAAAATGACATTTGAATAAGAAGCATTGGAGTATAAAAAAGCACAGGGTTTTATGATTTTTTATGAGTATATTGAAGGACAAGATTTATTATAGAGCCTTTGATTCTCCCCTTTGAGCCAGAAATTTAGTCATACATATATATAGGGTTTCCCAACATTCACGCAAGATTTGCAATTGAATTGAGTTGCAAATATATATATATATATATATATATATATATATATATATATATATATATATATTTAAATAATATATATTATTTAAAGGGGGAAAGCCCTGATTTTGACACTCTTCTCTATTAATGTATTAAACAAACAAACAAACAAACAAACAAAATTTGTGTCCTTTTATACAAGAGGTTACAATCTAATTCAGCTCAAAAAGATAGCCAACACACACACACACACACACACACACACACACCACCACCACCACCACCACCACCACCACCACCACAACATACACATCACAATTTATATTTGATCAATATGCAAATGACAGAATGGATTCAAGGAATAGTTATAAGTATTCAGGGACACACAGAGGAATAAGGACTAATAAGCAAGGACTAACCCTTGCTCTCAAACTTCTATACTATACAGGAAGGGCAGATGCTTATATGGTAATAGTAAGTTGGACAATGACAAAAGCAATTATCAACTCTAGACTAAGGAGTACAGCAGCATTGCTGAAAGGGGTAAGGATACTTGATAGAAGACTTATAGAAGAGATAATATTTTAATTAGGTCTTGAGGAGGGGCAATTTCTGCAAAGAGTAAAGAGGGTAAAAATATTAAAGAAGGAAGAATACATAACATTAGAAAACTTAGTTTTGAGAACATGGCAGTTGAGGATATGGAAAAAATATTCTGCAACTCAGGACTTTCGTATCTGTTTAGTAAGGATATGAGTTATAGTAAGTATCAAAGCCATACATTTTGAATATTGAAACTTTGCTATTTAAAGGATAAAACTACTCTATCTCATAGGTTAGGAGCTGAGAGAGGTATCAACCGGGCCTTGCTGGGCTATACATGGCTGATAGATCTTGACAGCTTGGTTACGTGTAAGGTCTCCAATAGGAAATCAGCAAGGATTCAGGAGTCTACATTAGGACCAGATGTACTAGTTTAGCAGCAGAGTTCAAAATATCAGCATTGAGAGGAAGGAGAAGGGGCTCTTAGGTGTCTAAGTAGGTAAGCCAAATGGAAATCTGAAATATGATGCCTGCTGCCCTACACAATCTAAGACTCATTTAATGCCATTGTTTCCTCTGATTTTTTCCTTAACTATGCACCTACCATATATTTCACCTGAGAATGGAATACTCTATTTTCTCCATAGGGTATTTAAAATGTTTTTCAATTTTAATAGGGTTCTTTAACCTGTCTTTTGCTTTCATCAAACCATGAATCTTTGAGAGCACTGTCATGCCTTGTTCAGCATTGTCTTCATTGTCTTAAGTCACTCAATTTACAAAAAAAAAAGGTGTCTAATAGATTCTTAGGAAATGTCTAAATGACAGGTTGAAAGAATTTGAGCAGAACCTGGAGCCCGTCTCTAAAATGACTTTGAATTGTGAACCAGATAAAGGCCAGCATTTAGAAACACTTGAGTCCATACTGGGGGACAATTAGGAAGGAAGTGGAGGAGAGGAATGCTGAATAAAGCTGCAGGAATTCCCTGTCAGGATTTCAAAAGCTTAATGCACACTTTTAGTATGTTGAGACTAGGGCAGTGATGACAAACCTATGACATGCGTGACAGAGGTGACACGTGAACTCATTTTTTTGGTTAATTTTTCTTTGTTAGATGGCATTTAAATATATAAAATAAATATCAAAAATATAAGTCTTTGTTTTACTATGGTTGCAAATATCAAAAAATTTCTACATGTGACACGGCACCAGAGTTAAGTTTGGGTTTTTCAAAATGCTAACATGCTGAGCTCAAAAGGTTCGCCACCACTGGACTAAGGGTACAATATGAGATAATTACTGAACCAATCCTAATTAGCTATCAAAATGCATCACAAAAAATTTTAGTTGTAAAACAGTTAGAAATAGTAGTATTGTATTTGGGAACATTATGAGTGTTTTTTTTTAAATTTATTTATAGTGGAACTTAAAGAAGCTTAATGTGATGAATTGAGATTATGATTAATCATTGACAAAGTAAAATATACACTATTATACAATTCACCAGTATTAGTGAAATTTAGTTGATTAGATAATTTCTTAGAATATGTCTTTTATCTTGTATTTACTATAAAATAGCAAGCATATCTCTTTAATTTATGCTGTATGTGTCTGTGTATTATTTGGTAGTTGTAAGTTGCTTTCATATTTATTAGCTCCCTGACCCTTAAAAACTAGGAGTAATAACAGACTAAGCGGGTGAGCTACAAGAACCACCATATATTTAACCTTGAGGGGTCAGGTAGAGAAGGAGCTAATGAAATCTTTGGTGAGAGTAGGAATGAACATTCAAAAGTGAGGCCTTATCAGCAATTCAGAGTGAAGTACCTTTGGTGAAAGAAGGCCGGACAAAATAGCCACCCCATGAGGAATCAGAAACTCTAATTCAAGAGTAATGATCATTTCAGCTCCAGAAGGAGGAGACATTTAGTTAGACATATAAGCACTGGCTTCAGAAAGAGGGTAGTTACTAAAAGGCATTTTCTTCTTCTTACAGTGTATTTGTTTGCTACAGCACACACTTCATAAGTTTTCATTCTTAGAGCACACAAGGGTCTTTTCGCCAACGTTGGAAATATCTATGTAGTATATTTATTAGGCTAAAGTTAACCAATGTAAAAATAAAAGACTTCATTTTAACTCTAAATATTTCATGTTTTGTAGTTCTTTTGTATAAAATATTCAGCCTTTACTGAAAATACAGGTGCCCAAACCTTCACTGAGTAGCGCTACTATTGTCATACTTATTTTTTCTTTTACACATACATGAATTTCTGTTCACATTGCTCTTTGATGTGAATGAATGAGTATTCCATCTTGATAGAAAACCATCCTAAATATGGAAGCTGAGTTAAGAATTTGACACAAGAGAAATAGAAGTTGTCAACCATACAGCAGTTTCAGGAGTTCACAATTCTACTCCAAGCTGTGCACCTTATTTTCATCTCAAACCAAATTTATTCTTTTTTTCAAATCTTTTTCAACTCCTAATTTAATCATCACCAATGTTCCCACAAAATATATAAGCTTCTGTTATCCTCACCTACTCTGTCTTCCAATTTTTTATGCCTTCAAACATTGGTCACCATGCTTTATCAAGTAAATTCTTCAATATATTTTATATTTGCTTTCTTATCTCTATACCTACTATTTACTGCTTCAGTTCTATATTCATTATTGGTGGCTTGTTTCAGGTCTGTATCAACTTATTCCTTGATAAATTTGAAATTCCTTAAAATGTATATTGAATAAATTTGTATACAGTGGTGGTAGTACAGATAAATAAATTAGAGCTTATAAATAGGAGTTAAAAATAGGATATATAATTCATCCTCTAGAAAATAAAGTTAATTTTATTATCCATGCAATAAACTTTAAGAACAAATGTGGATTTGTTTTGCAATAAATTAATCTCGAAGTTGTGAACATTATACTTGGTTGAGCAACAAGGTCATGGAAGATTGATCTAGCTTGAATTAAATCAATATCATTTTGTTATACTTTATCCTAAGCCCCAAAGACCATATAAAAATCAACAATATATTGATGTAACTAAATCTTCCTCAGTGAGATTTATGAGATATCCTGATAAGAGAAAATATGTTGTCTCAGCATTAACCAGGGACATGAAATCTTCATTTTATTTTTTAAAGATCATCATTTGTATGTGTTTTCTTTATTAAAAATTCAAACATGTAAACCATCACTAATGTTATTTAATACTATAAAGTTTTTACATCTAATTAAAATTTTAGTAATTTTACATGCCACATAATTGATGCTATTTTTTTCTTGTAAATTTAAATGTAATTCAAAGTTAATTTTACAGACACCACAAATGAGTATATATATAAGAATGACTGAGTATACATAGACAAATATGTGAAACTATCTTATTAGAGGAAAAATAACTGACTAAGACTATGTTATAATTGTTATTAAAGTTCTTCCATCCAAATCTACTTTTGTTCTGTAAGAAATGAATTACTTATTAGGAATATATAAATTTGAATTTTAGGAGAGTTTAATTTATATTACTACAGAAATTTGATTAGAGAGTTCTAAAATATTAGCTAAATTCGTGGTTGATTTTATTTCTTTTCATGGACATTGGACTTGTAGAATAAAAATACAAATTCTTACTGATTTTATGAATATTTAAAGCCACATTTTAGAATTATCATTTGTTAATCAAAGTGCATTATTTGTTCTAAAACTTCACTATTTGCTTATATTGAGCAGAAACTGACTTTTTTTTTGATGTTTGTTTGTTTGGGCATTTATTTATCTTGAATAAGACTGAGAAGTTTGATAATTATTACCCCGTCAATTATAAGTTGAATATCCTTCGTTGAAGTCTTGTGGTAATCATTAGTTGGGAGACTCAGATTTGATGCAGGTGAGTAATTGTACTATAATTATCTCTAAATGCATTGCAGGTAAAAGGCTGACAGAGGAAGACATGATTGCTACTTAGGATTCCATGTTTTGGGGTGATGTTATTCAATGCAAATTCAGTAATTTGCACACATTAGTTCCCATACGATATGCATTGAATAATTTTCATTTTTTCCTTTAGCCTAAAAGCTCTTTATATTTATATTATAAATCTATTGTTGTATTCATTATAAGAAGGGTAGCCATATACTTTTTCCCAAAACAGGGACATTTTTGAGTCTGAGACATTTCGCTCTGATAGACAGCATAGGACTGATTCATAAATACATGTAAGTTCTCTGGGTGGAAAAAATAAAACCAGTAGGAGGTTAGGCTTCACAAACAGTGTGTAAGAATATTCAAATTTAAAGTAGAGTTGTCATTAAAAATTAAATGCTTGAGTTAGGGCTTGAAGGAGATGAGGAAGTTGACCATGTGGATTTTGGGGGAGGAGTATGGCAGGTTAAGAGTACAATAAAGACCCTCTACTTTCTAATATCTAAAACACAAAGCAAGGCAACATTATTTTTATTGCTGGAAAAATCTCATACATGGATGATCATGAAGGTACCTGAGGCGTAGATTTTGTTATTTCTTATGTATTTTCAAATTATTTTTATTAATGACAAACCTCAGTACCAGGTCTCCTAAGGCTGTATTCTGGATAAGAAAATGATAATGTCATTATGTATGGCGATTTTACAGGTGTTTTTTTATTTCTCTGTGAATTACAGTTAATTCATTACATTTCAGTAAGAAGTACAACAGGTTAATCAACATGCTATAATGTGCATAAGTAAAAATAGACACTGTACAGGTGTCAATGTCAAAGTCTGGAGGCCTACTAAGAGGACCGGTGTCAGGGTTGTCAGTTTCCCTGCTGTGTGTCCTGTCTATCTCTTTAATCTTTGCTAATTTGAGAAATACTGTTCATCAGACTATATATTTGATCTGGCATGAAGCAGCATGACATATCAAACTCATCCTATTTGCTCTTGAAGATGTCCATTTATCCATTATCTTTCTCTCTCTTGTCAATCTATCAGAAAACAAACCTGTCTCATACCTGCCATTTTTAATGAAACGATGATTTTTCATTTGAGTGTATCCTATTTCATTTCCTAACATAGGACCTGAATTTTATTCCATTTAGATAATGTTACATTTAACATGAACTTGAGAAATTTGAGTTATTGCATGTAGCAATCAATAATGAAAAATAATAGCGTTCTAAATAATAATATTAAGTCTGACTTCAACTGTGGGAACTTACAATAATTGTCATACAGAAATAAAAATTATAGAAATCTAAATTAGTTTATGGAATCAGTAAACTAATCAGAGTCTAAAGAGCATCTTTAGTGTGAGCATGTTGTACAAATTCTAAGGGAAGAGCAGGCCACCCATGATGGCCCAACATGAGGTGTCTGTGGTTCAGATTATATATTTGTGGACAGTAGTTAGGTTGCTGATAAGAATTCTCAGTATTTAGAGTCAAATTCAGAATGAAGAAATTCAGGAATTCAATTTCATGGAAGATGGGATGGGTAAATAAAAGTATATCACACATTTTAGATTAATTTATGATAGAATAGAAAAATTATCATAGCCTCTTAACAGTAAATTGTGAAGTTATTCAATAAAAAAGTTTTCTTTCAGCCATTATCTGTGACCTATAATATAAATTTCAAGGAAATATAAATATTATTATGAAAATATACATAGGTTATATTCCATAGTAAATCTTTTGTTTATTTGTTTGTTTTTGTTAATTCTCACTTGAGAATATTTTTGCATTGAGTTTTAGACAGAGTGGAAGGGAAGGGGGAGAGAGAGAGAGAGAGAGAGAGAGAGAAACTTCGATGTGAGAGAGATACATTGATTGATTGCCTTCCACATGTGCTCCAGCCCCCCAGCGCCAGGGATGCAACCAGCAAATCAAGGAGAGTCTTATACACAGAAGTCAGCCCAGGAGGGCCCAGTGTAGATGCATAGCTGCCCATTCCTTGTCAAACAGTCTTCCTCCAATCACAAGCCTTATTGTTACTGACGTCAGCTGATGCCATAGTTGGAGGTGGAGGTGGAGAGCGCACAGATGCAACAGGGACCAGAGCGTTCTGAGCCCATATGATGTCAAAAAGTAAAAAGATAAGCACCAGTAAGCGATTGTCTTACCCTGCAAAATTCAAACTGAACGTAATCAGCTATGCCAAAGAGCATGGAAACAGAGCTGCAGAGAGACCATTTGGACCTCCTCCCACTGAGGGTATGATCAGACAGTGGAGAAAGCAGGAAGAACAACTCCTTGAGAAGCCAAAAAGGAAGAAGGCCTTAAGAGGAAAACCAGTAAAATGTTTAAGATTGAGTTCTTAATTTTGGGTTGGAAAAGTGGGGGGCGTCTTATACATGGGGGCTTCTTATACATGGAAAAACAAGGTACGCACCCTTGAACAAAATTGACCCTTCAGTCCACGGGTCTGCCGATGCTTCAACCACTGAGCTAAATTAGCTAGGTGAGAAATGATACTGTGTTTGCTGAGGCCGATTTGTCTTTCTAGCATTTGCAAAGTAACTATTAACAGAGAGGGAACATAAAGCACAGTCAGCTTTTGATAGAGGGCTGCAATTTAATCCAGGGCATCTGTTGACATCACAAATAACAATAACACATTAAGAGCAGTGTATGTGCAAGAGGTAGTCACTGGGTTTGAATTACGGTATTACTATTATATTATAGAACATGCTTGTCATTCTGGACACAGCTAAGGAGATTGTTACATAAAACTTAATCAATATGCTTTTAAAGTAGAAAACCATTTACTCAATGAAGTGGGAGATAGTTATAGCACAGGAAATGTAATGACAAAAAGAAAACTAGGGAGAACACATGTCTGGAAGAAATACATGGAAAGCTATATTAACTCTACTTTTCTTAGTACAGCATAAATTACTTTTTACTGTATTGAAATTACGGCATTGTGGGACATTGAATTGGAAAAAAAAATTGTGACCAAAATGATCAACAGTTGGGTATGGCTGCAATGAATAAATAGGGATAGAACCAAGATCTTTAAAAAGACACTGCTAAAACAGCACCATGGATCCTTCTATTATCAACATGATATTAAAATTAATGATATGGACAGAAGACTCAGAATGACGGCCATCATGAAGGTCTGCTTCAAGATAATTTTATCCCTCTCACCAAGCTCCTGACCCACCCATCTGTTTGAAGCAGGAGATGTTAATTTGCTCATACTAGCATTCTGTTTGCTGGAAAAAAAATGCATGCTTCAGTTGTGTATAGTAAAAATATGAACAGATGTAACCTAAATACTTATAACATATCTCTTATATATAAAAATGTCAGAAGAAAACACTGGGAATACGAATACTCACTGATGAATTGGCAAAGGGTTATTTGTGTATATCAGTTGGGAATGTATTCCACAACCAGCTATAGAATCTCTGACTAGCAGTAAGTTAAAATATCTGGGTTTATTTATCTCTTCAAACTAGAAGATCTGAACAAGGCAGACCAAGGGAGGTGCAGCTAGTTAATGTCATCCCAGAGCCAGACTCCTGCTGTCATCCTGTGCTCATTCTTTTGTTTCCTCCCAAATCTCAGGGATTATCCCTGAGTAACTGGTAGAGTGGGTGTGGACTTTCTATCTGGAAATGGAAGTTCCTCCCCAAAAAAGTTTCAATTAAATCTATGGCCAGCAATGCCTGTAGTGTGGCTAGAATGGTACTTAGCTTCTAGGTTTTAAGCAGTGGAAGGCCTGCGAAAAGCCACTTGAAAATAGATGCTGTGTAAGGAAACCTGCACCATCTGCTTATATTTGAATATGATTTGAAAATGATTTTTAAATGCCAGACTAAGTTAACAACTTTTAGCAAACTATTTCGGTATACAATATATTAATTATCTCAAAATATAAGCTCTTCAGACTATGCCATGACAAAGATAGCAATGTGAGCTAAAATACTTCTTTTCTAAGTTAATCGTTTAAAATGTAATACTTTTATCACAATTCTTCTTTTGTGTCCCTGCTTTCCCAGTTGTAGGGGATATTTATATAGTCAGTTAACATACATTTTGAAAAACAATGGTGATGCTAGAGATAACAAATGAAAAAATACTGGTGGACTTGAAGTTGGAAAGCAAAACTAGTAGTATATATTGATATAGGAAGGATAAGCATAAAGAATAACAATTTATATTCCTAAATATGATTGCTTCTAAAATGAAGCTGTTACCAAATCTCATAAAGTGGCCTTAGATTTTTGGTTTCTGAAAAGGTATGCATTTACATTATTTATTGGTCCTGGTTAATACATGAATATGATTGGCATCTATCTATCTATCTATCTATCTATCTATCTATCTATCTATCTATCATCTATCTATCTATCATCTATCTATCTATCTATCTATCTATCTATCTATCTATCTATCTATCTATCTATCATCTATCTAGCTACTTATCAAATAGTGATTCCAGATCTATGTCTGAAGATATATTGTAAATTATATTATTCATTATAACAAAACTAGAAGAAGAAATTCAGGCTTACAGATTCATCATGACTGGCAAGGTCACTGGTCATTTTTTTTTTTTTAACTAGTGATAGGACTCACAGAGAGATTAGAGCAAGATGGTCCATACAACTACAACCTACTAAAAGTTTGTCAATTTCCTTTGGACTCTCCATGAACAGAACACAGACAAGGAAGATGTGTACAGGCTATACCTGGCTCTGGTCTCCTGGCACTCAGCTATTCCTGCTAAGCCACTTTGGACCCTAGTTCACAGTGTGCCAGTAACAGCTCTAGGATCCTTGGGCAGAGTTCAACTTCTCTAAGTTTCAAGTCTCTTTTCTAGAAAACTTACTTATTTTTGCAAGTAGTTTTGGGGATAGTGCCAACCTGGAACTAGTAAAATTCCAAGTCAATGTAACATAAGCAAAAATACTGATAATACTTAGGTAACAAAAACAAAGCTAACACTTTTCCTCTAAGAAACCAATTGTATATTGGAGTTGAAAAATGATTACCTTTCAGATCTTTGTAACTTACTATTTTGGGAAAGGCTACTTTCAAAAGCAGTTATCGTAATGGATTCCTGTATTTCAAATAAAATTCTGAAGACACAATCCATGTTTAATTATTCCAGCACTTAGAATAATGCATTTACTGGGCTGTCTGTGGAGTGTTATTTTATTTTAAAAATTGAAGTAATTTAGGGAACTGTTGTATCATCGTCAAATGATTTTTTTTCTTTCATCATCATCATGCTAGTTTGAGTTGCCCTCTATGAAGGAGATTGATTTCTTTCCAATCCAGTTGTCAAAAGGTCAAAGAGCATGTGAGGACAGCCACGGTAAATAAGGCCCTTTAGAAGAGGCATATTTTGGCATGCCAAAGGTAAGCTTCCCATTGCACCCTTAGATCCAATTCTGACCGTGCTACAAGGCCTGTAATGGTATACACCTGCACCAATTATATTTCTATACAGAAAACAATAGGAAGCAGGAGGAGACATTTTCATTGAATTTACAGTCTGAGAAAATGGCTTTTGGTTTTATTGCATTTACTGTAGGTGGATTCTTCTCATACGTGACCTAACCTATATAATGTTCTTGTGATGTATGGGATCTATCCCCATAAACATTAGAGAAACAGAAAATGATATTTAAAAATTAATACTGGATTTATTTTAGCTGTAAACTTTTAAAGTTTTATAATATGAATTTGTATTTTTATTGGAAACTATCACAAACTTATACAAAAGCACAGAAAATAGTATAACAGATGTTTGCACAGTTCTAGCTTAGATAAAATAATGGCATAATGTGTGAGGCAATTATCTCAGTGTTTTTATGCAGTTAATATTTTATGGTTCATTCTCTTCAAATCTACTGCTGCCTTTCCTAGATGTAGGTTCTATCCTTGAGTTGATTTTGTTTTGCCCATATTGGTTATTGGTATTGATAAAAATATAAAGTATTTTTTAAAGTGTTATATAAATACTATCATATCTCTTTTTGCAATCAACATTATTTTCAAAGTTTTCACTTGACTATAAGATCAAATGAACTCATTTTAATTGCTTTCCTTTGTATAAACTTATTATATACCACTTATTAACTCCCCTCAAGAGATACAATATAGAATTTCCAAGTTTTCAGTATTGCAAATTCTTCTGCAGAGAAAAAAGTTATATATTTCTCATTCTGCATAAGTGTCATTGCTTTTCAAGAATATATATCTAAAACTGGTATTATCGGATCTTTGACTTTCTCAAATATTGTCAAATATCTTTCCAAAATGATTTTAGCAAATTATACTTGATTATATTAGCAATAAATGAGTTTCCTCCAGCATCTTTATCCCTGCATTTCCATTCACACCTGGAAGCATCAACCTTAACATTCTATCCATCAGAGAGACTCACAGTGCTGTTTAAGCCACACTTGTCTGGTTATCAGTGAGGCTGCATCATATAATAGTCTTATATTCTCTGGAAAAGTAAAATTGTATATGTGCCTTGCATGCAAATGTGCTAGGGGCTTTAAAATTTAAATGTGTATTACTTTGATTATGAAGTCATCTTACATATGAATGATAATATGTATATATTGCAGAACACTTGGAAATAAAATAATTTTAATATTGGTAAGCAAGTTAAATTTCCCATTATATTACCACACAGAAGGATTGCTTTAAACAGGTTGATGTATTTTTTATACCTACATGCATGGTTTTACAATGTTGAGACCACGTTATTTTTAGTTTAATTTCCACTTAACTTTATATAATGAGTATTTTAAAATGTCATGTATGTTTCTTAAGCATTGAATGGCTACATAATATTTCATTAAGAAAGTATAATTCTAAACCATTCACCTATGGTTGGATAAGGGTTAATCTAGGTTTTAATATTAAAATGTTTATTTCTGACACAGTTATGGTTATTTTCACCTTATTTTTTATAAAGGAAGAAAACATAAACAAAGAAAAACAGGTATGCAGAGAGTAATTTATGCTTTAAATTAAGTTTTGGCTTCTTATTTTACCACAAGTATTTGTGTGTGTGTGTGTGTGTGTGTGTGTGTGTGTGTGTGTGTATGTGTCTGTTTGTCTTTAGTCTTTACTTTTGAGGCTTCCTAAATCAGAATAAACAGCAATATTTTGTTTCTTCCAGTTATTTCCAAAGTCTAGGTTGACTCATTGTCATCTTTCATAATTAAAACATTAATTTTAAAAAGATATGTTTTTATCTATTTGAGAGAGATAGGGAGGAGAAGAAGAGATAGAAACATCCACGTGAAAGAAATATCAATTGGCTGCCTCCTGCATGCCCTCCCACTGCAGGTTGAGCCTGCAATCCAGGTATCGGCCCTGACTAGGAATCGTACCAGTGACCTCTTGGTTCATGGGTTGACACTCAATCATTGAGCCACACTGGCCATGATAAAGCATTAATATTATTATTTTACTAGAGGCCCGGTGCACAAAATTCATGCAAGAGTAGGCCCTGGCAGCCCCACCTTCCTGGGCCCCTCCCAGCCCTGGCTTCATCTGGAAGGTTGTCTGGAAGGTTGTTCCACTATTTGGCCGTTTGGTCAATTTGCATATTATGCTTTTATTATTAGAGATTTCTATCACTAATGACTATAGATAATAGCTGCACGAAGTTCTTCTTAACCTCTCATAATTCACTTTGGTTCAATTTTGAGGAACTATGAAGGACAAAAGTTCTTATTACTTAGACTAAGTTCCCAAGATAAACAACAAATTGTGAGGAAAGAAATGTAAATAACCAAAGGGAATAAGCAAGATTAGATACCATTTTACCAAATTGTAACAATGATGTCTGCTTCTTGAGTGACTGAGGATAAAGTAAGAGAGATGATAAAGGGAGTGTCAGGGTGATTGTGCCGTCTTAACTAGCTGATACCACAGTCACACTACTGTGAGTTCCAACTTCTGACAAGGTCATTTATGGCTGAAAATGTGTATGATCGTTTTGGCATTCCAAGTGTCTTTACAGTCAGCATGTTATTTGAACGTTTTTTTTTTGTTTGTTTGTTTTTCATCTCTTCTTTTTTCTGTTGCCATTTGGTAACATATATAAGACACATTACAGGTGCAAATGGAATATCTCTCTTATAGCTTTTCTTGGGAAGCATAAGTTCCATTTCCCACACAGAGAGCAACATTATAAAATATATTGTCTTCTGCAAAGACATGTCCATTTTGACATATGATTGAAGCACTAAAGACATCTTTTTGATGTAGTCTATAATTTAGCAATATTGGTCTGATTAAGATTAGGATTAAAACTTTTAAATATATTTAGGCTTCACTGTTTAGGCATGATCCATTTTTTAATTCCTTGTCAGTTTTTATTTTTTAATGTAAAAGAAGGCAAAATAACTGATACAGTAGCTTATATGCATGTGAACAAAGACAAAGTGTTCAGAGTTTAAGGTCTAGCCTATTGATAAGGATACTGAAGGTCCTTTGGGCTGAGAGAACCACAAAAATAGTAGGCCCCTAGTACCCCAGACTGTGAATGGATTTCTCTGCAGAAAGTCCAGGGAGGTGACCTTCAATGGTATCTTTTATCTGTAGGCAGAGGCTTCTTGGGAAAGCAGTCCAACCTCAACTTATTCTTGGGTCTGCCTGAGAGACAAATAAAGATATTCACAGCAAGTGGTTACAGACTGACAAAAAGCTGATTCCTTTAAACAAATCTACTTGTCAGTTCTGCCCTTACAATCACTTTTAAAACTGTCATGCAATCTGAAAACAATTCTGGCAAATTGAGTCCCTTTAAAAGTCTCATATTTCCTTAAATCAGCAAGAATTATCTGGCTTTATCTACTCAAGTCCTAAGTTTCTTTGCATCTAGATTTTACATAGCATTTATTTATACAATGGTTGCCAAGGACACTGAGAAATTATCGTTTCATATTTTATGTACTTAAGTACTTAGAAAATAATGCACAGCTATGCTTAAGTATAAGAGTCCTACACTACAATGCTCACTTCTTTATGCTTTCCACTGTGCCCCTCACACTCAAGGAAGCAGTGAGCAATGTTATGATAAATTACTTTTGCATGGGCCAACACTGTATTTGCCTCCTCACTGGGCTGTTAAATCCCCTCTGATTATCAGTATTTAGGTTCCTTAAAGTTTTATTTGGATATTTCCTCTTTCTATTTTGTTCCTTGATACTAGAAAACTGTTTTTCTAACTGTGGATTATGACTATTGTGGGATGGTGAAAACAATTTCATGAGTTGTGATTAGCATTATTTTTAATATGAGAGAGAATAATACAGAATTCAAACTAAGAGTATATGACACATGGAAAGGTAAATATTATGTCAAGAGACATTTGTTTAATATTTATATATACTTATTTGTATACTGGTGTCTTAAGTATTTCTGGAAAATGTTTATCTGTTATGGATAACAGAAAGCAGTTTTTAATATACTACTCTACACCATTTTAACCTCTATATTAGAATAAAGACATCTTCTTCACATAAAATGCATTAACATGGTAGTATTTGACAACTCAGTATTTCTTTGTGTTCCCCCCATGGATATCTTCCACAATACCAACATTTCAATAGCAATCATTTGACATCAAAATGGCATTATCAGTGCTCATTCTTCCAATTTTGTTTGAAGAGTCCTCTCTTTCATAGCTTTTACATTCCGTTGGCCCTTTCTTCCGCTTCCCTACAATTCCTTTTCTAAGTGTCATTTTTGTCTACTGTTCAAGAATGGGTCAAGTGTAGAATGAAGGGAGTTTATTTAGGATTCATTCTAATTGGCAATAAATAGCCTGGGGACTTAGCGGCCACAGCTGCCCCTTATTAGATCATAGTGCAGGTCATCAAATTAAAATAAGCTGTCCTAAATTCCGCACTGTACAAGGGAAGAAAGAAAAAGCATTAGGCCCTCTCAGAGAGCCCTTTAGAGTGAATTATGTTGATGGTTTGTGTAGAAAATGGGCCAGATGACAGCCAAGTTAGAGCGGCCTGTCACTGCAGCTAATGCTCACATGTCAGCTTCTAGACTGGAGCTCAACGGAAGGCTTACAATTGACTGGTCGTCAGCTTTGGTTCAAAAGGTCAAGGTGCACAGGGTGAGGCTCTCGCCAAGCTTTCAGCTTGCTGCTTGGAGCCTTCTGTTCTCAGAGTCTGGGTTTGGTAAATTATGGGATGTTGTAAGTTTGTGTGTAGAGTTTTAAATCACCATCTGGTTTGGAAGTTTTGCTAGAAACATGTTTACTTTTACCCAAATTTTTCTAGGTGGTTGACTTGAGAGACAACTAAACTAACTGACTATTGATTCAGAAATACAGTTAGGCAATTGCATATAAGGTTGCATACTAATGGTGAAAATTAATTTCTTAGCTGCCATTTTCCCAGTAAATTTATATTTTTCTCTTAAAAGTCCTGTAGAATGATACTCTGGTATGTACTTGTAAAATGAGCTAAATGTGTTTCCCTTCTCATGTTTTCAATTCTAAATACCGTCTAAAAAATAAGACCATAAAGACCTAGACTTTGATGGGGTTGGGATGGGGCTACAGGGATGAGCTTAAAATCATGTTCAGTTTGTTTGTTTTTGTCTTTTTCTTTAAGGTGACCAACAATAAATGATTGTAGAGATGAGAAGAACATGTAAGCTTACTCAAAGAATTAAAGTTTGCTAAAATAGTTCATAAGCAACAGCATTTGCATTGCCTGTAATGTTCTGGATGTAGTTAAAATGCACAAGCCCATGTCAGATGGTACTTCATTGCCCTTTTGATTTGCATCTTTTGGATGCTTAGTGACTTTGAGCAATTTTCATGTCTCTTGGCCATCTGTATGTCTCTTTAGAGAAGTTTCTATTTAAGTCTTTTGCCCATTTTTTAATTGGATTGTTTGTCTTCTTTTTTTAAGTTATATGAGTTCCTTATATATTTTGGGTGTTAACCCTTTATTAGATGTATCATTGCCAAACATGCTCTCTACAGTAGGCTCTCTTTTTATTTTGTTGATGGTTTCTTTTGATGTGCAGAAGCTTTTTATTTTGATGTAGTCCCATTTGTTTATTTTCTCCTTAGTTTCCTTTGCCTTAAGAGATGTATCTGTAAATATATCTCACACTTGTCAGAATGGCTCCTATCAACAAATCAACAAATGACAAGTGCTGGTGAAGATGTGGAGAAAAGGGAACCCTGGTACACTGCTGGTGGGAATGCAGATTGGTGCAACCATTATGGAAAACACTATGGAGTTTCCTCAAAAAATTAAATATCTATCTGCCATTTGACATAGTGATCCTATTTCTAGGAATATATCCTAAGAAACCTGAAGCACCAATCAGAAAGAATGTAAGCATTCCTATGTTCATAGCAGCACAATTTACAATAGCTAAGATCTGGAAACAGATCAAGTGCCCATCAGTAGATGAATGGATTAAAAAACTGTGGTACATTTATACCATGGAATATTATGCAGCAGTAAAAAAACAAGAATCTCTTACCTTTTGCGATAGCATGGAATGACCTTGAGAGTGTCATGTTAAATCAAATAAGTCAAACAGAGGAACACAAGTATCACATAATCATGATAGCATGCAAATGTGAAATCTAAGTAAAAAAGTAACTGATGAACATAGTGGATCCAGAGACTTGAAGCACTGAACATAGTGTGAAATCTCAGAGGGAAGATAGGGGAGGCTGGGAGGGTGAGTGGTAATCAACCAAAAACCTGTATGCATATATACATACCCCAAGGAAATAGACAATAGGGTGCTGAAAGGCCTGGGGCAGGGGCAGGCAGCTGTAGGGGGCCAATGGGGGGGGAAGGGGGCATATGAAATACTTTTAACAATAATTATTTATTATAAATTAAAAAAAATAAATCTAAAAAAATGCACAGGCTCTCCATAGGAAATGAAATGAAATTATGCAATGGGCTGAGCTGAGTTTCTGACAACTGCCAAACTTTCTCTATGGGAGAAGGCCTTCTCTATGGGAATATCTAACGCCTATTACAATAAAGGACACAGCCTACCATAACCGTATAACCTGGAACTGGTTTATAGTCCAAACCCTTTAAGTGTAAAACAAACCATAATTTGCTCAGCTTTAGATAGGCCATTTTTGTTGTTGTTGTTAATCCACACTTGAGCATATTTTTCAATTGATTTTTGTTTTTTTTTTAGAAAGAGTGGAAAGGAGGTATAGAGACACAGAGAAAGAAACATCAATGTGAGAGAGACACATCCACCAGTTGCTTGGGATTGAGCCTGCAACTAAGGTACATGCTCTTAACTGGAACCAAACCTGGAACCCTTCAGTCCATGGGCCTACACTCAGCCAAACCTGCCAGGGCAGGATAATGAAGAACAATAGAAGCCATATGAAATATTGAGATTGATTTTTATGTTGTTTCAATTTTCTGGCTGTTTAGGAAACCACAGAAAAACTGTCATTTTAATATTGGGGGGAAAATGACAACAAACTAATCTTTATAGAATGCTAGTGGCCCAGTGCATTAATTTATGCACATTGAAAATAAATTAATTAGAAGAAATATTTTAATATTGATATTCACCCTTTCTCTATAATAGAAGCATCAAGCAATTCATGATCAACAATGACAGATGAAAACACACAAGTGCAATTGGCACCAGCGAGAGCTTTATATGTATCATGCATGCACAAGTCAACTTAGCCTTTTATATATATACTAGAGGCCCGGTGCACAAAAATTTGTGCACTTGGGGGGGAGGGGGGGGTCCCTCATCCCGGCCTGTGCCCTCTCGCAGTCTGGGACCCCTCAGAAGATAACGACCTGCTGGCTTAGGCCTGCTCCCGGGTGGCAGAGGGAAGGCCCAATCCCTAGGTGCAGCCCCTGGTCGGGCTCAGAGCAGGGCCGATTGGGGAATTGGGGCGCCTTCCCCTGTCATGCACAGAGCAGGGCAGATTGGGAGGTTGCGATGCCACCCTCAGTCACACTCAAGGCAGGGTCGATGGGGAGGTTGAGGCGCCACCCCCTGTTACACACAGGGCAGGACGGATCAGGGGTTTGGGGCGCCGCTCTCTATCACCCACAGAGCAGGGCCGATCAGGGGGTTGGGGTGCCACCACTGTCACACTCAGGGCAGGGCCGATGGGGAGGTTAAAGCTCTACCCCATCACACACAGAGCAGGGCCCGTGGGGGCGGGGGGTTGAGGGCGCCGCACCCTGTCACACACAGAGCAGGGCCAATCAGGGGGTTGAGGCGTCGCACCCTGTCACACACAGAGCTGCAGGGCGATCAGGGGGTTGGGGAGCTCCCCCCTATCAGGCATAGAACAGGGCTGATCAGGGGGTTGGGGCGCCTTCCCCTATCACGAACAGAGCAGGGTGGATAGGGAGGTTGTGGCCCTGCCCCCTGTCACACACAGAGCCGCAGGGCAATCAGGGGGTTTGGGCGCTGCCCCCTGTCACGCTGATCCTGGTGCCGGGAGGCCTCGTGGCTCCGCTGATCCTGGTGCTGGGAGGCATATTACCCTTTTACTATATAGGATAGAGGCCTGGTGCATGGGTGGGGGCCGGCTGGTTTGCCCTGAAGGGTGTCCTGGATCAGGGTGGGGGTCCCCACTGGGGTGCCTGGCCAGCCTGGATGAGGGGTTGATGGCTGTTTGCAGCTGGTCACACACCCTTCAGGGTGGGGGTCCCCACTGGGGTGCCTGGCCAGTCTGGGTGAGGGGCTGAGGGCTGTTTTCAGGCCGACTGAAGCTCCCAACTGCTCCTTTTTTTCTTTTCTTTTTTATTCTGGGCCAGCTTTAGCTCTGGCTCCAGCTCTGAGGCCTCTGCTGCTGAAAGCAGGTATCTGGTTTGTTTGGGTTCTATAATCGAAACACTGTATAACTCCAGCTCTGAGATCCCAGCTCGCTGAAAGCAGGTTTCTTGAGTTTTGTTTAGCTTCTATATTTGTTACAATGTTTCTTAAACTGCAGGCTCAGAGGCCGGCAAAGCAGGCGGGGAATGTTGGTTTCCTCCGTCACTGAAGCAAGCAAGCCTCATGTTAGTTTCAAGCTGCCTGGCGGCCAGCCGCCATCTTGGCTGGCAGTTATTTTGCATATCTCGCTGATTAGACAATGGGAAGGGTAGTGGTCGTACGCCAATTACCATGTTTCTCTTTTATTAGATTAGACTAGTGGCCCGGTGCACAAAATTTGTGCACAGGGGAGGGGGTGCTCCTCAGCCCGGCCTGCACCCTCCCCAATCTGGGACCCCTCGAAGGATGTCCTACTGCCGGTTTACAGGGATCAGGCCTAAACCGGCAGTCGGACATTCCTCTCCCAATCTGGGACTGCTGGCTCCTAACCACTCACCTGCCTGCCTGCCTGCCTGATTGCCCCTAACCACTCTGCCTGCCAGCCTGCTCGCCCCCAACTTCCCCCCGCCACTGGCCTGCTTGCACCCTAATGCCCCCCGCCAGAATAATAACCCCCACTGCCCCCCTGCTGGCCTACTGGCCCCCACCTTCCTTCCCCACTGGCCTGCTTGCCCCAACTGCCCCCCTGCTGGGCTGCTCACCCCAAACTGCCCCCTGCTGTCCTGATCACCTCCAACTGACCCCCACTGATGGCCCGCTTGCCCCCAACTGCCCCCTCTGCTGGTCTGCTTACCCCCAATGGCCCCATCCCCCACCAGCCTGATCACCCACAACTGCCCTCCCCTCTTGGCCTCAAACCGCCTCTACCTCGGCCCCGCCACCATGGCTTTGTCCAGAAGAACATCCAGAAGGTCTCCTGGAAGGTCTCCTAGTCTAATTAGCATATTACCCTTTTATTAGTATAGATAGAGACCTGGTGCACGGGTAGGGGCTGGCTGGTTTGCCTGAAGGGTGTACTGGATCAGGGTGGGGGTTCCTTTAAGGAATGGGGCAGCCTGGGTGAGGGGCCTGTGGTGGTTTGCAGGCCAGCCACGTCTCCATGGGGTGAGGGTCCCTGCTGGGGGGGGTGTGGCCAGCCTGAGTGAGGGGCTGAGGGCTGTTTTCAAGCTGGCCACAGCCCCTTCAGGGTGGGGGTCCCTTCTGGGGAGTGTGGCCAGCCTGGGTGAGTGTCTGAGGGCCATTTTTTAAAAAAATATATTTTATTGATTTTTTACAGAGAGGAAGGGAGAGAGATAGAGAGTTAGAAACATCGATGAGAGAGAAACATCGATCAGCTGCCTCCTGCACATCTCCTACTGGGAATGTGCCCGCAACCCAGGTACATGCCCTTGACCAGAATTGAACCTGGGACCTTTCAGTCCACAGACCGACGCTCTATCCACTGAGCCAAACCGGTTTTGGCCTGAGGGCCATTTTTCAGGCTGCCCACCGCCCCTTCAGGGTGGGGGGGTCCCCCCTGGGGGGTGTGGCAAGCCTGGGTGAGGGGCTGATGGCTGTTTGCAGGCTGGCCATGGCTCCGGGCAACCCAGCCTTCCAGACCCTCCTTGAGCGGAGGCCACGGCAGCTGGAAGCAGGTATCTGGGATTTATTTATCTTCCATAATTGAAACTTTGTAGCCTTGAGTGGAGCCCACAGCTGGCCAGGGCAGGTAGGAAGCTTGGCTTCCTCCAACGCCAGGGGCAACTCAAGCCTGTTCACTCTAGCTCCATGGCTGCTGCCATCTTGGTTGGGTTTATTTGCATACTCGCTCCTGATTGGCTTGTGGGCATGGCTTGTGGGTGTGGCTTGTGAGTGTGGTGGAGGTATGGTCAATTTGCATGTTTCTCTTTTATTAGATAAGATAGAATAAACTTGATTAATTAGACCTGCTTTCTGATTAAGCTAAGTTTTTTCAAGCCCAGTGAAGCACCGCAACTTTTCTTTCAGGTAATTGTCAGCAACACAGGAGTAAATATGAACATGAAGCAGATTGTTATTGCAGATCATGCAGGGAGAACGAAGGGTGAAATATTTAACTGCAGCAGTGTTTGAATATATTCTGTGCAAGGAGAAAACCTGAAGTCATATTCAAGGTCAACCATTTCTTCTTTTCAGTTGGGTCAAGTTTCTAAGATTTCTAAATTTCTGTTTTCTGGCTAATGAAAAGAAAATAGGATTCCACCAAGTCTCCTATTTACATATTCCAGGACTTCTGTGAGGAACAAATGAGATGAGGCATGGGAAAATGTTTCACAGACATTTGTTTAAAGTGTAAAATGTTTCCACCTGGCTATAAAACAAGTTTTGTTCCTGGGCTGAATAAACTGAAAGGAGGCTAGTTGCTAGGGAGATGAAGCTGGGTATTTCTCCATGATGTCATCACCTAGATGAACACTTAGCATATTAGCTTTTTATAAAGATAGATGTACTATGTATGACCATTTTTATTAGTAAGTATGTACGTGTTATTTCATGTAGGAGGTAAGTAATAATATTTAGAGAATCTCAAAATATTTTAGTAAACTACTTCAGATTACACAATAAAAAATCATGGACATAAGATTTTTTTCTCTCTATTTACTAAATGCAACACTGGGCATGTGACATTTTGTATAATTTGAGCCTGATTGGCTGTGCCAAGCTTAAAATCTAATTTCTAAAATATCATGGCTAAATTATCTCTCAATATTTAATACATATTTTCATATAAACTCCACTTAATAAAGATAGCAACAAGAGAACACGTAAAACTATTTGTAGTTTAGAAAATGATGCTGCTGATAATATTAAAATATAACTTTATCTTCTCACCTCACGACTTGAATACATTATTCTTTTAGTAGTTTTTCCTTGGAATATAACGTAGGTAAATAAATTGCATAGAGAACTCAAAAATAACAGCATTACATCAGCATTGAATATTAGTAGTATCAATATAGCACATTCCATTTGCTCCAATTATTAATATACTTTTCTTTAAAATCAATGATAAAATTAATGCTAAAGGAAAAATTTTAACCAGACTACTACTTTTTATTTTATTGTGTTCTTTAGTTGCCTGTTTTTGAATGCCTTAATTGGAAAAACATAATTTCATGTTGAATCAGAAATATTATTTTCTAAGACCACCAAATATAATGCAAAATCAAAGCATGTTACTTATTAACCAAGCCTGTTTTAAGGTAATTTGAGCCTGTTAGATTACAGTCTAAGAATGTATGTTGAGCATGAATTTCCTTTATACATTATGAGATTCTGAAGAGAATTTCCATTTGTATAAGAGAGACAAAGCTTAGATTGACATGTTAGAAACAATAAAGCCACTGACCATGGAGCTGCAGCTCACACTACAGTGAAGAATAATTGACATAATTATATTTGAACCAATTTGACTGAATTTATTATAGCTTTCATATTCCCTGAAATGTTATACTCAATCTTTCAAATAATTATTACACACATAATATTTTTAGTTTTTATTTCACATGTACTGGATTTTTTTCAAAATATAAAAGACCTTCTCTTTTACCACTGCTTTTAATCTAGTGGGGGAGTGAGCCAGCCTGCATTTGAACTTTAAATAACCCCCTCTCTTTATATTTCCATGAGGTGCTGCTAATATTTAGGCATAGGCCTGAGCTTTATCTCCACTTGTTAAAATATTTGTTAGTAGGCAGCAAAAGGAGAACTAAAAGTACAGTGCCAGTTTTATTAATGTTGGGACCTATACCATTTCTGTCTCAGTAAGTGGCAATTGCCTTTTTATTTGATACAAAAATGTTATATATTTAAAGGGCAGCTGATAGTGAGGAGAAGAGTATTCTAAGAATTTTAAAGCATGGGAACAAATGTTTCATTTTTATATGAGGGAAGAGTATATATTTATTTAATTTGCAAAGCCCATATGACCCAAAAATAGATTCTATATGATTTTAAAATATGCCATTGTCACTTGTATTCTAACAGATTTTTGTATGATCAGAAAGTCATTCCTCATGCTTCTGGTATATTTTAAATCACTAATATATCTGCAGTAGCAGTGGTTATTTGGGGAAGGGTTATGAAATTTTTGTTAATAATTTTGTATTTATTTATTTTATTTTATTAAATTTGTCTTTATTGTTGAAAGTTTTGCAGATATCCCATTTTTTAACCCATTAAGCCTTGCTAGTCTACATCCACCCCAGGCCTTCACCACACTATTTCTGTGTCCATGGGTTATGCATATATGCATATAAGTTCTTTGTTTACTCTCTCCCCACACATCCATCCACCTTCCCTCTGAGATTTGACATTGTGTTTTATGTTCCTATGTCTCTGGGTCAGTGGTTATTTTTAATTGCTAAGATTATAAAAATGTTTCTTCCACCACTGCCTCTGACCTCACAGCACTTCATTAGAAGAGGGTAGTGGAGAACTCAGCCTCACCAAATTTAATGGTATGTCTTTCAGTGTCAACCTAATGTGTGGAAATGAAACCACCTTTTTAATCATTTCCTCAGAAGTTTTATACCTTAAATCTCAAGGATAGAATTATTTTTTTTCCTGAATAGCCCTAAGTGCAAGATAGAGAGAATCAAATATTAAAAAAAAAATTCACAAAAAACATACAGCTTGGTGGATGTATCACATTTTGCTTTGATACTGATAGTTTGATCAATTGTTTTATAATTTAGCATCCTATTTCACTTGTGAAAACAGAGTAAGAAACCATTCATGTCTGTCATTTCTCTTACAGAAAATAATAATAATGTTTAGTAATAGTTTTAATTTACTAAGCACTTCAGTGCCGGGAGCCAGTCCATGCTTGCTGTTTCAAAGGACCTGGCATATATGGCATACTGTTCTTAATATGTTTGCTCACCTTCTTGGCACTATGTGTTTTAACCAAGGTCTCCTCTCTGAGAAAGGTTGTTTCCCCAGGTAGGGATTTTCCCCTGAAGTTAGGGAGGGAATAAAACCCCTCAACTAAGTGCCAGGCTGGTAATTAATCACTTTAACTACGAACAATCATGCTTAAGCTACATAATCTTTACTCCCTGGAATGGAGATAAGAAACGCCCTAACCTTTGTAATAGAGATTGATAGGATTGAATCAACTAGTATAAATACAGATGTAACAAGACAGAGAGAGACAGAACTTCAGAGACAGAACTTAGAAGTCAGAACTCAGAAGACAGAACCTACACAGAACCTACAGACAGAAGAACTTCTCTGGAGAGAACATGGCAAAAGATCCTGGACTGAACCTGACTACAGAAATATGGCAAGAGAACCTGACTAGAGCCTGGTGACTGAACCTGGCTGGAGAACCTGGACAGAACCTGGCTGAAGAACCTAGCGAGGGAACATGGCTACAGAACCTGGCTGGAGAACCTAGCAAGAGAACATGGCTACAGAACCTGGCTAGAGATCCTGACAAGAACTTCACTGGAGATCCTAACCAGAACTTTGCCAGAGATCCTGACCAGAACTTGGCTAGAGATCCTGGCTAGGCTACTGATCAACTGAACGCTGTCTCCGTGTCATTCCTTCTTCGCCGACTCCGTCTACGCCTTTGGGAACCCCTGGACCTGCTGGGGTTAGACCCCAGCACTTCAGAAATGTCATATATTTTTATATAGCTTATTTTACTTGATTTTTAAAAGTCCATGATGCTCAGATAGTCCTATACTGATTTTAAAATTGAGAAAGCAGACACTTAAAATATTTTAATTTTTCTAATTCAATGAGTTAATGAATGCCAAGGATAGATTTGAACCCAGATTATTCTAACTAAAAGGGCCATGTTCTTTGTGATACAAAGACCCTTTATTTAGAATGTGATCTCTATTTCAGTTTGAAACATAATGTTGAAGGCATTTCATAATTAATGAAGGACTTGGACAATAAAGAAATCAAGCATATTTGGATAACCATTTTGGAAAACTACTGATTTTTTAATCTCTTCAATGATGTCAATTTTCACAAATATATTTCTAAGTATTTTATTTAGATGTACTGATAATATGGGTTCTAAGTTTAACAATGATACATTGCTTACTATGCTGTAATGTTTATCTTTACAAAAGAAGAAGAAAAGAAGAAGAAGAAGAAGAAGAAGAAGAAGAAGAAGAAGAAGAAGAAGAAGAAGAAGGAGAAGAAGAAGAAGAAGAAGAAGAAGAAACAACAATGAAATAATCACAATAAATATATCAAAATTGAATATCATAATAAACAAACAAGAAATCTAATGAACAAATAAACTGAGAAATAAAATAGAATCAGAGGCTTAGAAACATGGAATAAACTGAAGAGTCTCAGAGGGAAGGGGGAAGGGGAGGGCTGAGAAGAAATTAACCAAATATCTCATCTGCATATTTGCATAACCTATGGATACAGACAATAGGGTGGTGTAAGCCTGGGGTGGAGTGGGAACCGGGCAGAAGGGGGCAATGGGGAGAAGAGGGGGGTATCTGTAATACTCTAAATAACAAAGATTTAAAAAAATTAAAAAAAGACAAAATTGTTTCTGAGTTTTAAGAAAATAGAAATTCTCAACAATTTAAAAAATATATAGAATGTTATGATTCATATCCTGAATCATTTTTTGTTTTTTGAAAAATTTGAGATAATACTCATATCTGTTTTAATCTTAATCATTTTATTATGTTTTTATGTTGTTATCAATGAAAAGTGGCTAAATCATATACTCTAATGGTTTGTGTAGCCAAAAGAGAAATAAAAGAACACAAAGAATTAGAATTCTAAGGAAATTGTGCAAATATACAGATTTTAATTTAGATATTCAAGGAATCTTTTTTCATATTTTAGGTGTTGTTGTTTTTTTTAAAGTAGGTTTTTACCTTTATCAGTCTATGCCAAAATATATGTCGTGAAGGCACATTTTCATTCTGCAAGTGTCTGTCCACAAATACACCCACAACCTGGCACTGCCATCAGATGAGGCTGAGATTTCAGTGGATTTACTTCATCCGGCAGAATTCTGTGTGTGAATCTGGGTTTGTCCCTTTGAAACCCATGGTGGTTTTTGTTTTTTAAAGAGGGCTGTAAAAATCCTACCTCATGGGAGACTGCAGAGGATAGCTGCAAACAATTTTGCATTTTTTGCAGTGACTGAGGCACCATAATAACTATAAAAGAAAAAAAAAAAACAGAGTATATACTTAGCAATAAAACAAACAAATAAACAAAACTCAACTTGATTACTATGAATTTACAAATTATTTGTCTTTGGGAATAATAAGTCTACCGTTTTAAAAAAATTATATCTCATAAAAAGTTCATATTCTCAACTTTAAAAGTTATGCCTAATAAATGCAAATATTTCTGGCAATATGAAGACTGAACTATGGTGCCAAGACATTCCAAAGCACTTTCTTACTATTAACTAGATCTTACTTAAAAGCTATTATAGAGTGGAGATCCTGATTTTGAGGCAATTGTACCTGATTTCTTTCTTGCAGTAATAGCATGAATTTAAACCTCTTTTCTTATTCTCTGAATACATTTTAGCAGTTTGAATTTAGGACATTAGATTTTCAGTCATGCATGTAGCTCCCTAACTAGTGCTTTATTAAGTCATTGTAAAAGTGTTTGCTGTTAGCTCTTATGTTACATAAAAGAACATTTGCAAGCACTTATTTACAAGTAACTTTGCTGTGTTTTAACAAACCTAATTAGCATAATGGCTCAAGCTGCTATTTTCCACATACCTTATGATGATTAGAGACTTCGGAGTTCACTTAATTATCATCATCCATTCTAGTGTTTTACCTTATTTCTACAGAAGAGATTGTGCATGAAATTAAACACATATTAACAAAATCAACACTCACAGCGATGGACAACTACTTCAATGAAGGGGTAAATATACTGCAAATAGTCTTAATATCACTACAATTCTGAAGTTTTAGAGAGCTTGTTACACTAGCTGAGTTCAGCCATAGTGGTATGTTGGGTAGAACTATGGACCCAAAAGGAAATGAGAATAAACTGGATTTTATAGAACTTAAAATAACATAACTCAGATCTGGTTGCAAGGGAAGGGGGCAAAAATAATACTGCCTCCAACATAGGATGGGCTATTCATGCACTACGTGACTACTACCTAATCACATCTACTGAGCATAGCACAGAGGAAGGACTTGGGCAGCTCTGTACTCAACCTCTCCCTACCACCACCCTTGTCCTACTTCAGGCCCCCACCATCTTTGGCCTTTATTCCAGCAAATCCTCCCAGCCTGTCTCCTGGTCACCAGAGTAATCTCAGCCCTTATCCTCAAACTGCATGCCCCACATTTGGACCCCAAATCCAAAAATGTAATTTCACAAATGATAATTTTAAAGTTTTTGGTGAATGAACAAAAGTCTTAAAATCTTTGTAATATCCTATAGTTTGGGGGAAATTGTCTAAAGGATGAGGAGAAAGCCCACTCAGTAATTGACTAGAGATGCAAAGGTATCTACCGGGATTTCATTCTTCACACACCTTCCCAGTTCCTTATTGCAGGAGATAGAAGAAGAAGGAACACAGTATGGTTATGATGATTGAGATAATTTTTATAAACAGTCACAAACTAATTGTTATTAAATTATAGCACTACTGTAGCTCAAAACATTTGCAATTGGATACTATTTAAAAATCTATAGAAGCCGAAACCGGTTTGGCTCAGTGGATAGAGCATCGGCCTGCGGACTGAGGGGTCCCAGGTTCGATTCCGGTCAAGGGCATGTACCTGGGTTGCGGGCATATCCCCAGTGGGGGATGTGCAGGAGGCAGCTGATCGATGTTTCTCCCTCATCGATGTTTCTAACTCTCTATCTCTCTCCCTTCCTCTCTGTAAAAAATCAATAAAATATATTTAAAAAAAATCTATAGAAAATATTATAAAGGTTATAATTCATTCAATATGTTCATTTATCACATCTGAAAAGTGACACTACAAATTGATACAAGTGAACTACCTTAATTTATTAAAAAGACAAATTTAAGATAGATCTGATAACATTTAAAATTATATTAAAATATTGGGAAATAAAGAATATTTTTACAGTATATAAATTATAAATATTTTTATAATATGTGTCTAAAAGTAAATATATAAATTTATTTTTTATATCAAGTAAATCAATGCAGAAACTATTAAAATTATGTTGTCATAATTCATAACAAGTTAAAAAATTTTAATGGCAGAAAAACAAAAGGACAAAGAAGAGATTTTTACCCAATACTAATAGTGCATAAAGAATGGTAAAATCAGATAACATACTAAAAATGAGAAAAGTCCCAACAAACTATTAGAAAAAAAATACATAACTCAACTCAAAAATCTGTCAAAAATATAAACATGCATTTCACAGAAAAGTATGCAAATGACTAAAGAATTA
Source organism: Myotis daubentonii (assembly GCF_963259705.1). Lineage (NCBI taxonomy): Eukaryota > Metazoa > Chordata > Mammalia > Chiroptera > Vespertilionidae > Myotis > Myotis daubentonii. Next base: position 185,453,468 of record NC_081841.1, read on the forward strand.
GTGGCCAAGACAAAAACTATTTCAAATGAAATGCTGTTGTTTTTTGGAAGTTATTTAGGTATCCATTTAAATTTTAAATGTCCATAATTTAATAATCTACTATCCACAATACAATGTTTCCAAAATTCTATCCTACATAAATAAAAGGATGACTACATTAGTGCATTCATTAAAATTAAAAAGAAGGTAAGATGGAGAAAGAAGAGGAAAAGGGGGAAGAAAAAGATAAACAGAAAACTAATGAAAACCACCTAAAAACCCATCAGTAAAAAAGGGAAGGAATGGATGGAAGGATACACTGAATTTTGGTGCAACCATAAAGCCACACTTAGGTATGAATACAACTGGGTAAGTCTCCTTTGTTTACCATTTGAAGCTCAACAACATCGCACACATCATACATTGACAGCAGGAAGTGCATTGCTGTATGGAAGCACATACATGATGCCCACAATGCTGGTTATCTCAAGGTGCACAGGATGGGACAGGATAGGGAGAAATGAGGAGAGAGCTTTGGTGATTAAAAAAGCCTTTAAGAAAGAAAGTCTTTTCTAAACATGACACACAGTAAGGCAATATAAAGAGAAATATTAACAAATTTACCTACTTGATAGATAACAACATCAAAACAAAATGTGACAAAAAAAATCTTAGTAAAGGTTAAAAATATAATAGAAACTGAAAACTCTTTTTAACTCAGATGACAGGTAACAGCTTTTATCTCCATTGTACGAAGAATTTTTAAAAATCAAAAATAAATATAAATGATCAGAGAAACTCACTGGTTATGAACAGATAATGTACATAAAATAAATAGGTATTTAAATCCCAGTACTATTTTTCCCAGATGTTAAGCTGTAAAGAGCTTAATTAAAGAATAGCTTTTCTGAAGCTAACAATCTATTTAAAAAAATGACTGGAATGGCTTGTTTCATAAATTTTATTTAAAGTATTTGTAGTGCTTTAATAATTTGTGAATTAATAAATAAAATTATATTTTATTAGCATATTATTTTTTTTAAAAAAAAATTTTAATCCAATTTAATTAAATGCAAAAAAAATCATGAAGAGTCTTTCTGTAGGAAAGGTCCTGGAAGATTTACTGGGAAGATAAAAACAAATAAAATATAAGTTCTGTCTTCTCAGAACATAAAATACTAAGAGAGGCTCTCTTAATTACATACCTATAATATAAGGATAATTTGGGCAAATGCTTCAGTGGAAGTAGAGGAAGAGGGTCCTATTTAGCTTTGGGGGGGAAAAACTCATAGTGTGAAGTGGGGAATTTGGAAATGGAGCAAAAAGGAAAATCATACTCCACAGCCTTTGACAGGCTGACATTAAGAGTAAAATGTTATTTGTTCAACAGCACCAGTAGACATTTACTAAAACTTTTAAAGTTTATTTTATTAAGGTTCTGTACTAGTTGGCGTTCTATCAGGAAAGTAGAAACCCCTGTAGCAATTTCAACAGTAACTGCACTTAAGCCTGGGAACTATGTGTGTGCAAGATTCCTGGGAGGAGGAAAGGTCAGGGGAGGCCACCAGTTTGCAACTGGCATTAAGAGAATCTGGAAATTGCAGACATTTCAGAAATTGCCCTGCTAGTCCCTGGTGCTTGCTGTGCAAAGCAGGGTGTTTCACAGGCAAATGCCTGGATGCTGCTGCAAAACACCAGGACCCCTGAGAACCACTTGTTTTACCTGAGTAAGAGGCCTACACAGAGACCAGGCAGAGAGGGACTTGAAGGGATTTAAGAATCTACTTCCATTTGTCCCTGAAGCTGGTGACCCTTGCAGCAATTTGCATATTTATTTACCTCTTGCTTGATTCCATAAATTGAGCCTTTTGCTTAAGTTTGGTTTCTGTTCATGCAGTCAGAGGAGTCCTCATTACTACACATCCCGTGGCCTTCTAGGCATTTTTCCTTTGTTAACAAAGACTTTCCCAACAAAGTGGTCCTTTCTCAAATTACTCTATTTTTCTCCTCAGTAAAGGGTCTCTGCTTCAGCTGTGGATACGGTGACATTGTCTATTCAGATTCAGTCACAAATCTTGTGTTTCTTGCACTCCCCAATTTTTGTCTAATTAGCTTCAAGGGCAGCATGGTTCAGTGGGTAACTTGCAGACCTCTGGGTGGCCTTGGGCATGTCAGTTGACTGCTCTAACTCCAATTCAATTCCTCATTTAAAATGGAGGTGAAATTAAATGTATGGGTCTTGGCTCAGTAAATGCACAAAGCACGTGAACTTTAAGTACAACCAGGATCACATCCCATTTGCCAGTTTTCAAGGGTGGGAAACAGCCTGGAAAGTAGTGTGAATATGATTGAGGACAAAGAATAAATAATCTTAGAAAACATCTGTCATCAAATATATTCTTTCTCTCCATACTTTCATAAGCAAAATTCTACCTCTTCACGGCTTAATTTATAATCTCCATGCTGACAGGCTCGGTTAAAAACATGAGCGACAGCCCAGCCAGCACGGGGAACCAGGTCACAATTCGATTCCTGGTCCGGGCTTATGGCCTGGTCAGGGCTTGATCCCCAGTAGGGGGCATGCAGGAGCCAGCCGATCAGTGATTTTCTCTCATCATTGATCTTTCTATCTCTCTCTTCCTCTCCCTTCATCTCTGAATTTTTTTTAAATGTTTTTTAAAAAAGAACATGATTGACAAAACCAGGGATATTTACATCTTATTCCAACCTTTGGATTGAAAATGTGATTTTAGGGAAGCAGTTTACTTCTCATCTACATTTCAGTTTCTATGTATGCAAATAAGGGATTATAATAACTTCCACCTTGTGGTTTATTGTGAAGATTAAAGTATATGACATAGGAAAGATATTTAACAGTGACAAAATAAATGGACAACGAATGGTGTCTATCAACCTCCTCACCCTCACCATCTTTATTAATTCACCTTAACATGTTTTAAGAATTGAACCTAAGTGATTTCTGGAAGAGAGGGAAACAGAACCACAAAAATATTGGGTTTATGTAATTTTTAATAGAGATGACTAGAGTTGATATTTTTAAAAAAATAGATAAGAGGGACAAATATAGTTCAGACGATTTCTATCTAACTCTAGGCTACTCATAAAAAATCACCAGGGGGAACTTCTGAAAACAACTTTTGAAAAGCAGCTTTTGTGCTGCTCCAAGTCAGTCCACTCCCCAGCCAATTGAGGCAGATCTCTAGAGAGGAGGCACTGCTAGTACTTCCAAAAACAGATCTCAGATTTGAAAATGACCCTAAGATTGACCACCACTGACCTCAGTCTCCTTTGTGTGATTGTCTCCCCCAAATTTCAAACAAAAAGAAAATGGTCCATGATCTGGTGAAAATACTGACAGGAATGTTGTCGGGGAACTGGGTTCTAGCTACATCGTGACCATTAACTCTTTCTCCTAAATAAAGCACAACTTCATCTCTCAATGTAAAAAAATATGCAATAGGTTACTTGGAAAGTTACAAGTACAGAGAAAAAGCTGTTACAATGGCTGGTTGATGTTTCAGATCAGCAAGTGCATGGCTAAGGAAAACGTTAGGGCAGAAAAGGGAGGTGGGGACTGTTAAAGCCTCAATTGTATAGGCACCTAGGGTGGGTGACGGTACCCAGTCCTTATTTACTTTCAATGATACAATTGTTGCTTTTTATTTTTATTTGACTTGATAGGCACTGTCTGAGTGGAGCCTCCATGATAGAACACTAGAGGCCGGATGCACGAAATTCATGTAAGAGGAGGCCTGCCTTCCCCCGGCGGCCGGCAGCGGCTCCCCTCTGGCACCCGGGACCTGGGCTTCCCTCACAGCCCCAGCTTCTTCCAGAAGGATATCCGGTCTAATTAGCATATTATGCTTTATTATTATAGGTGTGCTCTCTGAGAAGATAATAACAACAAGCTGACTCAACTTGCTGAGTAAATCTAGATCAGGGTTCTCATGATTTATTATTGTCTCATTCTGTCTTTATAAAAGGGTAGTGATGTAAATTATTAATAATGGTATTTGCATGTCAGCCTAACTGAGGAACATAATGTTGGTTCCCAAATAATAACTCGTTTTTTCAGGAAACCAGTAAGAGGAAAATCATCCTCAGGCTCTAGGACATCTGAAATTCTGATATTTGGTATACCTTATTCTTAAGATCTAATTAGTGATTGTTCTCGTAAATAAATTTCTCATCATAGTAAAACCAGTCTTTGGTTTTCTTATGTAATCCTATCAACATAATTGGTCACAAGTAATGGTTTTAATTAAGAGAATACATTATAATATATGAAAATATCTAACAGACATCTGGATTTTTCTCCTTTATTTTAGTCAGTGTTTTTTCAGGCTCTCAGATTAATAAAATGATATAATATAATATAATATAATATAATATAATATAATATAATATAATATAATATAATATAATACTAGAATATAAATATTAACACAAAAGTTTGAATTTATTTATAATTTAACTAATCTTTATATAGGTATCTACATTATATATATATATATATATATATATATATATATACACATACATATATATATAAAATAAATATAGATGTGCATAAATATTTACAGATCTTAAATATTATAAGTATTGAGCATTTATAACTTTCTTTAATCCTTGTCACTAGTTGTCATTTGGAAGTTTAAAATCAGTGGAAGAAATGAGAAGGGAAGAGGGCAGATTGACAAAGTGAAACAATGCACAATGACCTGGCCACCTCATCACTCTTCACGGGCTGATGTTTGAAGGCCTCACCATCCCCACCGTTCCTTTAATTTCCCTTTTATTGTATCTCATGAGTCTCTTAGGTTCCCTTTCTTTGCAGGCCCTGAAGCACATGTGGAGACCTGAACGGTATAAATTTTTCTCTGGATACTTCTCTTCCTCTCACCTTTCCCCAGTGGAATTACTGACTCCTTTTGTTGCTGACTTCTATGTCCAGAGGAAATCCACCTATTACATTTTATATCAAAACTTACTGTTACCCACAACAACTGATTATCTGTGATTTTAAAAAAATTCTCTGAACTGCCTGGCCGGTTTTGCTCAGTGGTTGAGTCTGGACCAATGAACCAGGAGGTCATGGTTTGATTTCTGGTCAGGGCACATGCCTGGGTTGCAGCTCAATTCCCAGTGAAGGGTGTGCAGGAGGCAGCCAATTGATGATTCTCTATCATCATTAATGTTTCTAGCTCTCTCTCCCTCTACTTTCTTCTCTGAAATCAATAAAAGTATATTTTAAAAAAATGTTATCTGAAATAAAACACTTGCAAACTTGCAATACAGCCACACAATAAACCATTTATGCAGATATTTTTGTCTAGTTACTCAGGACCACCCCCCCCCCATTCTTATAAATCAGGGAATATAAATTCTGATATCTTTAAATCTCAATTAGGAAAATGGAAAGAAGGTCAGAGACTTAAATTGGATAAAGAGGGTTTCAGATAAGGACTGGAAGTTCTTAATGTAGATGATGCATGTACAGAAACATGGTCTAAGTTCAGATGGCAGTGCTTTCAGATAAGAGGGTCACATAATCAACCTTTCTGGGAGTTAAATACAAATGAGGATAAAAATGCATTAAAAAACAGTTAAGGCTAGATTAGTAAAATGCATAGATAAGATAGAGGCTCAGCCATCTATTTCTTTTAATGAATAAACATCACATTTTCTTTACTGAATTTTACTTGAAAAACACAGCCCATGTGCTGCTATTATATAGGATATTTCTCATGGGCAGGACCCAATGGAATAGAACCAACTTGGTATAAAAATGTGCTTTAAAATAAATACTGAGATGTCATCTTACCATTTAGTTCTCCTGGGCCTTAGTAAAGTTATTCTTGATCCTCTGCCAAGCCCTTCATAATATTCAACATTGTATTTGTGTCTATTAGTTGCCAAAACTAGCTGTTTGGTTTAGTCTCTTCAGTTAAAAAATTCATTCGTAGAAAATAAAAACGAGTCAGCTTTTTAAAATTAATTTTTAACCCTATCATTAGTTGTTCAAATACATTTTATTGGCTTTATAAAATCTTGTGTTTATTGAATTAAAGAAGGTCTAATTGCAAGAAAATAAACATATCCTATGTATTCTTTGAATTTGGCCTTAAACACTCATTTCTTATAACAAATCAGTCAGACTTATGTTCTATTTGTAAATATGCCTATATTAAAAAAGTATTTATGTGATTAAATAATAAATTAACATTAAATATATTATGTAAAATGATTTGCATAGCCTTAAGAAAATAGACTTTATGTAAATACTAGAAGCCTGGTACACGAATTCGTGCACAGGTGGGGTCCCTGGGGGAGGTTGGGGGGGGGGGCGAGATGTGATCAGCCCTTCTGGTGGGCAGTGGAAGGCCCTTGCCGGCCCATCCCGCTGATGTTCGCGCTGGTTACCAGGAGCCACCTGGCTGCCGCTTTTATATCCTTTCTTCCTTGCAGAGCATCTAGGGAGGGGAAGCAGCTGTGGTGCCCGAGGCCGATTTCCAGGAGGCTGAGGGGCTGTTGGGATTGTGCTGGTGGTGCTTGTCCATAGGTGCCTGGCCCGTTCTTCAGAGATTGGACCTACAGGAATATTGATGGAGTGAGTGACCGTTGCTGGGCTGGTGGGCCACCAGGATGGGTTTGTCAGCTGAGCAGCGCTCCTGCTGTGGGAGTGCACTGACCATGAGGGGGCAGTTCCTGCATTGAGCATATGCCCCCTGGTGGTCAGTGTGTGCCATAGAGGCTGGTTGGCCAGTCGTTCTGGTCATTCTGGTCATTCGGTCACTTAGGCTTTTATATATATTTAATATATATATATATATACATATATATATATATATATGTGTATATATATATATATATATATATATATATATATATATATGAGAGAGAGAGAGAGAGAGAGAGAGAGAGAGAGAGAGAGAGAGAGATTAGCTTTTTCATTACAGGTATATGCATATAAACATCCATATTATTTTGTATTTTAAATAGATGCTGTGGCAATCTTATCTATTTCACTATTTGTATAATATTATGTATCCTTTCCTACTAAGTTTGTTATTTTGCTGGTGTGTGCTTTCTTAAGGTGGAGAGAAAAGGTTAATACCAGGTATATGAGCTTATGTTTACCTGCCTATACTCAGAGAATTATCCAGTGAAATAAAAATAAAGTCTTGACTTTATGTGTAAAAACACAGGCAAAGAAAATTGTTTTATTTTATTCTCCAAGTAAAATTGTAATAAGAAATATATAAAAAAAACTCTCCATCGTTTTCATTATTACTGCCTTCTCTCTTAGACTACTTAACAATGAGAGCCTAAGACAGGAATTCTTGTGAAAATGAGTTACTAAGAATGTGCTCTTGAGAGAATACAAGAGGGAAGAAGAGCACAGTGGAAACATCTAAGCAAGAATATGATCTCACATTCAGTCTCAGTTCAACATGGTCTCATAAGGAGCTCTGTAGCATAGTATGCACCTTTCTTTGCCCTCCCCCCATTGGGGCAAGGGACAGAAAGCTAGCTATATTTCATTCTATTGGGTACTTTTGCATATCCATCTATCTACACTAATAAAAGAGAAACATGGTAATTGGTGTACAACCGCTACCCTTTTCATTGGCTAATCAGCGAGATATGAAAATTAACTGTCAGCCAAGATGGCAGCCGGTAGCCAGGCAGCTTGAAACTAACATGAGGCTTGCTTGCTTCAGTGACGGAGGAAACCAACGTTCCCCACCTGCAACTGCAGGCCTCTGAGCCTGCAGTTTGAAACATTGTAACAGATACCGCGGGACTTCAGCCAGCAGATTCCCAACATTGTATGCAAAGGCCAGAAACCTACTTTCCGCAGCTAAGAGCGAGAGCCAAGCCTCAAGCTAAAGCTGGCCCAGAATAAAAAAAAAAAAAAAAAAAAAAAAAAAGGAGCGGTTGGGAACTTCAGTCACTCCCAGCCTGAAAACAGCCCTCATCCCCTCATGCAGACTGGCCAGGCACCCCAGTGGGGACCCCCATCCTGAAGGGTGTATGACCAGCTGCAAACAGCCATCATCCCCTCATCCAGGCTGGCCAGGCACCTCAGTGGGGACCCCTACCCTGAATGGTGTGTGACCAACTGCAAACAGCCATCATCCCCTCATCCAGGCTGGCCAGGCACCCCATTGGGGACCCCAACCCTGATCCAGGACACCCTTCAGGGCAAACCAGCCGGCCCCACCCATGCACCAGGCCTCTACCCTATATAGTAAAAGTGTAATATGCCTCCCGGCACCGGGATCAGCGTGACAGGGGGCAGCGTCCAAACCCCCTGATGGCCCTGTGGCTCTGTGTGTGACAGGGGGCGGGGCCACAACCTCCCTATTCATCCTGCTCTGTTCGTGACAGGGGAAGGTGCCCCAACGCCCTGAGCAGCCCTGCTCTGTGCCTGATAGGGGGGAGCTCCCCCAACACCCCCCCCCACGGGCCCTGCTCTGTGTGTGATGGGTAGAGCCATAACCTCCCCATTGGCCCTGCCCTGAGTGTGAGAGTGGCGGTGCCCCAACCCCCTGATCGGCCCTGCTCTGTGTGTGACAGGGGGCAGCACCCCAACCCCCTGATTGGCCCTGCTCTGTGCATGACAGGGGGTGGCACCGCAACCTCCCCATCAACCCTGCCTTGAGTGTGACAGGGGGCGGTGCCCCAACCCCCCAATCGGCCCTACCCTGATCGTGACTGAGGGTGGCATCACAACCTCCCAATCTCCCTGCTCTGTGCATGACGGGGCGGCGCCCCAACTCCCCAATCGGCCCTGCTCTGAGCCCAACCAGGGGCTGCACCTAAGGATTGGGCCTGCCCTCTGCCACCCAGGAGCAGGCCTAAGCCAGCAGGTCGTTATCTTCTGAGGGGTCCCACACTGTGAGAGGGCACAGGCCAGGCTGAGGGACCCACCCCTCCTCCCTCCCCCCCCAGTGCACAAATTTTTGTGCACCGGGCCTCTAGTCCTATCTAATAAAAGAGAAACATGGTAATTAGCGTTCGACCGCTACCCTTCCCATTGGCTAATCAGGGCGATATGCAAATTAACTGCCAGCCAAGATGGCGGTTAACTGCCAACAAAGATGGCGGCTAATTTTCATACATAAGCACAATGATAGGGAAAGAAGGAAGAATGGTGGCAGGCAAGAGCGGGGGGCGGGGGGGGTCCAAAGGGAGCCCTTAAGGCTGCCTTTGCCTGCCTCCCAGCCATTGATTGCCATCAGAAAGCCCAGCAGGCCAGGCGACACCCCCGGCAGGGGTGAAGGTGATCGCCATGGCTATCGGAGGAAGAGAGAGCCCGGGTGTAGGACCACCGGGGCCAGGGGTGCCGACTGGCCTGCAGCCCCCTGATCTGCGATGGCAAAAGGAGGGGCTGGGCAGCACCCAGAGCATCGTGTGCAGTCGTGCCTGCAGCCCCCGGATCTGCAATGGAGAAGGGAGGGGTGGAACAGCAGGCATGGCAGCATCTGGGTCACCGGGTGCAGGCCCAGGGTGCAGCCTGCCTGCGGCCATCTGATTTGCAATTGCGAAGGGAGGGGCTGGGCCGCAGGCATGGCGGCACCCAGGGCATCCGGTGCAGCCATGACTGCGGCCCCTGGATATGTGATCATGAAGGGAGGGGTGGGGCAGCAGGCATGGCAGCACCCTGAGCACCGGGTGCAGGCCCAGGGTGCAGCCTGCCTGCGGCCATCTGATCTGCAATTGTGAAGGGAGGGGCTGGACCGCAGGCATGGCGGCACCCAGGGCACCGGGTGCTGAGGTGCCTGTGGTCCCCTGATCTGAGATCGGGAAATGAGGGGCAGGGCCACAGGCAGGGGAGATCGGGGCTGGTGGGGCGACCGCAGAGGTCAGCCAGCACTCAGCCTCCAACCGGCTCTCCCTGGGAACCCGGAAATCTACCTCCCAGGGCAACTGCACAGAAACCAAGCCTGGTGAGCCATGGAGAGGGCGACCTACCTGGAGGCCATGCAGCTTTTATAGTTGAAGTCGCCCTGGATGGAGGACTGGGGGTAGCAGGGATCAGAGTCGGCCAAGTCAGCCATGGAACCCCGGGTCCCCGCCGAATGACTAGAGCACATGGACTTCAATGGTCCTCGGTCACTTGCTGAGCAGCAGTCAGCCTGGACCAGGAATCAAACCCAAAACCTGACAGAATGGAACCCAAACCTTTGCTGTGGCAGAGGAGCTCCGACCCACAGCAGGGGCCAGGGCACACCAGAGGAATTTTGTTGAGGGGCCCTGACAGGCAGCACCCTGAGCAGTGGGTTAGAACCTCCTCCTGATACAGCAAGGTTGCAGGTTGGATCCCTGGTCAGGGCACAGACAAGGAGCAACCAAAGAGAGCATAGTAAGTGGAACAACACACTGATGTTTCTCTTGCTCCCTTCCTCTCTCTAAAATAATCAATCAATAAAAATGAAAATAAAAAATAAACCCTCTGGCCCTAACCAGTTTGGCTCAGTGGATAGAGCATCGGCCTGTGGACTGAGGGTCCCGGGTTCAATTCTGGTCAAGGGCATATACCTTTGTTGCGGGCACATCCCCTGTAGGGGGTGTGCAGAAGGCAGCTGATCGATGTTTCTCTCTCATCGATGTTTCTCACTCTCTATCCCTCTCCCTTCCTCTCTGTAAAAATCAATAAAATATATTTTAAAAAAATAAAAATAAACCCTCTGTCTTGCAGAGTTGCTAAAACAGTTAGAAAGCAAAGTCTCATCCCTTCCCGTTCATTCAACAAATACTTCATATGCTCCTGCAGTAATCACACTGGGAATGGGTGTTTGTTTGTTTTGGTTAATCCTCACCTGAGGACATTTTTGCATTGATTTTTTTTTGTTTATTTATTTATTTTTTTACAGAGAGTGGAAGGGAGGGAGAAAGACAGAAACTAATATGAGAGACATCAAATGGTTGTCTCTTGCTGAATCCCCAACCAGGGCCCTGGATTAAGCCGGCAACCCAGGTATATGCCTTTGATTGGAATCCAACCTGGTACCCTTCAGTCTGCCTGCAGAAGCACTATCCACTGAACCAAACCAGCATTTTTTTTTTTCTTTTTAAGTCCTCCTCTAAGGATATATTCTTTTCATTGATTCTAGAGAGAGAGGAAGGGAGAGGGAAAGAGAAAGAGAAACATTGATCAGTTGCCCAAGCAACCCACAACCTGTGTATGTGCCCTCACCTGGAATCGAACTCATGACCCTTTGGTGCGTAGGAGGACACTCTAACTACTGATCCACACCAACCAGGGCCTGGAGGTACAATGAGTTCCCTCAGGGGGAGTGCTGCTCATCCGGAAGCCGGGCTCATGGCTGGTGAGTGCAGCGGAGGTGGCAGGAACCTCCGCGGCAGCACTGAGGAGCAGCAAGCTGAGTGGTAGGGAGCAGCAAGCAGGCAGGCGGTAAGGAGCGAGGGGTCCCAGACTGTGAGAGGGCACAGGCCAGGCTGAGGGATTCCCCCACCCCCAGTTCACGAATTTCGTGCACCGGGCCTCTAGTATATATATAAAAGCCTAAGTGACCATTGGACCTTTAGACCATTTGATTGGTACCTATGATGCACACTGACCACCAGGGGGAGACACTTAACACAGAGGCATGGAAACATGGAACAGACTGATGAATCTCAGAGGGAAGGAGGAAGGGGGGAGGGCAGGAAGAGATTAACCAAAAATCTTATATGCATACTAGAGGCCCAATGCACAGATTCTTGCACCGGTGAGGTTCCTCAGCCTGGCCTGTGGTGATCGAGCCAAAACCAGCAGTCCAACATCCCCTAAGAGGTCCCAGGTTGCATGAGGGTGCAGGCCAAGGCTCCCCACTGGTACACGAATACTTGCACTGGGCCTCTAGTTTTCATATAACAGATCTTGATTTTGTTTAAGTAAGGTTGAATTTGTTTCTGTTCTTAACTACCAAATGATCCCTAACTAAGCTAAATGGCTCAATAATTTTGGAAATACATGTTATGTGGTACCAGATGTCTAAGTGGAATATAATGGCTGCAAAATAAAGTTCTAAAGAAAGTTTTAATTTAATAATTTAGAAGAATGAAAAATTAAGGACATTTACAAATAATATAGGGAGATAATAGTATTTCACTTGAATCTTGAAGTAAGGTAATCATTTTGATAAAGTTAATGGTTGAGAAGAAACTCACAGGCAGTGGCAACAAATAGTTGGAGAGTCAGAGAGATTTAATAATAAACAATCAACTTAAAATTACAGTATCTTTAAGTGTGCTTATAAGAAATAGTAACACAGCCTGAGGAAATTAGTTGTAGCACCTAAAACAATCAATAGTCATTATTTGAAAAGAGCTCCTAGAAATAAAATTAATAAAAAGAAATATATTTTTTACAAAGAATGTGACTAAGTAAGCCATAAAAGTAATATTAGAGATTGTCAATAAACTTGTGAAAATATATTTCACTTCATGACTAATCAGGGGAATGAGTGAAAATTAAAGCAATTAGATACCATTTCTCTCCTATTGAAATAATAGAAAAATATAATTCTGCTATAATTATGGACAAAACAATATTATCATATAATATTATTGAAAATGTGAACTGATAAGTTTTTGCAATATAAATAGATAGCATCTATTAATATTTTAATTGTTCATAGCTATGATCCAGCAGTCTAACTTCTAAGCATCTCTCTTGAATAAAAATATAAACATTCTTATCATATCTATGGTATGTGATAAGAGAGAGAGAGGAGGGAGACACACATAGAGAGAAGTTTAGTAATTAAGAAAGTACAATTGAAACCCTGACTGCTTTGGACCTTCTCCTTCTCTAATATACCATTACACAATTATCATTGTAAGAAAATCACTTATCTGTTCCTCCTTAGTCACCCAACTCTAAAATTGGGATAAAAATAATATAGAACCAAAGGGCAGGCTGACAGCTTTGCGGGTGGACTGGGAGGGTAAATGGATTGAACAAAAAAGGGGAAAACATGAGAAGGAATTCATGGATGAGGACAACGGTGTGGTGATTCTCTGAGGGAGGGTATGGATAGAGGTGGAGGAGGGTATAGGTGGGATAAGTGGTGATGGAAAAAAATATTATATATATATCCAAACAAGCAAAGAAAATTATATACAAATATCTAAAAAGTATGATACAGTATAAATGCACAAAAATTAAATTATTATAATAATTGTAGTTACAAGCAATAGAAAATAATTTAAATAGTCATAGAAACATCCTATATAATAAAAGCCTAATATGCAAATTATCTCCTCTACCGGGAGTTTGACCAGGATTTCAACCAGGGGGTGTGGGTTGTGGCGACGGTGGCGGCAGCCGTGGCAGGCGGCCAGGGGAAGGGAGGTGCCCCAGCTGGCTGTCACTAGGGACACTACCCATGCACGAATTTTGTGCACTGGGCCTCTAGTGATTTAATAAAATACAGTGTCATGTTCTGAAGCCATTTAAATTAAAGACATGGATAAATGTATTTTCTCAGACAGATTTTGTTTAGCTAAAGTAAGAATCAAATTGCATAGTAAATCTCATAGCACAATTCCATTTTGGTAAAATAAAATGTATACACATGTTTATACATATTTACATATATTTATAACCAGTTTACAGAGCACTTTCACCTCAAGGAAAAAACTATCAAATATTCTTATTTTTTTCCTATTCTTTCATACTTTTGTCAGAGTTCAGTCCTGAAAAGAGAAGTGACTCTTGTTATTCTAATTACAAAGGTTTTAAATATAGGGAAATAATGACCTACATAATTGTTGGGCTAGAAGGGAAACAAATAAGAAACATGCTACTTGAATTCATAAAATCAACCATTCATTAACAGGAAAGCTGCCATTCAGTAACACATCTGCCAACAACAAAAAGCAGGTGATTTCTCTGAGTTCTCCCACAAAATGTTGCATGATCAGGGTGCTATCTGCAGAGAAAGCTGCTCATAGCCATAGCTATACATTAATGGCCTCTCTCACCTCTTCTTCCAAAGCTCAAGCAAGTGTCTTTATTTCTCGAATTTAACCTCGAATGTACAAGGATGAGGACCTTGAGAAATGCACATTCCCAGAGTTGGATGCTGCAGAGAGTATAGAAAGGGGTGGCAGTGATGCTAAATCAGAAACAGAGAACCTGACGCAGCTGACACTTTTCCGTCACCACATAACACACACACACTCACACACACACACACACACACACACACACACACACACACACACACACTCACACACATTTTCAATTAGCTTTTGCTGCACAAAAGGTCATCCCCAAAGGGAATGTATGAATTCTCATTCCCCAAGTTTCTGTGGTTTGGTTGGCTGGGTCCTCTCTTGGTTTCACCTGTGCTCATTGAAGCAGCTACATCTAGCTGGAAGGTGGCCTCACTTACATGTCTGGCAGTTGCTATTTGCTTTTAACTGAGGACAACTGGGTTCTCCTTCATGTGACCTCACATTCACCAGTCACTCAGACCAACTTCCTTTCAGACCAGCCATCGAATGAGTGAACATGGAGGTTATGGGTCCTTTGGAGTCAGAGTTCCAGAAGTTGCAGAGACAATCAGCTGTATTATGTCATGTCCCAGCAAGCCACTGAGCCAGCCCAGATGGCAAATTCATTTCGAAAAGAGGTGTGCAATCTGGGATCATAGAAATGTGTGATACTATTTTGTAATCTACCACATATTACTACCCACAGTTAACTATCCATAGCACAACAACAACAATGCTATCATCCTAAATTATAAAATTATGTTTCATACCAGCACATTTATGTTTCACACCAGCACATTTCATACCAGCACCCTAACCCTAAAATGAGGAGATCCATAATAAAGAGAGAAATCCCCTATGCATTATTCAGTCCTTTTTTGAGTGATTTATCGTTGTTGAGTGTTTACATTGTTCGGATAGTATAGAGGGGGCATAGGATGAGTATATGCATGAAAGAATGAATATACTTCATTGAAAGAATTCAACTTCATTGTCTTCATTTCTGTAGCTGGTATTAAGGTCATAGCTAGAATTTGCAGTTTTCTACTTATACTCCTCATTGCATGGTCTGTTTACATTCAGTCAACAGTTCTATGAAGCCTTGAAGCCACTGTATTAACAAACTTTACTTAAACCTCTAATGCATGATATCTTATGTTATTGTACCAGTCTGGGTCCAGTCAGGACCTACATGGTGATTTAAATAGTAGAGGTTTAATACAAATCACTCTCTCTATATATAGGCTAATATGCTAAGTCTCCCTCCACCCATCCAACTGGTCCCTATAACGCACATTGATCACCAGGGGGCAGATGCTCAACGCAGGAGCTGCTGTGATGTGCACAGGCCATTTACAGAGAAATGGCACCACAGACCTGACACCAACAAAGCAACATTCGGTTTCCCCCAAGTGGGACACAGGCCCCGCCACCACCCCAGAGCGACAGCCCACCAAATCGCAACTGACACTGCCGAGACCCCATGGCCAGCCTGTAAATGGTCGCTGTGGGTGCCAGGTAATGATGTCATGTAGCAATGCCTGGCTCCCTCTCCTTAGCGACTAGCCTCCTTGCAGTTTCTTCAGCCCAGGAACACAACTTGTTGTATAGCCAGATGAAAATATTTACACTTTAAATGTCTGTGAAGCATTTTCCCGTTCCTCATCTCACAGAAGTTCTGGAGTAGGTAGACAAGAGACTCAGTGGAATCCTATTTCCTTTTCATTAGCCAGAAAATGGAGATTTAGAAAACTTAGAAACTTGACCCAACTGAAAAGAAGTAAGAAATGCTTGACCTTGAAAATGACTTCAGGTTTTCTCACTGCACAGAATATAGTCAAACACTGCTGCAGTTAAATATTTTACCCTTTGTTCTCCCTGTGTGATCTACAATGATAATCTGCTTCATGTTGATATTTACTTCTGCGTTGCTGACAATTACCTGAAAAAGAAGTTGGGGTGCTTCACTAGGCTGGAAAATGTTAAGCTAAACCAAAAAGCAGGTCTAATTAAGCAAATTTATTATATATATATATATATATATATATATATATATATATATATACACACACACACACACACACACACACACACACACACACACTGAGTGGCCAGATTTTTATGACCACCTGACGTTTATAGGCAAAATAGTTATAATTTCACGCTGAACTTGCTAGAGGGCCAAACCATTATAAATAGGGAAGCAGGTTGTTTACCACAACAGTAGAAGTAATTTTTTTTCTGAAGATATGGGTAAACAACACGATTTAACAGCCTTTGAATAAGGGATATATATATGTATATATATATAATATATATAAAAGGCTAAGTTGACTAGCACATGCATGATACATATAAAGCTCTCGCTGGTGCCAATTGCATGCATGTGTTTCCATCTGTCATTGTCGATCATGAATTTGCTTGACACTTCTATTATAGAGAATGGTTAATAGCGATATTAAAATATTTTTTCTAATTAATTTCCTTTCAATGTGCATGAATCTGTGCACCAGGACACTAGTCATACATAAAGAGGGAGTAACGATAAGATATAAGGTACCCTGGGACTGATGGAGTGTGCCCAAGGATGGATAACCTTGGCAGTAACCCTCCCCACTAAGGCTGGGCTCCGACCTCACTGGAGAAGTTGGAGTTGCAGAACAACAAAGGGCAGTGATTCTGCTGGTTGTCCCAGAGCAGCATTGGTCTGTAGCAGCTGAACAAGCAGGAAACATCCTCTGGGAGCCAGGTGAGCCACAGCGAGAGTCCTGGCCCACTGCAGTGCAGAGGGGCATGCGCGTCAGTGGAGGAGTCAAGGTATTTTACGTGGGCAGTGTTCACTTCAGGATGGCTGCAGTGTTGGATAGGCCACAGGAGAAAGACTTGTAGGGAGGGACATGCAAGCAAAGACAGTAGGGCACCAGTTTGGGAAGGAGCCTAGAGCAGTGTCCATGTCAAGTGGAACCTGGGAAGGTGAGCACTGTGCTGGTCTGAGACTCTCAGTTACACCCCAGGCATTCTAAGCTGTGCTGGGGCAGAGCATCATCCGGTTACCTCCTACCTACCCAGTAGCCACCAGGACTAACAAGCGACTCCTCCTCTCCTCCTGTGTCCCTCCAGCTCCCCCTACTGAGAGTGCTTATTATCATGCCCACATAAAGGAGACATGCTTAAAGGAATCCCATCCAAAGCCTACTCTGAAAGGATGGATTTGGAGATGAAAGCCAATAAGTTGATAACTGCAAAGTTATGTGAGATGACAAATTACTTTTACTCAAACCATGACTAGCAAGGATTGCCACTGTCATATACTATTCAATATAAAAATATCCTAAGTATATGAAGAAATGTGTCCCTCAGGTATAATTGATAACTAATATTGCAAAACTATTTGTCAAGTTTTGGTTTAAAAAAAGAGTAGAAATATATAAAATACATATCATTTAAATTGAACTTATTGGGATGATATTGGTTTGCAGCACCATACAGGTTTCAAGTATACAACTCAATAAACATGATCTTCACACTGCATTGTGCACCCTTAGCCCCAAGAAAAGTCTCTTTCCATCCCCATTTTCCACCCTTTTGCCCACCTCTACCTACCCCCAGTACTTTATATAATTTTTAATTTATATTTTGGCCAAAATGTAAATAATTTTCCAATAATTTAAAAAAATGTATTAAAAACTGCAAGTACTAATTAAACACAAAGTAATTTTTAGGAAATAGGATACAGGCACAAACAATGGCTTTTAATGTCAGGAGAAACTTAAAAACTTTAATTTAAATTGTTATTGTCATATGCTGTACTCTCACCATCATTGTCTATGTAATTCAATTCTTGTAGGATGTTTCCTTTCTGTCTATTTTGCTATTCATTATTACATACTTTTGATACAAGGCCAAATGAAACAAAAAACAAAAGTTTGGATAATATTTTATCAAAGTAGAATGTTCAAAATAATGAATGCTTCTTTTAAAAAATCTCAAGACATTTTATCTAAAGATAAAATTATCAAAGTTCTCATGTTATGCTGTCTAGTTTTGAGGTCTCCCTACCCAATAAAATATTTTGGTTCTCTTACATTATATTATGAAAGATCTCCAGCAAAAATTGAAAAGAAAGATTCAAAAATTTTAGAATACTATGAACTTAAGCTAAGAACTCATATATCTTATATTATTGCAATCAGGGACAATGAAATTTCCTCAGAGGAAAAATGGGTGTAATGTTTCATTTATAGAATCACACTAAAAATATGTACAGTAATATTTTAATGAATGAAGCATCGGGGAGTTCAAGTATCCCTTGAAAATATCAAATTTCTGAAACTGCTATTCACGTTTGGTGAAGAAAATGTAATATCAGCATCAATACTGAACTTAGAGATGATATATGTCTAATGTGACTCTGTATTTAGGAAACATAATGGCATGATTTTATGTTTCATCACTTCACATTTTAAGAATATTCTCTTTTAGAAGTCTAGCATAATCATCAAACAGAATATAATTTTTATCAGCTTTCTGTAAATAAAAATGAATGCATGATTTAAAGAATGAAATTATATTTACCATTAGAATTTTACATGAAGAATTTTAATGACAAAATACAAGAAGCATGATACTTTTAAAGTAATATAACTCACTCTTGAGTTCCATGCATCCAATTCCCTAGGGTTTGGATTTTTATACAAAAATAAATTAATGATTACATAATTTTTATTGATCATAAGGAAGACCTTATATATTAGCCAAGATTGTCCTAAGAAATAGAATGGGTTTTCTCACTGTACAGGTTTTCTCACTGTACAGAATATAGTAGTCATCTGCCATCTGCAAGCTAGGAAACCAGAAAGCCAGTGGTGTAATTTAATCTAATTTCCTTGGCTTGAGAACCTGGAACACTGATGTCTGAGGACAGGAGAAGATGGATGTACCAGCTCAGAGATCAAACTCACCCTTTCTCTGCCTTTTTGTTCTATTAGGCCCTTAGTGAATTTGGATGATGCCCACCCACATTGGTGAGGAAGAGCTTTGTTCAGTCAAATGTTAGCCTCTTCCAGAAACCCCCTCACAGAAACACCCAGTGTTAATGCTCCACCAACAATCTGAACATCCCTTTATCCAATGAACTTGATCTATAAAATTAACCATCATACCTTGCTTTTACGTACTTTCTTATAATAAATGTCTAACATTTTTACATTTATATTTTTAGACAAAGTTAATATTCCAAAAGATAAGACTGTTTATGTAAATAAGATATTTAACTTTTTAAAAAATTTATTCTTTTCTTTTTTTAAAATTAATTAATTAATTTTATTTATTATTTTTTAAAAATATATTTTTATTGATTTCAGAGAGGAAAGCAGAGGAAGAGAGAGATAGAAACATCAATGATAAGAGAGAATCATTGATTGGCTGCCTCCTGCATGCCCCCACTAGGGATCGAGCTCACAACCTGGGTATGTGACCTTGAGTGGAATCAAACCCGGGATCATTCAGTCCTCAGGCCAAGGCTCTATCCATTGAACCAAATCAGCTAGAGCTTTCCTTTCCTTTTTATTGTTTGTTTGCTTATTTGAGTTTGGCTATCCACATTTACTGCTCTTTCCAAATACCCTGTGTAGTTTCATACCCCCATTTATTCTTAGATAACTCTCCATAATGAAGTTAAAGACACGACTAGAGTTCATTATGAAGACTATCTCTTAAAAATTAGATCCTGAAGAATATATTTACAATGGTATTATGAGTCAGGTCTTTAATGTTGTGAGTAAATTAAATTACATGTATTCAAATCAACAATATATAAGTAATAGTATGTTTAAATTGAGTTTCTGATTTTTTCTTGGTTTCCACAGCTCTTTTACTTGATCAATAAGGTCTGTTAGTCAACAAGTTCTATTATCATCTTTCTGTCATTTTTGATCCATTACTGTTGCAACTTCCAATAAGTTGTCAGCAATGTCAGTATTGTGCCTGGTTTTGTTTAACCCGTCACCTTCTTTACTGACATTTTGATAGTTACCTAAGGCTTTGTTTTTAATGAGCAGTAAAAATCCTTTGACTTATTTGGAAAGATCTGGTCTGGAAGCAAAATACACTAAAAAGTAATTTTAAACCCATAAGTTCAAGGATGACATAAATCTTTGCCCAGTATAGGATGTTATGTTAAGTGTTGTAAGATGGGGGGTAGCAAGTGGGGAGCCCAAAGGTTGGGACCCATAATTAGAAATGCAAACTGTGAATGGAATTTAAAAAGGCAAAAATCTACTGTCACACTGCCAATGACAGACTGAATTTGAGCACAAACATTTTAAATGCTGAATATGTATTCTAATCTCCATAACTATAAATGAGTTTGCACATTTAAATTATACTTCATCTTACTTTTGTATAATTTCTGTGCACTAGTATTCATGGATTGCAGTAAGGAATAACCATGCTGATCTGTCAATTCCTGAGGATCTAGAATGCCTATGTGGCCCTAACCGGTTTGGCTCAGTGGATAGAGCATCGGCCTGTGTACTGAAGGGTCCCAGGTTCAATTCCGATGAAGGGCATGTACCTTGGTTGCGGGCACATACCCAGTAGGGGGTGTGCAGGAGGCAGCTGATCAATGTTTCTCTCTCATTGATGTTTCTAACTCTCTATCTCTCTCCCTTCCTCTCTGTAAAAAATCAATAACATATCTTTTTTAAAAAATTAGAATGCCTATGTGACTGAACTAAAATGTCTCTGCAAAAAAATGTAAAACTAATGGGGCCCCCTGGTCAGTGGTGAGTGTCAACCTATGAACCAGGAGGTCACAGTTTAATTCCTGGTCAGGGCACATGCTAGGGTTGTGGGCTCAATTCCCAGTAGGAGCTGTATGGAGGCAGTGGATCAATGATTCTCTCTCATCATTGATGTTTCTCTCTCTCTCTCTCTCTCTTTCTCTTTCTCTCTCTCTCTCTCTCTCTCTCTCTCTCTCTCTCTCTCTCCCTCTCTGGAAAAAAAAAGACTAATTAGGCTAGTGGTTACATATAGGATGGGGCTAAGTAGGCTTACAGTTATTTGTATGGAAATAATAACACAATTATTAATAAATAATAATACAAGAATAAGCTCAGCTTGGCATACTCACAACTGTAAACCTACTTCTGCCCCATCTTGTATATGAACTTAGAACTGATTAGATAGTTTAGATTATTGACCAGCAATTGACCGATAGAAGTTATGATAGTTGTTCTGGAGAGGAGGAATGAGCTTTTTTTGTATATGTGGGTTGGGGAAGTGGGGCAGGTGACCAAAGTAAACCAAAAGAATAAGCAAACAAAGAAAACTTAAAAATACACTGTATGAGACTCAGTGTATGGTTATAGTTGGCCTTATTTGGCTTATTAATAGACATTCATAATCATTAAATAATAACCAAATTTGTGAAGTAATGTGTTCACTAAAATAAAATCCATTGGGATATCATGTGAAAATGATTTTGTAAAATGGCAGACACACAATTCTATTATGCAGTTTAAATAACCTCAGGGCCTCAAACAGGGGAAGAAAAGAACAAGAGAGCAACTTCAATTTCTTATTAGTAATATATTACATTTGTAGAGTAATTTTAGTTTCAAAGACACTTTTATTTTTCTCATTTGATACTCATTCAAATCCTTCCTAATAAGTGAGACAAGTACCATCATTATTATTATTATCTTCACCATCCTTCTTATTTTCAAAAGTATATGGTAATTACTGAGAAATTAAGGATGTCTTTGAGATTAGTAAGAATGGTGCTGTTATTAATACAGAGAGTAGATATTTAAAAAGGTTCAAAAAGGGTTTGATTACTTTTTTGTATATTATCATACTATTTCTAAATCTAATTTGGCAATTATAATTGAGAACAAGATTACAAATTTGCCTTGAGAATTCTTAGTGGCCCCATAAATCGGTATTTTTTTTCCATTGGTTCCAACCATAAATGAAGGGAAAAATGCCCTGAAATGCAACTGCTAAATTTATAGAGATTATTATAATTAAATTGTATTGAAGATTGTGACAACATGGATGGATCTTGAGAGTGTCATGCTGAGTTCAATAAGTCAGATGGAAAAGGGCAAGAACCATATGATTTCACTCAAAAGTGGGATATAAAACAGAAAGCAACAAGCAGGCAAAGAAACTCATAGACACAGAGAACAACAGTATAGTAGTCACCAGTGAGGAAGGAGGTTGGGGGGGAAATGAAGTAGGTAAGGGGGCACAGTCAAATATATGGTTATGGTGATAAAAGGAGGCTAGACTTTAGGTGGTGAGCACAAAATCCAATTTCCAGACTATGTGTTATAGAATTGCACTGATGTTACCCCAATTCTTCTAATTCAATTTAAAAAGTGCATTGGAATTGTAGTTTTCTTTGAGTAAAATAATCTAAGAATATTTAATAAAACTGATAACAGTATGTGTGTGTGTGCCTGGTTCCATAATAACTTTTATTAATAAAGCTATCTCTAATATTCATTTAAATTTAAGATTTGAAAATATTTCATATTCATTTCTAATTTTAAATAAGAAAACACTATCTTTATACATCATTCCCAATTTACCTATTTCACAGTTAAGTCTTTATCAATTATATCATAATTAATAGAAAATTTTATTATACTAAACTTAATACGATCTGTGCAGTTGACTCATACTCTGATGTTTGTGATCACATTTTTAATTGCAGTGTTTATTTAATTTTTCAGTCCAAAACCATTGACTTAAGAGGAGCCATACATTATGAGGCAGAGGACTGAAGACAAATGCCTCAAAACATCAATACTGGAAAACTCATGTGGAATTTGACACAACTCCAAATCCTATCTAATAATAGACAAACATGGTAATTGACCATACCTTCGCTATGCCTCCCATTGACTAATCAGCAAGATATGCAAATTAACCGCCAACAAAGCTGGCGGCTAATTTGCATACTGCAGGCAGGGCGGGACAGCGCCATCTGCCTGCCCTGCCACCATCCGGGGCTGCCATCTGCGACCTGGGGTGGTGGGCGTCCGTGTGCAACCCAACTCGGGGCAGCACCCCAGTCCCCGGATCGGCCCTGCCATGTGCATGACCCGGGGCGGCGCCCCAACCCCCAGATCGGGCCTGCCATGTGCACGACACAGGGAGGCAGGGCAGGCACCGAGGGATCGGGCCTGCCATCTGCCACCAGGGGAGAGGGCCTAAGCCAGCAGGTGGTTATCTCCTGAGGGGTCTCAGACTGTCTTAGGGCACAAGTAGGGCTGAGGGACACCCCCTCACTCCCCTCTCAGTGCACAAATTTTTGTGCACCGGGCCTCTAGTATGTAATAAATGTCTTAGTGATTTTCCCCTATAATCTGCTATAATAAAATTATTTACAAAGTTTTGAGAATTAAATGACATCATTGTGTGTTCAGTGAGATTATGGGAATCTTGGAACATAAAAGCCTCACAAATTCTAGACTCATCTTCTGACTAAAGGACTCGTAACATCATAGCATTTGCCATACAAATGAGATAGTAGAGTCTCCCGTGCTCTTTGTAAGACGGAAGATTCTAAACAACTGTATTCCAACCCAGTCACTGTTTTAGGTGAGGCAGGTAAGACTATTCTATTAAGAACTGCACTGTTTATCTTTGTGAGCCAACCTTTTCTGCTTGGCTGTGAAAAGACTTAGAGCAGAGGAGTCCACCTCATACAATTTTCTCTTGCAACACAAGGCTCTTAATACATACTGTTTACTAAGGTTAATATTGTTTAAATTTGTATTAGACAATCCATTTACAAAGCAACTAAATGCTGATGAGCACAATGTCTGCATTACATTAAAACTGTTAATTTGCAGCAGTAATAATTTAGGATTTTAATTATAAGCTTGAAAAGCAGATTTAGAAATGTAGTTGGCACAACTAATGTTAATTTGTCCTTTAATGTTTATTGAAACCAATATATCCAGTGTAATTACAGTGCATGTCAAATAACCTATTTTATTTTTAAATGCATGATCCCTTAATTTGCTTGATTAAGATGACTTAGCATCTGTTAAGATTTTGTTGTGTCATTTTTGTAGATTTTATGTTACTTATCAGAAATAAGAGATTATCTAGACCATTATTTTCATTGATTCCATAATAATTTTTCTGATGTTTATTTTTTAAGTTTCTCACCATGTTGTTCATCATCATTTTCTCTATGCTCATGACATCAAGGGTCATGTAATGTCTACCTCACTAAATACCACAAATGTTGCTGAGAATCAGATGTGTGTGGTCATAACAGACATGAAATCAATGCCAAGCATACAGTCTCTGGCTTCTTCTCAGTAGCAACCAGCACAATTTTTTCAAGCATTTTTACCTCTAAAATAACAACACTGTTTCAAGCCAAACCTGTTCTGGATTAACCTT
Organism: Myotis daubentonii; assembly: GCF_963259705.1. Taxonomy (NCBI): domain Eukaryota; kingdom Metazoa; phylum Chordata; class Mammalia; order Chiroptera; family Vespertilionidae; genus Myotis; species Myotis daubentonii. Next base: position 185,477,912 of record NC_081841.1, read on the forward strand.
CTTTTCACTCCTTCCTACTGCTTCATAAGGTTCTACAAACATCGCTGATGCAATGCGCATTCAACTTTATGTGATTTCATTCTTAATATTCTTTATGGAGATTCAGTAGAATCTGTGCATATAATTGTATATTTTTGTACTCCCTGTAAAGTCTCATTAGAACTTAAAATATCATTCATGTCATTTGTATGAACTATTTTATTCTAATTTTTATTATTAAATATTATAATCTCTGACATGTATATAAACAAAGTCTTTCCTTATCTTCAAACAAAATATGAACATGTTCTAACAAATTTAAGTCAGAAAGCTTTAAAGAGTGTCAAGTGCTTCTACTTAAAATGTGTCTTCCAGTTTTATTTGATTTTGCTTACAGTTTTTGTACTATTATTAATTTCTTTAATGATTTTCAGTGTCATAAAAATAATGTATGGTTATTCACCTTACCCTCACTCACAAAAGAATTAGTCTCTAAAATAAGTGTAGCACTAATAGTTTATTTTAATTGGATCAGTTTAGATAATTTATGAGTATTCTACAATCTTTGGAGTGACCTTTAACAAGAATTTATCAGTCAGAGGATCAGTTAGATAAGTTTGGATAGCTAAATATATTATGTAAATAATTATTTAAAAGAAGAAATTATTTAGAACTGATGGGTGTTTTGTGAAGTTTTTTAAAATAAAATCATAGTTGGAGAAAAATAAGCTTACAATAATTAATACATGTTTTCAATAACTATATCATAAAAATGAAATAAAATAAGTGTAATTTGAGGTAAAGTACACTTTACTTGAAATAATGAATTATTTTATAGAGGATAGTGCTGTCTAAGTATGCTAGTGATTGTCAGTTGAGCTGCCATTCAATTAACCCCTTTAAAAAAGTGTGTCCCAGAAAATTTTACTTTAGATTTGCCCTAGAAATAGCATGGTCCTAACATTTACTACAAAATGAAATAATACGATGTGACCATTTTTGCAAAGCACCATGGGAGCTGCTACACACAGAAATAAAAGAAGAATGTCACAAGAGATTTAAGATATACTGCTGCTCCTTACTCTAAAAAGAAAGACTAGATTTTGTATACTTTACTTTAGAAATATTTTTTTTTTCAGAGAACTCAGGTTCATTGAATACAGTAAGACTTTCCATTTATTAATTATTTATTTGACCAATTGCACATGCACACATACACATATGCACACACATGCATATACTTATCTATTTTGGATTAATTAGGCTCTAGTATACAAATAATAGGAGGGCTCATTTATCATATGTGTAATACTATTGCATATACTATAGAGGAGGTATGGTATTAGATGATTCATGAATATTAACCTCAGTGATGGCAGTAATCTTTTAAGATAATTATCATTAGTTTCATTTTGTATGTAAAGAAACTAAGATTTAAAGGGGTTGTGAGACTTGCCTATATCGAAGTCCTAGAGATGATGTTGGCTTAGCTTTAGTTTCCATATTTTATCTATTTCCATAGACCTTAGAGAACTTTGCTAAATATAATCACAGTATTATAAATTTAAAGTAGTTATTATGGCCATGTTTTCTGAGCTTAACTAGGATTCATTTCAATTTTCATGTGAATATACTAAATAATAAATTATTTATAGAAGCAAAACTTTATTTTTACCATTATTCTTAAAAAATACTATTACATTTGGAATCAATTTGTATTTCCCAATGCAAATGCAATTTATTTTAAATGTACAATGTTTTAACAAATCTTAAGACCAAACGAACAGGACACTTAGTGCTTCTCTTAAAACACAGTTATGTACACACTAGAAATGCTCACCTGGTAAGTTTGCTTCCTTTATATGTAAAATGGAAATTCACACAGTATGTGAATTAGATTTTATATCCCCAGACCCAAAATTATATGGACTATTTTAAGTTTACTAAAGCATATTAGAACCCCTCTGCTAATATTAATGTGATGAACTAACCCCTGTTTGTATATGCATTCATTGTGAGAAGGCCTGGGTGATAATTAGCACACCTTTGCCTTTTAAGAAACAAGACTATTGGATGTTATATCCTACTAGAGGCCCAGATTCGTGCACCAATGGGGTCCCTCATTCTGGCCTGAGGGGATCGGGCCAAAACCAGCTATCTGACATTCCCTGAGAGGTCCCGGATTGCGAGTGGGCAGTTCTCAGGTGATGCATCCCGGAATCAGGCTCCCTCCTCTCTGGTTCCAGATGCATCACCTGAGAACCACCGCTGCCAAGTGACCGCAGCTCAGCAGCTCCTGTGTTGATCATTTGCCCCCCTGGTGGTCACTGCACGCCATAGCTACTGGCCAGTCAGCTGGTCACTTATGCTTTTATATATATAGATTCTCTCATGCAAATAACATTTATAATTCAGATGTTAAATAGAAGCACTTTGAAGGCACAGATCATCTCTTTGTAAGTTATCTTACAGGCATTTCAAAGGAAAGATCATGTTTGACACAGGAAGTTACATTTAAATAAAAACATTTTTAAAATGAACATTAACAAATGAGCAGAGAATGCGTCATTCCCCTCTTATGCTTTCAAGCACTTACTGTTGGATGGACCTATCACATTATCACATTATCATCACTTTCCATACCTTCATCAAATGTCATAGCAACAGCTGCCCTAGTAACTCTGAGTATGCCTTAGGCTAAAGGAGACATCTGTTTGCTGAGAACCTCAGATCAAATGACAAATGGGAGACAGAGATGTCAGTGCACAGCAAGGTCAGAGGCCTTACCTATTCGTTAGTTTCAGTTGTAGACACAGGAGTTTTTCTTCCTTTGATGGACAGACAGGAAGATGACTAACATAAAAGCAGTTAATGATGTTACTAATTCTTCAATCAAAATTAAGTATGGTTTGTAAAGGAAAACTATTCTTTTGTGATGGACAGGTGTTTGCTGACACGCCTTTTACTCGTGTTGACATTCATTATACTTTAAAAATAATTACAGATTTTTTTTTAGTCTGATGAATGTAGCATTGGGGACTATAAATTTAATTTATTTTGAGATTTAAAAAGTTGTCTTTATTCTAATTTTTGAATGCTTATTTAAAATATGTTTAGTTTTTTCAAACTAAAAAAAACAAGATTTTTTTTTATATTCACTGAAGGTAAACACTATTTTTAAGTGAGGATAATAAATGTAAAAAATCAAGTACTTTCATTTCTTGGTCACTTTTTTAAAATCAACTTTTTAAAGTTCGGTTAAGAATTTGACTTCTCTACAAAATCATTTTGAAGAATATTGTGCTATTTCTCATCCGATTGTTTACTCCCAAAATGGCAGAGACAGATGCTGTGCAAAGGAAAAGTTCTCAGTGCTCAAAGAAAGATTTCAGAAGCCTTTCCACACAGAGTTTTGATTATGTTAGGTTTCCTCAAGCCAGCTTAAGATGCCAGCCTTAACTGAGAGAGCCTTGATGATAAAGAGAGATTACAGAGTTCTCATAGAGATGTGTTTTATCTTTGACAATCCCTGTGTTATTTTTGAAATATTTCTTGGTTATACACATACTTCTATGTTCCTTCTATTGCTTTTTGGGGGGCTAGGGTCTCATAAAATCAATAATATTTAATGACTTACTGGTACTACCAAAACTGATAAATTTTGAAATCGAAATGGAGATTCCAATGAGTTTATTATGCACAGATGAACTTGTCAATTAGTTCATCTAGAACTTGTCAAAACAGTTCTTTTAAGAACATTTTCAGTCATCTTTCATATCTCAATTTTTATCTATTTATCTAATCCATAAAAATTACTAATGTATGGGGAAAATACCTAAAGTAAATAACTTTTAAAAAGTAAAAACAAAATTATTCCCTGCATTTCTTATTTTCCAGCTAAGAATTCCAATGAACCACTTAAATTTAAATTTTCCTCTTTTAAAATTTATTTTGCTTTCTACTTTATTCAGTACACAGTAGCCATATTATAAACCCTTATCTTCTCAGTACAAAGTAATAGTAAATTTTGAGGCTTAGTTTAAATTAATCTAATGCAGAGTTTTTATAGATTAATATTGAGTCTGTAATTTCCTCGATCAGCATGCATTTGTTTTGTTTCCACTAAACTCCAAGTACAATACTAGGGCATGAGAATAGAATTAAGAATGGGGATAAAACACTAACATTATGATCTCAATATATAATTTAAGAATTAAATATGTAAAGGTAGGGGGGTAAGAGATCAACTAAAGGACTTGTATGCATGCATATAAGCATAACCAATGGACATAAGACACTGGGTGATAGGGGAGGCTAGGGGACTGTCTAGGGCGGGGGGATAAAATGGACACATATGTAATACCCTTTGTAATACTTTAAGCAATAAAAAAAAAGAATTAAATATGTAAACAACATTCATATATTTTATTAGTTGTGAAATAGGTAAAAGTAAAACAGTGGTCAAAGTAAATTTACTTTGAATGACTTAGGAAACATTTATTTGTGCTCCCTTTCTTAAGGACTTTACTTTTTATTTTATACTAACTCATTCCCTTTCACTTTATATATTTTGTTTAAAATTCTATTAAGATATTTGAAGTGCTATTGCCTATAAATAAACTTTTAATGGTCTTGTTTTGTTTAATTAGATGTCCCAATTGCCTTTAATTGTTTCTCCAATGACAATAAAACTATATAGTATTAGGTACCTATATCTAGACACAGTCATTCAAATTCTTCAAACATGAAGTACAAGGTAAAATTAAAAAGTCAAGAGACTTACTAATTGGAAATACTGTAAAATCTGTAATTTCCTTGTTTTAGATATAGGATTCCTATTAATGTCATCTATAATTCAACAATTTTTTTAGAATTTATATCATTTTTTTTTTATTTTGTGCCATTTAATGTAGTTTTTTCCCCATCCACAGCAACTACTTTACTAGCCTATCTTGCTTGCTTAATGAAACAACCAAGACTTTTATTCATGAGAGAAAATTGGAGGAAACATTGTCTGTCACAAATGCAGCCCTATGTGTTTTAACCAATCCTCATTGCCAGGTTGCTTCTGCATCATCCCCGACCTGCATGGCAGGAGGGAAAAAGAATGAAGCACACATTTGAAGCAAAGTGTTGTCAGGTTGTGCCTGCATGAAGCAGGGTTGTTTGCTTCAGCAGAGGGTGGAGTGAATGGTAAGGTCAAGATTTTTTCAGAATCGTAATGAAAAAGAAATGTAATTATAAGACATGCACAAGTTATGTAAACTACTAACGCAGTCTCTATCTTTAAAATAAACAAATATAAACAAAATTTCAAATGCTATCATAATATTATTGGAAAAACATTCAAAGAAATTAATATGTTTTAATCTTAAATAAACATATTCAGAGTAGGAATTATGTGAGCCAAAATAGTGCATGCCTTAGATCTATTTTCCCTGTTTGGAAAATAAAATAAGTAAAATAAAATAAAACTACAGTAACATAAAATATAAATCACTAGCACTCCTCAAAATAAAATAAATAAAAGTTACAAGGTTAATTTTTCAGATTTCGAGATTAATTTTGCTGACTATAACATTTATAAGGCTAGATTTTTAGGTTAATTTTGCTAACTATAACATTTGTGAGGCCAGATTGAAAAAAAACCACTATCCATATATTATAATTGTGTGGTATAATGCTATACATACTACAGTATTATGTAATGAAATGTTGTAAGGAGATGGTTCACCCAAATCTCATCTTCAATTTTCTGCTCAGCAAAGTAAACTTATTACAAGAACTTTTTAGTTCTTCTACTGTGACTGCTATTTACTAAGTATAATTTCTCAAACTAACTTCACACTTTCCTCAATAAGCACACACACATGCAAACACGTATAATATATATTTATTTAAATACTCAGAAGGAACAGTAAAGTAAGGGGAAATAGTCTAAGGTAAGCAAAGTGGAATTGTTTTTAATAAGGATGTAAGAGGGCATTTTGAAAAAATAAATTAATAGCACTTTTTTATTTAAAAAAAGAAAATGCCTAGAAGATAAGTTTGAGGAAACAATACAGAAAACTTAATTTAAAAAAAAAAACCACAAAAACAAACCCAAAGAGATGATAAAAGAAAGAATTACATTTTTAAAGAATCAGCCCATCAGAAAGAAAATCTCAAAATGGAATACTACAAAAAGAATAGAGAAAATTGAGGTGAAGAAATTACCAACTCAGTAAGTCTAGGGAAATTCTTCAAATTGGAAGACATGAATTGTCTGACCACTCAGGTTATCTAGTTCCAAGTCAATTAATGAAAAAACATCTATAACAAGGCCCATGGCTCCAAATTTAAGTTTACTAGGAACAAAGATCATACCTAAAGGCTTTCAGAGAAAGCATTAACATAGTAGTATCACAGTGTCAAAAGCAAATCTAGAAAAGTAGAGAGGAGGGAAGTAATACTGTGTAAAGAAAAGATTGAACTGAAGCAAAGGATTTCCTTACATTAATTTTATACTCAATTAAATATGAATCTAAAGTTAGACTATGTTATACATGTACTTTCTCACATTTTTACCTTTATTATAGAGAGGAACTCCATCCCCCAAAAAGGAGTAAACTAATCATCAGGATATGAGATCCACTTAGGGGAGGATTTTTCATAAGAAAGAGAAAAAAAAATGTTCATGCGTTTAGAATTATTCAAAGAAGGTTGATACTTTTGGTAGAGTGCTAGGAGATAACCTAATGAAAAGTGAATATAAATTAAACAAATAAAAATATTAGGCTGTTATTACTCCAGGAAAAACAGTGTGATACAAGAGACATGCAATCTTAGAACACCAACAGCCTCACCTAGTCATAATAATGGAAACATTAAATATTGTTCAGCCAAAAAGAAAACTAGTTTAGATGAGGGAGAAGGGAAAACGTGTTTGTTATTCATTGTGGATGGAAATATGTAACAGAGCCAAATCCTAATTTTTCATAATGTGAAATTAATAGGTCATGCCAAACCTAAAAAAGCAAGAACTAGTTGTACACAAATGACACTAAAAGATAGAGAGTAAAACACCTAACAAAAGATTAGAACTTTTTTCAAAGTAATTACTTCTGTTTGCAGGTACAAGCTAGAAGGAGAGGGGACAGAGACTCTCCTTTCCATGATGTAAAATAATTTGAATTTTTAAGCACTCTGCCTGTATACATGCTTTAAAAAACAACAAATTTTAAAAAGTAAGAAACTAGTGTATAAATGTGTACAAAATATTGATTTTCTACAGATAGCAAAGAACAGTTAAGACACATAAACAAAAATAATTTCAAAACCACCCAAACTTAAAATCAAACAAATAATCTATTTAAAAATATTGCTAGAGAAATATATGAACTCTGCATTTAAAATACATCATCAAATACACTATAAAGAATAGTATAACTTAATTTGGAAATATTTTTTTAAAAGGAAAATTTTGAGTGCTGCCACTGAATTTGAACTGTAATGGCCAAATAATACTTTGATTACCATTGAAATTTTATCCTTTCATGCTACAGAGAAATTGTACATATAACACACAAACACAAGGAACCAGAAATAGTTATAACAATAGCCATCTGTACTGAAAGTAAGGGTACTTTGTGTTTTATTAATACTAGTCTATATTTTATCCACTATGCAGTATTTTCATGTCTGATATTATAAATCTTGGGCAAATTACAGGAATGTATATTACAATAATGTGTTCAGATTTGTTTTTTCATTGTATTGATACCAACTGCACAAGTAAAGATAAATTCTAAAAAGCTTACATTTATCTTTCTTAAGTTAAAAAAAACCACCTTTGGTGTTAAAGGAGAATCTTGATTTAATAAATAAAAAGAAGCAAAAGTGCATCTTCAATGCAGTTCTGTGGGAAAGAAGGCTGCAAGTTTCACCTAAAGGGATAATTTAAAATACAGTTGACATCAAAATCCCATTCAGTAGTTTGATTCACTGTATTTTATTGATTTGAAAACTATTTTACTTTTTATTTGGTTCCCTAATTAGGATTGCATGTAAATATTCATAATTTTTATAGTCAATGGTGAAAAAAAGTATAGCATTCCTTTGTGTGAGGTGGAAGTATAAGCTATTTATTGGTTTGTTCCTTCTTCTGCATTCATTTCTTAATATGTGGATTTCTTGATCCATCAGAAATTACCTTCCATAGATGTGATTTCTATTACCTAGCATAATGCAACCATCACAAACTGTCATTTCCAATGACAAAGTTATGAGTAGGTTGCCGAAATAAATATACGTGTATTTATGAAGAACATAAATAATGGATTTTTCAGTGCAAAGTTCGATGCTAGTAATAGCATTTTCATACATTTTTATTTGTAGCCTCAAATTTTATTGTGTCCTAGATGGTAAATATATCAGAAAATGTTTGGCTTCACAATAGATATCAGTCTTAAAATATCATCTAAAACTAGGCATTATAACATCAAACAGATGACATATACTAAAATTTGATCATTTTTCAAATATGTGTTACTGTTTTCTCCTTATCTGGCAATTTTATTTTATTTATTTTGACAGTGACCTATTACCCACTATTATATAAGGAATTGTACTAAGGACTGGACAGGTATATATAGATCAATGAGACCCATTCTGTGGCTTCTAACAGCTAACAATCTAGTAGGTGACACTGATGAATACAAAAAGAGTTATAATGCCAAACGGCAGCTGAAATGTGGTAACACGGGACAAAATGCCACAAGTAAACAGTAGGAAGATATTTATTCATTCTAGAGGATCTGGATAATCTGTGAAGTTTTTATTGGAGCCGAGGTCCTTGAAACTTTGTAAGATTTTATAAAAATTTGGAGTGGGTGATGCTAGATACTTAAGGAAATAGAGTGTGAGTAACAAGCATCATTGAGATATATGGAGATTAAGTCTTTTGGAGAATAGTAAAAATAATAATGCATCCAGTGCAGTGGTTAATAGCCATATGTGCCTATTTAGCACTTGAAATAAAGCTTGGGTAATGTGCTGAAATGACACTATATTGTATGCAATAAGCTGATATAATTAAAAAAAAACTATAATACATATATTTGAATTCTGGCTTTGCCACTTAAGAACATGGTGGACTTGGATTAATCATTTAACCTTTATTTACTTATTTATTTTTGTAAATGGGAATAATGATCTCAACTTTAAGTGTTTCAAGAAAGTATAAAAGATAGACTATATAAGTATCAAACATGATGGTAAGGCCATGGGAAATATTCAGTATATGGAAGCTACTGTTAAGACCACTTCAAAGGTGAGGAAATTTTCAAGTTCTTATGAGTGAATGACTTACTCAAGGCAAAAGCTAGGGAGTGGATAAAAAAGGAAACCCTAATAATCATCATCGTAGGATTCCATATGCATTCATTCAGGAAGATCACTTAGTGAATCCTCTCAGTATGTATAATAGTTTTTTAAACATTAACCTCACCCATTCCCATTCTTTGATCTGCCTTTCCAAGTTCCTGTGGCAAACTGCCTTGGTGCTCGATCTCCCATGATGGCTATGCATCTGTGTTTACAAGGAATTACAATCTGGGTGGAGATGGAGGGTGGGACAATGCAACTCTGATTTGCACTACTCCACATCCAAGACCTCTGGTTCCTCCTACTCCAAAATGTTTTTATCACATAAGGATGAGGCATGATAATTACATGTTTCTTAGGGTAAAGAAAGTAGGAATACACTCCCCATTGCAGCATGAAGACTTTTATCCAGTATGGCTCAGTTGGTTGGGTGTCATCCCATGCACTGAAATGTTGCTGGTTTGATTCGAGGGCCTGCAGGAGGTAGCTGATTGATGTTTCACTCTCACATCGCTGTTTCTCCCTTCCTCTCTCTCTAAAAATCAATGAACTATTATTTTAAATAAAGGAGTATATTCTCTCCTGTAGGGAGCGGCTATAGGGTTAAGCCTCAGACTGACCGGTGGCAGGGTCACAAACAAGTCCCAGCTTGAAGGGCAGAGCCCTCTTACCATAATTAAGCTTAACCTTATAGCCCTCCCTAGTTCCTTCCTAGGTAGCTAAAGGGCTGTGGGAGGTGCAGCAAGTGCTGCCAAAACAAGGTAAAACTCATAAGAACATTGTAAACAGGTTGACCACTACCCTTGTTTTGATCTCACTATAAAATAAGCCTTGGCTTGCAGGCTGGATCTTTCTGTGTCCTCATCCAGGCACAGGAGATCCTCAGAGCCCCAGTTGTATTCTCTTGTCTGTCTTTTCTTTAATCTTTCACTGCCTTTCCTCAGGCTCACCAAAACCCTTGGCTGTGCTGGTGTGGCACACTTTCCTTTTGGGGTGCTATACTCTTTGAAATTAACTTTAAAATACCTACAGTCAAACAGGCATGTTGGCATGCTGTGTTACAAAGATCCTCCAAATATTGAATGGAAGCGATAATCTGCTCTTAATTCATTAATAGAGCTGAATTATGCCAAGCCCAAATCTCTCCCATCCAAAATGCTCACAGGCTGAGGCTGTGGGGTTCCTGCTAAGACGGCATGTGCACTCCGTTTCTACTAGGCTGAGCAGGTAAATTCACTGACACAGGGCAAAGCACGGGAAGTGGGATCTGAAGCTTCTGTTTCTCCCCAGAAGCCAGAGTGCATTGGTTCAGAAATCTGCCTATTGGATGTCATGATTGAGGGAGAGCTGCTGTGCATTGTTTACCGAAGCTTTGAACTCTGGCTAATAAATTCTTCTCAGCTGACAATGCCGCTCCCATTTGCTCCATGGTGAGCTGAGAGAAAATGTTAAAGTGCCTCAAGCAAGCAGGCAGCAAGCAAGTAGATGTTCAAGTTTAATTTCCACTGGCAAGCCCCACACTGCAGCCTGTTCTGAATGGCAATGACAAAGATTAAAGGACCAGTGCCAGCAAGCAAAGCTCACCTCAGAGGTGAAAGAAAGGTGAGTCGAGAAAATATGAACATTGGAAATATTCAAGTATATCTTCAATATACCGTTTCCACATTGTGAAGCTGTAAGCACTCTGCAAACTCCAAGGAAGCTAGCAGTTTGCTCAGATTTTCTCACATTTGTCTCTTAAACAAGGTTCACCTGAACCTATAAAAAATGTATTAAAAAGTAGTTGGGCCCTGACCAGTTTGGCTCAGTGGATAGAGCGTCGGCCTGCGGACTGAAGGGTCCCAGGTTCGATTCCGGTCAAGGGCATGTACCTTGGTTGCGGGCACATCCCCAGTGGGGGGTGTGCAGGAGGCTGCTGATCGATGTTTCTCTCTCATCGATGTTTCTAACTCTCTATCCCTCCCCCTTCCTCTCTGTAAAAAATCAATAAAATATATTTTTTTAAAAAGTAGTAGGATTTAGAAAATTTTCAAAATATATGACTCTCTTACTGATAGTCAATATAATTCCTAAGATAACACCCTAAAAATGCAGCTATGCCAGAGAGGCATCACACTAGACATCACTGGCACAAATGCCTCCATGTGAATGTATGGCCCATGCCTCCTGAGGGCAGAGGGACCTGGGGGGAGCAGGGTCCTAACCTCAGGTTGGAGGGCACTGGCATGGGCTGAAGAGAATGGGAGGCAAAGCTGGGTGAACTGTAAAGAAAATGTTCTCCTAGTTTATTTTTCCTCTAGAGTATGGCTTATAGACACTTAGATGTGATTCCAAATTGAGAAGGGCTACACACTAGATTTTAAAGACAGTACAAAAAATTGAAGGTAAAATATCCTATATAATAAAGAGCTAATATGCAAATGGTCATCATGCCCTCACGTTGTCACGCCCTCACGCCATCATGCCATAACTGCTCAGACACTCAACACTGGGGAGAGAGGAATGGGGACCAGCCAGGCACAAATGAGCTCTTGAGAGAGGAATGGGGACCAGCCAGGCTGCAGCCTGGGAGAGGGACAAGCCGCCGGCCCTGTGATCTCAGGCGCCAGCGGCTACACCTGTGCCTGTGGCCTGGGAGAGAGACAAGCCACCCGCCTCATGGTCTTGGGCTCCAGCACCTGCGGCTGCAGCCAAGGAGAGGGACAAGCCATCTACCCCATGGTCCTGGGAGCCTATGGCAGCAGCCCAGGCGAAGCACCTGCCCACAGTCCCTTGCAGCTGCGGCTGGCCTGGGCAAAGCCAGCCCGGGTCCCGGGTTCCTGTGACTGGCTAGAGAAGGGAATCCTGGGTCCTGGGTGTGGGGCAAGACAGAGGTAGTTAGGGGCGATCAGGCCAGCAGGGGAGCAGTTAGGAGCAATCAGGCTGGTAAGGGAGCAGTTAGGGGCAATCAGGCAGGCAGGCAGAGGTGGATAGGGGAGATCAGGCAGGCAGAGGTGGTTAGGGGCAGTCAGGCAGGCAGGCAGGTGAGTGGTTAGGAGTCAGCATTCCCAGTTTACGAGAGGCAGTCAGACATCCCCTGAGGGGTCCTGGATTAGAGAGGGTGCAGGTTGGACTGAGGGACCCCCCCCCCCACACACATGAATTTTGTGCACTGGGCCTCTAGTTTCATTAATAATGTTGTATTGATTATGACTTAAAGTGTTACTATTTTACATATATTGGGTTAAATAAAACATACACTAGAATTAAATTTGCCTTTTTCTTTTTCTTTTTGAACTGCAACTACTAGATCATTTAAAATTGCATGTTATTTATTTCTATTGCACAGGGAGGCTCTAGAATGAGTTCTGGGGGTGATGAATTAGTCTGACTGATGAGGACCAAATTCATTCATTTTCTCTCAATCACCCTCCCATGTTCATGGTACTTGTTTCTAAGTAAGAAGTGTTCCTAAAGAAAACTAGTTCCCAGCAGGTAAGACATCCAGACAAGGAAAGTGTCTTTCGTCCCCTGGGAAGATTACCTCTTGAGGAATGAGGGTTAAACAGGAAGTCTGGCTTCAGTTGGCTGAAGATCCCAACAAAGTGTGCAGGAAAGTCTGCATGCTGAGTGTCCAGGACAAGGGGGAATCCACACTGACATCTATGAGAACTACGTTGCTCTGACTGTGTCTGTGGCTAATGCAGATACTTGATTGACAGGGTGGGGAGGAATGGACCACTATAATAGGTAGCTGGCACTTAAATCTAAAAGTGACCCTACAATTATTTCATCTAAATATAAATCTTGTCTAGAAGGTAGCAGTGTTCTGTGATGAACATATTCATCTCAGAATATATACATAAGGACTCAGTTTGAAAAGAGATTTATGTATTCACATAGACTAATGACAGAGTCTGGAAATCAGGTGGTCTTGTGGTAAGTCAGCTTTTGCCCGCTAAGCTATGTATTAGCATTTGTGGAGAAAGGTGTGTTGGATATCTCACAGGCCACTTCCTGACATGTGCGACTGGAAACACTATACCCCGGGGTCACGAGGTCCCAGCCATCCTCTCAGCCACTTCTTTTTCTGTTACTGAGCTTTACCTGCCCCCAAGGAGAAAGTGCAAGGGGAGCATTTGATTCTCTAGAGAGGACCCCACGTCCAAAAGGTCAGCTGCACTAATGCTTCTCCTCATATTCAGATCTTAATCTTTTGAGATCTTTTCTCTGCCATGCTACCAAAATTATCATCCTGCCTATCTTTCCTTTCATTAAAAGCAATGGCGGTCCTTCTACCACATTCAAGATTAGCAGAGCAGAGCATGAATGTTGTTATGATCTAACACTATCCACCTACCTCACCAAATTCATTCCCTGTTATTTCTCCAAAAATTTTCTAACCCTCCAAATACCCTAAATTGCTTAGCTTTGTTAAGTTTCTGTGTCTCGCAAATGATGCTACGTTTTACGTGAATTTCTTCCTTCATGATGCCTGCCTTGGCTAACTCCGATCAGCCAAGATGCCCTTCCTTTGCAGGAAACCCTCGTCTGACCTCCAACCATCACATGGGCTCCCTTGGTATCTGTATTTGCATCCCCAACATCATGCACATAGTGTCATTATAGAATTGACCACTATGTCACATAACTCTCTCTACATAGCTGTCTATCCTAAGTGACTCCCAGATTCTAGAGCTAAAACACTCTTGTTCAGTTTATTGTATCTTCATTGCATACCACAGAATCCCGTATAGAGCAAGTGCTCAGTAAAAGTTTACCGAGAAAATATTTAAAAGAATGGCAAATGCTCTTTCCCATAAACTTAATCAGGCATTGGATTCAAGACAAATAGTATATATGTTTGTTGAAGACTTACCAATTTGAAGCATGTCATTTATATTGCTGAACATGTTTTTAACAAAAATGGTGATTTTTTTCTTTTATCAAGAAAAGTTTATAAATGAAGTAGTTGATCTCAGAATGACACACATATGTAGAGAACTAAATATACAAATGAACCCTAACATCCAAAACAGTCATAAAATAGCCCTGTGTGTAGGAATATATGAATCACACAATGTCAGTCCTTAAATGGCACTGCATTGTCAGAAAAAATGTCATGAAATACACATGGCGAAATAAAAAACAACCATGAACTCAAGTTTAGGCCTCTGAATTTAGTTCTTCACAAATCTACTTAACTTCTGTTCCTAATTTACTTTAGCTTGTTTCTTCAGTTTCCATTTGAGCTATCCTTAGCCCAATATAGATCCATATGGTGCTGTCTCCAAGAAAGCCTCGATAGCTCAGAGCAGCCAAGTGGCTTCCCTCCCAGACTTTGTAGTCCACTTAGTACCTCATGCATACCCACCAGATGCTTACTCTTAGCTTTAAGAGGGTCGCTGAGAGGCAAATTCTTCAACTACTGCCTTATGTAACAACTGGCCATCTGTCCCACCATTGCTCCAGGAGGCTAGAGATTCAGTTTCCAGAAATTTCACATTCACAACATGCACATTCAATAAATGTTTCAAAGATGTTCAGATTAACCACATTCTGCAAAATGTTGTTTACCAAAGATGTTTTGAGACTTAGTGATCAACTGACATTATAAAGCACACAAAAAAAATGGTGCTGTCATTCATGCATGCAGCCAAATATATATTAATGAGTTTCTACTATGTATAATACACAATGTGCATTTATAAACATTGGCACACAATTAGCATACATATAACTATTATGAATATCTGGTTTGATAGAGTGGCCATATTTTGGTAAAATTTATTATTTTTCCATTGGTGTATAAAGATTAAAAAAATACTAGATGTGGGACTTAGACCCACTTTTAAAAGAAAGCAGTGTATATTACATTTGGAAGTACATTAAAATAAAAATTAATTTAAAAAGTCCATCACATTTAACAAAGAACAGCAATTCTTCTGAAGGTATTTGACATCAACAAGGTAATTTAAAAGAAATAATATGGGGGAACCTCAGGCACCTGGAAATTACTCTATATCAGGTGCTTCTCTTATATAATCCCTAAATATGACATAAACATTTTTTGCTCTCTTTATGTATGAGAAACTGGGGTGCATAATTAACAAATCACTTGACCAAAGTCACAAACTTATCAGAAGTTGTAGATTCAATGAGAACACTGCTTTTGAGCACAAATGTCAAACTTTCTTTTTTCTTTTAAACAGCTTTATTTAGGTAAAATTGACCTGCAGAAAATTGAAAATATTAAAAGTATAAGATTTGATGTTTTGAAATAAATAGTCATTGGTAAAAACATCACCATGATATAAATTATGAGCATACCAATCTCACTGAATATTGGTCATGATACTTGTAATTAGTCTGTCCATCCTTTTGCTCCACTAGCCTCCATCTCCAGGCAACCACTGACCTGCTTTCCATCACTAAACACTAATTCCTATTTACTGGAATTTCATATAAATGGCACCAAACAGTAATTACTCTTTCTTATTTAACATCTTTCACTGGCATAATTATTTTGAGATTCATCCATGCTGTAATATGCACCAGGAGCAGACTGTTTTTAAAGTTCTGGGTAGCATTTTATTGTATAGACTAGAGTTTCGATGCATGAAATTCGTGCAAGAGGCTTGGCCCCCGCCACTGTGGAGGCTGCCTTGGCCCCGGCCCGCCACAGCGGCAGCCTCTGCCTTGGCCACTGCCGCCATGGCTTCATCCAGGAGGTCATCTGGAAGTACCTCTGGAAGGATGTCCAGTCTAATTAGCATATTACACTTTTATTATTATAGATATACAACAATTATTTTTATGCTAATCACATTTCTTTTTAAAATTTAAATCATTCTTTAATTTTCAATTACAGTTGACATACAATATGATATCAGTTCAGGTATATAAAAATGTGTTTACATATTCATCCTGGTGGTGGGCACTTGGGTAATTTATAATTTTGGGGTGTTACAAATAAAGCTTTTATAAACATTCCAGTATATGGCTTCATGTGGACATATGCATATTTTCTCTTCCATAACTATATAAGTGCAGTTGATGTAATGATAGGTGTGTGTGTTACTGTTTAATAATGGTCAAACTGTTTTACTTGTAAACACTTTTATCTATTTATTGCTTTTGAGGTTAGTAAGATGAAAGTAATGCTCTTCTAAGTGTTTCCCACTGCTGAGGCAAGACCACTGTGCTGTCTACCCAATGTACCAGGAATTATAAGCTTTTCCCGTCTGGACAAATCAAACTCTATTCTGTCCCCTTTGAGAATAATAGACACCTTCCCTCCTATGCATTTTGGGAAGTTCCTCCCTCCCTCCCTCCCTCCCTCCCTCCCTCCCTCCCTCCCTCCCTCCCTCCCTCCCTCCTTCTCTTCCTTCTTTCCTTCCTTCCTTCCTTCCTTCCTTCCTTCCTTCCTTCCTTCCTTCCTTCCTTCCTTCCTTCCTTCCGTCCCGCCTTCCCATCCTCAGCTTGATACACAAAAGGACTCTCTGAATATCTTCAGAGTCATCTCCTTTGCAACCATCTCCTCTCCTGTCATCCGTCCTGGGACCTATAGTTTTCCTTGGTGTCTGACTCTCAGCTCCATCTCAATGCAGGGAGTCTGCTTCTTGGCTGTTTCTCTGTGCCATGGCCTGGAGACGCAAGGCTGTATGCAGGAGCGATGGCGGAACTCACCTTGCTTGTGTCTAACCTCTCAGGGACCATTGTCCTTTATTGCCTGAAGTCCAGTGTTTTGAAAGTGTTTTGAGTGCATTTTGTCTAGACTTGTTTCAATTTCTTTTACTCCATCTTAGCTGGAGTGAAAATCTAACAAAATTCTTTCTGAACAACCAGTTTAAAAATCAGCAAAAGTGACATCAACAAATTACACCAAAATAATTATATTGGTTACTTTAAGTAAGGGAATTAAGGGTGGGAGAAGAAAGAGCATTTTCTTCTTTTAAATATCACATATAATAATTGATGATGTATTATATTAATAAATAGGGTCAAATTTAATTCTAATATTTCTATGTCTCTTTCCCACCAGATAAAATTGAAATATATACCTAGCAGATGTTCAGAGTGCACCATTCATATTCCCTTAGCCTGCACTTCTACCCACTTAAGGATATTTCCCATGAACCTCTAACTCTTTGTGTGGCTGTTTTTATTAGGCCATGGGGCACACTTGGCCCATGCCATAGCTCAGGCATGATGGAGAATTTTTAGATAAATTCACTAGATTCCTTGCCTCTCTGCTGCAATAATGGTGACCTATGTTCTATATGCTCTCACATAGTTCTCCAGTGGGGCTGAGCCTTCGGAGCCTACTGTGATAACTTGTTTGACGACACAGATTTTAGTAACTTTTTCTTCTTCCTGGTCTCTCTTCCCTTGTCCCTTAACTGTTGTTTTCTAGGATCACTTCCTAAATAAACTCCTCACGCTAGAATATTTGTCTCAAGACACACACCTGTGAAATCTAACTAAGACATATATATTTGATTGGTACTTATAATACTTCAAATATATTTTCTAACTGTAGAAATATGGGAAGAATGTACAATTGTAAAGTTTGTCAATTTCTAGAAAATTTTCTTTTATTTTTAAAAACTGTATTCTGTAAAGGTACTCAGAATATTAATAATAAAATAATTTAAAAATAGTTTATTGTATCTTTTCCCCATAACATAAAAGTAATTAACAAGTGAGTATTTTTTATTTTTTAAAGTATGTTTTTATTGATTTCAGAGAGTAAGGGAGAGAGAAACATCAATGATGAGAGAGAATCATTGATTGGCTGCCTCTTTCATGCCCCCTACTGGGGAACGAGCCCACAACACAGCCATGTGCTCTTGACCAGAATCAAACCTGGGACCTTTCAGTCTACAAGATGGTGCTCTATCCACTGAGCCAAACCAGCTAGGGTACAAATGAGTTTTTTCAATGGGTTAATACAAATAAAGTGTAAATCTTGGTAGGCTGTATTAGAAAAACTTTAGCATATATGTAGTTCATGTGGTCCCCACCCCCACCCCAATATATATATATATATATATATATATATATATATATATATACACACACACACACACACACACCCTCTTGGAATAATTAATTATAAGGGCAGTATTTATTAAAATAAACTTCATGTTTAAAATTGAGCTATCAGCTAATAAAGTGTGTATACTTTTGTGTATACTTTTGTGTGTACAAGTGTGCATACATGTACTTT
Organism: Myotis daubentonii; assembly: GCF_963259705.1. Lineage (NCBI taxonomy): Eukaryota > Metazoa > Chordata > Mammalia > Chiroptera > Vespertilionidae > Myotis > Myotis daubentonii. Next base: position 185,496,465 of record NC_081841.1, read on the forward strand.
ACCACTGTGCCTGTTTCAGATTTTGTTGGGGTACATCAGGAGAATTATGAGGTGGAGGAGTTATTCTGGGACTCGGGCTGATGGAATACCTGCCATCTAAACAGGTAGATTTCCAAAGTCACTGTGGACATTGGCATTCAGATACCAGGTGGATCATTACAGTAAGTACATTGGCTCCTAAAATATATTGGCCTGGAATTGATCCATATTACTTCAGTTCTCATTTCATTGGTGAGAACTAGTTATAGGGTCTCAAGACAAAAAGAGGGTTTGATCAATGAAGTCCTAGATGCGACTCATTTTCCAGGAACTGTATCTTATGCAAGGGAAACATGAAGACTGTCGTTTTTGCCTAATAGCCTAGAGGACAAATACTTTAACTTTATGGTGAAATTCAATGTTATTTTTTTTTAAATATATTTTATTGATTTTTTACAGAGAGGAAGGGAGAGAGATAGAGAGTTAGAAACATCGATGAGAGAGAAACATCGATCAGCTGCCTCCTGCACATCTCCCACTGGGGATATGCCCGCAACCCAAGTACATGCCCTTGACTGGAACCGAACCTGGGACCCCTCAGTCCGCAGGCCGACGCTCTATCCACTGAGCCAAACCGGTTTCGGCAATGTTATTTTTTAAATAAAAGATTTGCCATATGTGCATTACCCCCCCCCCCAAAAAAAAACAAAAAACAAAACACATACACACAACACAACTAAAAACATTCTTGCTGTTGATTCCATTCTTGCAATTATTCTGAGGTTGTGTACTATATATTAAGTAGTCAAGCTAAGTTGTTGTTGTTGCCTAAGGGCTACAACAGTGAAGGAACACTGCAATGGGGAAAGTTAACCTAGGAAATCAAACACAGTTATGCATTCTAGGTATTGTCACCTCTTAAAATATCAGCTTTCATTAGATGCAGAAAGTACATTACTTGCAAATTCTTGGGCAAATAAGTTCCAATCTGTGTAAACAGTTGAGATAATTCCAAGGCACATTGTTATTATTATATTGATTAAGGTATTACATATGTGTCCTTATCCCCCCTTAACTCCCATCGTCCCTGCTTGTGCCCTCACCCCCCTTGTGTCTGTGTCCATTGGTTATGCTTATTTGTATGTGTACAAGTCCTTTGGTTGATCTCTCACCTCTTAACCTCACCCTCCCCTGCCTTCCCTCTGAGGTTTGATGGTCTGATCAATGATTTTCTGTTTCTGGATCTATTTTTGTTAATCAGTTTATGTTGTTCGTTATATTCCACAAATGTGTGAGATCATGTGATATTTATCTTTCTGTGACTAGCTTATTTCACTTAGTATAATGCTCTCCAGTTCCATCCATTCTGTTGCAAATGGTAAGAGTTCCTTCTTTTTTACTGCAGTATAGTATTCCATTGTGTAGATGTACCATGGTTTTTTAATCCACTCATCTGCTGATGGGCACTTAGGCTGTTTCCAAATCCTAGCTATGGTAACTTGTGCTGTTATGAACATAGGGGTGCATATATATTCTGATTGGTGTTTCTAGTTTCTTGGGATTTTTCCTAGAGTGGGATCACTGAGTCAAATGGGAGTTTCATTTTTAGTTTTTTAGGAAACTCCATACTGTTTTCCACAGTGGCTGCACCAGTCTGCATTCCCACCAGCAGTGCACGAGTGTTCCTTTTCTCGCATCCTCGCCAGCACTTGTCATTTGTTAATTTGTTCATGATAGCCATTTTGACAGGTGTGAGATGGTACCTCATTGTCATTTTGATTTGCATCTTTTGGATGATTAGTGACCTTGAGCATGTTTTCATATGTCTCTTGACCTTCTGTATGTCTTCTTTCGAAAAGTATCTATTTAGGTCCATTGCCCATTTTTTGATTGGATTGTTTTTCTTCCTTTTGTTAAGTTATATGAGTTCCCTGTAAATATTGGAGATTAAACCCTTATTGGAAATAACATTGGCAAATATGTTCTCACATGCAGTGCGTTTTCTTGTTGTTTTGTTGATGGTTTCTTTTCCTGTGCAGAAGCTTTTTATTTTGATATAGTCCCACTTGTTTATTTTCTCCTTAGTCTCCATTGCCTTAGGAGCTGTATCAGTGAAGATATTGCTTCGGCATATGTCTGAGATTTTGCTGCCTGTGGATTCCTCTAAGATTTTTATGGTTTCCTGTCTTATGTTCAAGTCCTTTATCCATTTTGAGCTTATTTTTGTGTACGGTGTGAGTTGCTGTCTAGTTTCATGTTTTTGCATGTATCTGTCTAATTTTCCCAATACCATTTATGGAAGAGACTGTCTTGTGGCTACAATATGTCAGAAAAAGAATCAGAATAAGGGTCATACAGTTCATAAACTGGATAGATAAAAAAAAATCAACAACTTATGTAAGAATCAAGAGGAAATAAAGAGTAATATCGCTACAATAAAAAAACAACACTATGGAAAGTTTCAATAGTAGACTGGAGAAGCGGAGGACCTAATTAGAAGACAGGGAAGCAAAATTAAAAGACAGGAAGAAAAAAATTAAAAGACAAGAAGAGAGCCTAAGGGAGCTTTGGGACAACATGAAATGAAACAACATATGAATAATAGGTGTGCCAGAATGACAAGTAGAGGAACAGGTTTAGAAAACCTATTTGAAGAAATAATGACAGAAAACTTCCCTGATGTGGGGAAGAAAAGAGTCACACAAACACAGAGAGTCCCAACTAGATAAACCCTGAGAAGACCCACACCAAGACACATCATAATTACTATGACAAACATTCGGGACAAAGAGAGAATCTTAAAGACTGCAAGAGGGAGACAGAAAGGTAAGTACAAGGGATCTCCCATTAGATTAACAAATGATTTCTCAACAGAAACACATCAGGCCAGAAAGGAATGGAAGGAAGTTTACAAAGTGATGCAAAGCAAAGGACTGAATCCAAGAATACTCTATCCAGCAAGGCTATCATTCAAAATTGAAGGGGAAATCAGGAGCTTCACAGACAAAAAAAGGCTAAGGGAGTTTATCACCACCAAGCCAGCAATGCAAGAAATGCTAAAGGGACTGGTGTAAAAAGAAGAAATAGAAAGGGAAGAAGGAACACTGGCACAAAAAATAAAAATGGCTACAAACAGGTACCTTTCAATAATAACTTTAAACGTAAATGGACTAAATGCTCCAATCAAAAGATATCAAGTGGCTGAATGGGTAAAAAGTCATGACCCATGTATATGCTGTCTACAAAAGACCCACCTCAGAACAAGGGACCCACACAGACTGAAAGTGAAAGGATGGAAAAATATCTTCCAAGCAAATGGAATTGAAAAAAAAAAGCTGAGGAAGCAATACTTATATCTGACAAAATAGACATCAAAGTGAAGGTCATATCAAGAGATAAGGAAGGCCATTTCATAATACTAAAGGAATTGATACAACAAGAGGATATAATCCCAGTAAACATATATACAGCCAATGCAGGAGCACCCAAATACATAAAAAAAAAATTCCTGGAAGATATCAAGGGAGAGATCAACAATAATACAATCATACTGTTATTTTTAATTCAATAAAAATATGCTATTTTAAATATAGTTAAACAAGTATATAAAAAGTTGAATATATCTTTACTATAAAGGAAAGTTTCAATTTTGTCTTCAAACCTTTGTCTTTATGGATCAAATAATTCATTTTATTTTTACACACTAAGGAAACTCACAATGTATGTTGGGTGCTGCATAAAAACTAATATTTACTCATATTTAATTAATATATTGGCTCCTTTCTTCATGTCAGTTTAAGAAAATGCTTAAGAACACTAATGTTGTGCCCTGACCCATTTGGCTCAGTGTGGGCCTGTGGACTGAAAGGTCCCAGGTTCGATTCCGGTCAAGGGCATGTACCTTGGTTGCGGGCACATCCCCAGTAGGGGGTGTGCAGGAGGCAGCTGATCGATGTTTCTCTCTCATCGATGTTTCTGACTATCTCTCTCCCTCTCTGTAAGAAATCAATAAAATATATTTTTTAAAAAAGAACACTAATCTTGCAAATTGTTATATTACAGGAGGAAAAAATGGTTGACATTTTCTAACAAAAATGTTCCTGCTATAAAAATCTTATGTTCACAGGAGCTAAGATACTTTATAGCAAATTCAACTAATCCTGTGAAGTAATCAAGAATACACATTTTAATAGTTATTGCTTAGTTGATATATTTCATAGTAAAATCCATTTAATGTCTTAATGTGTATCTTTTTTTAAACCTTTAAATTGTTCTTTTATAGTGCCCTTTAGTTTTCTTTGTCATCAGTGTTTGGGTCCAGAAGCCATGCCTCTAAAGTTCCATCACTGATATTTCTAAGGAGAGCCATGATGAGTAGTGCATTAGATTTATTTTATTAATCAGCAGTATTCTCATTTTTTCTAGTGGCTGTCAAAAGTGATTTTGTGTTTCTGAAATTGTGCACCTGTTCTTGCCATTATTTTTTTCTGAGGCAAGCTAAACTTAGTATAGTTTCTATTGCTTTCTTTAACCATTTTGATATATTTTTCTGCAGATTCAAAAATAAAATGTATGTAAACCAGAACATATCAAATAAAATATATATATGTACAATCAGGTAAAACAAAAACATTTTCAATAAACACTTAAACACTATATTACATTTCTTCAAATTCATAGCACACACAAATACATAAATAGCACATGCTTAAGAGAAGGATGTCTACCTAATTTCTAGTTAAAATTGCATTCGTGTTAATAAAGGTGCATTTTTACACTTTGAAAATCTTAATAGAAGTATAATAGTATATTTTTTAAAATATATTTTATTGATTTTTTACAGAGAGGAAGGGAGAGAGATAGTTAGAAACATCGATGAGAGAAAAACATCGATCAGCTGCCTCCTGCACGCCCCCTACTGGGGATGTGCCAGCAACCAAGGGACATGCCTGTGACCAGAATCAAACCCGGGACCCTTCAGTCTGCAGGCCGATGCTCTATCCACTGAGCCAAACCGGTTAAGGTTGTAATAGTATATTTTTATCTTCAAATTTATTTTTTAACCTTATTTTTATTGTTGACACTATCACAGATATCCCCCCCTCCCCCTCCATTTTACCCACCTCTACTCATGCCCTGCCCCCACGTCCCTCTGGCCATCACTGTGCTGTTATCTGTCTGAGTTATACAATATATTCTTTGATTTATCCCTTCACCTTCTTTCATTCAGTCGGCCCCACCCCATCCCTCTGACAGCTGTCAGTCTGTTCCATGTAACTATGCCTCTGTTTCTATTTTGTCAGTATATATTGTTCATTATGTTTCACAGATAAGTGAGATAATATGGTATTTGTCTCTCTCTGACTGGCTTATTTCACTTAGCATAATAACCTCCAGATCCATCCATGCTGTCACAAAAGTTAAGATTTCTTTCTTTTTTACGGTCAAGTAGTATTTAATGGTATAAATGTACCATAGCTCTTATTTATCCACACATCTACTGATGGGCACTTGGGCTGTTTCCAGATCTTAACTACTGTAAATAATACTGCTATAATTATAGTTCACATTCCCTTAATGATGAATAATGTTGAATATATTTCCATGAGCTTATTTGCCATATGTATATTCTGATCTACCCAGCCAGGCCCTAGGTATCTATAACTTTTAAAGTTCTTCCAAAGTAAATCTTTAAATGTTTTCCATTAGTTTTCTTTAATGTTATTTATTATTAATTTCAGGTGTATAGCATAATGGTTAGATAATTATATGCTTTAGAAAGTGTTCCCCCTGATATTTCTAGTACCCTATGCTACACCTTACATCACCAGGAATATTTTGTGACTACCAGATTGTACTTCTTAACCACTTCATCTCTTTCACCTAGTTCCTCAACCACCAGTCCACTCTATCTATGTTTCAATTTTGTTTATTCATTAACTGTTCTTTAGAGTCTACATACATGTCAAATCATATGATATTTTTATTTCTCTATCTGGCTTATTAAACTTAGCATTATACCCTAAAGGTCCATGATGCTGTCACAAATGGAAATGTTTTGTTCTTTTTTATGGCCTAGTAACATTCCATTATATATATATATATATATATATATATATATATATATATATATATATATATATATACCATCACCACTTTATCTATTCATATGTTGAGGTGCACTTGGGCTGCTTATGTAAATTGACTATTGTAAATAATGCTTCAGTGTACATAGGGGTGCATATATTCTTTTAAATTAGTGTTCTGGGTTTATGTAAATATATACTCAGAAGTGGAATTGTTGAGCCATAAGGCAGTTCCATTTTTTATTTTTTGAGGACCCTCCATAGTGTTTTCCACAGTGGCTGCAACAATTTGCAGTCCCGCCAATAGTGCATGAATGTTCCTTTCCTCCACAGGACTTGTTGTTTATGGCTTTATTGATGATAGCTATTCTGACAGGTGTGTGAGGTGATATCTCATGTGGTTTTAATTTGCATTTCTGATTACTGGAGTGACCTTGAGCATCTTGTCCTATGTCTACTTGCCATCGGTATGTCCTCTTCGGAGAAAGTCTATTCAGGTCTTTTGCCCATTTGTTTTAAATTGGATTGTTTGTATATTTGGTGTTGACTTGTAGTGTTTATATATTTCAGAAACTAACCCCTGTCAGATGTATCATTGGCAAATATCTTCTACCACTCAGTAAGTTATCTTTTCATTTGTTGATGGTTTCCTTTGATGTGCAAAACCTTTTTAGTTCTGCTATAGTCCCATTTGTTTATTTATTCTTTTGTTTCCCTTGCCAAAGGAGATATATCAGGAAAACAAACATTGTAAGAAAAATTTCAGAGATTGCTGTCTATGTTTTATTCCAGAAGTTTTATACTTTTGAGTCTTACATTTAATTCTTTAATTCATTTTCAGTTTATTCTTGTACATGGTGTAAGAAGGTGGTCTAATTTCATCTTAATCATTAATCTGTTCTATTTTCCCAGCACTGTTTATTGAATAGATTGTTTTTACCCCAATGCATCTTCTTATCTCCTTTGTCAAATATTCATTGACAATATAAACATGGTTTTATTTCTAGACTCTCTATTCTGTTCCATTGATTTATATGTATGTTTTTATTCCAGTACCGTGTTGTTTGATTACTATGACCTTGTAGTATAGTTTGATATTAGTTCGTGTGATATTGATATTTTATATTGGTTCTAGGACTATATCTTCCAAGGTAATTCTGATGTCAATTGTGGGGGGGGGGGGTAGCATTGCCAGAGAAAGAAGTTGTGAAGTTAAGACATGGGCCACTGTGTCTTCAAAAGAGCAAATATATGCAGCATCACTGTGTCTACGTTAACTGTCTCTGCAACACACAGGTCTTTCCTCTAAATTGCTTACAGGGGCAATTTGCTCAACTGTTAAAGGTTAACAAAATATTTTTTCTTAAAAACCTTAATTGGGCTTTTCTCTTCTTAATCATTAACTAAGCTGACTATTTTATCACAAGTAAATCATCTGATAGGAATGTTTTCAGATTAGTTTTTGGTTCAATAAGTGAATGTGTTTCAGTAAAATATAAAAGCACTGAAAATAATGACAGGGAGAAAAATAAAGCTTTATAAATTTACCACAATAAAGTCTTCCATCTCAAAATTATCCAGATTACCATAAGCTTTCAGAATGTGCTCAAACAGCATGAATGCAAATTTTACCTCATTTATAATTCCGACAATATTCACTTTGAAATCAGAATAGATACAACCCATTCCCACCAACAATGTAAGAAGAAAAATCTTTTTTGTGTGTGTCTAGTTCTAGCAGTTTTCAGAAGAGGTTATGGTTCACAGCTAAGAAAACCATAATTAACATAATGTGGTGTGGTACCTGTAATGTTTGCTTACATTTTTATGTTTGAAAATTTATGCACATATTTTGAATAAGGCAAGCTTTAATTCATATTATAGTAACACACTTTAGTTATAATATAAATCTTGCCTACTATCTTCCTTTTTAATAAATGGAAGATCTTTCCTTTTTAAGAAACTCTGTACTTATAATAATTTAATGTTTTTGTGTGTGTGTTTCACTTGGAAACCATTGGGATTCAACAGACTTTCACTCCATGAACAGAAGCACATTATTCAAAAGGATCCCTTTGAAGCCTCTTGGGTGAAAATTATCATTTAAAAGTCTCTGTATTGTTTGTGGTAAATATGTTGTCACAGACAATATATCAGGTATAACAGTAATTTCACTATGAAAAGGACTACAGCAGCATTATTATGAGATAAATTGAATCAATGCTTTTTTTTAAAGGAGTGTGAGTACATTCTAGTTCAAACATTGTATACTGTTTGCTTAGGAAAGTACTATTTGAGTGTTGATAACTAAAGATGACATAGTTGTGAATGGAATCATCTTTGGGGATAGATTAAAACAGATTTTGGATAATTTCTGCTCATGGATTTTATTTTATGGTTTTAGGGAAATTCATTTATTGTGTTATAGTTTCCATGAGAATATCACTTGGCTTGATGTAGCAAAAAAGAATGGCAGTGCTAATTATTAGGCCAGTATCATTTGTCTATTACCTCCCCACTGTTCAAAGAAATAAAGTGCTTTCATATGTAATATTTCATATATTTTGGCAATTTAGCAATGTTCCTATGAAGGAAAATGTTATTTCCCAAATTTATTGAAAGAGAGTAACAGAGGCATAAGGAGGTTAATTGACTAACTACAAGTTAGAATGTGAGGGCAAAGCCAACCAAGACCCATGATTTTTTTTTTCTTAACATTTTACTTTTCAATATTTATAAATCCATAGGAATTGCAAAATTGTAGAGATGGTGGTTCTTCATACTCTTTTTAGAATTTCCTCCAATAGCATTATCCTGCATAGCTATCATAGAATATCAACACTAGTAAATTGATATTGGGACAATATCAGAACTTATTTAGATTTTGCTATCTTTATATGTAATGTGTGTGTGTGCATGCACACACACACACATGGTTTGGGGATGTGTACTAGTTGTGTACAATTTTATCACATCTGTAGATTCATGTTAATACCACCACAATGAAGATATAAAACTGTCCTTTCCCATAAAACTCTCTCACACTAACCCTCCATTACCATCCCCCAATAATGTCTGGCAGCCACTAATATATTCTCCATCTCTATAATTTTGTCAAATGAGAATGTTCTAGAAATGCAATCATACAGTATGATTCACGTATATCTTATGAGATTACCTTTTCACATTCAACTTAATCTTCTTGAAAGAGCCATCCAAGTTCTTGTTCAACAGTTGATTCATTTTTATTCCTATATTTCATAGTATGAATGGATGGATACACTACCATTTGTTTAGCCACTCATTGATTGAGAGAAATTTTATTTTTTCTCAGGGTTTGACTGTTATAAAAAAAGATAATAAGTCCAAGATATTGGGTGAACATTAGCATTCATTTCTCTGAGATAATTACAAAAGTTCATTTGCTCAACTGTATGGTAAATACATGCTTAGTTTAATATGAGCATTTATGCAGGCAGAGAGAAGTAGATAGAGTTGAGCAGGGCAGGACTGCATATTGGATAAGGGTGTGTTCTCTGAGACATGGATATCTTGATTTTATATACAAACTTCACCCATGAGATCCTCGTTAATAAAATTAGGATTATAATGATAATAATGCTATTTCAATAAGATTATTGTAATGAATGAATTAATTTATGCTAAGTTCTTAGAACCACATCTGACACACAATGTTCTTTCAATCAAAATTAGATAGTATTATAATTTGCATGACTTTGGCCACCAGTCATATAAAATATTATACATGTTAACTTGTTGAAATTCTTCTCTTGTGGATTAAATGTTCATGTTTGACTATGCTGATATTGCCTAATAATTTGTCTTATTAATTTGGTTTATTTTTATGGCCTTTAGAAGCAAATAGAATTAAACATTTAAATTAATATTTAAAATAAATAATTATTTATAATAATCAACAATGAAACTTAAAAGTTCTTGGGAATGTTATTATTACAGAATTCACTAATTTTATTACTGGAAGTGGTACTAGGCATATTGAGGGAGGGTTTTAATGAGCCAGCCAATATGGAGATGAAAAGTGTAGTGCCTAATTTTCCTTATGTCTGCACAATTTAATGGCAATCTGTCAAAATTAGCATAACTTCTTTCTATTTAATACACTGGTGGTATTCAAATAATTTAAGTTATGGTTCCAGCTAGAATATAAAAAGTGTGTTGAATATAAGGAAAAAGGAAACCTCAAAACCACCTTCAAAACATATTGAAACTTTAAAACATTTCTGAACTTTTAAAGGGTCCCAAGTGTACAGAACAAAATCTGGGGATAGTGTTTTGAAATGAACAGACAAGAGCACTCTGGCCATAATCCCTCAGGCCTAATATATTACGTGATTTGGCCTATGGCACCATTTCCATTTTCTAGTTTGCTTAACTCTAGAGTGTTTAATAAAAGGCAGTAAAGGGTAAATATTTACTTTGGGGAGCTTATTTTTCTAACAGCTTCCCAATGCATCCAGTTTATGTACACACGGTAAAACCTTTTGTTACTTGGGATTTTTTAATCATTCATTTAGCACATTCAGTGGACACCTACTGGAATTCAAGGTACCTACTTAGCCACTAAAATTGCAAGATTAACCAGGATAGACGAGGATTCTTCTTTCATGAGACTTATTAAACTAGGGAGACTGACAAGTTACTGATAAACAAACAACCAACTATGAGACATAATTTCAGGTAATGATATCGGTATTAGAGAAAGAGCAAGGGCAGGGATAAGGAGAAACAGAGGCACAGTTATAGAAGGTGATGAAGGAAAGTCTCTAGGACCAAGAATAAGAACAGGGCGAATAAATGTGTAATCCTTTGTAGAAGAGTTTTTCAACCAAAACAAAAAATGTCCTAAAGTCCCGAAGTAAGATGAATGACAGTTCTATGTCAATGATGAAGTTACACATGATGTACTATAATGGGTGGTTTTTGCATGTTCAGGCTGTTATCATAAAATTACCATAGACTACTTATAAGCAACATAAATTTATTTCTCACAGTTCTGGCAGATTTGGTGTCTGGTGAGGACCCTTTTCCTGATCCATATATAGCTGTCTTCTCACTGTTATCTTACATGCAGTTTGGGATTAAGGAGGTTTCTGGGGCCTCTTTTATAAGGGCATTAATTCGATTCATGAGAACTCTACCATCATGATTTAATCACCCCTCAAAGGATTAGTCTATAAATACCATCACATTGGAAGTGAGGTTTCAACATAGGAATTTTGGGGGACACAAACATTGCATCTATAAAGTGTTGTTAAAGTTAGGTGAAAAACACAGTGGTGCTATGAATAGTTTTGTAAGGCAACCTCCAAAACCTTTCTGGGCTCATAGTTAATTGTCTGCAAAAACTCATAGTAGTAAAGGGCAAAGCACTGGGAACTACTATAATCAATGGACATGTTTACATGTCCATCTTTTCTACTAGAATGTGCATACCTCACAGTCAAAATCAGAGTCTTACTCATCTCTAAGTCCAAAAGGTCATAGGCTGTATGGAACTGGTCAGGTATCAAGTCAATATTTGTTAAATAAAATATTTTAAAATTCCTAAAACTAATTTTTCTCCAGAGAACATGGTAAAATTTGTGTTTCAGCTGATTGTTACACACTGAATATCTGGCCATTATAATGAAAAAAGAAAGAAAGAAAGAAAGAAAGAAAGAAAGAAAGAAAGAAAGAAAGAAAGAAAGAAAGAAAGAAAGAAAGAGGGGAAAAAGAGTTATAACTGTAACATTTTTTCTCCTCTTGATTTCCCCTCAGTCACCATGGAAACTGCCACCAAACCACATGAACCAAAGTTTTCTTTTCTTTTTTTTTTTTTTTTTTTAACCTGGAAATAAGAAGAAAAAGGAAAATTTATTTTTGGTACTGTTTTATTATATATAGTAATGTTACTTTATGAAAACAAACAGTATTTCCTAAATATTTATTGAAAACCTACCTATGGGGTGCCTAAATGTGACTAGCAATGCCAAGACACTGAGAATATACAATGATGATGACAGATACAATTTTTGGAACTAATGCTCTAGTAGGATGAACAAAATGATAAATAAAATATTTAATATAGCATCAGATAGTATTAAGAAAAGAAATGATATATGATAAGAGGATAGGAAGTAACTGGCGATTGGACTGCTTCCTTAGAAACAAATGTTAGTTTAATAAAAATGTTATTAAATCAATATGCACATAGCAAATTTTAGGGTAACCATTGAAAAAATAATTATAGAATTTTTTAAAACATATTTTATTGATTTTTTACAGAGAGGAAGAGAGAGGGATAGAGAGTTAGAAACATCGATGAGAGAGAAACATCGATCAGCTGCCTCCTGCACACCTCCCACTGGGAATGTGCCCGCAACTAAGGTACATGCCCTTGACCAGAATCGAACCTGGGACCCCTCAGTCCGCAGGCCAATGCTCTATCCACTGAGCCAAACCGGTTAGGGCAATTATAGAATTTTTTATATAGTAGTGGCAATAAAAGAAAGTAAATAAAAATGGTTAATAAAATAGAGAACAGAAAATGACAAAATACCTAAATAAAGATGGTAAATAGAAAATACAAAATAATGTAATTAACCAAACCAAAATAAATCAATTATCATAATGGTTGAAACACTCTATAAGATCTAAATAATCAGACTGAATTACTAGGAAAATAAAATCTAGATTATTTTCAAGGGAATCAAATAAATATAAAATGTGAAAATGTTCAAATAAAAAGGATATCAATATCATTCCAGGAGAACAAAATAAATTTGGTACAGTGACATTAATATTAGATTAACGTATATTTTAAGAAAAAAACTAACTCAAAGAAAATAGGAATGTTACATAATGGTGAAATTAATACTAAGGGCTGGAGACCATATATAGCACTATGTGATCAATTAGGTACTGGATGAAGTTAAAGAGGACTTTGAGGGTAAATTGATCATGAAGTTTGTAATTTAGGTTATTGAGTGCTTTTACTTGGAATAAATGATCTAGAGGAATCACACAGCTTAAGCCAAGATACCGATGCCAATCATAAAGTTCTTGGTGGTAGATGTCCGAGTAACCCACCCAAACATCCCATGAAATTAGGGAGTTAGCATTATATACCCACAACTCCCAGAAGGCATTGAGGCACAAGCAGCACCCTACAGTCTTGTCAGATTTTGCTCCTCACTTCTAATCTCCTCTGCCTTTGTCTGTCACATGGAGGGGTCAGGAATAAACACTATGGAGTGGGGGCGGTGGCAAGGAAAAAAAAAAAAAAGGAAGATTCAAGGGTTGCTTTTCCTCTGTGGGCTGCCATACCTAAGCAGGCAGGGGATGAATAAGAGGAATAATTTAAACATTAAATAAATAATTTTATACTAGTCAAGACTGAGGTATGTGGCATGGACTCTTAGTACTTGAGAGGGAGCAGAGGAGCTTTAACTTTGTGAGACTGTAAAACCTATACAACCCATCAGAGATGTCAATGAGCAGAGGAAAATGAATGACGCCATGGAAAAGATGTAAGGGCAAAGGGGCGGAGAAAAAGCAGAGGTTCTTATTTACATTATGCTCTGTCAAATTCATCTAATAAAATGTTCTCAGTCCAAATGGTTGAAAGGTTTAAATAAATATTTGGGGATTGAACTGAGTTGATGGATATTTTGTTTTATGAACGTCTATATTTCTCATGGCAAAACTGTATAACCCCAAACACAGCAGACTAACTGAACTTTCACACTTTTCAGTTACTCTCTACTAAAATAAAGAATATATTAGTTTTGATGAAAGACATTCAATGTTTCAATCAGGACTTTGGAAAATCATCTATTCATAAGACAAATATATCTTGAGTTCCTTATAGGTTATAGACAAAAACAGAGACACTTAGGATACACTAGCAGGAAAAAAAAAATATCCTCTTAGGCCTCAGTGCATTTATAATACATATAGTAAAGTTATCTACTGATGTCCACAAACTCATTTAACTTTGTAGACTAACTGAATAATACTGCCTAATGTCCAATTATGCAATATGCTCTTTTTATTTATTTAACACTAGGGGCCCGGTGCACGAAATTCGTGCACTGGTGTGGGGGAGGGTCCCTCAGCCCAGCCTGCCCCCTCTCACATACTGGGAGCCCTCAGGCGTTGACCCCCATCACCCTCCAATCACAGGAACAGCCCCTTGCCCAGGCCTGACACCTCCGCCAGAGGTGTCAGGCTTGGACAGGGGACTCCCATCTCCCCCCAATCACTGGCTCTGGCCCCCGCCCAGGCCTGAGGCCTCTGGCCCAGGAATCATGCCTGGGCAGGGGACCCCCATCTCCCTCTGATCACTGGCTCTGGCCCCCGCCCAGGCCTGAGGCCTCTGGCCTAGGAATCATGCCTGGGCAGGGGACCCCCATCTCCCTCTGATCGCTTGCTCCACCCCCCACCCAAGCCTGATGCCTCTGACCCAGGCTTCAGGCCTGGGCAAGGGGACCATCATATCCCACCAATCCCCGGCTCCGCCCCCCACCCAGGCCTGATGCCTCGGCCAGAGGAGTTGACCCTCATCACCCTCCAATCACCAATCACCGGACCGGCCCCTTGACCAGGCCTGAGGCCTCCGGCAGAGGTGTCAGGCCTGGGCAGGGGACCCCCAGCTCCCCGCGGTTGCAGGCTCTGCCCCTGCCCAGGCCTAACACCTCTGGCCTAGGCGTCTGGCCCGGGCAGCGGGGACCCGCAGCTGCAGCGGCCCCGCAATCCTGGGCTTCGCTTTAGGCCCAGGCAAGGGACCCCTAGCTCCCGGGACTGCCAGCTTCGACCGTGTCCAGCTCCCATCGCTGGCTCCACCCCTACTTCCTGCTATCACTGGCCAGGGCAGAAAAGGTGCCTGATTCTCCAATCATGGCTGGGGGGCAGGGCAAAGGCGGCCCCAGGGCCGCCTTTGCCCTGCCCCCCACCTCTTAGCTCCCCCCTGGGTTTCTGATCACTGTCAGTGGCAGGGGGCTTCTTCCTGCTTTCCCTTTCGCCTCCCTGCATTGTGCCTACGTATGCAAATTAACCGCCATCTTGTTGGCAGTTAACTGCCAATCTTAGTTGGCAGTTAATTTGCATATAGCCCTGATCAGCCAATGAAAAGGGTAGCTTGTACGCCAATTACCATTTTTCTCTTTTATTAGTGTTGATTTGCTCACTTTCAAAATAATTTTCCAATATATTTTTTGAAATAATGTAATTAAAAAACACACACAGGACAAATGCTGATTCAGTTGTGAAAACATAATACTAATGACTCAGAGTTTGAAATTATTAGCATGACAACTCAGGGAATCTTTAATCTCAATTGGATGTTCAATGAACTTAAGCCAAAAAATCATGTAATTAATTGTGAATAAAGGAGCAAATTTACAGAACATAAAAAATGTCAGAAGAATTTTTTCAGTTCATGTGTCATTGGGAATTTTATTTTTAGCTTCTTGTAGGTAGAATAAGCCTTAAAAATATAATATATAATGTATTTTACAAACTTCTAATTTGTTTTTGTTTGTTTGTTTTTTCAAAAACACACTAGACTGTGTTTGTTTTACCCAAATTAAACTGGTTTACAGAAAACAAAACTTACATTTCCATGATTTGCTGCAGGGATTAACAGAGATTCTCTAGGCTCCACCTTTTTGTCAATGTCTGATTTTTCCATCTGGGATCCTGATGTCTACAGCAATATCAGGTCATCCTATATAATAAAAAGCTAATATGCAAATCAACCAAACAGCAGAACGACCAGTGCTATGACGCACACTGACCACCAGGGGGAAGACACTCAATATAGGAGCTGCCCCCTGGTGGTTAGTGCATTCCCACAGGAGGAGTGCCGCTCAGCCAGAAGTCAGGCTCATGGCTGAAGAGCGCAGTGGTGGTGGCGGGAGCCTCTCCTGCCTCATCCCTGCAGGGGTCCTGGACTGTGAGAGGGCCCAGGCTGGGCTGAGGTACAATCCCCTGCACCCTGAGTGCATGAATTTTGTGCACCAGACCTCTAGTGTATCTATAAAAGTGACACCTAGTAGGAGTGAGGCAGAAATGCTTATGAGTGTTAATAGTTGAGAAAGCACACACCTTTCCAGAAGTCCACAGAAAATGCTTCCTGCTCTCATTGGTCTAAATTAAGACACATGCCTTGCCTCTGACTAGGTTGCTCAGTTGGTTAGAGAGTTGCCCTAAAAGACCAAGGTTGAAGGTTTGATCCTGGTCAGGGCACATAGAATCAACTAATGAATGCATAAATAAGTGGAAAAACAAATCAATCCCTCTCAGTCTCTTTCTCTATTCCTAACTCTCTCCCTCTCTCTCTAAAATCAATAAATAACAAATATATATATATATATAATTTACTCTTAAAAATACTATAATTACCCTTAGATCTCCGGGGCTCTTTATTTATTGGGCTAGGAGTAAAATGCAGGCTCAAAGGGTAGAGATCTTGAAATCAGAGTTCCTTAGGTAAGAGAAAGGGAGGAATCAGTGACTAGTACCAGTGAATAATTTATGCTTCAGTGGGAAAATACAAAACTGAATTCATTTTATTCTCACATAATCCCACTGGTGCCATCCATTTCAGTAATAGCAATAATTATATTTCTAAAATGAATGGCAATTAATCTTCAAATCTGGAAATGTTAACAATGGCATTGAGGGGATTTTCACTAAAAGTTAGAAGATGTAAATATGATCTCTGTGGTAACCCCAAACCTGAAATTCTGTGAAGTCTTATATAATTCACATATATTTTTTTGTATCTTAAAATTTTACAAAGTGAATAATTTTTTTAGACATTGCTTTTGCTGCCATAACTTAACAATATGGTGTATCTATATTGTTTTATTTATTTATTTATCTATTTATTTATTTATTTATTTATTTATTTATGTATTGTTTTTTGTTTTATGTTTTATTAGAGTACATAATTGGGCTTTTCCTCATTTGCACAATATTACCTATGTGGACTCAAAACTATAGAACATTTTCATTATCATTAACATGCATACATACCAGTATTTAAGCTTCTATTGATGTATTCATACAAAATCAATATTTTTACACATCTAAAATCTCTAAATACTTAGAATAAGAAAAACACAACTTCAATGAGCAATTTTCCAATGTCCGCATTTTTAAAATAATAATCTCTGAAATAAATTGCATAGAAATATATTTATCATTAAATATTCGTAAAGTTACAATGATAAAACAAATACTTCAGAAAGTCATGGGGCTGTGTTATACCAACATTATAAGACAAAGGGTCTTGTCACACCAATATTAAAATGACTGAATCAAATCGCCTCTTCCTTCCTGTTCATGTAAATGCCAAGTTTCCCCTAGGCTTGATCAAGAAATTTCTCCAAATGGTAAAATCTTTATGTGTGCTACATCTCTTAGCCAATTTCCATCCATATCATCTTTAGCTACTAATGACAAGTTTGTTGGTTTCCACAACTGCATCCTCTAGAATGTTTTACATTTAAAAAGTAATTTTATGCATTCATGTACTCTATGTTTAACCCAGCCACTGTTTATCAGCTTCCCATTATGCAGAAGTCACAATACTAGTCATATGGTACTGGAGGAGCTGTGTCAACTTGAGTGTGACTATTTGTTCCTGCAGTTTCCTCATCTGAAATAAGAAGGGAGTTTGCATCCTTTTGTGGTTCAAATTCAAATACACAGTACAATAGCGAGCATTCTGTAAATACTATGTACTATCATCATTATTGTTATTACTAAATAAATGACAGAGCTTAACAGGAAGAACAGATGAGGAGCTCTGTGTGCTGTCAGGTTATTCCCATATGATGCTGGTGAGCCAAGATTCTGGTGAGCCAATGCTCAGCTCTTATCGTTGCTTTTCATTTGTCTTGATTAAAAACAAAACAAAAACAAAAAAATAAATGTCCCAAACTAGTCTGAATTGGATTAAAATCATGACCTTGAAATTGAAATAAAAATTAAAACAGAATTTCAGAGAAAATGATTTTATATAAAGGTCAATAGAAGGTGGTTTAGAAAGATTTTAAGTCAGAGTGACTAATTGCAATTTTCAATATGTTTCATCACCACAGTATCCATCTATTTTCCTTGAAGGCTGAGCAATTATTTGCCTAATAATTTAATGCCTTTATTACTGTTATCAAGTGTAATAGTAAAAGCAAAGGTGTAATGAAAATGTTCCTGCACTATACCTATGATATGTATGTATTCATGCATATTTTTATTCTGATAACTACTACACAGATACATGATCACCATGCTAGAAAGAAAAATGCATATAACTGAATTTAAATATATGTATATATATATGTGTGTGTGTATATCTTATATAATAAAAAGGTAATATGCAAATTAACCATCACACCCTCACAAGATGGCTGCCTATGACCAGGCAGGCAGGGGGGTTAATGAGGGACGACCAAATGACTGAACAAGCAGGCTGCGTGGGGCGACCAGGCCAGCAGGGGGTTAGTGAGGGACGACCAGGCCAGCAGGGGGGGAAGTTGGGGGTGAGCAGGCCAGAAGGGGACGCAGTTAGAGGCAACCAGGCTGGTGCGTGGGTACAGTTGGGGGTGACCAGGATGGCAGGGGGGGCAGTAAGGGGTGACCAGGCTGGTGGGGGTGGGGGGCAGTTAGAAGTGACCAGACAGAAGGGAGGGGGCAGTTGGGGGCAACCTGGCTGGCAGCGGGGGCATTTAGGGGCAATGAGCCTGGCAGGCAGGTGAGCAATTAGGAGCCAGCGGTCCAGGATTATGAGAGGGATGTCCCCCAAGGGGTCCCTGATTGGAGAAGGTGCAGGCTGGGCTGAGGGGACGCCACCCCCATGCATGAATTTCATGCACTGGGCCTCTAGTTTATAAATGAAAGGCTAAAGAACAATGTCAAGGAAATATATTAAGTATAAATGTATTAGGCAGTTGTCTAATATGGACTGATTAGAATATTTTTAAATACTAAGAAAGTGATTTAAATTACTAGGGAAAGACAGGAATAATATCAAACTTTGGGAAGATTTTGTGTTTTTCTAGATCAGTGTACTCCTTGGGAGACATGTTAGAAACACAAATTCTCAGACTCTGTCTCAGACCTGAATCAGACACTCTGGGGTGACGCCCCAAATCTGTATTTCAGAAAGTGATTGTGATGGTCACTTAAGTTAGAGGACAACTGTGCTAGAGAAAATTGAGAGATTAGTTGCTGATACACATCAGTAAATCTTTTAAATAGACATGTGAGACATCCATCATCCAGTACCACTCACTTCTCAGTTACCAGGGGCCAGGCACTGCACCACATGGCTGACTCTATGATTTTTACCCTGTCAGTCTCATCTATTCCAACCAGTGCCTCTGGATTCCCAATAAAACTCCACATTTTATTCTGCATGGAAAATCAAGTATTTTTGTCACATAGCCTTTTAATTAAAGACAATCAAAATGACCCATCAAGATTTTCTGCTTAATAAAAGATAGTCTTTGTCCTAAGAAATTTTCTCTCTTTTCTATCATTGCTACTTGCCTATCTTCCCTCTGGGATGTGAACTGCTCTGGGGCAGAAGCTGGTTTTGTCGTTTTTCTCATTTGTTGGTGTTTCACAGTGCCATATAGTAGGTGACATTTTTCTCTTGAGATGACAAATTAATGCTCTAATAATGCTTAATGCTTTTTTTGCATCAGTTTCTGATAACACTCACTTATTCATATGTCACATTTATCTTTTGTTAAAATAAATCAAATATTTACTTATTTATTAGCTACTTTTCTCCATAGAATACAAGTTCAATAAGGGCATAAATGTTGCTTTCTGATTTTCTACTATACATTCCTAGGGTCTAGAACATAAATGTTAATAAGTGTTTGCTCATCTGGCATGGCTCAGTGCTTGAGTGTCAACCTATGAAGCAGGAGGTCATGGTTCGATTCCTGGTCAGGACACATGGCTGGGTTGCGGGCTTGATCCTCAGTGTGGGGCATGCAGGAGGCAGCTGGTCAATGATTTCTGTCTTATCACTGATATTTCTCTCTTTTCCTCTCCCTTTTTCTCTGAAATCAATAAAATAGATATTTTTAAAAAGTTAATGTGTTCAATATTTGTGAATGGAAACTTTATGAGTCAAATGCACAAATAAAATTTTAATAAATAAATGAATTTTAAATAAAGTGAATCTTATGTTTGTTGTTAATACATAGTTCTTAGACTGTATTATTTGAGAGTTTATTTGTAGATATATATATATATATATATATATATATTATATATATATATATCATTCATTTCAAAAAGTACTTCAATTTTTTGGTACTGACTTTAAAAAATAGATTATGACACTCAGCAGAACCTTCTAATTTATGAGAGGTTAGTTCAATTTTTTTTGTAATAACTTTCTTTTCTGTTTTTAACTCTCATTCCTTGAGTTCATTGTAAAATGTCATTGGTTCTCATATAATTTCAGATTTTTTAATATTTCTAGAAAATGGTAAATATTCTCCACATCATATATATAAATAATAATAAAATTATATATATGTAATTTTATTATTATTTATGAAAGCAGTACTATTATTTATAGTACCTCTTTCCAATTCCTTCCTGAGCATTCTCACGAACAAATTACTATTCTCAGAGCTTATATTATCTAATTATCCATATCTGAAACAAATTATTAAAATAGACTTAATTTTTATTGTTCCAAAGGGTGAAACCTTTGAGGATCATGGCTTAAGCAGACAGAGTTCCTTCCACCTCACCAGGCATCAAGAAGTACAAAGACTGCTCACATAGAAGTGATCAAAGGACCTGAATCTTTCACATTTAAAACTGGTATCTCCATGGCTATTTATGCCTATTTTTTCTTTAAGGTTGCCTATCTTCAATTTTCTGTCAGTAAAACAGGCATTAAAGAATAGGAAGCACAAAAAATCAAAAGGCATATGCCAGCAAAGTCAGTTTCTCTAAAAAAGCAATAGCTTACAGTGACCTCAGCTTACTAAATTCTGCTTAGCTCCCATTGGCCAAGACTGGGTCACATAATTACTCCTAGCCTTTAACAAGTTTGGGAGGTGTGTCATGCTGACAACACATATTGTCCTTTGGAACTAAACCAGGTTTCTCTTAGAAAGGAAGAAAGTAGGTGACAGTTACCTTTAGATGTCTGCCCTTAGTGTAACTAAGGAATAGTACAGGTGATTAAATCTTTGATAAAATTCTCGTAAAATTCTTGTACCCTTCTCTCCTTTAAAAATATCCTCCATCTAGACCACATAACCACATCTTTGCTTTATCAATATTAATAAACTTTGCATTAGACAGTTTATTATGTGAATTTCATAAATAGAATGATGAGATCTACCTAAAACCAGTTAAAAATAAAAATGAGAGTAATAAGAAATCTCAAGATCAGCCAATATTATTTTGTTGCCCTTTCATAGTAGTATTTATGACTTCATGTGCTGTAAAAGAAATTGCAAATTTTTATTTTATAGAGCCTCATTTTTTCTCCATTATGGAGTTTTCAGGCAGTTTTAGGCTCCTCAGGAAGACTTTCTAGGCACCAACATGTGAATGGAGTTAGATTATTACTGTTTTTCTGTATCTTCACAAGCACATGCTGATGTCAGTTCCACAATTCAGTGTGGAGCAGTATAAAACGTGGCAACTGATTATATTTCTAAGATAGTTTACTTTTTGACATTCAGAAAAGTCCAACAAAATGTTTGCCTAACCACCGGCACATGAAGGACTTGAGAAGAGAATAAAGTGATTCTTTTCTCTTCCCCAGCTGGCATTAAGGTCCAGTTCAATTACTGAATTTTCCTCACAGCAAAAATTTTCAGTGTTAATTTTTTTTCTATTTCTCAGTATAAATGCATTCTCCTTTTTGTGTTAACTTACTATTTTTATATAGGAAAATTCACCAAAATTAAATGTTATGCTTGCAATTATTTTTATCTTAGCAAGGGTAGCAAAATATTTTAATCACTTAATGAAAATGTGTCATTCCAATATGAAAAATTAAGCAAAATTAATTTGACATAGGAGTTTAGCATATTAATTTTTGTTCCATAATGATTGTCCACTTTACTTTCTTTATTTCACAATTACTATTCAATTGAAAATATTTCATGCAGAAATGCAAACCATGCACCTAGAAAGAGAAGGTTGATGCATTTAAATGAGGTGCACTTGATATGGTAACACCCAAATAGCCTCCAGGCCATATACGTTTATCTGGCTCGTATGATAATCAATTCATAAATTATGTATATCTAAGCCCTTTTCACCTTAGGCAGTTTTAGGATGTCCAAAATATCATCACACTTAGCACTTTCAAATCAATTGTTTAAGCCATCTTAATGGCCAATTAGGACCTCTGCTGAGGTAATCTAATCCATTATGCATAGTTGACTGTTAAGAATGAAAACTTAAAGAATTTTATTCCAGATTTATAAACACACTTTGTCTTTCTAACTTTAACCTCTTACTCCTTGCTGATGTCTGTGTGTATTTTTGCAAAAAAAAAAAAAAAAGAAAACAAGTCATTCTCTCAATGAAGAGAGAAACAAATATTTGGTCCCATAATCTTTGTACTAATAGAACAGTAGACTAGGAAAAGAGAAGACATTTATTTTTTATTTTTTTAAATCTTTATTGTTTAAAGTATTACAGATGTTCCTTCCCTCCCCATCCCCCCATTGACTCCCTGCCCCCTACTCCAGTGCCCCCTCCACTCTGCCCTCAGGCCTTCACTGCACTATTGTCTGTGTCTATGGGTTATATTAGAGAAGACAGATTTTAAGATATACAGCAAATGAGGCTTTGATCAACAGTGCTGATGAGATAATAGGCAACCCTGGTCAAACATGTTAATGGTATCATGATATAACCAGAGCAGAGTATCACAAAAACATCAGGACACTTCCACATGAAATGTATCATCCCACTGCTAAGGCATAAATGTGGTGGGTAAACAATAAAGTGGTTAAACAATAAGGAAACATCCCTTTTTTCTTGTCTATGAATTTTTATAATAAAGATTACTATATTATTTATTAGTTGGTCTTAGCTGTTTTAAAATTACTAGTCACTGCTGTAACTGGTTTGGCTCAGTGGATAGAGCGTGGCCTGCAGACTCTAGGGTCCCAGGTTTGATTCTGGTCAAGGGCATGTACGTTGGTTGTGGGCATATACCCAGTAGGGGGTGTGCAGGAGGCAGCTGATTGATGTTTCTAACTCTCTATCCCTCTCCCTTCCTCTCTGTAAAAAATTAATAAAATATATTTTTAAAAAATTACTAATCAATAAAATATTTTGAGAGTTATTTATTTTCTTCATTTTCAGCATGCCTCCAAAGAGCCTTCAAAAAGTGGAAACAAACATGGACTTATATAGAGCTATTTTGAGTGAAAAATAAAGTAATTTTAGAAGTGAGTAAAGTCTCAGCGGAAATAAGGAAGGAAATTGAAATAACCTATTGACCAAATCAATGACATTTGAAACATTAATAAAGCTTATATCTGAAACCCCTCTGTGAATGAAAACTTACTATCTTATTAGGGAGTCTGTTTCATTATTTCATAAACTAAAACATTACAAAATTCTTTCTTTGGTCATTAACTCTTTCAGCAATTGCTAATTGTGCATGTACCAAATAGTGTGTACTGAAATCTACTATCTAACTTAATTACTAGTTCTTAGTCCTGTTCTTTGAAGTCCATTGTATTAGGACAAAATTATTTCTTTATGCTTTCCTTGGAAGACTTTATATTTTGGAAATCAGTCATCATGTTTTCTTCTTCAAAAATATTCTTTCTTCCAAGTTTACAAATGAATGCTTTAGGTTGTTTTTCTGTAATCCATTAACCTCATGTTTCCATATCAAGCCCAGTGTTTCAGATATTTATACTTAACATTCCAAGAAGAGGTCTACACTTATCACTGTTCTGTATATTCAATTTATACCAATGCAACATATGTGTTTTTTTAGCAGTCTCTTGACACTGCTGGTGATTATTGAGTTATTTCCAAGTCAGATCTTGTAACCATGAACTACTGGCTGCCCGATCCACTACTTTGCATTGCTATTCTCTTTTTTGAAACCTAAGGCATGACTTGAGTTTCATCCTTATCAAACTTTATATTCTTGGTATTCATCCAGCATTCCAGTCTTTCGAGACAACCTGAATCTCAATCTTGTCATCAACTGTTATATTGCTTATTTTCCCAATTTTGAATCATCTCAAATTTGACAAGTGACAGGTTCAGCCTTGTTTATAATCTGCACCATATCTTTTCCTTATGGCTGGGGCCAATTGATCAATGTCAGTAAACACAGACTGTTGCCTAATTTCAAGAGCTATTTTTCCAAATGGGAAGTATATAAAGAGTTTAAGCCTTACTCTTGACAAAAATCTTCCACGGTATCATATGGATATGATATAGAAATACAGATGGAATTTTGATTTTTATTATGTACATTTTAATATGATTTAATATCTACAGCAAAATACTGATATTTGCTATTCAAAATGTTGGATAGGAAAAAAGGAAATGACATATTCAAATGCAATTACAGATACTTAATGAAAACTAAAATTTTAGTTTTAATATATTTAAAAAAAATAACCTAAATATCAAAAACTGCATTTACAAAAATAAATGAAGTTGAAACAAAATATAAAGGAACAAATTTTATTTAACTCTTACATTTTGCCATTTGAATATTCCTAGAATTTAGTGAGACTATCCGACTCGCAGTAGCAAGCTCATATTCAAGTGATTAATTTGCTTTAGAACACTGTATTTGGCAAGTATAAGTCCTCTCCAGCTTTGTTTGTTATGGATTTAAATAGTTTCCAAAAATATTTGTGGAATTTTTTACACCAAGAAAATATCTATAGCATAATGTTTAGGTCCATCTTTAAAATAATAAAAGGTGTAGTGGATTCACAAAATCCAAGTGATTTTAATTTCGGCTTTGTATTGTTATTCTTTGTTTTTGAGGGTCAGAGAGAAGACTGTGCTTCTTTCCTATTTTTTATCATGAGGAGAGAGCTCAATTAGGGCAGCATCCTGGCTTCTTTCTGTCGCTCCTCATTTAATTCTTCACAAGGGGGAGATCACACATATCTCATTAGTGAGTTTTAGAGAGAAAGCTGAGCTGTTTGGCTGAGTAGTCCTCTTTTCACATCTTAGTATATACCTACCTACAGAAGGCATTCATTCCCTCTACTTTTCTATTATGTAACTTTGGTGTGGAATGCCTATTTCTTAGGTGGGTATTAGAAAATTCACCTTCTCCAATGTAGACATCATTTGTAATAAAGGAAATATTTAATCTCCATCTAACTCCTGTGATTATCTGTAATTGAGAAAAAAAGGCTGCTATTTAGTTAACCCCCCAAACAGCAATATTAACTGATGAAAAAAGGAGATAACAAAAAATTCAAGCTAAATATATATGGTCATGAAACTATACATTTAAGACCAAAAAAAAAAAAAGTATTAACATTATATATGTACCAGAGGCCCTGTACATGAAATTCATGCATGGGTAGGGTCCGTAGGCCTGGCCAGAGATCAGGGCCTATTGGGGCCTTTTGGCTGCGGGCCAGGGCCTTCCTTCTCCAGCTGCTGGCTGCCAGCAGGGGCCTTTCTTCATTTTGCGCCGCCCCCTGGTGGTCAGCACACATCATAGCAAGTGATTGAACTCCCTGTCTCCTGGTCAAACTCCCAAGAGGACAATTTGCATTTAGGCTTTTATATATATACACTAGGGGCCCGGTGCACGAAATTCGTGCAC
Source organism: Myotis daubentonii (assembly GCF_963259705.1). Lineage (NCBI taxonomy): Eukaryota > Metazoa > Chordata > Mammalia > Chiroptera > Vespertilionidae > Myotis > Myotis daubentonii. The sequence continues at coordinate 185,522,388 of NC_081841.1, forward strand.
TGGGTGTGTGTGTGGCGGGGGAGTGTCCCTCAGCCCAGCCTGCCCCCTCTCACATACTGGGAGCCCTCAGGCGTTGACCCCCATCACCCTCCAATCGCAGGATTGGCCCCTTGCCCAGGCCGGACGCCTCTGGCTGAGGCGTCCGGCCTGGGCAGCGGGGACCCGCAGCTGCAGCGGCCCCGCGATCGTGGGCTTAGCTTTAGGCCCAGGTAAGGGACTCCTAGCTCCTGGGACTGCCAGCCTCGACCGTGCCCAGCTCCCATCGCTGGCTCCACCCCTACTTCCTGCTATCACTGGCCAGGGCAGAAAAGGCACCTGATTCTCCGATCATGGCTGGGGGGCAGGGCAAAGGTGGCCCCAGGGCTGCCTTTGCCCTGCCCCCCAGCTCTTAGCTCCCCCCTGGGTTTCTGATCACTGTCAGTGGCAGGGGGCTTCTTCCTGCTTTCCCTTTCGCCTCCCTGCATTGTGCCTACATATGCAAATTAACCGCCATCTTGTTGGCAGTTAACTGCCAATCTTAGTTGGCAGTTAATTTGCATATAGCCCTGATTAGCTAATGAAAAGGGTAGCTCATATGCCAATTACCATTTTTCTCTTTTATTAGTGTTGATATAGATAGATAGATAGATAGATAGATAGATAGATAGATAGAGATGATTTTTTTAAAAAAAATATATTTTATTGATTTTTTACAGAGAGGAAGGGAGAGAGATAGAGAGTTAGAAACATCGATGAGAGAGAAACATCGATCAGCTGCCTCCTGCACATCTCCTACTGGGGATGTGCCCGCAACCCAGGTACAAGCCCTTGACTGGAATCGAACCTTGGACCTTTCAGTCCGCAAGCCAACGCTCTATCCACTGAGCCAAACCAGTTTCGGCTATAGATGGTTTTTAAGTATTCTCAGGATCCATTATCACCTCACTGATGTAACATTTTGCCAGGGGGATGGAGGTAGGAGACGGGATCAAGGGCCAGACACTGGATGCAAGTAATATTTTTGGCCTTTTTTTGGAATAAACAAACATTTTATTCACTAATTATAGTAGTTTTTGTAAGTTTTCCTTATTTTAAACTATAATCCACAATTATAGATTCTTAGAATTGAGAATGACTGAAAATGGTCTGATTTAATAACTTACTGTAAACAGATAAATGTTTAACAAAGTTCTACATGCAAAAGTTGCCTTACTTTGGCCCTGTTCCAACAGCTCAGTTGGTTAGAGTGTTGTCTGATATGCCAAATTTGTGGGTTTGATCTCTGGTCAGGGCACAAACTAAAAGGAAAAAAAGTCACCTCATTTTCATAAATTCTACAGCATAATTTTATTGATATCAAAATGATATTAGATTATTTTTATCTAAGACATATAATGCACAGGTTATCTAACAAGTGCTGAGAAGGTACTGCAAATTCCTAAGATGGGAGAATCTTGAGTTAAAGATAGAAATTTTAGGCACTCTCTTAGTGGCCCATTCCAAAATTTAACAAAGTGAATATTAGTGATTTTTGTCTTCTTGCTTTATTATCTAAAGTGTAAAAAAAAAAATCCACCAGAATTTATTTTATTGTCTCTCTTAAGATTTCTTGCACAAAGTAGGATTAGTCATAGGAATTGAGTAGATTTTTATTATTTCAAGTTTGTTCCTACTTCTAGAGAACCAGCAGTTGATTCTCAAAAATATTAGACTAACCTGGATGTTATTTAATAGTCTCAAGTTTTGTTTAATAGCAGTAATTATTATATCTCATTCCTAGAAAAATTTAAACTTAGAACAAACCATCTATCTCTTTATTTTACAAAAACAATGCTATTTTCTAATGTTTATCCATTTGTATTTGACATGACATTTATTTAGAAATTTCTTAAATTAATATGTGGTGTATATTCTGGGAGAAATTTATTTGAATCATGGGGAATAGTGATGTTTATTACACTGACTTTTTAAAAGATGACTATCAAATCATTAATATACTTAATAATTGACTACCAACAAATTAAAAAATATTCTTATCTTTTTTATTAAGATTATTTTAAGTTTTATTTTTCATAGTTTTTTTAATACAACACTAAAAACATAATGGTGAAATGTACAAGTAAATATTTGAAGTGTTAAACTTAAGCTCCATCATCAAACCACTCTGTAAGCAAAATGTACATATGCAGGTACATGGAAGAGAAAATAAATCAGCATAGTTATGTAAAACAATATTCAAAAGAATAAAAAATATTGAAGCAGGTTTTTATGCTAAAGAAAGAATAAAATAAACATTTACCTCTAGGAGCCATAATCTGTAATTCCAGCAAAATAAATCTTTCCATGAACATACTTTGAATTAAATAGCTATTAGTTAGAAAAATATCTGGGTGCACAGTGCATTTTGCCTCTTCATGACTAATATTTTATCAATTATCACCTCTTTTATTTTCATATAAGTAAAATAAATTATTTACAAAAAGTTACAACGAGACAAAAGAGTTATATTGATTTTTATAATAAATAAACAAAATGAGAATCATTTTACTTCCACTATGGATACAATTTTTAAGCAACTAAAAAGGGGAGAATTTAAGATTTCCATTGTTTGGTCATAAATGGGATAATGATTAATGTTTTCCATAAATATGTCAACCTCCTTAAAATTTACCAAGCTAACATTCAGGTGATTTCTGCTTATATCTCCTCAGTTGTACCAGAATGTCAAATCTGCAAGAATACTAGTTAGAGGAATGGACATCCTGACAGCTACACCAGGTGTAAATGGAGAATGATGAGAAATGAACATCTACTTTTTCTCTGTCTGGTCAGCTGGAACCCTCCAGCCATTAAGCCACTCTTAACACTAGGGAGCACACTTGCCCCAGGAATTATCCTGGGAAGTAAGACAGGAGGCTTTCCTCCTGTAAATCAGAATCAGGCAGGGTGCCAGCCCATGCCCTGCTGCATAGAATGACAAGGCACGCAGCTATGACAGTGCTAATAGTAAACAATGACAGTTCTGTCAGGAATCTGAGGAGCTTCTCATACTCTGCATGTGCTGAAAAAGAAGCAGAGTTATTTTATTTGTGGCATATAAAAATGATGGCATGAACTCCTCACCCCTTTTTCTCCTTTAAACAAATCAAAATTAGAAGAGTGTTAGCAGCTTTATGATGGTGGGAATGGAGAGCAGGGGGCTAAAGAAATGTGGAAACTAGAAATTTGAAAATATGAACACCTTGGTTAAGTTTTTTAAAAATTAAATGACTTTATATTTGTAATGATCTTTCCATGATGCTTTGCTCCTCTTAATCTTAAAAGCATGCTACAATCATCTAGAGAGGGTACAGAACTAACCGGCACACACCACCGGATATCTGAAAAAATACACTCTTTGTAAACTTAGATAGTACACATTCTGATAAGGATCCCATAAAAGGGAGGACAGAATGATCATTGACTTCCTTGATAATATATATATACAACATATTTTATATGTTTATTAAAAACTTATTGTATATCTAAAGCATGCACAACATTGCTTAAAGTCTTGGTGAGATAAAGAAGAAGAGGCAAAAGACTTGCTTCTGGGAAGCCTGCCACTTTTTAAGGAAAAAGATGAACACGTGCAACGCACGGTATGTGAAAAGGCAGAATACAGTCCAGTTACCTATCGGGTGCAAAGGGATATGTTGCAAATATACCTAATTTGTACGGAGTGCCATGCTCGTTGTTATAGGAATAAGGAGATGAAAAAGATATGGACCAAGACTATGAGAATCTTATAGTGTTATAAAGTAAATAAGACAATTATAAATATATTTTTTTGTTTTAAGAGCACAATATAATCAATGGCACATCAAGAGGAAAGAAAGGGACGGTGATACTGATATCAATAATAACAAATGTGCTTCAATTTCTAGGTTGTTAAAATAAATTCCTTCCTATATCCCAAACAACGGATTTTATAAGTAAGGAAAAAAAGCTTAAAGGGGGTACCTGGCAAGTCATAGACTGAAGGTTCAAACACATACAGCCAAACACAAGATCTACTTGATTACCAAATAACTATTTGCACAATATGACTCTTTTTGTTTTGTCTAATAGACCATTCCTGTTTTCTGCTGAAAGCCTTCCTGGGTTGTGGTTATGGTGCAAGCCAATTATGGGGCTCTCCTGTCCCTTTGGATGTAAGGGCAGAAATGCGGCATAGACCTCCAAGCCACCACAATCTGCCCAGAATTATACAGAAAGCCTAAAACAAAATGAGTAAAATTTCTTCCTTGTAGTCTTTATACAAATGCTGGGAGAAGGCTCATTTCTCTTTCCTTCTGGATTTCTATTTTTTATAACATAAGCTGTTACCTACTGAACCCATGGCCCCCCCCTCGACTTGCTGTATAAAACTCTCCCCTCCCCCCCAAGTTAAAGGGGAAATTGATGGAGCTCAGTGAGGTGGAGCTCACAGCTCAATCCATTCGTGCTTGAATCTTGGTGCACCTGGGCACTTCCCAATAGTTTGAGTTGAGTTTTTGTATTTTACAATCTGAAATACTTAACTAATGCATTTAATGCCTAGAGAGTAAAAGAATACAAGGAACATTACATTTATAGTTGAATTTAAAGTATGAGTAGTATTCTGACAAGAATCATTCCAAGGGGAGAAAGGATCCATTGTTTACAAGCAGAAAATGAGAAGATCAGGTAAAAATTATGCATCAGTTTAACCATACATCCTGATGTACCTGGGATATAGTTGATTTATGTTTGTTATCCCTGTATTTCACTCCTGTCTTTCTCAATAGTTTCCCAGTTTTAATAGTAAATTACTGTCACCCTACTTACATATAAAAAGGGAAGCAAAAAATGCATATATAATTTGTAAAATTTAGAATTTAGGGTTGAGCCAGATTATAAAGCCCCATAGGTGTTATATCAGAGGTTAGATATTATATTAAGAACATAGGAAGCACATGGTCATAAACTTCAAAAACTCCTGTTGCCAGCAATGTGAAATTCTGATTGGTTCCTGTTGCCAGCAATGTGAAATTCCGATTGGTTCCTGTTGCCAGCAATGTGAAATTCCGATTGGTTCCTGTTGCCAGCAATGTGAAATTCCAATTGGGTAAAATGAGAATTTATTGTAGTATATGTGAGAGGTGATTACGTTCTGAAAAACAGTGGCATATAAAGGAAAGCCAGAGTGGTAATTTTTAAACTGTGAGTTAAATGATATAGGCCATTTATTTGGATTAGAATGCCAAATGCTAGCAATATAAAGGATAGAACCAAGCCACCCCATCTACCATCATGGAGAGAGAATCAAAAGCTGGAAAGAGGTTTGGAGCCTTGTGAAATGATCATGTATAAAACAATATTTATATCCAGAAAATAGAAGCATAAACTTCGTATAAACAGTTTTTACAAGCCCAATAGAATTGGTAAAAGCCACTGTTTTCTGGTGAGTAGGTTAAGTTATAGATACATTATATTCTTAGTTTATGGCAAAACAACACAACTAGTATTAAAATGCACCAGATCTTGTATCTGATCTGTTTGCCTATTTTAATTCAAATTGACTCCAGGTATGAATGGAGCTACTACCAATCCCTTAGCTGACTAGGATTGGAGAAATCAGAAATTGACCTGGTAAGAGGCAGTATGGAAGTAGAACTAAAGTAGGATATTGATGACATGTGAAGCTCAAAAGAGGACAAGTTAATGTAACAAGTTCTAGTCTTAAGGTCTAGATAATGGATAGATGTTAATGTCTTCAAAACAGATGGAAAGGTAGATCATATGGGATTGTCAGGAAAATGCTGTAGGTAATCATGAAGCCAGTGTTATACATTTGAGTTTAAGATAATTGCCAATTTTTAAATGTTTTTTTCATAATTTACTTTCTCTGCTAAACGCAAGAATGAGGCTCTATACAAAATAAATGAATATATAATTTTTATAAAGAAAGAGAGAAAAGAAAGATGACATCAGGTCTTTGTGAAAAGCCTGCATTTCTCTGTGCAAAGGACGGGGAAAGAACAATTTTAGAGACCAAGGGAACCAGTAAAAGATTTGCCATCTTAGAGTAATTGAAGGGGGAATATATTTAAAAGCGGAGGTGTTTAATTATGTCAACTGGCCTTGCAAGGTATAAGAAGGGAAATAAATGCTGTAATTATAAGATAACATTTGAATAAAAATCATTTCAATATATTGACAATACGACATTGTAAAATGAAAGGGGATTAGTTGACACTGAAAACTGGAAAGCACTCTAACTTAGGAAGGAAGATGTTCGATGGAGCAATGAAGTAGAGAATAGGATAGCAACTCAAGAGAGCAGAGAAAGCCAGAGAGAAGGCTTTATGGAGTGAAGTGCAGTATTAATTTAGTGACCAAATCATTGATGCTTAACATGTTTATTTCCTGTTCATGCAAAATATGGAGGAAAATGAGTGATAGCTCTCTTCAATAATGTAACTCAGTGATGTAGGCTTCCAATTTTTTTCTATGATGTTATGTGAGTTTCCAAGATCATCATGGTAGGTGAAGAACTTTCCTTCTTCTTCCCTGCTTTAGATTAGAAATGATACCCATCTCTTCCATTTATCACCAATTTACCAGAATTAACTACATTACACCACAGCAGCTATCTACAAGCAGCTGAGGTGTGGAGGCAAGAAGATGTTCTACGAGAGCAATGTCACAGTAGTATTTAAGAAAAAAATTCAAATAAGGAGAGAGTAACATTAGACCCAAGAAAAAATAGAATATAATACAATTATCATTTAATAAATATGGGAAATTTTACACAAAATACTTGTTCAAAGTTATGAATTAGACATTAGGCTCCATTGCTGGTCACAAAAATTAGTCACTTACTTCCTCTGTATAGTAAATGCCTGTTCTGTAAAATTCAACTGTAAAATTCTATAATTCAGAGACATTTATTACGGGAAACTGAGCTCAAACATTGTTACATCTTTAATAACCATTTAGTATTCAAATAACTATATACCTTCACAATCCAGAACCTTTTGAGCTCTGCAGAATATATAGACATTGGAGTACACAATTAATTATGAAAAAAATATTTAGATCCTGTCAGCTTTATTTTCTATAAAATGTATATAAATGTCAATAAAGATTTTTGTTGCCTTATATACAATTATATTGCCAAATGGCTTATTTTGCTATATCCACCAGTTTTGTAGATAGAAGTTGAGTTTTCCTGTTTTTCTTTCTTTCAAAATTACCTATAACTTTTCATTTCTGAAGAAATTGGTAATAAAACAGGCAAAGTAGGAAGGAGAGTCATGTGGTTATAAAGCAGACAGAGAAATGAACACTTCAGCATTTAGTTTTTATGGCCTAGTTAACCTCATTGGATTTATGTAGCTGCCAGACATTGATATCCTTTTACTGCTGATGCAAATTGAAATTTATTCCATAAACTACAGAATTGATCATTTTTTTAAAAAAGACAGGGAGAGAAAGTAGAATGATTCTACTTGATCTCTATGTATGTGATGCTTATATAAAATCATATAAATATATAAAACAAATTCAAATAATTCCATTTTTGTAGGAATGTTGATTGACTAAATCAAGGTGACCAACAGTATTACCCCAAAAAGTAAGACTTTTTAAAGTTTATCTTTATTGTTCAAAGTATTTCAGATATTCCCTTCCCTCCCCCTCCCCTGAATCGACTGCATCCAGCCTGCTCCCATCGCCTTCCCAGGCCTTCACCATACTATATTTTGTGTCCATGGGTTATGCATATATGCACATAAATTATTTGGTTAATCTCTTCCTGCCCCTTACTCCCCCCCCTTTGAGATTGGTCAGTCTGTTACATGCTTGCATCTCTCTGGATCTATTGGTTCGGTTTATTTTGTTCATTAGAAGATGTGTTAATCAGAAAATAAAAAGTTTAATTGTTTTAGGTAGGATGTGATTTGAGTCAAAAAATCAAGAATCATTTATTCAGTTAAAGGAATAAAATCTTCATTTTAAGTGGTTCATAATTGAGAGATTTTTCTTATTAGGAAATCATAAAAGTAGACATATTAGGAGTCTATGTATAAATGATATTTATTTAATAATCATGAGGTAAGTCTAGAGTCAGTCAGCTTCCATAATATGTTGTTTGTGTGTTTTTAAAACATCAGCTATCAAAGAAGTAAAGGAAATAAGTATCAAAATGTACTTAAATTAATTTTGATGTATAGTTAGTCTCTGGCTATTTCTATGTAATCAGGACCTGGTTTAAAGATAGATTCTTTATAATACTGGGTTTAAGATAGAATATGAAAATTTGTACTATAAATTTAATTTGTACTATAAATTTAAACTAAAAAATACATTAGTCATTGTTATAACACTCTCACATAACTAAATAAGATAATTATATTTTTTATTTTAGTTTTTTAATACCATTTGACAGACTATGGGATTTGATATTAGTATTTTAAAGTTATTTTTAATCTCACAGTGAAAGAAGAAATGAAAATAATCCATACAGGATTATGCATATCATTGGTTATCTTAGTGTTTGTTGGTGTTTGTAACTTTGAGAACAATCAATACAAATAGAAAACATGGCCTTTACTAGCTCCTATAGGTTTATACAAACTTTTTGCTTTGGGGGAAACATACCTATGCACTGCTTTTAATTAGCTTATTTTTTTTATAAAATCACAATAAGGAATGTTAAAATATGTTACAGTATTAAAGATGCACATAAAATAGTTTAGTCTTGAATGATGCCAGCCGGCTCATTTAGATTTTTAATAAATGGAAGGACCATTCTTAGTGTGTCTTTGCAAATACCACTTTCAACTGTTTTCAGCTTATTTTGTTCTTTTGCCTTATTATTTGAAACACTTCTATAGAAATTACCTTCATGGTTCCTTTCTCAAAGACAATATGGTATTGAGATTTATTTCCTGCATTGTATTATCTACTACAGTAATTACAAGTTAAAAGAATACCAAACCTCTACTGAATTCCTATACAGCACTGTGTGTACCTCCTAATCATATCAATATGGTTCTAATAGCTAGTGGAGACATTTGTACAACCCTTTCCTTTTTTACAAATCTTAACTCAAACAAGAATCTAAGGTTAAACTGTGTATTTCTATCATCTAATGGATGATAAAATGTAGGAATGAATTTTATGGCAGATTAACTCCTTAACTGTCTCAGGAGAAAAGGGCCCTGGTTGTCAGTGCACAGCGTTTTAGCAGCTTTATTATAAGCTTGTCAGGTTGGTCATTGTGTTCCTAATAGATAAAGAATTATTGCAGAGATAAGTACTTATCTGAATTTTGCCCCCCTTTCCACCTACTCTTAGATTTCTAAAGGCCCTTTTCCTAAGAAGTTAAGGAAAGTAATTGTTATTCACAGGCAGGTTGTTAATATTTAAGCAAATTATTTTGGCCTGATAGTTTATTTTAGTTATGTTACCATAATGGATAAAGCAATTGTAGCATTTACTTAGGCTGTGCTGGCATTTTTTAATGTAAATTAAGCTTTTGTTTCTAGGGTAATTTATTGCATCACATAGAAGGCTCTGAGACTCACTGATACATTACAAGCTATTTTAGTAAAAGTTTTCTCTTTTATACTTTTTTTTAATGAGGAATTCTCTGACTTTGTTTAGGAAAAGACATTAAATTTGTCTAGAGGGGTTATTACAATAAAGTGAAATCAGCATTAGATTAAAGATGTGGTTGGGACGATCAAAATGGATGGATGTTGCTTGAGGGTTTTATTAGTAATATTTATTTAAATTTGTATGTACCACATAGAAATTTAGTTACCCACCTACAAAAATTCAAGATGGTATCCCTAGATAACAAGCTAAATTTAGTATGAATTCCAAAAGTCAATTTATCTAATTTTAACCAGTTAAACTTTTGACCACATACAAAGAATAACTTTTTAACTTTTTTTATGACTATGTCTTAATTTGGGTCCATTCTCTTGCTCAATTTATAAACTACAGATAATAACAAAGGGGGGAGAAAAGGAAAAAGAGAGACTTTTCCCCCCTTATGCTATCCTTATAACCTTTTAAGTATTGCTAACTTAGAGAAAAGGTCATTTGTTTAAAACCATTAGCCCAGTTTATACAAATTATAATGTAGTCAATGTCACAAATTTAATCACACTAATCCAATATACAAAGCCAACTTTTTTCCCCTTCATTTTAGAGAAGTCATTTAATCTTCCTTATAAGTCCCCAGGCTACTTAGTAGAAGAGAAATTTAGATTTATCTCTTAATTTTTATTTTGTTTAAAAAAATCTCCTTTGGTTACATTTTAGTTTATTCTAAGTCCAAATAAGTTTTTACATTTTCTCATATTCAAAGTGAAGTAGCGAAAATCTGCTCATATTTCCCAGCAACAAGGTAAGGGTAGGCAGTCCTAATACTCTCTTTTTGCCTGGTCCTTGTCTGGGATGTTGGCTTGCAAGTCTCTGTACTGTCAGCAGCTGAAATTAGTGCATTCATCTACCTCTGGGTGTGACAGAGTCACCGCTGCTGCTAACAGCTGACCACGTGCAGCCCTATCCCAGGTCTCCAGGTGCATCTTTCAGCAGCTACATATGCCTTCACCAGGGCACACAGAAAGTTTTGGATTCCTTGAATGCCAGGAGCAAGTGGTGGTGTGATGTCTTCCTCCCTTACCTAGCCGATTCACCCCTTTGCTTGCTTTGATCTAATTTCATGTTGGACATTGATGCATATAAGTCTTCACCTGGAGGCTTGGTAAAATAAGAAAAGCTTTTTTTGGCTGATTCATGTTTATTTGTATGTTCCTACTTCTACCCACCCCAAAAATGTCAACTAAGATTCCAATTTGGACCCCAACAGACCCATAAGGGGTAGGCTTTCTTCTTTTTTCCTTCTATCTGAACAGAAATTCCTTTTTGTGAAACTTTAACTATTTCCTGAGTCACCAACCATCCAAACTTGACTTAATGATGTAAGGGATATCTTTGATATCCTATGAAAGACTATCTAAGTTCAACACAGTTGGCCACTGATACAGAAAAATCAAACCAATATGGATCCACATATTACCATGAACCAAAAGTAATACTCTTTAAACCCCTCAGCATTAACCATTTTTTTTTTATAAACTTGAAGGCAATATTCTGATCTTTTTTCAGCAGGAACCTGGGTTTGGATCTGATTAATTCAAACCATGTAGAAAACTACAAGATTGAACTTAGGAATTTTTGTTGTTGTTGTTGTGTTTATGTCAAAAGCAGTAGAATATTGTAAATGCACACCCAAGTATTTCAAATTTTCCCTTACCTTGTTTCTGTGACAATTTCTTTGGGAAATATCTGACCAAGTGTATGAACACAGATGCACACACACACATACACATACAGACACTTCCCTTTTTTATTAATCTGGTCTTTACGAACTACACCAAATGATTTATTTACTGCTACGTATTAACATGATCTTTTGACTTGAGAGATAAAAATTTATCTACTTAAATAATTACATTGTGCTGTTTCTCCCCTTATTTACAGTTAAAACAATATGAGCACACATATATACACTATATCTATATATATAAAAGCCTAGGCGATCAAACGCCCAAACAACCAGTCAACCGGTCACTATGATGCACACTGACCACCAGTGGGCAGATGCTCAATGCAGGAGCTGCCCCCTGGTGGTCAGTGCACTCCCACTGTGGGAGCGCCATTCAGCTGACCCACAGGTGCCAGACGCTACTGAGCGGTGGCAGCAGGCGCTGCAGGGCCAGAATGAGCTGGAGTGGTGCAGCACCCAGCTTGAGCTTGGGCTCCTCCCTAGCTGCCTGCTGCTTCACACACTACTACATCCCCTGTGGGTCCCGGATTGCGAAAGGGTGCAGGCCAGGCTGAGGGACCCCATGAATCCGTGCACTGGGCCTCTAGTATAACTATAAATATACATATACAAATATACATATGTTTACATAATACAATATGAATTTTGTTCAATACCTATCTAAGGAGTATAATTGCACCAATTTCTGTTTGTGCTTTTTGTCTGAGAAGTTCTATTTGCCATTTGCTTTGATCTTTTTACTAGCAAAGTATCAATTTCAAATTTTCTTAAACATTTGTAGCATCCTACCTAATCTATTTTTCCCTAAGAGACTCTCATTCTGATGGTCTCCATCTTTCCAAGTTTTTAAACAGCTGTCCTCATGAGACAACTGCTTCCTGAATTTGGTACATTATTTGAAAGACATCATTTTCCCCTTTCATGATGTAATTCTTTATTCGTGTGTAGTACATCCTCAAATAAGAAATGCTACAAAGGATTTAAATTCATGAATCATTGATTCTGCTTACACTCCCTGAGTGAAGAATTCTAGGAAGTAAAGTATTTTGCTCAGAATTTGAAGACATTTTCTCTTTGTATCACCCCATTCAGCATTCCTGACTAAAAGTCCAATTTCAATTTTATTCTCTGTCCTTTAGAGATTCTCTTAACACCCTAGCTATTAGTTTTTTAGGGTGTCTTTAAAAAGTCTCACAAACTTATTGCTTAAAACAAGAGAAATTTATTCTCTCATTGTAGTTCTGGAGTCCAGACGTCTAAAAGATGCTGGCAGGGTCATGCTCCCTCTGCAGGTTCTAGAGAAGCAACATTCTTTGCCTCTTCCCAGCTTCTGGTATAACGGGCAATCCTTGGTGCTTCTGGGTTTATGCTCGGATACTATAACCATTGCCTCTCTTATCACATGGCATTCTGCATATGTGTCTCTTTGTCTCTGTGTCCAAATCCCTCTGTTCTTAAAGGGAAACCAATCATTAGATTAAAGCTCACACTAATGGTGTATGACCTTATCTTAACTTGATTACATTTGCAAAGCCCCTATTTCATATAAGGTGACTTTCATAACTATTGGTAGTAAGGATTTGAACATATCTTTTGAGAGAATGCTTTTCACTGAGAACTCTTAATCTCTTTTTCTTCCGTAAGTATTCTGACATTTTGTAATTATGTATCTAGTATGGCTTTCTTTCTAATTTTATTCAGTAACCCTTATGTAATTCAAAATTGTCTGTGTCATTTTAATACTGAGAAATTCTCATTATCAATTTTTAATAATGTCTTTTTCTCCATTAGATTGTTTCTTCTTTTTAGAACACATCCTAATTGGATCATTAATTTCTTGGTTTTATGTTTTTTCATTTATCCTTTTCTCATATGTTATGAATTCTTTTTTATTGAACAAATCAAACTGTCTCTAAACTTTATATTCCAAAATTTGTGTTGAAATTTCTGTCTTTTGTTTTTTGTTGTTGTTGTTGTTTTTAATCTTCACTGGAGGATATTTTTCCATTGATTTTTAGAGAGTAGAGGGAGGGGAAAAGCAGAGAGAGAAACATCGATGTGAAAGATACATTGATTGTTTTCCACCTGCAAGTTCCCCAAGCAGGGTCAGGGATCAAGCCTGCAACCAAAGTATGTACCCTTGACCAGAATTGAACCCCGGGCCCTTCAGTAGCAGCTGATGCTCTGACCACTGAGCAAACAGCTAAGGCTTAACTTTGTAGTTTTATATTTAAGATATTTTTTTGTTTATTCTTTGTTATACCATTCTACTTTTAATTTATGGGTGTGTTATTTCTACAGTTTTTCATTAGAAGTACTATTTGAACACTTTTATTTAATTTCTGACACTTTTCATAAATTTTACCTTTGTGAATTTATTTTTTTTGTTATTTAATTTATGTATTGTCTAAAGTTTTACATGTCTTCTTTTTCCTCACTTGACCACCCCCTTCCCCAAGCTATTCCCTCTATGGCAAGCCCCCACTGTCCCAGTGTTTGTGTCCATTGGTTAAGCTAATATGCATACGTACAAGTCCTTTGGTTGCTCTCTAACCCCCAATCCCCTGCCATTTGTCTCTGGATCTATTCTTGTTCATCAAATTATGTTGGTCATTATATCCCACATATGAGTGAGATCATGTGATATTTATCTTTCTCTCACTGGCTAATTTCACTTAGCATAAGGCTCTCCAGTTCCATCCATGTTGTTGCAAATGGTAAAAGTTCCTTCTTTTTTATAGCGGCGTAGTATTCCATTGTGTAGATGTACCACAGTTCTTTTTTTTTTTTTTTTAGATTTATTTTTTTCTCTTCTTTCACACTTTCCTTAAATGTATGACCAACTGTATTTTCCCATAGATATTTTAAATGACCATATAATATTGTAAACTAGTAACTTTGTGAATGTGGACAAAGATCAACATTTGTTCACTTTTGCTATAGAACAGAACCAGACATTCTGGGGGCGATCACCCATATTCAAGAATAGAAAAGCTCTATTGCAATGTGTGCAACTAGGTACTCTCATTTTCTCTTGACATATTACTCAGTTTCTTTGGGAAACAAACCTCACTCTTTGCTTTGGGTATGATCACCTCGCTGTGTTATTTCTGTTTAGTAAAATATGATCAGACTTGAGATGCTAAATGTTCTATGTGCAATCCTTCACTTATATCTTTTTTGTTAAGCAATAGCTCTTTGGGCTTCTGGCACCTTGGTGGGAGCCTCAGGAGCATAGTAAGATCAGCTTAGCCTCATTAATAACCTTTCCTTCTTATTTAATTTTGAAAGTTTCTCTTGTGAAATCTGCCTTATTCTTTGCTCTTATATGATTATATAAGTTTTATGATTTTTGTTTAATTTTAACTTGGTTTCAGGAGGGAACATTATAAATATCTGTAGTAAACTTGCCATATATCTTCGAAGAAGATGTCTATAATTTGAGCAGGATGACCTCATCTCCCTGAAAAATTGTTGTAGGGTATTGGTTTTTGGTTGAAAATATCCAAAAAAAACAACAACAACAACAACACAGTTACACAGAAAAAGTAAAAGAAGAACTTCATATCAACAGGTAAACAAAACTTTCTATAAAACTGAGTAACTATGGACATATAACAAAGGAAGAATATCATTTTTAGAGATAATATTTACAGACAACTATCTTAGAAAACCAAAAATGTAAAT
This sequence comes from Myotis daubentonii, assembly GCF_963259705.1. NCBI lineage: Eukaryota > Metazoa > Chordata > Mammalia > Chiroptera > Vespertilionidae > Myotis > Myotis daubentonii. The sequence continues at coordinate 185,537,422 of NC_081841.1, forward strand.
ATTTTATTCTATTTTACTTTTTTTCTCTACTCTCTATTTACTTATGTCTTTTCTCTTCTCCCCTCTTCCTTCTCTCCTCTATTTTTCACAATCGTCTCCAAGACTCCCCAAGCATACTCTTATGTCTTTCATCTTAATTTTCCTTCTCTAAGGCCAGAGGGCCAGCTGCTGCTCTTGGTGAGGTCCACAAACCTTTCTGAGCTTTCCATGTTACCGCCTTGTGATAACTGAACGAAAAATAAAATCTGCCTAAAATATTGTTATGTCACATTTGTAATGCTTGGAAAATATAAAAACACTTAAATAAACATACAACTATTATATGACTGATTGTATGCACAGGTTAATGTGGGTTTATAGAGATTAAAGTAGGATCTACATAAAGGAAATACATGTATTTGGGCTCTTTAAAATATTTGTTCATTCTGCTTCAATATAATTTATTTTTCACATTGATATTCCATTATTTCCATTAAACAATTTTTAAATTCTATATTTATTATCTCTATGTTTATTTGTAAGATATCTCAAACATTATTTGGGGTTGTATTAGTCAGGGTTCTCTAGGGAAACAGAAGAGAGGGAGAGGGAGAGAGAGAGGAGAGAGAGAGAGAGAGAGAGAGAGAGAGAGAGAGAGAGAGAGAGAGAGAGAGATTATGGAAATTGGCTCATACCTATGTAGGCTGAGAAGTCTCACAATTTGCCCTGTGTTCTAGTATATGGATAGGCAAAAAGCCAGTATAATTCAGTCTGAGTCGGGAGATCTGAGAACTGAGGGGCTAACAGTGTAAATCTTCATCTGAGTCCAAAACTTAAGAATCAGGAGCACTGATGTCTGAGGGCGAATAAGATGGATTTCTCCACTAAAGCAGAGAGAGCAAATTCTCATTCTCTTCCATTTTGTTCTATTCAGGCCCTGGATGAACTGGATGATGACCACTCACATCAGGGAGGGTGATCTTGTTTGCTCAGCCTGCTGATGTATATGCTAATCTTATCCACAAAAACACCCAGAAAAAAGGTTTTTGTCAACTATCTGGTTTTCCTTTAATCCAAATTGATGCATAAAACTAGCCACCACAGGTGTTCAGATGTAAATGAAATACATATGAATATGTCTAATCTTGAAGAAACATTTATTGTATAATTACTATGGTGCAGACCATATTCAAATACCAAGGATACATTTACTAGTGGGTGATTTCCCTGGATAAATAAGTAGCTTATTTAGTAAGGAGGAAGTAAATAGCCAACATAAAATGTATATGCTAATGCCTAGTATGGCTGTATGTACAAATTACAGGATTAAACATGCTTTTGAAATAGCTTATCCTTCCTAAACCAAATACATGCAGAGTGCAAGTGTGGTTGGGATGAGAGCTAGAACACCTACCAGGACACTTTTTCAAAGAAGAACTTAAACATGGCAGATTGATTTCTCCATCTGAAGTCCCTCCCATTTCTCCATTCTCAACCAGTCAGGCTTCCACTCATTATTCACAGATTGGCTCAGCTGCCCTCCTTCTAGGAACTTCCATCACTGTTACCACCACCTGCACCATTACCCATGTCAGCACATTAACACCTTTTAGACACCACCACCAATGGCACAGACTCATCCTTTAGCTTCAAAAATGTTTTCTATTTTGTTAGAAAGTGGGCAATTCTTTTCACTATGTAAAATATATCTGTTTATAGTCTGTGTATTTGTTTATTTACACTGCAAGGGGCATTGTGTATCATTGTATTCCAGGCAAAACATAGCACATGGTGGGCCCACACAGTGTATCCCTCCATGAAGTACTTTCCCTCTGTTTATAAAAAAATAAATCTTCACAAAAGAGGTGGAGCACTTGTTTAGCAATTAATATGATTTGGGTTGGAACAAAACGAACACATTTTACTATCACTGTGTCAGTTTTCTGTTATTGTGTATACATGGCTTTGGTTTCTTAGTCATGTTGGAACATTAACCTACTAGTGCTGGCTATGATCTTTTTCTACTAATTCATTATAAAAGTTTTCTTATTAAATGATTAATGTTTAGTGACTGTTACTAAAACTGTGGAGAACATTTGATGCATACTTAAAATTTTGTTTTATTTTTTCAGCATTGAAAGACTTGAACCAGAAGTCTAAAAATATAAACTTTGAATATAGGCTTTCTAGGCAATAACTTCTTATTGAAACACACACTCATAAACATAATATATAGTCATTTACCTATAGCAAAATAACTTCCAATTTTCTTCACATGACTTATAATTTTCTGGATTTGAGATATAAGAAGGAAATCTTGCAATGACCAAATATTTTGAAACTTATTATGCCTTATATATGTTAAATTACATACTTGCATCTATAGGGGAAAGGCATGACTAAAGCATGATATAAATGTATATAATTTAGACAAACAATATGTTGTTAGATAAATCCTGCAGATGTGAAGAATTTAAACAGGAACTTTAGAGGAAAACTAACAGTTGGATTTTTCAGATCCCTTTGAAAACATTTGCAGAAAGAAATATTGAAACTTTTAGTGGAACAATACGAGCATATGAAAGACTCAGCAGTCTGAGATGATGGTAGACTATTTCCCCCTCAGCAATGGAAAACGAATGATCAGACACTTTCTGTAACCCACCCACTGAGCTGGCAGTGCCCAGGACGCCCAATAACCTCTGTTTGACTTGTCACTTGCAAGACAAATTTGCTCATATATCATGACTGTCAGAATCCCTTTTCGGCAACTGTATCAGTAATTAGCTATGCCTTGTTAGTGCTCAAGGCATATGTATCTGTCACGTTGATAAAAAAGGTCCAGTTTTTTTTCTTTAATTTTAACTAACATGTTAGCCTCTCAGCATTATAATGCCAACAAAGAGCCACAGTATCGATCAAACCCTCATTGATGACCTTTAAAAACTCATGTTGCTTGAGAAAATAAGAACCAGTATGCAATGACACCATAAAGAGTATAAAAATTAAAGAATAATAATAAAGTCTGAAGTTCATAGAACCATTTGGAAAGATTCTCAGAAGTTTTGGGGGTAAGTTTTTTGATTGAGTCGAGCAATATGTATCTTTTGTAGAGTTTTCTGAGAAATTAATGATAAAATGTATTCCTATGTTTTCTTTTATAAAACACTAATAGATAATTATAAGAGCCTTAGTTCCAACTGAAAAATTGTTATTTTAGATGTTTATTTGTATTGAGCACAAATTAAAAAGCAGATATAGAATTTTATAGATCAGAGACTTTCAAATTTGAACTTGAACAAAATCAAATGTAGTAATGGTTTAAAAATAAGAATTCAAAGACCAAAATATACTGAAGCAAAATATCTTAAGAGGAAAGACATCATAAAAAAGTGAAAAGGCCAGAAAGTCTCAAATAAAGTATTTGAAAAATTTTATTAGGTGGTAGTATAATTAATATTTTACAAATATTTAATTGAACCATTAAAATATCATTTAGATGCTACAAATAAGTAATAGACCAATATTAAAATTTAGCATAATATTGAACAGAAATTTAGAGGAAGTGCAAGTGCCAACAAATACATAAAACTATATCAAATCTCATTTATAATTGATAACAATATAAAATGGCAATGGTGATTCTCTCTTTTCCCATAAGACTTGCAAAATTAAAAAAAAATATATATATATATATAAATATTATCAGTAATTATGGTAATAGTATTGGTGAGTTTGTTCTATTTGTTAACTTTGAGGGGACCCATAAAAATATCTACCTACAATATAGTTTCATCAAAAAACAAATATGTCTATGATGTCTTCTGCTGTGTCCTTGTAGTACCTCCAATAATGACTAAAACTAGCTAGGACATGGTTGATTCTCAAATATAATCTGTTCAATTAATTATTAATTATGCACATTCTCTGACCTAGTTCTCTCTCTAGCAAAATCAATCCTATAAAAAACATAATATAAATAATTAAGTGTGTAATAAGATGTTCATTAGCATGCTGCTTCCTGAAAAAGAAAGAACATCAAAATAAAAAATACTTTACAAAAAAAGAAAGACCTACATCTCATATGCTTTGGAAAGATAGCTATAATAATAAAAGGGTAATATGCTAATTAGACTGGATGTCTTCTGGATGTCATTCCGGACATCCTTCCTGACGAAGCTGGGGCCCAAGGGAAGCCAGCCTGGGTCCCTGTGCCTGTGGGCAGGTGGAGGAGGGAAGCAGCCTGGGTCCCGGGTGCCAGAGGGAAGCCAGTGCCCGCAGCCAGGGAAAGAAAGGCCTACTCTTGAATGAATTTTCGTGCATCTGGCCTCTAGTTTAAGATATTAAGTTAAAAGACTAAGCAGCCCTGGCAGGTGCAGCTCAGTTGGTTGGGCATTGTCCCTTGCACCAAAAGGTTTCCAGTTAGATTCCTGGTCAGGGAACATGCAGGATTGCGCAGAGGATCCAAGGAAGTTGGCATACATGAGGCAGCCAACTGAAATTTCTCAATCACATAAATGTTTATATCTCTCTCCTTCTTCTTTCCTCTCTCTCTAAAAATTACACACACACACACACACACACACACACACACACACACACACACACACACTGAGTGGCCAGATTATTATGACCACCTGACATTTGTAGACAAATTAGCTATAATTTCGCTGGAGGGCCAGACCATTATAAATAGGGAAGCAGCAGGTTGTTTACCACGACAGTAGAAGTGATTTTTTTCTGAAGATATGGGTAAATAATGAAATTTAACAGCCTTTGAATGTGGGATATATATAAACTATATATATATATATTTAAATGAATATATAGTTTAAATGAATATGTTCCTTTTAAAAAAAGAAGACAAAGAAAACTGCAGTTTAAATATAATGAAGTCATGCATTCTCTAAAATGCTTAATTTTTTGAGAAATATAGCTAGAAGTTTGACAGATTTGTTGGTGTATTTTAGACTTTCAAGGGAGAAAACTAAAATCAGATGCATAGAATACTAAACAAATGAAAAAAACAAGAATAAATTATTAAATGTGGAAAAACTCTTGAAAAGAACCATTATAACAATTATAATACATCACTTGACTGGTAATTTATAGTCATAAACTATAAATATTTGCTATTTATACAAAAGTTTTGATTTCTTTAAAATGAGTTGTTCCAGGCAAGTGTGGTGGATGTGGAAGAGGCTGAGCCCTCACACACTACGATAAGTACTTAAAAGCTCTTGCCTATCATTACTGATTGAAGAAATTACTACCAAATATATTACTATGAAAAATACAAGTACCAGAAGAGTCATCTAAAAAAAGAGCAAGGCTCTGTACAGTATATATAGTCTGGAAAAGTTTTAGGGGAAAGAGACTGCACAGAGTACGGGTGATTTCAAATTGAAATTTTTAGCAAACCATTTTAAGATTCTTTTGCATTTGGAAAATAAGTACCATTTTTGTTTCCATGCTTGCTTTTTTTTTTCTTTTTCTTTTTGGGTTCATTTAACTTTTGGTGGAACTAGGGGGTAGGTAAAAATGATTTTCAATATGTCACTAGAAGATCCAGTCAAATTATTTAACTACTTGCCCTGCATTCCCAATATATTTTTCTATAGGTTTTACTTTTGAAAAGAGGAATTGGTAGTTGTGTGAGAATGAGGAAGGGCATAGAACAGTGAGGGCGAACCTATGACACGCGTTTCAGAGGTGACACTCGAACTCATTTTTTTTGGTTGATTTTTCTTTGTTAAATGGCATTTAAATATATAAAATAAATATAAACATATAAATCTTTGTTTTACTATGGTTGCAAATATCAAAAAATTTCTATATGTGACACGGCACCGAAGTTAAGTTAGGGTTTTTCAAAATGCTGACACACCGAGCTCAAAAGGTTCGCCATCACTGGCATAGAAAGAAAAATATAGAAAAGTGGTTAATACCATTGTGGCATAGCAGGAAACACCAACACACAGTGAATAATTTGTCTCTTTTGAAGTCAGAAAAATATCAACTTTAATGCTAAGCAGTGTTAAATACAGAGGAGTATGCAAATTAGCCAGGACACCGTAGTGTCACAATCGAACAGCAAGGACCTGAGGCTGCATGGCGCCTGGCCGGGGCGAGGGACCTCAGGCTGTGCCCCCGGCCTCGCAGGGCTGGACAGAGACCTCAGGCCAGGACCCTGGCCACGGCGCTGGGCCTGAAGACCTCAGGCCATGCCCCCAACTGGCAGGGCTCCATGGGGACCTCAGGCCACACCCCCATCCTTGCGCCAAGCTGGGGAGCTCAGGCCACCCCCCCCCCCCATCTGGCAGGGCTTAACAGGGGACCTCCGCCCATGCCCCTCACCCTGGTGCCAGACCAGGGGACCTGAGGCTGCGCCCTCTGCCTGGAGTGGCTTGATGGGGGTGCGGCTGGCCTGGTCTGGGTCTCACTCAATAGGGGTGGGGCTAGCCGGGTCTGGGTCTCCTGCGTTTTTGAAGTGTGTGTGGGTGGTGGGTGGAGACTCGACTCTAGATCCCAGCGGTGCACCCCAGACTCTGACAGGAGGGAAATATTCATATATATTTTATTAATTTTCTTTCATATCTGACACTTCTATTATAGAGAAAGGGAAAATAGCAATATTAAAATATTTCCTCTAAGAGCATTATGCTAAGTGAAATAAGCCAGTCAATAAAGGAAAAGTACCACATGATCTCACTCATTCATGGACAATAGAGACCATTATAAACTTTTGAACAATAATAGATACAGAGGCAGAGCTGCCTCAAACAGATTGTCAAACTGCAGCGGGAAGGCCGGGGAGGGTTGGGGGGCAGGAGGTAGGGGGGTAAGAGATCAACTAAAGGACTTGTATGCATGCATATAAGCATAACCAATGGACATAAGACACTGGGGGATAGGGGAAGCTAGGGGACTGTCTAGGGCGGGGGGATAAAATGGATACATATGTAATACTCTTTGTAATACTTTAAGCAATAAAAAAAATAAAGTAAATAAATAAATAAATAAATAAATAAATAAATAAATAAATAAAATATTTCCTCTAATTAATTCCCTTTTAATGTGCACGAATTTTGTGCATTTGGCCACTAGTACAGATATAATTTCAAAAAATACATTTATTTTTTCTTGTGGATTTTATTCTCCTATCATTTAAAAATATATGCTAGTAATAGCATGAGTACTAAGTTTGCTTTCTTTTATTGCTTGAAAAGAAATAGAAACTATTCTAATTCATCAACAAAAAGAGCCCTAACCACTTTGGCTCAGTGGATAGAGTGTTGGCCTGCAGACTGAAGGGTCCCCGGTTCAATTCCAGTCAAGGGCATGTACCTTGGTTGAGGGCACATCTCCAGTAAGGGGTGTACAGGAGGCAGCTGATCGATGTTTCTCTCTCATCGATGTTTCTAACTCTCTATCCCTCTCCCTTCCTCTCTGTAAAAAATCAATAAAATATATTTAAAAACAAACAAAAAGAACGTTTTTGGTGCAAAGATATATTTTACTTGAGGTAAATTACACTTTCAGCCAGAATACATTTAATACTAATCAGCATGCATTCGATTTTCACATGTATTGAATTAAACAAGGAAAATTTAGTTTGATTATTTCATTTGAGTTAGTTATTTTATCATAAATTAGAATGCAACTATATCTAGCTATCCTATATCAGTGGTCGGCAAACTCATTAGTCAACAGAGCCAAATATCAACAGTACAACGATTAAAATTTCTTTTGAGAGCCAAATTTTTTAAACTTAAACTATATAGGTAGGTACATTCTTATTAACTTAATTAGGGTACTCCTAAGGCTTAAAAAGAGCCACACTCAAGGGGCCAAAGATCCGAATGTGGCTTAAGAGCCGCAGTTTGCCGACCACGGTCCTACATAATAGAAGGCTAATATGTAAATCGACTGAACAGTGGAATGACACGCCACTATGATGCACACTGACCACCAGGGAGCAGATGCTCAATGCAGGAGCTGCCCCTGGTGGTCAGTGCACTCCCACAGGAGGAGAGCTGCTCAGCAAGAGCCCTGAGCAAGGCTCACTGCTGGAGAGCACAGCAGCAGTGGTGGGGAGCAGGCCTAAGCCATCAGCCAGACATCCTCTGAGGGCTCCCAGATTGCAAGAGGGTGCAGGCCAGGCTAAGGGACCCTCCTAAGTGCATGAATTTTGTGTACCAGGCCTCTAGTATAAATATAAAGTCACTGATGTATTAGAAATACAAAAAATAACAAAATTTGTATTTTGCATTAATAACTGATGGGGCTATAAACCCTATATTTAAATTGCTTAAAAGTGATCTAAAATAGTATCTTCACTTGCCTAGTAATATTAGCCCCCAAATCCTTAAGCATTTATTTTGTAGGGCACTTATACAATACTAATTTTTATATTTGTTTCAAATGAAAGGAACTAGAGAGACAGTCCCTTACAAATCATATTCAATTCACACTGACAGGTTAGGATCACCATTAGCCATACCATATGCCTGGCTATAAAATGGACTAATTAGTATGTACCCCCTGATAAGTAGATTGCTAATTTACTATGAATGTATTATCCACATTAATGGGAAATTGTAGAAATCTGCAAATATATGTCTTCATTGTTTTTAATGAACATATCCATCACACCAATAGCTTTCTCATGTCCCTCTGTAATTCTCCTTTCTACAATCACCCCTGCCACCCAGACATCCTCAGGCAGTACTCTGATCTGCATTCTTTCACAGAAGGTTAGTTTGTGTTTTCTAGAGTTTTATATAAGTGAAATCATTCAGCATACTCTTATTTTTGGCTTGTTTCACTCAGCATAACTATAGATTTGCCCATGTTATGTGTATCAATGGTTATATATATATATATATATATATATATATATATATATATATATATATATATATATATATGATTTCAGAGAGCAAGGGAGGAGAGAGAGATAGAAACATCAATGATGAGAAAGAATCATTGATTGGCTGCCTCCTGCATGCCCCCTACTGGGGATCAAGCCTGAAACCAGTAGACTCAGCCTTGCTAATGTAGCTCAGCATGTGAGACCAATTCTGCAAGTAGAGGCTGACCTGGCGGGCAGGCGGGGGACAGGCTTAGACTGGGGTACCCCTCCTGGTCCTGGGCATGGCTGTCCTCACCTGTCCGCTGTGCGCCCACCATGATGACGTTGAGGCACCTGCTGATGACGTGCTTGACGCGCTTGCAGTGGTCCCGGTGGGGAGGAACACTTGAGGGCATTGCTGAAGTCCCCACAGTCGAGGTAGTGGTCACCAGATCGTCATGACTGCGCCTGTGGGCCTGGCTGTGAGTGGACACCACCTGGTGTGGACCTGGCCGTCCCTGCCGTCCCGCCTCGTCCCTGTCCTGAGTGGCACCTGATCCTCTCCTTGAGGGAGTTGCCCTTGCTTCAGGTCCAGGTCCCGCTTCTCCTGCTTCAGCCGGGCCTTCTTCCACTTGGCCTCCACCCATGCATTGTCCAGGGGCGGGGCGTACACCCCACTCTCGGAGATGGCGTCCGGCACGCTGTGCAGTCCCTCAGGGAGGATCTGGCCATCGGGACTGATGTGCTAGCAGGAGGGCGCCTCCTGGGAATCCCTGCCCTTCGGACCACAGCTCCTGGTGGAAGCACCCAGTCAGCAGGGACCACAGGGGCCGTGGGGTAGGGGGGACCAACGGGAAAAATGCTGTGGCCCTGCCGAGCCAGAGGAGCCCAGGGTAATAACACAAGCACACATGTACAGGAGAGGAGGGGACAGGGGAGGGGGAGTGGGAAGGGGAGGGGGATGGAGAAGGGGAGGGGGAGGGGGAGGGGGAAGGGGAGGAGGAGGGGGAGCGGGAGGGGAGGGAGGGGAGGGGAGGTCAAAATCACTTACCATAAGGACAATTGAATGTACACAACTTGATGAGTTTGGATGTAAATGTAGATTCAGGAAACCATCACTATAATCTGTGTCATATATATGTCCATCTGATTGTGTTATATTCAGACCCTGGAATAATATTCAGCCTTAAAAAGAAAACGAAATCCTGTTATTTGTGACAATATGGGTGTAGAACACTATGCCAAGTGAAGTAAGCGGATAGAGAAAGACAAATTCTACATGATATGACTGATGTGAGGACTCTGAAGCAGTGGAACTCGGAGAAGCAGAGAATGGACTGGTGATTGTCAGAGGCTGGGAGAAGGGGTCGTGAGGAGGTCATTAGCCAGACTAGATTCTTATTCATCAAGGAAGTGAAAGTTAGGATCGCAATGCCATACTACCATGCACTACCATATGGCTTAAGCAAGGAAGCAACAATAAACAAAAAGATAAAATATATAGTACTAGTAATTATACGAAATGTTAGCAAGGCTGTAGAAAACTAAAAGATCTGGCACTACTGGCGATCATAGTAATTGGTAAGACCCTTTGAACCACTTTGGACAAATTCTGGTGATGTTTGCTAATGCATATCTCATACTCCAGCAATTCCACTCCTAGATATAAACTGATGAACATGCATACGGATGTGCACTAAAGCAGCATACTGGAATGTTTACCATGGCATTATTTGTTGGTGATGGCAACAAACTGGCAACTGCCCATCTTCAGCATAATGGTGTATTCATAGCAGGGAATTCTAGAGGACAATGTAAATGCACACTCTACAACAATCCACACCAAAACGAATGAAGCCAGACACACACAAAAACCCACATATTGAATGAATTGCTTTATATTACAAAGCAAACAAAGCCACTCTCTGCTGCTAAACATCAGGAGGAGGGATAGTGACAGAAGAGGGCACAAGAGGAATATGAGTATTGGACATATTCTTGCTCTTGATATACTAGGGATGGTTATACAGCTGTGTTCACTTTGTGAGCAGTCATGAAGATGCACAGTTATGACATGTACTGTTTTTGTATGTAATTTAATACAAATAAATATAAAAATGATATGTGGTAGGAAAAATGTTACTGTATGTAATATGAAAGACTGTAACCACTCCCATTATATTTATTTGCTCAAGAGAATAGTTGATGCTGCATTTTTCTAGCCCTTTTATTGGAACATTCTGAGATAGTTATCTTGTGCCTCCCAGGGGAAATCTGGCTTGTGGTTCCCTGACTTACACAGTTTTGTGGTTTTAAAGCAATGTAGTCAAATTGTCACTGGGTTGAATTGGTTTAAGACATTCATTTTGAGTGAGAAAGAAAATTCTTATTTGAAGCAATACTAGAGTTCTCAGAATTAACCAAGATTTTTGGGTTATGCAGGAGGGGGACACTTTGAAATTCTTTATGTAGGGAACAGATTGTATTCATCACTCTTTTCTTAAACCTACACTCTGTTCTCAATTTTTAAAAGGAAACGATCATGAAGTAGATAATATCATAAGCAAATGGAAATAAGAAAAAGGGTTATAAAAGAGAGATTTTCATAAGTGCCACTAAAGATTGCTTATCTGATTTATATCTCATCAAAAGCTGTGAGTATATGCAGGGCAGGAATATTGAAAAAGAAGATATTGCTGATTATAATTAGGGTTAAGATAGTATCAATTTAATACTAAAATAGAATTAATGATAACAATTATCAAAGACTATGTTCCTGATCACAAATACTCATCTAATCATAGAATCTCATAGTGACTCTAGTTACTTTCAGATAGAATCTGACTCTTGGTAATCAAATCATGACTGGGTCAGCCATCTGTGCAGGCCACAACTCAGAATGATACACACACACTCTCTAGCACATACTTAATAGTACATGTGTTGTGAGAGCTTTCTAGATAAGCCTAACCAAGCCAACTTCTCTTCATTTAATTTTGAAAAGCATACTTCTTAAACTAAAGGCATAATAGCACTGAAAGGTTAACATTCATTATGTATTTGTAATAAAAATATCTATTCAAAACAACATTCTGAATGCTAGTGTTTCCTCAAATTACAGTTTGGTATCCTTGGCAAGGCATTGGGTTAATTCACTTTTACAAAGAATTATGATATAGTTTTAGAAATAGATGAATAACATATTGACTTATGATGTCTGACGGAATAATAGAAAAAAATTAAAACTAGTATATGTATAAAGACAAGAACAAATTAAACTGCTCATACTGTCTGTTATTTATCATTTTCCAAATAGGCCTCATTTTGTAAAGATAAGGAAAGTAATAAGATCTATTTCTAGACCATATGGAACTGCATAATTCATCAGGGATGTTACCAGATTCAAGAAAAGTGACTGCATTTCACAAGCTGGAGAGTTTCTTTCACAAGTAGAATTACAGAGTGAATATGTTCATGTTAGGGGCTTTCTAAGTTTTTCATTGGATCTATATGTGATTATAGAACAGTACGATGATGATTTCTTAAAAATACTTTTAAATACACAATGTGGTTCTTCCTTTTTATTTCTGTTTCAAGTAAAACTTGTTATGCTAGACTGTGAGATATTTCCATTTGGTTGAGTCAATAAGGACATCACAAATTTTATTTTTTCAAGATGATACTTTTCACAAATGTCTAACCTTATTTTCCAAGAAGAGTTATTTCTTGGATGGGTTGATATTCAACCTAGGCATGAGCAAACAGTGTTTATTCAGAGAAATAAACACAGAAAAAAATCAGAGACACACCAAAAGCCTTTTGACAGTCTCTGACATTTCTTTCAGGGAAGAGGCCATTCTTTCTTACAAATTCTTATGGACTGAATTGTGTCCTCTGAAATTTGTACATGGAAGTCCTAACTTCCACTACCTCAGAATGTGACTGTATTTGGAGTTAGGGCCTTTAAAAGGTAATTAAGTTTAAATGAGTTGTCAGGGTGGGTCCTAACCCAACCTGACTGGTGACTCTATAAGAAGATAAGAAGAGATTAGGACACATAGGGAGACACAGCGGGGGTGGGGGTGGGGGGGAGTTGGGGTGGAGGAGGTTGGGAGGGGTGAACACACAGAACAAAGACCATGTGAGGACAGAGCAGGAAGGTGGCCATCTACAAGATAAAGAGAGAGGCTTCAGCAAAACAAAATCTTTTAGCACCTTCATCTTGGACTCTGGCTTCCAGAGCTATCAGGAAATACACTTCTGCTCTTTAAGCCTCTGATATCTTATTATGGCAGCTCTTAAAAACTACTACACAAACTAACTGACATTAGGTAACTAAGTTTCTTGCACGGATGGCTTGGGCTAGTTTCATCTCCTAGTCATCAAGTTAGAAAAATATATGATTTAGCTTTTTGAGAATGCTGATAAGGATTTTGATAAAGAAATTATATATATAAGGCCCTTTAAAAAGGCTCCTGGAATTACCACATTTTGTCTGACCCAAGACCTCCTCCCATCCAATTAAGATGCTATAAACAGGTAAAACGTTAGCTTTCAAAATTTGGGCAATTTTATAATTCATTACTGTTGAATATAGCAGACCAGCCGATGCAGGAGTATTTAAATTATTGAATGCAACATATATTTAGCACTCAACTAAAAATTAGATCCTCAAGGGATCTAATTTGTTATTTGTCCCTGGTGCCAAATTAGGAATTGAGCATCTCTTTAGATGTTAACATTTTGGCATATATTGACTCCAAGAATGTAATTATACCTCTTTTTCCTTTTGGATACTGGGTTGGAAATAACTTCTCTGTATTTGGTCTCCCTGTGCCCCTGATTAGCAGCCAGCAGAAGAACAAGACCCTGCACCTGAATGCTCAGGCTACTGCTGGCTTCTCCACATTCAGGAAAGAATCTCGCTGGAACTGACAGTTGCATGCTCTGTTTTCAAGCCATCCAATTAAGAGTGCTATCAACATTCCACTGTTTCCAAAGCTCTCTGCCTACTTTTGATTAAATACAATGTCTTGGACAATGCTAGGTACTTGTGAGTCAGCCATTACCGTTAATTTCCAGGGGTATCCATATTCTGATTATAACTTCTGATTAATAATATCTTATTTAAAAAGTGTAGTCTTGATTATTGTATAAGGATAGAACCTTCCCTCAAACTGGTCAACCCCTTGGAAACTGAGCAGGAGGCCATCATAGGCCACTGTGTTATTTGTGCTGCTATTTCTCTCGTTTCCCAGTGATGTCCTGTCTATAACTCTATCAAAGGATGATTAAGGAAGAAATAATACAAACAAGAAAGAAACACTGCAAACCAGCATTTATATTGCAGTTTGTATTTTCAAAATAAGCTTTCTATTAAAATTGCTTTGTTTTATCCTCTCTCAAGTCCAATGAAATAACATGATATTCCCAAAGGATCATTGACTTGGAATCAGTTTTATAATGATTACTAATGATTTTTTATATATATATGCCATAATATCTGGCAATTATTAATTTTTAGGGTATCTCAGGAGTAATTAAAAAATATTATTATTCAAACTTAAACTCAGTGATGTGACTTCATTGAAACTTAACCAAAAGATGCTGTCCTCAAAAGCAGTATAGAAGTTCTGAATGAATTGATAAAATATGAAAAGAATAATAGAGAGTTCTGTTTCTATGCCAATCATTGTGGTCAGTGCTTCCTTGCTGATTTATTGCTTTTTCTGCACCCAAGGTGAAAAGTTGCCTCGTTGGTGTCTACTCTGGCTGGCCATGACTTTAGGAAGACAAAACAGAGAAAAAGCAGAGGAAACCTCTCTCTGCCTTCCTTTCGCATGTCTTTTTTTTATTATTATTATTAGTTAAGGTATTACAAATGTGTCCTCATCCCCCCCATTAACCCCCAACCTCCCCCCCACACACAAACTCATGCTCCCATCCCCCTGTTGTCCATGTCCATCCTTTCGCATGTCTTTATGTCTTTATGCCTTTGTTTCCGCCTTTCCTCTTTCGTCCACCCCCACCTCCCCACCCTTGCCACCAAGACACAAATTTCCTATTAGATGAATACAAATTGGAGAATAACACACTTCTCTCTTTAGGATCAAAAGTAGAAAATAGAAAATCAAGGGTATTATTTGTTCAAAATTGAGCTCTCACTTTTGCAGAAAAACAATAACAAAACAAACATTCAAAATCTTTATTCTTTGGCAATTAACCTTAGTCATTCTCATTTACTCAACCCTGATACAATTGATTCAAGTAGATTTTTTTCCTAAGTGCAAGTGTGAGACCTTCCTTTAATTTTATTTTTAGTATATTGTTTATATTGTTAACATCAACTGAGACAATATTCAAGTAATAAGATGCTTATACATTAAAGAGCAGACAGCACCTGGCTTTTCTGCCTAACTAATAGAAATGTTATCACCATCCAGAAATGATGAAAAGAAATAATAGAATTGTTTACTTGAACATGGGCCTCTATTTGTCACTTCTCGTACCTCAAATACCTCACCTTGCTTGCGTCTGTGCATTCAACACTAATGTGCTTGCTATTTAAGAGAAATTACCAACTGAAAGATGTTAGAGGTGAGATCAAACTTGCTCTGCCTCATGTTTAGAAGAGTGTTCTCTGTTACAAACCTTATTTGTCTGCTCATGTTTATACACTGTTGGCATTCATTGAACAAATATATTATATAAAATATTTTAGATATAACACTCCATGTTTTTAACCTTTCACTATTTTTTATTTCAACAAATAAATTCAGTGATAAGGTTGAGTAAATTCAGAGAAGAAAGGATGACTCCATTTTGAGAATAAAGAGAAGCAGTTCGCTTTAAAGCACAATGCCTTCAATGTCTGATTCAGATGGTTTATCCCTTAAATCAGTAACTATAGAATACAATAGCTCCAAGGACACTTTAGAGATGATCTAGATGTGTCGTCTCATGTGAAATATAAAGAAGTACTAATATCCTTTATATAAATGTAGATGAAATTGTATTATGTAAGTTCAGCAATGACAATATAATGAAAATTTAAAATTAAAGCTAATTATTCATTAGCTCCTTTTGATAATGCAAAACTTTTTTTCTGCTGGAAGAAAAAACAACATAAAAAATGAAGTGAATTAGCCTGGCTGACATGGCTCCATGGTTGAGCTTCGACCTATGAACCAGGAGGTCACGGTTCCACTCCTGGTCAGGGCACAGAACCTGGTTGCTGGCTCCATCCCCAGTCAGTGGTATGCAGTAGGCAGCTGATCAATGATTCTCACTCATCATTGATGTTTCCATCTCTCTCTCCCTTCTCCCTTCCTTTATGAAATCAATTAAAATTACATTAAAAAATGAAGTGAATTAAAATAAAGCCAATCTCTGTATGGTTCTTCAAAGGCCCTTCACCATTATCTTTTTCATACATTGTCAGAGAGTGTTTCTCCTTAACATGAAAACTACAGATATATAATTTTACCATATGTCTATGTAATATACTTTGGCTAATTACATTTTTGTAGTTTAACAATAAATGCCTCCAAAATTTTAACACCCTTTCTTCCTCTCTCTTTTTTAATAATCTATAAATGCTCATAAATTTTACCTAAATGATTTCCTCCTAAGAAGTTCTGAAATTTTTTTTATTATATTTAAGTCCATAGATTATTCTATATTAACAATTTTAGGTTCAAACATTATTTTTCTAAGATATTTCAAATTTTATTAAACTAATTTAATTTAAAAACACAAAACTATATTCAAAAGAGCATTTTCTGTTTGAGGTTTCAAGCAATCAGGAGCCAGTTTCTCAATGTTGAAATTATGTTACATATTTCCACTAAAGGTACTTGTGAAAGAAGTTATCTTCACTACCACTTGGAAAGAGTGAATTTAGAAACACATGCTCAACATTAAAATAATCAACTAGCCCTTGATAGTGTGGTACATTTTTGTTATTTTATTAACCATGATATTACAAAGGATAGATTTTCTAATAGAATTGATTTCTAGGCTTTTTCTTGTAATGGGTTCTGTGATAAAGAGCTTATTCAACTTATCATAAACTAATATTCACGTTTCTGTGAATATTGTTCTTTGCAGCCACTTTATACATTATATAAACTGGACCTCTTAATGGCTCATTACTTTCTTCAGAGTGAACTGTAATGGCATAAATTCCTTGGGTCTTCAAAGCACAGGAGCTACATAGCCTGAGGTTTCTGCCACAGGAATAAAAATCCTACCTATATAATTATCTCCCTCAATTTCAAGATTACAAAGGTACTTTGCATACTACTATATGGTATGGACTACATTTTCCCTATACATTAATAGTTATTATAAGCATTCTTATTTTTTGTTTTTTCCTGGCAGCATAAAATATGAATTATAGAACTATTTGTGGACAAAGTAAATTTTGCAATCATTTTTGAGAAAATGTCAATTGGCCACGAATTTGCCACTAGCTTGTGTCCTTTATACAATAGTCTCCCAGGAATTTAGGGATTCTTGACACATGACTAAGGATAAGCCTTGTGATTATGTTAATGTTTTCTGGGCTGGCTCCAGAACTAGAAATTCAATGATTTTTACAGGACTTTCTGGAAGTACCTGACTCTAAGTTGAGTGGTGAGCATGGAAGGAAAGCTTTATTGTAAGGAGTTATGTCCAGAACTAACCTGACTCTCATTCACATGTATATTTCATATTTAGTGGTTATGCAAGCTCAGAAAGGAAAGAGCTCCCCCCCTTTTTTTTTATCTTCCAAGAAAGTAATATCCTAGAGAACGCTGACTTGGCAAACACATCTTATATGCTTAGAATGATTCTGACACTTGTTACTCTTGCATCTACCAAAAATAAATAAGCACATGCAATTATGAAAACATTTATAATTAAAATATTTTAACATAGAATTCCTAATGTGAAAGAAAGCATCTCTCAATTTAAAAGGTTATTGTTATGTACTTTGTAACACAATGTCAAGTTCTGGAATTACCTGATGACTTTCAGAATGGCAAAATATATTATTCTGGAATTATCCTAGAAGACCTTGGCATTCACAAAAATTCTCATCTTTGCATGTACATTTTTTTTCTAGAATATTCATTTTAGCACTTTGACCCAAAACAAGTAAAAGACCTAAAAATCAATTTTAGTTTTTGAAGTAAAACACAACCAGGCAATAAATCAATAGAATATACAAAGTCTTTGCATATTTTAAGAACACAATCAATAATGATGACATATTTGGCTTCAGTTGTTCATGTATTATTGTTTGTCTTCAAATTTTATAACAGATAAGGTTAAAAGTTCACATAAAATTTGTTATCTTTCCTATGGAGAAAAATAGGACGTTACTTCTAGAGAAATAACAATAGCACAAGTGATAGTACTTTGAAGTATCATAGGTAAATATTTATGACATGTTCCAATTGAGCATGTATTATATCTACACATCCTTAGAAAACTATATCTGGTACATTGTAGGTAAACATTAAACTTTTATGGAATGAATAAATAAAATAAAACACTGGTCTTGTACTAGTAGAATTTTTCTCTCTAAATATGCCTTTAAAATCATTGGCATGAAAATAAAATTAACATATTAACTGCAAAGCTGAAATGAATACCGTTCTTAGTATTTCCCAACTAAGAAATGGTATGCATTGAAGAATGTCAAGTGAAATCGATATTAAAAATAAAAAGATGCCCAACCAGGTTTGGCTCAGCGGATAGAGCATCGGCCTGCGGACTCAAGGGTCCCAGGTTAGATTCCGGTCAAGGGCATGTACCTTGGTTGTGGGCACATCCCCAGTAGGGGGCGTGCAGGAGGCAGCTGATCGATGTTTCTCTCTCATTGATGTTTCTAACTCTCTATCCCTCTCCCCTCCTCTCTGTAAAAAATCAATAAAATATATAAAAAAAATAAAAATAAAATGAGAGTCTTATAGCATTACCATTATCTACCTGATCTAGCAACATAAATATGTTTAAAATATATGAGTAATTTGTTAAAATGTTTCCTAAAGTGCTATATTTCCAAATGCTCAATATTTTTGTAACTATCTCCAGTATAATTAAGATACGCTAGCTATTCTGTTCATTCATAGCTGAATAGTCAATAATGAAGAAGTGGTTTTATAGTTACATTAAAAAAAATCAAATCACCAGAACATTGCCAAGAAAAAACTATTTTTTCAATTGCAAAAAATAATAGATGGTTAACAACAAATTTTAATTATCTGTTCTTAAAAATTCAATAAGATATTTAGGTACATCTTTTATTTTGTTTTGGAAGGCAAATGGTACATCATTTTAAATAAAACTATTATTCAGTTGGGAAGAGGGAATTTATTGTAGGAACGCTCTATTTCTCTTGTGTCCTTAACCTATGTTGTCTCAGAAAGCTTTTATGTAAAATAAATTTAGTTAGCAATGATAAGAATTCTACATAAGAAATTTGGTATTTAAATCCATCTTTATGTCATTTTATTATTAATAATTTATCTACTGATACCATAATTAATAAAGACCTCTTGGTATTTCAGTTGTAGTTACTTTATTCATAGATTAGAAGACTGCATATAACTATGCTACTTTATTTCATACATCCGTATAGTAATATCCATACAAAAATAACTTATAAAAATGTTTTAGTACGGGGAAAAGAAAACTGAATCAGGAGTGAGGAAATCTGTGTTTGATTCAGAATTCTCTTCCTATTGGCCAGAGACCTTTGGCAAGCCACCTGTACTCTAAGCCTCAGATTCCTCAAATATAAATGCATTATATGGAAATATATAGGCTCTTATCAGACTTTGCTAAGTGTCTAAATAATAAAAGCAACAGCAAACCATAAATGTAAGTTATGAGAATGCTTCACACTTATTTAACACCTTAATTTATTTTAAGAATGTGCACATATGTGCTGCCATGTGATCCCATAGCAACTTTGTAGATTAGTCAGGGAAGAAACTTTTGCTCCAAAGTTACTTACAAAAAAGCAGAGGATAATAGAATTAATATGTTTTAAGCAAATCCACATTTGCAAAGTTGTGACATGCAACAAATATTGTTAATTTATGTGTTTATTTATAATATAAAGCAATTCCAGATATATTAATTTCACTTATACAGACTAATACTAATGAATACAATGGAAGCATTATTGGATTATAATATTAATGATAAGTAGAATTTTAGAAATCATCCTAAAATCCTCTTTAAAATGAATGAATTGAGTAACAAAGAAGATCAATCAACATATTTTATATGTAAGAGTGGAAATATGTGAACTAATATTCATTATCTCTACTCTTTTCTAAGTACTTTATGTAGGTAAATTCATTAATCTCCACAATTAACTTTAGAATAATCTTAAATCTTCTTGTTTTTCAAGCAAGAAACTAGACATAAGCAAGATTAAACAACATAGCCACAGCAATATATTCATAAGTGATGGAGCCAATTTCTATATGAACCCGTGTTTTTTGGCTCTGATTTGTCTCATCCTAATCACTGCCTTAATTGTTTCATAATGAAATACCATTATTGATGGAAAATCTAGAATTAGACCTCTAGTCTCCTGAATAAGTCCAGTATTTTCTTCCTTTAATGATTTTATTCACTTATAATTATTTGAGGAGTATATATTGCAATGTAGAAGGCACTTCTAGTTTTTGAGGGATGCCAACATGATGAAATATAAAGTTGTATAAGCATACTTTAATGCATATGAGTGTGATGGGTGAAAAAAGAAGTATGTAATTAGTGTTATGGAATAAACAAGATCATCATTCTCTTATGAGGGGACAGTGATGAGTTAAAGAAAATATGTTTATTACATTGTCTTTAAATTATAATCCAGTAAATAGACTAGCATAGTCAGAAATGGAGGTATGAAAGTAGCATATGCTTAAAGAACAGCTATGGCCAATAAGTCAGTCAACATGCTCAGTGTAAGAAATGAGCTTGGAAGAATGGAAAGGCAGCAGATTGTGAAGGACATTAAGTGTAATGTTGAGGTGTTTAGAATTTTTCTTGAAGAAATGAGAAGCTGTCATATATATGCAAAGGGATGTTCAAGTAGGGAAATGACATGATTCAATAATGAAAAGTATTATAAATATATTTAAAATTACATGGAAGATATATCAAATGTGGAAAATCTAATATTTTTCAATGCCAAAACTCATTAACAGAGTACTTAATAGGAATCTTTGTCTTTGACTTTCTGAGTAATATTTTAATATATTTTTATTGATTTCAGAGAGGAAAGGAAGAGAGAGATAGAAACATCAATGATGAGGGAGAATCATTGATCAGCTGCCTCCTGCACGCCCTCCACTGGGGATCCCTCTACTTGGGCATGTGACCTGAATCAAACTTGGGACCCTTCAGTCTGCAGGCTGACACTATCCACTGAGACAAACCAGGTAGGGTGATATTTTAAAAGTAAGAGCTCATTTATTTTGGAAAGTTATCTTATATAATCTCACTTCTTGACTCATAAATTATGTCTTTAGGTATAATCTGGAGCCAATCAGTATTATCTAAAGCTTCCATACTGAGATATTCAGTGGAAGAAGAAAGTGGATCACTTAGTAATTTATAAAACCAAAATGCAGCAAAATATAAAACAGCTTCTTAAAACATTTTTCTATTCACGTTTGTATTTCTTTGTGAATTAAAAAATTTGTCAGGAAAAAATCATTTTGTAGAAAAGTTTAATTATTTTTTATATATCTTGTGCCTATTAATATTAATATTTCATTGTATTTATTTATTTCTGCTATGTCTCAATTCAATGTGGACTACTGAAAGTCCCATAATTTAGTTCTGTAAAATGAAAGGATTTCATGAAAATCACATTCATCTAATTAATTTGAGTGATATATATTATATATATATATATATATATATATATATATATATATAATATATATAGTATTTACATTTTAAAATCATTCAAATGTTATTGAATATTTTAAGCGTCTTCTGCATAAGGATATTTAGTTCTTAAATCTATTCATTTTAATTACAGGGTAGGCACTAATAGATAAAATTTGACTTTCAGTCAATGGGTAACATTTCAAATTAAAATGTATCCAGCCATAAATGCTATATTACCTCAAAATACAGTTACTGCCTATCAATATCCATAGTAATTTCGTATCCCTCTATCGTTAAATGAAATTACACTTGAAAGATTATTTAAATAAACTATTCTGAAATGAAATTATTTTCTAACTTTTCTACTCAGCTCTTTTTTTGGTGACCATTCAGAGACCTTTTTTCTTTTTTCAGTGGTATTTTTGTTCTCCTAAAGTTAACAGTGTGAGGGAATCACATTTTACTTACAAATTCTTCTCACAGATATCATGTTTTAATATTGCCATTCCTTAAGGATTTGCTTATGATTAGAGTTTAAGCTTCTAAAGACTAAATTTTTAGTGTTCTTTGTAGAGGGAGAATCAACAAATAAATGAACAAGTCATGAAATTCTGCCTGATCAAGGCTGATAGGGAGCTAAGTGAGAACTCACAATTAACATTGAATCTGATCCGGGCACCAGGGGGGCAAATGGCTTCTCCAACTTCCTACCTTCACAGACCTCAGACAATGGCACAGTAATGCTTAGCACACATCTGTTGCACTATAACATTCTGTCAGTTTCCTAAAGGAAAAACCAGGACATGTCTCTAGTGTATCCATATGCAAAGATTCTTTGTTCTGCTGCATAATTGCCCATGATATGCACAGGGTGAGTATTCACCATATGAGGTGAATACTTCACTTATATGTCTTTTTATAAGCCATCTCATTGTGAACTGTGTTTTTTGTTTATGTCTGGAACACTTCTGTGTCATTGCTGGGGTCTTTTCGCATCTGCAAGGGTTCAGGAATCTAGAGTAGGGGCCTTGCATAAATGAATGAAGAAACTAGAGAAGGAATATGAATTTGGAAGGCATTTTGGGGAGCCTGGTCTAGTGACTAAGCTCTCTGAATGTCTGGCCCCCTGGCTTTTTATTCCCACATTTTGCCCTATAGCAAAGCAGATATACATATCAAAGGTAAGGCCTGGTAAACAATAACGGAACATCAAGTTGGGGAACTGCCTTCAGCTCCCTGGCAGCAGGCAATAATAATGCAAATCTTCAGGCCTGCTGTAGCTGTGCATTAGCCTTCTGATGAACTTCTCGCATTTATCATGCTAACTACTGGAATTTGCTTCCAGCATGTCATCCTAACCATAATCTTCTATATTCTTTCTCTTCACCCTGTCACTCTCCCTCCGTTCCCATCCATTGCTCACCTACTCCTACCCTTCTGGTCATACCTTAAATGACCAGTGATTCATGATATTACTTATCATATAGAATATATTATTTACTTACCTATTTTCTTCTCTAAGGTACTATGTAGTAATTGTCTCAGCTATTCTTTTTATCTCACGAGGCATATTTCAAGCACTTCTCATAAGATCCCTTTCTGATTACATGCATATGCTGTTTAATATTTTGATATTAACTTCACTCCTCAAATTCTGACCCATTTATTTAATGTAATTTTCTATATTCATAACATTTTTACACTTAAATGCTAACATCTATATATTATAGAATCCTGTAAAACATGTGAATGAATACATATTACTTTCATTTAAATATAAATAAACATAACTTATTTATTTATATTTAAATATATATAATTGAACCCTGTAAAACACATGAATGAAAGTAAAAATCACATTTAATTAGCCAACAAATTAATAGCAATTGTTGCAATTTGTTACAATTAGGTCAGATATTTCTCCTATTCAAAATGGACATATGCTTATTTAAAAAAAGAAACACATTTTTTTCTTACAGATATTTAGCCTGATTTTTAAAAATGCATTTTCAACTTTTTTCAATATCAATAAATATTCTGAAATTTCATTTAAATTGCTGCATAGTATTCCATATCTATACTAATAAGAGGGTAATATGCTAATTAGACCCAGAGACCGTCTGGGAGACCTTCCGAATGTCATTCCAGACAAAGCCCTGGTGGTGAGGCTGACGCAGAGGCCGTTAGGGGTGATCAGGCCAGGAGGGCAGGGCAGTCGGGGGTGATCAGGCTGGAAAGGGGGGGGGAATTGGGGGTGAGAAGGCTGGCTGGGTGGGCAGTTGGGCAGAGTGATTAGGGGTGATCAGGCAGGAAGGCAGGTGCGCAGTTAGGATCCAGCAGTCCTGGATTGGAGAGAGTGCAGGCCGGGCTGAGGGACACCCCCCACCCCATGCACAAATTTCATGCACCGGGCCACTAGTATGGGTATATTTAGTCAGTAATGTATTGTTGTTATTTATATGGCTCCCAATACCTCAACGTTTAAAATGATGCTGTGATTGACATCCATCAACAACCCATTCTTTGGCATATAGATAAATATAAAAATGTTATGAATATAGAAAATTACATTAAGTAAATGGACCAGAATTTGAGGAGTGAGGTTAATATCAAAATATTAAACAGCATAGATAAAGTTGAATTCATCAAATAACTCTGAAAGTTTAAAATGAAAGGATTGAGAAGAATATACAAAAAGTAAACTATTACTATTAATACACACAGCAAAGTTAATATAGGCAATTTTGATTTAGTACTAATGCTTTGCTATGTACTTAAATTCTTCAAAAGAGACTTTCATTAGGTGAGCAAAATTTTCTCATTTTACAAATGAGGAAGTTTCAGGTTTTAGAAGCTATTTCACTTAAAACAAACCAGAAATGATAATATGATTAGGAGCAAAACACAAAATGTTAAATAGTGTTAGATGAGAAAAAGTAAGTTATTTGCTTTTGATAAATAAGAAATGCTTATTAGTTATAAAAATATATAAATCACAAATTTACATGAATATTTGTAAATACATATCATAAAAATCTATTTGCTAAATAACACAAGTATAAATTCAATGAACAATAGTGGACATCAAAAAGAAGCATTCAGCCCTGGCTAGTTTGGCTCAGTGGATGGAGTGTCGGCCTGCAGACTCAAAGGTCCTGGGCTTGATTCTAGTCAAGAGTACATGCCCAGGTTGTGGGCTCAGTCCCCAGTAGGGGGTGTGCAAGAGGCAGCCAATCGATGATTCTCTCTCATCATTGATGTTTCTCTCTAACTCTTCCTTTTCCTTTCTCTCTGACTCTCTGAAATGTATATATATATGAAACATTCATAAAGAATAATCTTAAAGATAAAGAAATGTACACATCACATATTATTCTTTAGATTTTCAAAGATTAAAAATAATGATAACATTCTTGTTATAATTGGAAGACTCAAGAAATGATTTTCTCTTTCTTATTTCCAAGTCCCATTACCTTTTAAGGAAAGACGTTTTTAAAAAGAATAAGGCCATATCAGAAAGATTGAGAAAGGCCCAACAGAGAACAAGATATTTCAACAAACTTCTCAAAGAGAGAAGCAGAGTGAATACAAGTGAGGTACTACAAAATAGGCAGAAAAAAATTGTTAATAAGTGTCTGATATAAAAATCCAGTAGTTATGGCTGAAAGCATATGTACCCAGAGTGGGGACTAGTTAATAAATCTCTCTATGGAAACACAATAACAATTTATTTGTTTATTATTATACCTCACTATTCTCACCTTTCTCTGACGTATATGCAGGCTAAGTTTAGATAGGATCTTATTTATTCTCAGGCTAAAAGACAGAAATTCAATGCCTTCTTCCCTAAAGATATTGAAAGAAATGCCAATAAAGACTTAAGATAGTGATGGACTTATACGAAAAAATATCCAAGTACTTTGAAATTTAAAATTTCATCCTGAAGTGCAGTTTTGTGATTGTTCTACCTTTATTTAGTAATCTGTCTTATGGATGCCTTTAGACAACAAACTCTTCTCACAATCTGAATTACTAATCATTAGCCAATCTTCTCAAGGAAAGATGCAGTAAGGGTGTGAGAGGGAGGGGAAAGATGAGTCTGCATATACAGGTAGGAAAAAAAATATCAGAGAATTACTTTTAATACAGTATCGCATTAATGTTTTAAAATATAAATGTCTAATTGAAGTTTATAAGCCATATGATGATAGCTGAAGTACAAAAGAAAGTACTCAGAAACAAGGAAAGCTAGAGAGTGTCACAGATGAAAGGAACTTAAATGTACGGTGATGTCCTGGAAGGGGTCCTGAAAATGACCAAAACATTTGGGTATAAAAACTAAGTAACACTGAATCAACTATAGACTTTGCTTAATACTACTAATAATCATCTTTGCTTATCTACACTAATAAAAGAGAAAAATGGTAATTGGCGTACGACAATACCCTTTTCATTGGCTAATCAGGGCTATATGCAAATTAACTGCCAATTATGATTGGCAGTTAACTGCCAACTAAGATTGGCAGTTAACTGCCAACAAGATGACGGTTAATTTGCATATGTAGGCACAATGCAGGGAGGCGAAAGGGAAAGCAGGAAGAAGCCCCCTGCCACTGACAGTGATCGGAAACCCAGGGGGGAGCTAAGAGGTGGGGGGCAGGGCAAAGGCGGCCCTGGGGCCGCCTTTGCCCTGCCCCCCAGCCATGATCGGAGAATCAGGAGCCTTTGCCGCCCTGGCCAGTGATAGCAGGAAGTAGGGGTGGAGCCAGCGATGGGAGCTGGACACGGTCGAAGCTGGCAGTCCCGGGAGCTAGGGGTCCCTTGCCTGGGCCTAAAGCGGAGCCCACGATCGCGGGGCCGCTGCAGCTGCGGGTCCCCGCTGCCCGAGCCGGACGCCTCAGCCAGAGGTGTTAGGCCTGGGCAGGGGCGGAGCCTGCAACCACAGGGAGCTGGGGGTCCCCTGCCCAGGCCTGACACCTCTGCCGGAGGCCTCAGGCCTGGTCAAGGGGCCGATCCGGTGATTGGTGATCAGAGGGTGATGAGGGTCAACTCCTCTGGCCGAGGCAACAGGCCTGGGCGGGGGGCGGAGCAGGGGATTGGTGGGATATGATGGTCCCCTTGCCCAGGCCTGAAGCCTGGGTCAGAGGCATCAGGCTTGGGTGGGGGGTGGAGCAAGCGATCAGAGGGAGATGGGGGTCCCCTGCCCAGGCATGATTCCTGGGCCAGAGGCCTCAGGCCTGGGCGGGGGCCAGAGCCAGTGATCGGGGGGAGATGGGGGTCCCCTGTCCAAGCCTGACACCTCTGTCAGAGGCGTCAGGCCTGGGCAAGGGGCCTATCCTGTGATTGGAGGGTGATGGGGGTCAGTGCCTGAGGGCTCCCAGTATGTGAGAGGGGGCAGGCTGGGCTGAAGGACACCCCCACCCCCATACCCAGTGCATGAATTTCATGCACCGGGCCCCTAGTTTATTATGAAAAACTGTACCATTACAATGAAAGGTGTTAATAGCATGAAAAACTTGGCAAGGGTTATATGAGAACGCTATGCACTGTTTTCACAATTTTTCTGTAACTCTAAAACTATCCTAAAATGAAAGTTTTATTTAAAATAAAACCATAATAATAAGTATTGAAAGAATTTTTAAAAAACATAAATGTGCCAAAATATTCAAATGGTGAGTCTGGGTACAGAATATATGAAATTTCTTCTTTATTATTATAACTATTAATATGGTAGAAATGATTTCAAAATAAAAAGCAAAAAATAATAAGCAAACAAATTGGAGAACTCATCGCAGAAATATGCTGAGAATTCAGAGAGTAGATAAAGTTTTAACAGCAAAAATACCAAAAAGCTGTAATTTGTTTTCCTAGTGCCATGAAAATATAACATCTAGTGGAATGTAGAGGGGCTTACTTAGCACAACATGTACTACTGAGATGGAATAATCAGAAAATAAGAAAGACTTTTTAAAACTTAAAAATGATAACAAAGTTTGAAAGATAAATTAAATGAAACCTCATAGTCCCATTTGTTCATTTTCTCTTTAGTTTCCATTGCCCTAGGAGCTGTATTGGTAAATAAAAAGCTTCTGCACAGCAAAAGAAACCATCAACAAAACAACAAGAAAGTCCACCGAATGGGAGAACACATTTGCCAACGTTATCACCAATAAAGGTTTAATCTCCAAAATTTACAGGGAACTCATACAAAACTTAACAAAAGAAAGATAAACAACCCAATTAAAAAATGGGCAAAGGACCTAAATAGATACTTTTTGAAAGAGGACATAAAGAAGGCCAAGAAACATGAAAACATCACTAATCATCCGAGAGATGCAAATCAAAACAACAATGAGACTGGCTATTATCAACAAATCAACAAACGACAAGTGCTGGTGAGGATGCTGAAAAAAAAGAACCCTTGTGCACTGCTGGTGGGAATGCAGACTGGTGCAACCACTGTGGAGAACAGTATGGTGTTTCCTCAAAAAACTAAAAATAGAACTCCCATTTGACTCAGTAATCCCACTTCTAGGAATATATCCCAATAAACTAGAAACACCAATCAGAAAGGTATATGCACCTCTATGTTCATAGCAGCACAATTTACCATAGCTAAGATTTGGAAACAGCCTAAGTGCCCATCAGCAGATGAATGGATTAAAAAATCATGGTACATTTGCACAATGGAATACTATGCTGTGGTAAAAAAGAAGGAATTCTGACCATTTGCAACAGCATGGATAGAACTGGAGAGCATTATGCTAAGCGAAATAAGCCAGTCAGAGAAAGATAAATATCACATAATCTCACCCATTTGTGGAATATAATGAACAACATATACTCATGTACAAAAACCGAGAAGCATCAATCAGACCATCAAACCACAGAGGGAAGGTAGGGGAGGGCGGGAATAAGGGGGAGAGATCAACCAAAGGGCCTGTATGCATGCATATAAGCCTAACCAATGGACAGACACCAGGGGCGTGAGGCCATGAGTGGGGAGATTGTGGGTTGGTGGGCAAGGGAGGGATACAGACACATATATAATACCTTAATCAATAAAGAAAAATAAATAAATAAAATGTGTGAAAATGAAAAAAAATGAAACTTCATAAAACCTAGAGAAAAAATATGAAAAAAATATAGAGAAAACAAGTTAAGAAATAAATATGAGACATTAAATATATAATGTATTCATATTAGTTCTAGACAATCAAACAAATAAATGAAGAAAAAATATTATAAAAAATTAATATTAAAGTATTTCCTGGTTCTGAAGAGAGATTTCAATCTACTGTCTTAAATGGTTCCTGTAGTGACAATTAAATCAATGAATGCATGAAAAACAAGCAACCAAAACTATGCCCATTATTATGAAAGTTAAGGACATCAAAATGCAATATACAGTTGATGTATGTACACCTGAAACCTATATAATTTTATTAACCAATGTGATCTTAATAAAAAAAGAACATCAATGAAAAACAGGCAATCCGAAAAAGATTCTGGAATGGATAAAACTAATTACACAAATGAAACCAATCACAAGTCACAAAACCAATAACCAATTCTTTTAAAATCAAGACTGGACTCCTCATCAAAATTAGGGAAAGCTCACCAATATCAGATAATCTTTATATCTTGCTATGGAAAATGAATCTCAATAAGCATAAAATAAGATAACAATTCTTAAAGTAACAAATGCCAAATAAAAACTGGAAATTACTTAAGATGGTAAAAACAACATTTTAGATACTTTTTAAATTTTTTTATTGAAGAGTATATAGAGTCCCTCTGGTCTACCTTTCCCACTGGGTTTCATGTATACCCTCATCCATTTCATTGACTAAGTTATGGCTCCTCTTCCAATACAGCTGGTATAAGAACTTGAGAAGTTTGCCCATATTTCTTCTCTGCTGTATGCAAATATAGATTAAGCAGGGGGAATGAAGCAGGCAGTGTACCTTTGTATCTGCATTGTAATTACCTAGACCCATATAATCATACTCCCAATGAGTAGATATGTAATGAAAGATCTAGACTTTTGTCTCAAAACCTGGAAAAAAATTTTCCTAGCATTAATTCATGTGCATTTTGACTGTCATGATAAGGTCCTGAGCTTTATCACTGATGTCTTTCATGTACAGAAATCATCTGAAAAATCATTTGCCTTTTGAGATATAATCCTCATTTTCAAAAATATTATTTTCCAACTGGAGGCTCGGTGCACGAATTTGTGTATAGGTAGAGTCTGGCTGGCCCACTAGGATCAGGGCCAATGCGGACTGGCCAGTTGTGGGGAGGGAATGCGGGAGGTTGGCCGGCCTGCCCCACCACCTGGTCGAACACCTGTTTGAACTCCTGGTCAAGGGAACGATTTGCACATTAGCCTTTTATTATATAGGATTATCAGAAACCATAATTTGTATAAACATAATGATGCTATTTATTTTAACTGCCTCTGTATAGCTGACTATATCAGCATTACATCTTTCATATTTCAAAGACACACAAGATGCTGAACTTTTAAAAAACACTTTTATTTTGGTATGCAGGGGTGGACAAAAACAGGGGTGAGCACAAAAAACAGTTTATTCTTTTATTATTATTTATTAATTATTATGTTATTTACCATAGGAACAACTGTAAAACTACTTTTGCCAAACCCTTGTATAATGTATCTCTTTGGACTTTATCAGCTGGCATATCTACCTACTCAGTATCAAAGCAAGGTTTTATATCAACTCTACTATGTATACCTAGTAAGTATCAAAAGCCAGCAACCTGCATTCTACTTTTACTAGTGGTAAAATTTATGTGGTATGAAATCTGCCTGGTGGAGCCATCTTGTTCTCTAAAAACATAGTATGGCCTTACATTCTAGAGATAAAATCAAGTGTCATGAATTATATTTCCAGATGCTCAGTATTGATTATTTATGACTTTATGAGAATTAATCATCTGCTAAATTAGCCAAAATATATTCCACGGCTGCAGAATAATTAATTAATTAATTATAAACAAAATTTTTAAATATACTTTAAACTGTAAGATACATTACATAAACTCACATTCATAACTATATTGTTAATCAATTAACTTATGAACATATGAGAGTTTATGTGAATTTTTATTTTTGCTAAGAACTCAGAAATTCAATTTCCCAGTTGTTTTTGAATAGCAAATAGAAGTTGATACAGAATTTTTGCAAGGCAACTGGGGCATTTTCCCAATTTCAATTAATATGACTGAATTTTATCATCTCCATTCTATTCAGCAGGCAAAGAGAATATGGAATTATTTTTTGTTCCACAAGGAGGATCCTTCTTTCCATTGCAAACAAAATGCTGGCATCAGTGAGTGAAAGAAACAAACCAAAAAAGGTTCAGAAGAAAACAAGCATATTAACATTTTTTCACTTGCTTTTCTGTTAAAGAAATAATGATGTCCACCTCACAAAGTCACCTCCAAATGAGCACAAGCATACAATTACTCCTCAGGGTTTTGGAGTCTCTCTCTCTCTCTCTCTCTCTCTCTCTCTCTCTCTCTCTCTCTCTCTTTCTTTTTCTGGGAGCACTGTATGAAATTGTTGCAGATGTCAAGAAATAGCATAATGGAAATGAGGTGATTACTCATTTAAGCCAAATGGAAAACTGTGTCTAATTGTCTGCCTGCTCCATTGACTTCAAATAGTCTGCACTCCCAGACTCCTGGTATGTTGAATGCCTTCACAAGGAGCTAAATGGACTTTCTGCAGCAGTGAATGGCCGTGGAAATTCAAAGAGGATTCCTGTTGATTCTGTGTCTCTTCGTGTCTTCTCAGTGCTAACTTTGTGTGTGTATGTTTTTTTTTAAACCATACACTGAAATTTCTTGGTTAGTGGTTTTCTCGGTTTCTTAGAGATTATGAGAGAAAACAAAGCTTGAAAGTAATAATGTCAAGGTAAGATTACACTATTTCCTTTTGTTATTTTACATCTAAGCAACATATACTTGCATCATTTTTGGTTTCTCAATGATCCCCTGGCCAATGCCAGCACTTTGGTGTTTATTCAATTATTCAAAAAGATTTTCTTTTGTACGATCTTGTCTAACTTCATAGCAGAGTAACTTTTTGTTTTTATCAGTTAAGAAAATATTTCATGAGCTATTTTAATATTCAGCTTTTTTCTTTGATCTTTAAATTGACCAAAGTAAAAAGTTAGACATATCCTGCAGTTAATATACCAAATGAAAGCAATTTAAATAAGGGAGTTTCCTAAAGAGTGCTGAAAATTGAGTGATCTTTTAACTAGCCATAGAGACATTTTTACTTAACAACAACCAAAAGCATTGAATCAAAAATTTATAAAATTTAAATTGAAATTGCTTAAGTTGTATTATATTTTCTCATCATGATGGAAACCTAGAACACAGAAATGGTAATTTATTTACTATCAATATGGTATCTTATACCTATTTACACATATATCTGGATTGTAAAACAATTGGAATAATAATATAAAACTGAGCTCAATTTTCACAATATATATTGATTCTATTTTATATTAAGACAACATTTATTGGGCCTCAAAGGGAATTCTTCATATAAAAATTAACCAAAAAAAAAAAACAAAAAACCGTAGGCAAAATAATAAAACAAATCCTGGATCAGACAATGCCAAAGTACACATACCATAATCTTTGTTTGAAAATAATTTATGGAAATTATATTTCTACTTCCAAAATTAATGTCAGCAGAGTTTGCCATTGGTTAAAATGAAGCAACATATTAATAGTCTTTAACAATGTTTTTGAGGGTCAATGTTAAAATCAGATACTGTTACACTGGAATGTTTGACTTAGTGAAACACCATATTCCTGTCAACAGTAGAGGTAAATAGGAGCTAACCATCAGAGGGACATCAAAATTTATGACTTTTGATATAATAAGCCAAAAGTGACGCCAAAATTTCTGGTAGGTCAGTGTTCTTTGTCTCACAAAATTGATGAATGACTTTGTGGACAAAATCAGTTAGGAGAAACAACATTTATTGAGAGATAGATGGACTTCCTGCAGTAAGGGGCCCAAAGCAGGTTGTTGGTGAAGCGTCTTTGTCTCAGGTTCCATGGTCCCATGCCCCTTAAGCTAGTCCAGGAAAAGGTGCAGCTGGGGTCCCAGGAGAGCCAAAAGCAGGCCAGGGTCCAGAGCTTCTGTTCCATGTTGCAGGGGGTGCATGTAGTTCAGCATCTAAGCAAATTAAAGCCCATTAGTCCATGTGTGAATTCCCATAAGCCACATGGGCGCAGGAGAGCATATTTCCGGCCATTGGAGAACCAGGAACCCAGTGCGCCAGAGAGAGAAAAGGAAGTGAGTGTGCTTCTTTGTCTAGGGGTAGATACAGGCTTTGCTGGCTCCTGATAGGTCCTTTCAAAGAGTTCTGCCTAGTAACGTTATTGGGATTGGTTTTATACGTCTCTGTCTTATGATTGGTTATCTGCAAGCTACTTGTTTTAGCAACATCCATACATTTTATTTATTTTTTTAATCTTTATTGTTGAAAGTATTACATGCCCCCCCCCCCACACTGACCCCTTCTAGCCTGCTCCTGTTCCCCACCCCAGGCCTTTACCACCCTATTGTCTGTGTTCATGGGATATGCATATATGCATACAAGTTCTTTAATTGATCTCTTCTCCCCCTCCATCCCCCTGCCTTCCCTCTGAGATTGGACAGTCTGTTCCATGTTTCTGTGTCTCTGGATTTATTTTGTTTGCCAGTTTATTTTGTTCATTAGATTCCACATCTGAGTGAGATCATGTGATACTTATCTTTTGCTTGGCTGGCTTATTTAGCTTAGCTTAGCAGCCATACATTTTAAAGCTCATGTCTCCCAAGTGAGCCCTTCTATCCAGCCCAGCTGGGTTGCCTTAGCAACTCCTGATGGTCATGGTTGGTTCCCTGGTTCTACTTCCTCCTCCCATGGTCCTGTCTCTAACTACCTAGCTTCCCTCTGCTTCCTCAAAAGCACCAATGGAATTTCATTTGCTTGAGTCTCAGGGGAAAGTAAATTAAAAAGAGTGAAAAGGCTAATAAAGAAATAGAAAATGTAAAAATATATATATTTGAACATTCTAATTGAAGACCAAGCATGTGTACTGAAAAGGATTAGAACATTGGAAATTGTGGCTTATATATGGAGTGTCATATGATCAGAGGACTCGGGAAAACAGTAACGATGTGTAGATTTTCAGCAGCAGCCTCCTCCCTGGGGAAACTAAAATATAGCTCAGAGGAAGGATATCATTTACAAGGCTTAGAAGAACTTATCTGGCTAAGATGTGTTTGCAGTCCTTCTGACAATGAATTAGACTAATGGTAGCAGCTGTGTGGAGAGAGATAGGCAACTCTGCAAAATCATTACTTTTCTTTTAAAAAATAGCCTTTGCTTTGCTGTGTTTATCAAGTTGACACCCATACTTCCCCCAACTATCTCCATTGTCTTGTGTTCATCTTACCTAGCCATCAACATCAGTTTATAACCCTGCAAGGCAGAAACTATATTTCATTTATGTCCTAAGCACTAACCATGTTTTGGTTTTCCAGCTATGTAGCAGGTATAGCTAATGTATTTGCAAAATGAGTAAGCTGCACCAAGAAGGATATAAAACTTATTTTTTATTATATGTTTTAAACTATGTTTAACTAGGCCATTATAATTTTCTCTCAGTAAAGTATTTTATCTTCCTTTTTATTAAATCAATTCAACATGAATATTAAATGATAGGGTATATCCATTATTATCCATTATTTTAATAAGTAATTCAAACATAAATGAATATCAATGAAAGCAATATTTTTTAGAAATATTTTTGTCAAAAATTAATTTTCTATTTCTTTCCCTTCTCCCTCACTCCCTTTCTTCCTCCCTCCTTCCCCTCTTTCTCTTCTCAAAAAATATTTGTTGTACTTGGTATTTATTGTGGAAGCAGTGTGAACAAGTCAGAAAAAAATGCTTGTGCTCATTTACTTCACATCATTTCAAAGGGAATGTAAAATTTTGAAAATGAAAACTTTTAAAGATGTATTTGAGTGCTATAACTTTTTCCTAAGGCTATAAGAATCAAACTTCCTGATTTTCTTGTTTACATAGATCGAATAGTCAATGAGTTTAACAGAAGATCATGTTCATATGTATTCTAATTTTCCCTTTAATTGACCTCAACTAGAGAATTTTTGTAGTTCCTTGCAGTCAAATATTTTGACCCCCTGCTCCCAATTTCACCAAAAATCCCATACCTTTCAATCCCAGTCTTCCCAAACCCTCTGAAGGAAGCCCAGTATTCTTTACTTAAGGAAGAATGGACAGTGTTTCAAATGTCCCACAGAAACTGGAAATGAGTTATTGCAGCTTTGTCTAAAAATGCATACATACATACATAGCTACTACAGACATACAGACAGACATATTTTTAAAAAGTATTCTAAGGGCTAAATAACTTAGAAAGCAGTTTGAATTTTAAAATATTTTCTATTTAAAAATACTATTTATCTTGAAGCCATGGTTTTGATATTTCTAGTTTGCATTATTGAGTGGATTTATCTAACAATTAAAATTATTTCTGGAGCATTACAAGTATCTTATGATACTTCTAGATTCTCAAAAGAAAATTTCCCCTACTACATTCTTGTCGAAATCCTAGAGCAAATAGATCCCTTTACACAAAAAAATAAATGACCAGTATAGAGGTCTTTTAGAGAGAAAATTTTGAAATGGTATCTTAACAGGAAGCTGGTTGAGAGAACTGTTATGGAGATAATATAATCTATTTGATAGAGATAAACATTTACTTCTCTGTGTGGTCCGAGTTCTGTCTGTGAATCCATCTGGTTTTCAGAAATTATCCAACTATATTAACTTAACCGTTGCAAAATTCCCTTTATTGTTTTGTGTTTATTTTTACTACATTTAATGTTAATATGTCTTTTATTAAAGTATACATACATAAAACCCAATGGATATATGTACATTTAGATAAATTTTCATGCCACCAATACCAAGATCAGTAAGAATATTACCAGAGTTGTTTCAAAGTAATTTTGTCTTTATTTTTCAAGGATATTTTTCCTGGATTCAGGATTCTTGATTCTTTCTTTTAGCACTATAAAGAATACAATTCATGGTCCTCTGATTTTTATTTTATCATTTATATTGAGAAGTTACTTGTCAATCTTATGCTTGCTCATTTGAAAAAATTATCTTTTTCCCTCATTATTTTTAAAAATTTTCCTTTTATTTGCATACTTTTTACTAACTTCCATTTCTCCCGTTCTTATGTGTCTAATCTTATGTTAATACAGCCTAAATATTTCTTAATTTCAGATGCTTTATTTTTTAGTTCCACAGCCTCCATATGTTTTCTCTGTATAGATTCTAATCAATTTGTGAAATTATTTATATTTTAATCTACTTTGTCCCCCCCCCCACACACACACACACTTTTTAAAAAGTTATTTCAAAACCTTAGTCAGCTGACTTCAATTACTGGCTCATCTGTAAGTTTGTTTCTTCGTTCCATTTTCCATTCTCTCTCTCCTCAGTTTTCAGTTCTATCCTTTGGTGCAAGTAGCAATTTTAAATTGAATGCCAGACATTGATATTGCATAAAAAATTTTGAAGCCTTGGGTAATATTATCATCCTCTAGGCCAGGGGTTGGCAAACTGTAGCTCATGAATCAAATGTGCCTAGTTTGGCCCTGACCTGTTTGGTTCAGTGGATAGAGCATTGGGCCGTAGACTGAAAGGTCCTGGGTTCAATTCTGGTCAAAGACATGTACCTTCTGCACATCATTCTGGAACACCCTCCAGATGAAGCCGGGGCTGTGAGGGAAGCCTGGGTTCTGAGTGCCAGAGGGAAGCTGGTGCTGGCAGCCAGGGGAAGGAAGGCCTACTCTTGCATGATTTTTGTGCATCGGGCCTCTAGTTTAATAATATTCTTCTACCTTATAGAGGAAGATGAGACCCTTTTACCTCCATCTTCAAGATGAACAAAACAAGTCAAATACTCCTAAAGGGATATTTCAGAAACCTCTGTATAAATAGTGTTCAAACTAGTGATGAGTTTGGGAGCTACCCTGGCAGGTGTAGCTCCATTGGTTGCGGGGTCATTCCCTGAACTGAAAGGTTGCCGGTTGGATTCCTGGTCAAGGTACATGACTGGGTTGAAGGCTTGATTCCTAGTAGGGGGCATGCAGGAAGCAGCCCATCGATGTTTCACTCTCACATTGGTGTTTTTCTTTTTCTCACTCTCTTTTCCTCTCTCCCTTAAAAATTTTTTTTAAAAAAGGACTTATAAAAATAGAGTTTGGGAGCCCTGGGAATAGAAAAATATTATACATACATTCACTTTATTGTAATCTTCATGTGAGATGAATCTGTTCATCTTAGGTAAGTCTTAGGTAAGATTAATTCTGGAGGATTTTCTTTCAATTCTTCTACAAGAGACTGATTTTCTTTTAAACTCAGATCTATTGCATATTGTAAAGTAGGTCTTTTCCTAAAAATACAAGCACATTGGGGGGAAAAAAAGAAAAGAAAGCTATTATATGAACCTAAATAAAGACACAATAAAAATAATTTCAGTTGTTTTATTGGTAATCAATATAAAAACATTGCAATAATTGAATTAATGTTACAATCCTACATAAGGGAATCCTAAATATGTACCTAAAAAGAGGGTTTGTGAAAAAAAAATGAGACTATTAATTAGTGGTATTTCTCAATGTCTTAAGATCAAAGAATATACAGGGTAGTGACCTAGACTATATTTTCTGAGTCATACAGACCTGAATTATAATATCATCTCATTTAGTATCTGAATAAATTTGACAGATTACCTCTGAATCTTGGATTTCCCACCTGCCAAATGGGGGAATTTATAGCTATATCAAAGGTCTGATGAGATCAAACATGTAAAACATTTATCCCAGTAAAAGGCATATGGTAAGCATTCACTAAATGATACTCATTATTGGATGTCCACAGTGGGATTGGAAAACCTTGAGACAGCTCTCATATATAATTTTCTCATAAAAGATTTAGAGTAAATGTTGAAATAATAAAATATATTTATTATCTTAAAGATTAAAACACATTAAATATGATAATACTATTATTTATTTAAAGTAGGAAAAGATGGATTTGTTAGGGGGAATGGAGGAAAAATTCTGAAACATGAGGAATCTGATATTAATATGTAACATAGTATCAAACTTTTATTAATGACTGCTAACTATGGTAAGCACTTCCTTTCATTTTTATAGTTGTGATTGTAATACAGAATCTTGACCAAGTGGAGGACAGATTATTTTATTCTTAATCTTTTTGTTTTGGTTTGGATTTAGTGTTGAGCTCTTTATTTAAGCTGATTTAGGTTTGAGTTAGCAAAGAGTATGTGAAATCCCCAAACAATTAAAACCACATTGTCATTAGACACCTATTAGATCATTCTTTTAACAAAATTTATTTTTATAGGGAGGCTTAATTATTCTTCTAAGGAAGAAGTTTCTCTACTTTAAAAAGAGAGGAAAATGTGTTTTTTTTTTAAATAGTAACTTACT
Source organism: Myotis daubentonii (assembly GCF_963259705.1). NCBI lineage: Eukaryota > Metazoa > Chordata > Mammalia > Chiroptera > Vespertilionidae > Myotis > Myotis daubentonii. Next base: position 185,575,761 of record NC_081841.1, read on the forward strand.
CCAATAATAGAAGAATAGTATTTGGAGACCACTATATTTGTAACTTAGAAAAATAACAATTTGGTGTACAGTTTTCATCACATCTATAAGAATAATGCAAATTTAATATTTTTATTTGTTTGCTATTACTTATATAGAGAAGTAAAAGTAGTAGCCAAGAAAGTGATAATAAATAAAATATTATTTCTAAGTCATTACACTGTCAAATACATTCCAAAATAGTTTTTAATTGACATTTATTAATTAGCCAGAGTATAATAGATTCAGTTCATTATACATTCTAAATAATATTTTTTCTCCATTTTCTCAAAGTAGTAATTTTAACTTTATAATAAAATGTTATTTCTTGATCAAACTGTATTGGAATGATCCCTTAAGGTAAAAATATTTGTATAAGTCTGAAAAGCATATTTAAATATTTTCCATTATACTTATAAATAAAGAAATTTATTAAAAGATAAAAGAAGATTTCATATATGATATACTAGTATATTGGTAGATCAAAATATGTGAATTATGTGACAATGATAAAATTTGCTTCACTAGCTTTATTATATTAACATGCATGATACTCAGTTCAATCAAAATATAAATATGTTTGGACAATTTTAGAAGAGAATATTTTTATTATATAATGTCTTGAGACATAGAAATTTATTTTGCTTGTGTTTTCTCATTATAAAATAAAATTTATTTTTAATATGTATATTTTTTGTTTGTACAAAATATAGATTAGAAAACAAGACCCTTAACTTTCTCTCTCTCTCTCTCTCTCTCTCTCTCTCTCTCTCTCTCTATATATATATATATATATATATATATATATATGTATATATGTATATATATACATATATATATGTGTATATATATATAAATTATGTACAATGTGTACAATTTTGTCCTTTCAGTATTTCTTTGTAAGTCTACTATATTTGTTTAATAAAGGCATTTTTAAGTCATATCTAACTCTTTTGTGAATTAAAAAGAAAAGTAAAAGTACATTTTAGACATAATTTTCCATGTCTTTTGTCATTATATTTTAAAAAGACATTAGACAATATGGACAGAAAATTTTTTTTTTTTAATTTTCTTTGTTGTTAAAATTTAAGGGGAAAGCTAGTTTGGTAATACATTCCAAGAATTTTTATTTCTATCCAAATATAATGAAAATAGTAAATTAGAAGTAATTTGATGCTCATTCTGAAAACATATCTTTCTTTTCCTGATCATGATAAATTTTTGCCAAATTATTTTATTTATTTTTATTTATCTTTATTGTTGAAAGTATTATAGAGTTCCCCCTTTTTCCCCCATTGACTCCCTCTAACCTGCCTCCACCCATCCCTCAGGCCTTCCCCACACTATTGACCATCTCCATGGGTTATGCATATGTGTGTCCATGGGTTATGCATATATGCATATAAATTCTTTGGTTAATCTCTTTTTCCCCCACTTCCTCTCTCCCCTCTAGATTAAATGCCCTTTAATCCTCTTTTTCCATGATATGCTGAATTTTGCTTTGTTTAACTCTATTAATCATATATTATGCAATTAAAAATGATTTTCTTTTTAAGGTGATACCTGGTAAGAAACATCCCTTAAATAATTTAAAATATGTAATTAATATTCTCTAAATATGAACATTTCAAATGTCTGTTGTCTTTGTGATGTTCCTGTGAAAGTATTGTTACATCACTAAATTTTTTAAATTTAATATCACAGTTGAATAGTGATATATAATTGGGTTAATTAAAAAACTATTTTAATTTAAAAGCAACTTCTCATCATAACAAAAGGGTGTTACCCTTTGGTGATTCTACCAAGGTAATTAATTTTGTTTTCCACATAGATTTTAGAATTGTATTGGACAATCCAGAACGTCAATGCCTCAAACATTTTAACGTATCCTAAGCAGACTTCTCCCTTTTAGTACTGGGAATTTTTATTTATCCTAGATCCAGATGTCCATGTTTATGTCAATTAGTCTTAAAATATATTTGAATTCCAAACCTTATAAATATCTGACTACTCTCCTGTTGCAAAACATGGAATTTTGACTCAAAATGAAGGCTTGCATGAGGTCCAAAGTTGAGTATGGTACATAAATATGCCACCGCAAATTTTTATCATTAAAGGTGAAAAATATTTCATTTAACAGCAAAAATACAAGAGTCATTGATTGCTGGAAATATGCCTTTTAATTTGAAGTATTGTATTCATTATATTTTTTTCTAGAAAATACAGGGTGAGGCAAAAGTAGGTTTACAATTGTTCATATGTAAAATAATACAATGATGAATACATAATAACACAAGAATAAACTGTTTTTCATACTCACAACTGTAAACCTACTTTTGCCTCATCTTGTAATGCAGCAATTACAAAGAAATATGATCTATCCATTTACCTACCTATTTTCTATTTACTCATCCATCCATCCATCCATCCATCCATCCATCTATCCATCCATTCGTTCATGTATATTTGGTAATTTTCTCACAGCATTATTCAATGTTTATGTATGGCATTGTAGTTCATACTCATTTATTTAGGCTTTATAAAATTTTCAGGCATTTCATATGTAAGTATTACAGAGTACTAAGTTCACTCTCAAAAGTCTGAAATAAATGTGTGAAAATGCAATATACCAAACTGGTATTCTGGATAGTGGGACGTGTGTGTGTGTGTGTGTGTGTGTGTGTGTGTGTGTGTGTGTGTGTAATATAAGAACAATGCCAGAGCTATTTCTAGTCTGAACATATATGTTGATTAGCAACTCTTATTAGTGCCTAAGAGACATTGTGTGGCACTGGAAGTGATGACACAGAGTTCTAATTCTGATCTTAATCATGTCTCTGACCTTTGTAAGTTGTATACTCTTTTGTAGGTCTCAGTATTACCATACTGATGAGAGGTACTAATCCAGATAGCTCCAACTGCAAGGTTCTATACATTTGTGTACAAAGGCCGGTGTCACAAATACAATACTGTATGTACATAGCCATGCAAACATTTTACATTCCTATTTTTTTTTCACTTCTCAACTTCTCTGCTAAAAGTACCATAGCTATTCCACGACATGGTCTAACTTATGCATTTGCTAAATACAGGTACTGACACATGGCTTTTCATTTGCTGGCCTGCTTGTCCTATTGTTGGCTGTCAATAATGATGTTTCCTAACAGTCTCCAATTATTGTGTTGCCTAAATGTTTGCTTTAGAATGTCTTTTTACTATCTAAAAGAAAATGAAGTGTTGACAAATGTTCAAAAGTGTCAGTCAGGAAAGTGATCATTGAAAATGCAGAAAGATGGCAATGGTGATAAGATGTCAATGCCACGGGTGGGGGTGGGGGGGCTGCCAGTCATTGAAATGTGGGCTGAAATGTGGTGGCACCTGAACGAATAAAGCATCCCTCCAACAAAGAATAAAGTAGCAGAAGTGTAAAGATGCGAAGGTCTAAAAGCAGGGAATTTCAGGAGAAGTTATATCACACAGTAAACTCAGTGTTTGGCTCAAGTTTATGACTTTCCTGCAGTCTTTTCTATGTGTAAATCATTTTATATTTTTAACACCACTCATATGACATAACATAAAAGGGGTATTTCAAAATATTTGCTTATTTAATGAATAAAAAGAATGAATACACAAATATGTCAACTGGATAAGTGGGATAAGGCAGAGGACCTCAAACGACAAGATCCAGGCAATCCGATTTTAATATGATAACAAATGCATATAATTAATTTGTCAGGCAGTACAAGTTAAAGAATAGCATTACAAATTAGTAACTAGTCATACAGTTCACACAACATATTGGTTAAAAATAAAATGCTATTACTAATGTAAATCTTCAAGTCAATGCATTTGAAACAAATTTTGAGCAATATCTTAATGGAGACTGAGAGTACCAGCATTGGTATAGAATTTATCCCAGATTAAATAGAATTGGGATTAACCCCAAAATTTGAAAAAACTTGGCAAAGAAAAACCAAATTTCAAAAACTTCAGGAAGGACAAAAGTAAATTGGACTGAACATTAAGAAAATATTTTTAGAAATTCATGGGTAAATACTTCAGTAGCTTAGTAAATATATTTTAATCTGGCAGCAGAAACTCATTATAAGTATACTTTAGAACAAAGGGTAGATCATAAAATGAGTATTCAGTCCTGCTCAAATAATAATCATGTTATTTTTAGAAGTACTTCAAATAATTTTATGGGTCGGTTTAGATACCAAAGTAGTCCTGTCTGGCTTATTTTCATTTGAGGGTAAAGAACATTAAAACAGATAAATAGAACCCTTTATATAATGTTGTATTATCCAGACTAACTTGATATGCTATATGTTACTCTCTCATTTCTATTACTCAATATTCAGGTCAGCATATTTGCCAAACATCAAATTAGAACTTTCTGATTTATATTGCTTGCTGCATTGGTGGCATTTGGCTTTGGGCACTTCTCTAATACATATATATTTACTGTTTATCTTTTAATGAGTACTGCAAACAATTCACATTAATTAGCGTCATTTTTATTTATAGCCCCATTTATCAGCTTTACTATTTGTTTTATCCAAACTGGGTCCTCTTGAAACATAATTATTACTACCAGGACTACCCCTTCTGACTTAGTCTTATAGATACATTGGTATCCACACCCCTGAAGTAAAAAACAGCAGTGACAAAATTGGAAATGAGCAATAAAGTCTAACGAATTTCAAGCTAAGGCTCTTGAAGACGCTGCCAAATTTCACAATCATATCCCAGAGCCAGAATATTTAGGGAAAGTAGAGCAGAGGAAGGGGCTTTAGAAAAAAAAAAAAAAAAAAGCAAAAAGCAAAAAAAAAAGCTATAAATATCACATGTCCAGGACATGTGAAGCTGGTTAGAATAACTTTCAGGCCATACATGCATTAGTGAAAAAAATAATGGACTGTCCATTGTAGAACAAAAGACTTTTCAATAGGGATGTAAACAGGTTGGGTTTAAATAACTTCTTCTGCCCATTGTCTCAGCGTCTTTTTTACAACACATGATAAAGAAATAATATTTTGTAATACCTTGGGAAGACATTAAAAAGAATAAATAGGAGAATAATCCCAGCCAATGCTATTAAAAGTCATTGTTTTCCTTCTAATGTTAATCTCTGTTTTGGTGTATGTGTTTCATGAGTCTTCATTTTTCATGTGCAATTTGTAGTTCTTTATTTCACTATAGTGAAACATAACATCAGTTTGCTTTTAAAAGATGAGGTTGAAAGCTCTATAATAACCCATGATGGCCACTTATCCATTACAGCATAGTAGAGCAGAAGGTTTATTGGAACATTTTTATTGTAATACAAATCATTTATAAAATATACTAGGGGCCCGGTGCATGAAATTCATGCACTGGGTGGGAGGGGGGAGTGTCCCTCAGCCCAGCCTGCCCCCTCTCACATACTGGGAGCCCTCAGGCGTTGACCCCCATCACCCTCCAATCGCAGGATTGGCCCCTTGCCCAGGCCTGATGCCTCTGACAGAGGTGTCCGGCCTGGGCAAGGGACCCGCATTTCCCCCCATCACTGGTTCTGCCCCCAGCCCACGCCTGATGCCTCTGGCCCAGGCATCAGGCCTGGGCAGGGGACCCCCAGACCCCTCCGATTATTGGCTCTGCCCCTTGCCCAGGCCTGATGCCTCAGCCAGAGGAGTTGACCCTCATCACCCTCCGATCACCAATCACCGGATCGGCCCCTTGACCAGGCCTGGGGCCTCCGGCAGAGGTGCCAGGCCTGAGCAGGGGACCCCCAGCTCCCCGTGGTTGCAGTCTCTGCCCCTGCCCAGCCTAATGCCTCTGGCTGAGGCGTCCGGCTTGGGCAGCGGGGACCGCAGCTGCAGCGACCCCACGATCGTGGGCTCCGCTTGAGGCCCAGGCAAGGGACCCCTAGCTGCCGGGACTGCCAGCTTCGACCATGCCCAGCTCCCATCGCTGGCTCCACCCCTACTTCCTGCTATCACTGGCTAGGGCGGCAAAGGCGCCTGATTCTCCGATCATGGCTGGGGGGCAGGGCAAAGGCTGGGGCCGCCTTTGCCCTGCCCCCCAGCTCTTAGCTCCCCCCTGGGTTTCCGATCCCTGTCAGTGGCAGGGGTCTTCTTCCTGCTTTCCCTTTCGCCTCCCTGCATTGTGCCTACATATGCAAATTAACCGTCATCTTGTTGGCAGTTAACTGCCAATCATAGTTGGCAGTTAATTTGCATATAGCCCTGATTAGCCAATAAGAAGGGTATCGTCGTACTCCAATTACCATTTTTCTCTTTTATTAGTATAGATATCGATTTGATTATGAATTTTTCCAAAAATCCTATTTTATTATTATTTTTATTGATGGAAGATGAGGATTTGTATTGTATTTACTTTTTTATTTTAATTAGGCAGCTCAAGTTGTATTTATTTATTTAAAACATAACTATTAATAGTTATTTACTTGTCATATTTGTGAAATTTTCTTTTTCTTTTTTTTTTAAATATATTTTATTGATTTTTTACAGAGAGGAAGGGAGAGAGATAGAGAGTTAGAAACATCGATGAGAGAGAAACATCGATCAGCTGCCTCCTGCACATCTCCCACTGGGGATGTGCCCGCAACCCAGGTACATGCCCTTGACCGGAATCGAACCTGGGACCTTTCAGTCCGCAGACCGACGCTCTATCCCCTGAGCCAAACCGGTTTCGGCAATTTTCTTTTTCTTAACATTTTTCTTTGTAGTATACTATGAAATGTTTTTTTATCTTATCAACATAGTCAATATTTTCCTTTGTGATTTCTTCCTCTGTTTTAGTACTTAGACAGTCTTTCAACCTGTATATATTTTTTTAAAAATAAATTTTATTATTTAAATCAACTATTTATTTATCTTGGAGTCACTATGACCAATGGAACCAGGAAGAAAGTTGTCAAAGTCATAGAACCAGTATGTTTCTCTTAGTTCAATCATTGTTATTCTAACAGTGTTCTGGTTTATATGTGTGTGTTTTTGCCATCCTATTTATTACATAAACATGCATAAGTGATTATTCATTGTGGATTAGACATTTTGTCAATTTGAACTAACCCTCTTTGTCTTGGTCAAAGGCTTTCCCGTAAATCCTTCTTCATCTGCAATTAATTTGCCACATGTGCACTTTTTGTGTGTTCTTTGACCACATCATTGTCCACCTTTGTTTAAAAGTTTCATGTCAAATTTTGTTTTAGATGCATCTCTTCAAAGCAGTACTTACTTGTGTTTAATATCGTTAATTAATCTGAGCATCAAAGGAAAGTTTAACCAGTTTAAGATCGTCGTCAGAAACGATGCATTTGATTTTCTGTTTTGTTTGGTCATATTGATGCTTTGACACTTCTTGAATGTTTGTTTCCCTCTATTGTAATGTAAGATTTTTCAGTCAACTACTGACTGCAGGAGAGAGGTGTGGAGAGGCTGGATCAACATCTCCATGGTGGCTGCAAAGAGCAGCCAAGAAAAGCAGCTGGTATTATTTATTTGTTTCCCTTACTTGTCTATCTGTTTGTGGTAGGAAGGCAGATATTATAATTCCTACTTTGGGGACAAACAATAGGAATGATTTTTCTGCCTTGTATCTTGACAGAGGGGGTTACAGTAGCCCCAGCAACTAAAAATGACGTGGGATACTCATTTTGTTTCTCTAGGGTTGCATTACGCTTGTAGTTAGAAACTCTTCCGATACTCTGTAAACGCCTTTGTTATACATTTTAGTTGGTGTGTTGGTGTGTGCCTTCATCATGTCTGTTTGTCTATAGCAGCCGTGGGCAAACTACGGCCCGCGGGCTGGATCCGGCCCATTCGGCTGTTCTATCCGGCCCTTGGAGCCGAAAGAGCGGAGGGTTCTCTTGCTCTCCCCTCCGCTCCTACCAGCAGCAGTGTTAACATGTATTAGTTCACACCAACACTCCATCCATGCTTTTGTTCCGGCCCTCCGGTCCAGTTGAAGAATCCATTGTGGCCCTCGAGTCAAAAAGTTTGCCCACCCCTGGATAGCCTTCGGGATACACCACAGTTATTATTCTAATCCTTCATCCTTTTCTTCATATATGTAAGCCTATATGTCCTAACCTCTAGCAGATGTGCTTAATATCAACATCCTAGAAATAACTTGATATAATCAAGTGAACTTCTAAGTGCCTCAAATTTTCATCACGAACCCTTCATAATTATCTTCTCTAAGCAAATTTAAATAAACACCTCTGTGCTGTCTGAGGCAACTCTCCACTTCATTCCAGACCACATCTTTGGCCTTTCCAAAATCCTTATGCTTCAATCACATTTCTCCTCTTTCATATTCCCAGACTCCTGCTTTGTCCTCTCCATTCTATCAGTTTTATATCTTAACTAGAGGCCTGGTGCCCGAATTCGTGCATGGGTGGGATTTGGCCGCCCCTCGCAATGGGGGCAGATTGGGGCTGGGCTGGCGAGGTGGGGGAGGGGACTCAGGGGGTTGAGGGGGACTGATCGAGGCCCTGATTGGGCCGGTTTGCCACCACAGTGCACATCATAGCAACCGGTCATTCCGGTTGCTTGGTGTATATATATATATATATATATATATATATTTCCCCATCTTAAATGTGAAAAAACCCACAAAATTAATATGAAAACAAACCTCAACTTCACTACACCCCCCAACACACACACACACACACACACACACACACGCAGACACTGACCACCTTAAATTGTTTCTTGCTTTCACACCCAGATTTCTTGTTTACACTTAATTCTCTCATCTTGACACATGCCATTTGGTTTTCCAGCATTCCTCCTCAGTCCTGGATGGCACTGCTTCCCTATTTCAGCGAAATTACTTTTTCTTAGCTAAAAGCACAAGGTTCTGGAAGAGAATGAGAAACAACACCCCACCTAAATCATTTGGCTGTTGCCTTGCATGAAGCGATGTGACAAATGACCCCTAAACTCAGAAGTCTAATCAACAACCATGTGTTCATTGCTACAATAGGCTGGCTGGGTGCTGCTGCTTTAGGAAGAGCTGCAAGTAGGAAGATCTGCTTCAAGCTGCAAGTCTGGTTGGGTTTGGGTTCTGCTGTATGTGGGATCAGGTTTGCTCCACATAGGTTAATTCTGTGGCTCAGGATGAAGGGGCAACAAATACACACACAAAAAAACTCCCCCAGCTCTAATGGCAGAGGTAGCAAAGAGCATGCTTGACAAGTAAGCATTTTTCAAGCTTCTGCTAGTTTCAGGGCCACTGAGATACATTCACCAAGTTAAGACATATGGCTGATACCAAAATCAAGGGGAAATAGCACATCCAGCCACCACTGTCACAGGGTCAAGACCATACCAGAGACACAGGGGAGAGGTTAGGTCTTTTGGAACTATAATGCTATCTAACACCCCCATCCTCACTGGGAAGAGTTTATCGATTTAGAATAATAACTTGAATCAAACTGCAGGAGCATGGCAAGCTATATATTCAGAACATTTGAGTCACAGTTCTTGTCTGTGAAATTTTAAACAAATTTTAGTTTTAGTGAAACATTCCAAACTCTTGGTGGTAATCTGGAAAAGTTTAGGTCAACCTCCTTTGGCTGCCATTTCCCCTCAGCTTTCAGATTTGAGAGACTGTCCCTTATGTACACACAAAAGTCAGGAATTACATGCAGAAAATGTCCTTTTGACATCCAAAACCTTGAGTCCAGTTATTCCCAAAGTCCAGACACACTTGCACTTTAATATTACTAAAATGTCTTTTTGGTTGATAAAGATTTCAGGACCAACCTTCTCTCACTAACATCAGCTCACATAAATATAGTCGCACTGCTCATTTACAACATTCTGTTTTTATTATTGTACCACATCACATTAAAACTAAGCATTCCCATGTTATGAGGATTCACCTTCTCATCAACTCTTAGTGTTTTCATTCTCAGTGTCATTGAAGAAAGGACAATAATAACATACCATCTTCCTTTAAAATTCTTCTCCCTCAGCTTCCAAAACCACACTCATTTTTGTCTCTCCTGTTGCTTTTCTTCAGTTTTATCTGTAGTCTTTTCTATCTAACCTTGTATAATAAACGTAGATGTCCTTTAGGGTATGCTTTAGCCAGAATTAACACCTCATTTTAGACAATTTCCATATGCAATTTTAATAATTTCCATATTTTATTAACAAGTACATGAAGATGAAAATAGACCATTTTTGTCTAAATATCAGAATAATATACACAACTCTACATATGTATGTATATTCTTTCTTGGTTTTTGACCCTAAAATGGCCCAGTTAAATTGATTTCATCTGGCAAACTACCTCCATTTCCTGATTACCTTCCTTCATATAATGCATGCCTCAGTCATTCACAAATTTGGGTGTGTTTTTGACTCTTTTTTGGCCTTCCTTATACCGCATTATTGCTCACCAAATATTGCAAATTCTACCTCCAATACAATTGCCATTTTTCTATCTCAGGTTGTTAAACATTTTGCACGTTGATTATTGCCACAGAATCTTCATTGCTTTTTCATCTTCACTGTAAAATCTGCCAAGCTATACTACATATTGCACCCAGAATTTTTTTTTCTATAATGCTAATTATATCATAACATTCTCCATTAATAAAAATTTTTCAATGTCTTCCCTTGCTCTTCGGATCAGATGTTTATTGGATTCATTGTCCTCTGATTTCTGCTTGCCATGCTCACTCTTTTCTTATCATTCTTCACTCCTGCTATATTATTTTTTAGATTGAATTTATCAGAGTGACATCAGTTAATTATAAAATTGGTTTGGTTTCGGGTGTACAATTCTATAATACTTCATCTGTATATTGTATTGTATGTTCGCCACCCCAACTCAAGTCTCCTTCCATCTCCATTATCCTCCCTTTACTCTCTTTCACCTCCCCCTTCCCACGTTTTCCTCTGGTAATCACAACACTGTTGTCTGTGTCTATGAGTATTTTTTTCCCCTCTTAACCTTTTCAACTTTTTCACCCAGCCCCACAACCCTCCTCCTCTCGGGCAGTTGTCAGTCTGTCCTCTGTCTCTATGAGCCTGTTTCTATTTTGTTTGTTAGTTTATTTGGTTGGTTAAATTCCACGTATGAGTGAAATCATATTGTCTTACTCTGACTGGCAGGTTTCACTCAGCATGATACTCTCTAGGTCCGTCCACCCTGTCTAAAAGGTAGGATTTCCCTCTTTTACAGCCAAGTAGTATTCCTTGTGTAAATGTACCACACATTTTAAAAAACATACTGTATATATTTTTACTTTTTTGATATATTTTTTATTGATTTCAGAAAGTGAGAGAGAGAGACAGATACATCAATGATGAGAGAGAATCACTAATTGGTTTCCTCCTGCACACCCCACATCGGGGATCGAGCCCTCAACCCGGGCATGTGCCCCTGACTAGAATCAAACCCGGGACCCTTCAGTCCACAGGCCAATGTTCTATCCACTGAGGAAAACCACCCAGGGCTAAAATATATTTTTATTGATATCAGAGAGGAAGGGAGAATGAGAGAGAGATAGAAACATCAATGATGAGAAAGAATCATTGATTGGCTGCCTCCTGCACACCCCATGCTGGGGATCGGCCCGAAAACCCCGGCCCTGACTGGGAATCGAATCATGACCTTCTGGTTCGTAGGTCGACGCTCAACCACTGGACCATGCCAGGCAGGTTACAGATGTTTTATCCACTCCACTACTGATGGACACTTGGGCTATTTTCAAATCTTGGCTATTGTAATTAACGCTGCAATGAACACTGTTTCGGCTATCTTGGGATATAATCCCAGAAGTGGAATCGCTGGGTTGCTGAGTCATAGGCAGTTCCATTTTTTTTTTTTAATTTTAAGGTACCTTGATACTGCTTTCAAAAAAAACCAAACAAATTGAAACTACATCAAACTAAAAAAAAAAAATTACCCAGCAAAGGAAACCAACAAAATGAAAAGACACAGTGAATGATTGGGAGAAAATATTTGCCAATGCTACATCTGATAAGTGGTTAATATCCAAATATATAAAGAACTTTAAAATGCAGCACCAAGACAAACAAGCAATTCAATTAAAAAATGAACAAAGGACCTGAATAAACAATTCTCAAAGAGGACATACAGATGGCTAATGGATATATGAAAAGATGATCAATGTCACTAATCATCAGAGAAATTCAAATTAAAACCACAATGAGATATCTTCAGCCCTCTCCTCTTAAACTGTACTGATCATGTATAAAATTTTTTAAATATTTAAAAATATTTACATATATCAGTTGTGATGTTCTTTCTTCTCTCAAGACTTCTCACGAGCATTTACCTCTCATTGCAAAACATCTGTTCACACATACCTTTTATTCCCCACACACTTTGCCTTGCTAACAATTTATATTGTACTGCAATATGAAAGCACTACAGGCAAAAACACACAAAGGCTTTTATTTTGGGAAGAGGTATTTTGGTTGGAAAGGAGAAAAAGAAACAAAACACAAAACACCACTAGCACAGTCACGCATGTATTATTTCAGATATTAACCTGCTATATCCTCACAATGGGAATTTCTCCCTTTATATCTTTACCAGAGGCCCCATGCATGGATTTGTGCACTGGTGGGGTTCCTCGGCCTGGCCTGCAGTAATGGGGCCAAAACCAGCAGTCCAACATCCCCAGAGGGATCCCAGATTGTAGGAGGGCTCAGGCCAGGCCAAGGGACCACACTGGTGTATTTATGTACCAGGCCTCTAGTATGCATATAAGATCTTTGGTTAATCTCTTCCCACCCTCTTACCATCCCCTTCCCTCTGAGATTCATCAGTCTGATCCATGCTTCCATGCCCGTGGTTTCTGCTCCTGCAGTGAGCATCTGCCCCCAGGTGGTCAGTGTGTACAATAGCTACCGGTTGGATGGTCGGCTGGTCGAATGGTTAGCCAGTTGCTTAGGCTTTTATATATATAGACTAGAGGCCCAGTGCACAAAAATTTGTGCACTCGGCGGGGGAGGGGGATCCCTCAGCCCGGCCTGTGCCCTCTCGCAGTCTGGGACCCCTTGGGAGATAATGACCTGCTGGCTTAGGCCTAATCCCGGGTGGCAGAGGGCAGGCTCAATCCCTAGGTGCAGCCCCTGGTTGGGCTCAGAGCAGGGCCGATTGGGGAGTTGAGGCACCACCCCCTGTCATGCACAGAGCAGGGCGGATGGAGAGGTTGCGATGCCACCCTCAATCATGCTCAGGGTAGGGCCTATTGGGGAGTTGGGGCACCGCCCCTGTCACACTCAAGGCAGGGTCGATGGGGAGGTTCCGGTGCCATCCCCTGACACACACAGAGCAGGGCCAATCAGGGGGTTGGGGCACTGCCCCCTGTCACTCACAGAGCAGGGTCGATCAGGGGGGTTGGGGCTCCGTACCCTGTCACGCACAGAGCAGGGTCAATCAGGGGGTTGGGGAACTCCCCGCTGTCATGCACAGAGCAGGGCCCATCAGGGGGTTGGGGAGCTCTCCCCTGTCATGCACAGAGCAGGGCCGATCAGGGGTTGGGGCACCGCCACTGTCACACTCAGGGCAGGGCCGATGGGGAGGTTATGGCTCTACCCCGTCACACACAGAGCAGGGCTCATGGGGGAGGGGGGAGGTTGAGGCACCACACCCTGTCACACACAGAGCAGGGCCAATCAGGGGTTTGGGGCGCTGCACCCTGTCACAAACAGAGCCGCAGGGCAATCAGGGGTTTGGGGAGCTCCCCCTTATCAGGCACAGAGCAGGGCTGATCAGGGGGTTGGGGCACCTTCCCCTGTCACGAACAGAGCAGGGCAGATCGGGAGGTTGTGGCCCCACCCCCTGTCACACACAGAGCCACAGGGCCATCAGAGGTTTTGGGCGCTGCCCCCTGTCACACTGATCCTGGTGTTGGGAGGCATATTACCCTTTTATTATATAGGATAGAGGCCTGGTGCACGGGTGGGGACCTGCTGGTTTGCCCTGAAGGGTGTCCTGGATCAGGGTAGGGGTCCCCACTAGGGTGCCTGGCCAGCCTGGGTGAGGGGATGATGCCTGTTTGCAGCTGGTCACACACCCTTCAGGGTGAGGGCCCCCACTGGGGTGCCTGGCCAGTCTGGGTTAGGGGCTGAGGGCTGTTTTCTGGCTGGTGGGTGACTGAAGCTCCCAAACTGTCCTTTTTTTCTTATTTTTTTTTTATTCTGGGCCAGCTTTAGCTCTGGCTCCAGCTCTGAGACCTCTGCTGCTGAAAGCAGGTATCTGGTTTGTTTGGGTTCTATAATCGAAACTCTGTATCAACTCCAGCTCTGAGATCCTGCCTGCTGAAAGCAGGTTTCTGGGGTTTTGTTTAGGTTCTATATTTGTTACAATGTTTCAAACTGCAAGCTCAGAGACCGGCAGTGGCAGGCGGGGAAAGTTGGAGTCCTCTGTCACTTAAGCAAGCAAGCCTCGTGTTAGTTTCAAGCTGCCTGGCTGCCGGCCGCCATCTTGGCTGGGAGTTAATTTGCATATCACCCTGATTAGCCAATGGGAAGGGTAGCGGTCGTACGCTAATTACCATGTTTCTCTTTTATTAGATAGGATGGAAAAATTTGATGAATAACTCTTCATTCAGACCAACAGAGAAATTCTTACTTCTAAAGAACTGATTAATATCACCACAAACCCCCATTGGGTTAACATTAGTAATTTGTAATTTAATTTACACTGATTACTTTCAAATAATTTATGTCTACCATTAGAGAATTCAGGTCATGAACACTCTCTCTTCTATACTTTATTTGGTTTTGAGGTAGAGAAAACCAATTTACTCAAATAATTGAACTTTCAAAAAAGAAACAATATGAAGAAATGATTTTAAAATGTGTTTTAAACATAAAGGTGGATTTAAAGTCAATCTGGGTAGATAATTTTTCAAAGTGTTCAATTAGTAATACACTATGATGTGTAAATTGCACAGAATACAAAGATCATATGTCCCTGTTCTGGTGTGGTGCTACAATTGGAGATGTCATTTATAAATAGATAATCCTAAACATGGTCACTAGAATTTTTGTTGAAAATGGGTCCTCTCTCTACACAGTGTTAACAGTCACTGACCAGAGACAACTAGGGATATACCTGCAGTCTTAAAGTTAGGCGAATTTAGCTTGTTGCAGCAAAAGCCAACACATCCCAGAGGAATTGTGGCAACATCTCAAAAACAACTGTTGGGAAGAGCAATGTGTAGAATTTAGGTTTGTGCTGAATGATTATTGGGAGGAAATCAGGAAGCTGTGGCTGATTCTGAATTGGAAATTTTCTATATGCAGAGGGAAAAGAGAAATTGTAAATCTGAAATATTTTATCTAGGAAGAAGGAACATTAAAATGGGCTAGGATTGCGATGGGTAAAAAAGCAACAATCATCCATGTTGGTCAAATGCTAGGTTTGTTCAATTGTTGTTGGGGTTGTAGGGTAGTTTGTCTTAGTCTTGTTTCAAACAAGCTTGCAGTATTGCCTTATTTGAATGTTATTCAGATTCAGTCTGTAACATCTTGTTTTGGCCATAAGCAATGTTGTTGTTAATTTTCACAGAAGGGATTATACATCTATTCCACATTATATCCAATTGCCTATGAGTCTTGCTTTGATAATCAACTATGAACAGAAGTGATATGTATCAGTTGTGAGAAAAAGCTCCATGACCACCATATCTTCCACCCATTTCTCTCTGCTCTCTGCTATGAGACTCATGGTATTGCAGTTGGGGGCTGCTCCTCCCAGCGGGGTTCTGGCATGAAGACAGCACAGAGGGGACTCATGGATCATATGCAAGTGCATACAATGTATCTGTGCAACTAGCCTTGGCCCTAGTGAGCTATTGAGATTTAAGAGTTTTTGGTTCTAGGCTACTACTAACTCTAAGGTGTATGACATAGTTATTAGAACGAGTTTGTGTCTACTAATAACCATTCTATAAGACATTTCCTAATTTGCATTTTCTGTTACCTTAAAATAGCTGTCGGCTAGCAGCCTGATTTATCAGTATACTGATAATAAACTTATCTCTGTGTACAGAATTTGTACATAAAATATAACACTAGATTTATATTTTAGCTTATAATGGATAAATATCACATTACAGGATTATTCTCTCAACAATGTATATCACTTACAGAAAATTATCACAGTGGAGAGACCAAGAAGACTACAAGTCTTTCTGATCTGAGCATACTGTTT
The DNA here is from genome assembly GCF_963259705.1 of Myotis daubentonii. Lineage (NCBI taxonomy): Eukaryota > Metazoa > Chordata > Mammalia > Chiroptera > Vespertilionidae > Myotis > Myotis daubentonii. Next base: position 185,592,003 of record NC_081841.1, read on the forward strand.
TTTGTTTTCTTAAAAATAGATTTTTTTATTGATTTTAGAGAGGAAGAGAGAGTCAGAGTGAGATAGAAACATCAATGATGCAAGAGAATCATTGATCAGCTTCCTCCTGCACACCCTCTACTGGGGTGCCCTGACTGGTAATGAAACTGTGACCTCCTGGTTCATAGGTCAATGCTCAACTCCTAAGGGACACTGGCTGGTCTGGGTTTTTATAGGCAAACCTATAAGACACAAAAAACCATGATGAAAAAATGCTTGGGAAACATGTAATCATTACATAATTTAGGTAAACCAAATGTTTTTTGCATTATACTAAGAGACAAACATCTTCAATATTGAATGACTTTGGTAGAAATGGAACACAAAGTTCATTGGTTCTTTCTTCCCTGGAAACTTACGGCTGAATATTGACATTAACATTTGCACTAATAAAGCATACTGTGATATGACATAAATTCTTGTCTATTTACTAATACCTTTTTTTACATGTATGAAAATCTGGAGACTCAAATCTTAACTTTCCATTTAGTATTCTGATGGTAACATATATGTTTGTAAACTATTGCAAGAATATTTTCCTAATGCCTTTATGTATGAATTGTTAGGTTTTTTAATGACATCAAATCCTCACAATTGATTGCATATTTGTCACCAACTCTTTCCTTTTGTACATCCATAAAATACCTTCAAAGGGGCAACTGAACATGGATTCTTTGTGAAATAAAACTTTTCAGTCAAGCAGTTAAAAAAAATTATTACCACCCCAGCAGATGGAAAACTAGTAATTTAGCACTAATCAACTCAACTGGTTTTACAGAATTTCTGCCTTTAACATTCTGTGCCTTCATTGTATATGATTTACATCTAAGCTAAGAAGAGTTTCAAAGGCTTGCAGCTATCATTTGCTGGATGATGTTTATCTCCCTGTCATTAGTTCTTCCATTGACGGTGATCTTTGGAACAGGTATAAATATAACAAGTATAGTTATAGAAAAGAACACACCTGTAAATAGATTTTTTCCTTATATGAGCTACATTAAGACTTAGTAGAAAAAACAATGGTGCATTGCATGTATTTTAGGCCACCAAGGGACTACACTATTATTACATCAGCCATCAAGGATCCATGAAACAGATACAGATAGAATATTTGCATAGTCACTTTCATCCAGGAAGAAGTTGCAAAAGAAACTCAAGGACTGGTTCCAACATGGGTTAAATATTTGTTGATTTATGTATCAATGAATTGTCTAAAGTTTTAGTGTGATAAAAATCTGGTTTGTTTAAAAAGTTTTTGAAAAATTACATAACAATGGAACTCATTCAAAAATAATATAACTTACACTGGTTGCTTGGCTTTGGGGAAAGTAGCTATTTCTTTTTTTTTTTCTTTCATTCTTTCTTTCTTTTTTTTTTTTTTTTTTTAGCTTCATTTCAAGATGTTGTATTCCCCAATGTGATTACATTGAACAGATGTTCAATAGTTTATCCAGCTTCTTTTAAATGCCTGAATTGAAATGTTTTATCCACATTAAAGTTTTCTCATTTTCTTTAAACTCCAAAAGTAGAATTAACATTATGTAGAATCCCAAAGGAATTTAAATCCTGTGATCTAAGGCCATGGTGTTTTTGTTTAATTTAGCCATGGTTTTTAAGTCATGGGAGAGGCATCTAGGCAGGATGCTGATTTATAAATATTAAGTAGCATCGTGCTGCTTTTTTTGTCTTGTTTTGTTGTCTTTTGTTTTATTTCAAGAGTCCTCTCTAAAGAAGGGAAATGGAGTTAAATCCTCCTAAACAAATAGCAGCAATAGCTATAACTTGGTAATCTGATAGCAAGCTGATAGAGACAAGCCAGCTCCTTAATTGGATGATAGGTAGAGTAAAATTAATTTTAGGGCCGTTATAGAATATGATAATTATCACAAGAAATACCTATTTTTGATAAGAGAATGAGGATAAACACTCTCCATGCAAACTGTGTTTGCAAAATAATTTTTTACATTACTTTTCACTGTTGATTGGATATCCGTACTTATATGCCCCAGAGCATCAAGATTCAACTCTTTTTGAATGGGAAATGTACCTATGCATTATTGGATTCCAAAATGTAGGCCTAACAATTCGTAAGAAACAGCTGGTTGAAATCTGGCTTCTATAGGGATAACAATTATCTTTGCTTTGTTTTGATAGGATGAAGGGTGGGAGAAAAAAATCATGGAATCTATTAAACTTGTTTATTCTTTTTACTCTGATCATGTTGAAATGATCTGTTTAAATTTTACTGTAGTTTTCAGTATGTCATTGCTATGTGAAAGTGCTATTTATATATTCATTTTTAATAGATTTCTAGATTTTCTATAAATGAAACACACTTGAGTACTACATGGTAAGTATGTTGTAAAACATTTTAATATGGAAAACCTCAAACATACATAAAAATAGAGTATAATATAATGAATCCAGAGGTACTCATCACCCTGCATCAAAAATTTTAAACTCCTATCCAATATCATTTCATCTATATCCTCACCAACTCCCTTGGAACCCAAATAATTTTAAAAGAAATCCAAATATCATTTTATTCTATTTATAACAATTTCAATACCCTATGTACGAGAGGTTTGTAACAAAAGAAACCATTTCATTTTTATTATTATTTTAAAATTCCTTATAATAATCAAATATCTAGTCAGTGTTTAAATTTTTCCACTTGCCACAAAATTTTTTTGTTTTGCAGTTTGTTTGATACAGGATTGAAAAGCCACATATTGTAATTGGGTGATGTGTTGCAAGATTTCTTCAAATATATTGATGTCTCCTTGTTTTTGTTGTAAATTACTTATATTGAGAAATTTATCCCATAAAGTTCCACACTTCTATATATTTTTAAATATATTTTATTGATTTTTTACAGAGAGGAAGGGAGAGAGATAGAGAGTTAGAAACATCGATGAGAGAGTAACATCGATCAGCTGCCTCCTGCACACCCTCTACTGGGGATTTGCCTGCAACCAAGGTACATGCCTTTGACCGGAATAGAACCTGGGACCCTTGAGTCCACAGCTGACACTCTAGTAATCACTAAGTCAAACCAGTTAGGGCAATTTTTAAAGGTTTCTTTTATTTACAATGAATACAACTAGAGTGGGATACATTATTGTCATATTCAAACTGCATCATAAAGTTATCAATCCAATGCCTCAAGTATTTTTTATATAGAAAATTTTTACCAATTTATGGCAAGAAACTTAATACTTGAATAAATATTTTGTCTCAACTCCAACACTAGTTTTATTATGTATTTTTATTAGAGTTAACTTCATAATTATTATTATATATAGCTATTTTCAATAAGACTAAAAGCACTTAAAAAACAAATTCTGGGAATGACATTAAATTATTACTTCAGTGGATTTTTCAATTGAGGTATAATTGACATACAGCATTCTATTAGTTTCAGGTATACAACATGTTTCACTATTTATGTTTATTATGAAATGATCACCACAATAACTCTCATTAACATCAATTTTTCTGATTTTATTTATGTGTCATATTGCATATTTTCTACCTTCTGTTTATCTGTAAATTGGTAGATAGAGTGGGGTTTGATATTTTTTGTTCACTATTATTTTACCAGTGATTATCTACTTCTCTCAGAAGTTAGATAATACTTTATTAATAAGATGACTTACTTTATTTGTATTGATACCCCTTTGATTTAGCTAACATTGCCAAACCAATAAAAACTTTGTTTTACAGTCTTTGAAGTCTTGCAACAGAAGTGGCAGATATTAAAACAATTAGTTAATTAATTAAAAAAACAGTTGAGGCCACACCATGTCGTAAGCACTATTCTTTTAAAAAGGAACATCCTATATAATAAAAGGCTAATATGTAAATTGACCTAACATGGAACCATTGGTCACTATGATGCGCACTGACCACCAGGGGGCAGACGCTCAATGCAGGAGCTGCCCCCTGGTGGTCAGTGCGCCCCCACAGGGAGAACAGCACTCAGCCAGAAGCCCAGAGCTAGGCTCATGGCTGGCGAGTGCAGCAGCCTCCCTGGCAGTGCTAAGGATGTCTAAGGACATCTCCAGAGGGCTCCCAGACTGTGAGAGAGTACAGGGTGGGCTGAGGAACCCCCTCCAGTGCATGAAAGTCCCTGCTCTAAAAGATCACAGTTTGGTTGAGTGAAGATACTTGTAAGCAAAAACTACAGCCTTATATAGCATTTGTGAGAGGTACGAGTCTAGCAAGATGAGGCGACCCGTAGTATAGAGAAGAATTAGGAGCAGAGATTTAGTCTGGAAAAAAAGTTTTACTGAAAATGGGGAAATGATAGAGCAGGGCATATTTGGTATGACTGAATAATAGAGTGTACTACCCAAGACAGGAATAATAATGTTGTCTAATAAATATAACTCAGGTATTGGCAGTAATTCAAGTAGAGTGTATGAGACAGTTAAATAAGGTTGAGAAGGCCTTGGAACTTGGTAGGTATCATAGCAAATATGTCTTAAGAGTAAAATTGGTAAGCGAAATGGATGTTGAAGAGGTTTTGCAAGAAAATGATAAATTTAAAGTTCTGATTTGAAAATACTTTGAAAACAACATTGCTATCAACCCTTCTTGGAAATATAGATATGTGATAATGAGCAGATTTAACTTCAAGAGGCAATGATAGAAGCTGTATTCTGAGGGGAAATTCAAGTATCAGTTAAGTCAAAAAAACAGGAGTCAATATATTTATACATTTTGTTCAGTAACAGCTGTTGGTCAATAGATGTACTTTAATTAAATAAATAAATGAATAAATAAATATGTTAAGTATTGCTATTATGAGAACTGTGCAATAGTTCAAGGGCTAAATAAAAGATTCTATACTTTGCTTAACCAAGGCGAAGGGGGCACAAAGTAAGCCCTTAATCAATGTTACTATATTATAATTCATTTATAATAGCTTAGATTGTCTACATGCCTAGATAGTGCTGAAAAGATACTAATTGATTAGCTTTTTAAACTTTATAATATTTATGGCTATTAAAATTATATGCATATGTGACTCTATTGGAGCATATACGTTATCTGGGAGAAACAGATTTTATATATATACTAGGGGCCCGGTGCACGAAATTCGTGCACTGGGTGTGTGTGGGGGGGTGTCCCTCAGCCCAGCCTGCCCCCTCTCACATACTGGGAGCCCTCAGGCGTTGACCCCCATCACCTTCCAATCGCAGGATCGGCCCCTTGCCCAGGCCTGTCACCTCCGCCAGAGGTGTCAGGCTTGGACAGGGGACCCCCATCTCTCCCCGATCACTGGCTCTGGCCCCCGCCCAGGCCTGAGGCCTCTGGCCCAGGAATCATGCCTGGGCAGGGGACCCCCATCTCCCTCTGATCACTTGCTCCACCCCCCGCCCAAGCCTGACGCCTCTGACCCAGGCTTCAGGCCTGGGCAAGGGGACCATCATATCCCCCCAATCCCCGGCTCCGCCCCCCCACCCAGGCCTGATGCCTCAGCCAGAGGAGTTGACCCTCATCACCCTCCGATCACCAATCACCGGATCGGCCCCTTGACCAGGCCTGAGGCCTCCGGCAGAGGTGTCAGGCCTGGGCAGGGGACCCCCAGCTCCCCGTGGTTGCAGGCTCCTCCCCTGCCCAGGCCTAACGCCTCTGGCTGAGGTGTCCGGCCCGGGCAGCGGGGACCCGCAGCTGCAGCGGCCCCGCGATTGTGGGTTCCGCTTTAGGCCCAGGCAAGGGACCCCTAGCTCCCGGGACTGCCAGCTTCGACCGTGCCCAGCTTCCATCGCTGGCTCCACCCCTACTTCCTGCTATCACTGGCCAGGGCGGCAAAGGCGCCTGATTCTCCAATCATGGCTGGGGGGCAGGGCAAAGGCGGCCCCAGGGCCGCCTTTGCCCTGCCCCCCAGCTCTTAGCTACCCCCTGGGTTTCTGATCACTGTCAGTGGCAGGGGGCTTCTTCCTGCTTTCCCTTTAGCCTCTCTGCATTGTGCCTACATATGCAAATTAACCGCCATCTTGTTGGCAGTTAACTGCCAATCTTAGTTGGCAGTTAACTGCCAATCTTAGTTGGCAGTTAACTGCCAATCATAGTTGGCAGTTAATTTGCATATAGCCCTGATTAGCCAATGAAAAGGGTATCGTCGTACACCAATTACCATTTTTCTCTTTTATTAGATAGGATATATATATATATATATACATATATATATATATATATATATATATAAAGGCTAATATGCTAAGTGTCCCTCTGACCATCTGACAGGTTGCTATGATGTGCACTGACCACCAGGGGTCAGACACTCAATGCAGGAGCTGCCATGATGTGCACTGGTCATTTACAAAGAAACGGCACTGCAGACCTGGTGCTGACAAACAACACTTGGCTTTCCCCAAGTGGGACACAGGCCCCACCACCACTCCAGAGCGACAGCCCACCAAATCGCAGCCAACTCTGCCTAGACCCCATGGTGCAAAAATGCGACCCACAGCCCAGCCCAGCCAGGGAACGGTGGCTGTGGGCGCCGGGTAATGATGTCATGTAGCAACGCCTGACTTCCTCTCCCTAGCTAGTAGCCTCCTTGCAGTTTCTTCAGCCCAAGAACATGAATTGCTTCATAGCCAGGTGCAAACATTTTACATTTTAACCAAATGTTTGTGAAGAGTTTTCCCATGTCTCATCTCATTTGATCCTCACAGAAGTTTTGGAGTAGGTAGATAAGAGACTTGGTAGAATCCGATCTTCTTTTCATTAGCTGGAAAATGGAGATTTAGAAAGTTTAGAAACTTGACCCAACTGAAAAAAGTAAGAAATGGTGGAACTTGAAAGTGACTTCAGGTTTTGTCACTACGCAAAATATAGTCAAACACTGCTGCACTTAAATATTTACCCTTTGTTCTCCATGCATGATCTATAATAATAACCTGCTTCGTGTTGATATTTACTGCTGTGTTGCTGACAATTACCTGAAAGAGAAGTTGGGGTGCTTCACTGGGCTGGAAAAAAGCTTAGCTAAATCAGAAAGCAGGTCTAATTAAGCATGTTTATCTATATATATAAAGTTCTCACTGGTGCCAATCACACGTGTGTGTTTCCATCTGTCATTGTCAATCATGAATTTGGTTGACACTTCTATATAGAGAAAGGGTAAATAGTAATATTAAATATTTCTTCTAATTAATTTACTTTCAATGTGCATGAATCTGTGCACTGGGCCACTAGTAAAAAATAAAACTATTGATAATGACAAGGTCTAGCTCATCAATCATATCTCCAGAGAAGAGACCTTTCTGATAAGCAACTTTCTGTTTCTGGCTAGCAGCTGCTTCACATTCACATGAGAATGACTGAAACTTAGAGGAACTGAGATTGAGGTTAACAGATTAAAAAAATATTAAGTAGGCAAGTGCTAGTATGCAAACCCAGGATTTCTGACCGCAGAGCTTATAAAATACTACTTCAAATTTTATATTTTGCTGTAGACTAATATCAACTACCTGATAACTTCAATTTACTGGTATTGCAGCAAGGAAAATGCAACATATTTTGGCTCTAATGATGTGCAACTTTTCATTTATTCTTAGAAATGCTGGAAAGTTTTCACCCCAGGTGATCTTTCAATGAATCCTCAGCAGCACTCAGTGCCACCAGGGTGAGGTTACCAATCATACTTCACTCCAACAGCACTCAAAGGAGTTTGCAGTGAGGGCTTGGCCAGGAGCTAAGCTGCTTTTAGAATTTTGCTTCTTAACATCTCACTTTTTCCTCCAACTTCCAGGAAATACTCTTTCTCTTCACATCATTTTCAAATTTAAAATGCACATATGTTGGTATTGAAAATGTTTTTTTATGTCTGTATTCTTAATGTGGATTTGTGTCATTGACTAACATTGTAAATCCCTGCAGCACAAGGACTGTTTTTATTTAAACCCCTTTTTATTTCTCAGAAATCAGTGTGAAATAAATATTGCTTAATAAATGGTATTGATAATCATAGTTACTTGCGTTCCTTAAAGATTAAAATCATTCCTATAATCACCAAATAATAAACCACAGTGAAGGGGTGAGCAGAAGAGAGGAATGTTTTATTTCTATAAATGCTCTATAGCAACACACTAAACATAAATCCTTGTAGTAATTATTCAAGTAAAAATCATGTGACTCTTTTCTTCTAAGTTTTCTGAATAAGATTCAGAGCCACGACAAATATTAAGGAGTGTGATCATGAATACCAATCATGTAACCTGTTCCTTTTTTGTGGCTACTGTAACTATGGTTTAAGACTTTTTTTTTTACTCTTATAATGCAAAGGGGGAAAATTTCTAAGGAATTATCTTGTTTTATCATCTGCTTTATAATGCAGAAGATATTAATTTAAAGATGTTAATTATTCAATTTGGTTAGAAGAAGTTATACTGTATTGCTTCAAATGGTTCCATATTATTTTAAAAGTTTGAAGACAGCTTTCTACTAAAAAATATTCTTACAATAGCACTTCATACTGTAAATAGGGGCCTACTGAGAATAAAGCACTTACAGACATCTAAAAATCTTTAACAATTTTCTTATATTCAGATATAGTTTACACCACACTTACTGCTTCATACAAAGATTTATAGAGTTTCAGGGGATTTATAAAACTATGTCCAATTGCAGAAAATCTGGCTGAAATGTTGAGGTTTAATCAAGTTTCTAAACACTCTATTTTCAGAATTGAAATAAAATGACAAAGTATAAAAGAAAAAAAGAAAGGCCTGACAGAAGAGAGGAAAAGGAAAGAAAGGAAGGAGATTCATTATCAGGGCATATTAATGCATATAACACCAGAATAAAAGGAAACAAGTAAGTGGAAATAAAAGAAACCAAGTATATCTCATGAATTTCCAATTTATGAAAGCAACGAGTCAAGGATGTCTGGAAACTGCGAGAGACCCACTAAGTCACAGAGGTGAAGATAGATCTGGGTTGGGTAGCTTAACAAGAGAAAGTTAATATTACAGTGACTGCATTTAGGGGGCAGGTGTTCCACACTGAAATCTTACATGAAAGACTTCGGGAAGATCAGAAAATCTGTGCAGCAGGGGTTTTTGTCCAATGACCAAAAAAGGAAAAGAAGGGGCAGGGGGAAGTAATTTGTGCGAAAATGCTGAAGTACAATAAAGGATCCACCCAGAGAATAAAAATAAAATAAAATTAATACATATAATAAAAATTAAAAACTATGAATTCTGCTTGTTCCAGGAGAAGAAAAATAATTCATATACCATTTATTTTCTCAACTTGATTAAAGAGAATATTGTCTATATAGGCATTGGGATCAGAAAGAATAGAACTTATTCACCTTGTCAATGAGTCACAGGGGTGTTGTAAATTATATACTGAATAAAGAAATAAACACTCTAGTCACTGGCAAAAATTCTACCAGAACTATGTAAGGTTTAGATATTTTAAATACAATTCTGGAGCACAGATACCATGGTCAAAATGTGGAACCTGCAGCTCATAAATGTGGACTTATAAAATGGATAACTTGCTAAAATCAGGATAAATATCCAGGTCTTTATGAATACTAATTCCATATTCTTTACATTATATGTAGATTGTACTATGCACAGAGAGAAATTTAGGTAGGTAAGAAAACATTATAAAAAATTTTAAGTCAAAAATAAGCATCCTATGTAATAAAAGCCTAATATGCAAATTGACCGAACAGCAGAATGACCGGTGGAATGACCATTTGCTATGACGTGCACTGAACACCAGGGGGCAGACACTCAATGAAGGAGCTGCCCCAAGCCCACAGGCCCCAGGCTAGCCAAGTCAGGTGCCAGCGGGGGCTCCCCCGATCACCCCGCCAGTTGCCCCACAGATTGGCCCTGATCGCCAGCCAGGCCTAGGGACCCTACCCATGCATGAATTTCATGCATCGAGCCTCTAGTTATAATATAAGCCCACAATAATTCAAAACTTAAAAATCAATGGTGGGGAAAAAAAAAACTTAGATGCTAAATTATTGATTTTTATTTTTGAACTTTAGTTTTTACCAGAAGGATTTGATGTCACATGGACAAAGTTCAAGCATTTTGGTAAACTCAGTTAGCTAGAGTCATGATATTAATGAAGACAATTGTTGAATAAACTTAAAAAGAGTCTGAAGCTTTGGCTAGAAAAGAGACAGGCCAGTAAGCCAGGACAAGTGGAATAGGGAAACTGAGACAGATAGCTAAGTAATCTGCAGAGCAATTTACAGCAGATGCAGAAGCTCACCGCCCTAGAAATAACATCTAGGTCACAGTTGCACTTCAGCTTCAGACCCAGAAAAGTAGCAAAACCATGTGGGTGACACCAGGACCAGCTGCAATGACTAATGACCTCCTGCCCTGACACTGACCAATCAGTGGAGATCGCTAGAGGAGCACACCTAGAAAACTGATGAATATTCTGCTAAAACCCTCACATGAGGTGTCCCTTAAGATTCCCACCTGCATGAAAGAGATAATGCTTCAAGACAAAGGACCCAGAATATGCTCCACTCTGGGAAGCAGCTGGCATCATTCCCTTTCCCCTCTTCTTCCCTCACTTCTTCCCCCACAAGCATGTATCACCTAAACCCTAAAGGACCCCATGAGACTTGCTACGAGGGGAGAAATGGGCAGCAACAGCTCAATCACGGCTAACCTCTGAACCTGCTCCCAAGGCCCCCTTTCTCTGACTTCCCAGATAGCTCAGGGCAACCCAGTCTTAGCTCTTCTGTTACTTTGCTAAGCCCTTTCTTGTTTTATATCCTCGGCTTTAATAAATGTTCCTTTATAGTCATCTGGACTCATGTGAAATTTTTCTTGCATGAAGTCCAGCCACACACTACCGGCTGGTCCTTAGCAGACCCACCAAGGGCCAGGTCCACTTTCTGTAACAGAAATAAATGTTAAAAATTTATTTAAGGGGCTTAGGGTTTGCAAACTGGAAATAGGACTAGGCAAAAATCCAGAAGTGTTCTAAAAAGGAAATAAACATTAAGAGTTTTTATAGTAAAAAAGTACACTCTTTAGAATAATCAGTTCTGCATTCTTAGCCCTAGAATTGGTCCAGGAAAGTTATCAATCAGATGGCAGGTTGTCTCTATGATGGATGCCAGAAGGTCTGAAGAATGGGTGCTAGGAGGTATAGACATATCCTGTAATCTGGATGATGGATGTCAGGTGGATATCAGGTAGTCTGAAAACTTGAGTCCCTCAATAGTTAATCAGAGGTTTATCTGGAGGTCTGATGTATATCCAGACATTGATGCAGAACTGGAAAGCTCAAAAGTTTAAGCTCCCACCCTATTTAAAATAAAAGTGGAATTGTGTCCTCATGACTCAACTTACTTGACTTTAATCATTTAGCAGCTTGACTATAGTGACTTCATATTATATCTTCATTGTATTCCTCACAGTGACACTCAATATCAGCATTCTGTATCACTCAATATATTTTACATGAACAAGTTACTATTCCACGTAATTGGTACAGCATTATTTTACAGAAATGTGTCTAAAATATGCATGAATGGTCATAAGGTCAATAAAGTATGAATAGCTCTATCACACAGAGTCACAATTTTACTTAATTGGTCTTCAAGGGACATACATTCTCATTAATTTTAACATTATTTATTAATTTTTTTCTTAAGAGTCATTAATGCTAATAGTGATAACAAGTATGCCAACCCTTTCTTAGTAGTAAGAAAGAAATGTAAAGCATATGCTTTATAAAATTGTAAATAATTCCTTAGAGATTGTAGGTAATATATATAAGATTACATGTCTAAGTTGAATTGCATCAAGCAAGGATGTGAAAAAGAAAGATGATATTGGGATTAAAGATAGCCCCATTCGCCTATTACTCCTTAACTCTACTCTTTGTCACCACTTTGGAGCACTTAAAGTTCTTTATTAACTTGATTTATATCAATTAAAAATTCCTGGAAAGTTATTTAAGATGTTTATTTAATATTTTACTTAACTTTATTTCTTCTGGAACCCCCACTCCATTATCTTAGTTTTACTTTATATTGAGAAACATTAGGAATTTCCCAGCTGGAAACAAAGAAACAAAAAGGAAACCCTCAATAATGTAAAATTTCTATCAAAATACCTGATTGCTTTATTGTTACTATTTTATTGTTAAACTAGAGGCCCAATGCACGAAATTTGTGCACTGGGGGTTGGGAGTCCCTCAGCCCAGCCTGCCCCCTCTCACAGTCCTGGAGCCCTAAGGGGATGTCCTACTGACAGCTTAGGTCCACTCCTCGTGGAGCGGTCTGACTGTGGAGGCTTGGAACACACACCCCCTATGTGTGTGTCTCCACTGGCGGCCTGCCCCCAGCCACGTCGAAGGCTCGGAGCAGGTGCCCTGTTTGTGTGTGTGTGTGTGCACGCGTGTGTGTCCATTGGAAGCCTGCCCCCAGCCACGCCTTGGAGGCTTGGAGCAGTTGCCGTGTGTGTGTGTGTGTGTGTGTGTGTGTGTGTGTGTGTGTGTGTCTCCACTGGGGCCTGCCCCCAGCCACGTCGGACACTCGGAGCAGGTGCCCTGTGTGTGTGTGTGTGTCTCCGCTGGGGGCCTGCCCCCAGCCATGCCCAGGAGGCTTGGAGCAGGCACAGTGTGTGTGTGTGTGTGTGTGTGTGTGTGTGTGTGTGTCTTCTGGGAGCCTTCCCCCAGCCTCACTGAAGAGGCTCCGAGCAGGCGCCCCTCTGTGTTGATCTTTCAGGCTCTTGCGGAGCCCCGCCCCTCTTCCTGAGCTGGTCATGATGATGATGGAGTCTCGACTTCATTTGCATATTTTATATATATATATATATATATATATATATATATATATATATATATACACTAATAAAAGAGAAAAATGGTAATTGGCGTACGACGATACCCTTTTCATTGGCTAATCAGGGCTATATGCAAATTAACTGCCAACTATGATTGGCAGTTAACTGCCAACTAAGATTGGCAGTTAACTCCCAACTAAGATTGGCAGTTACCTGCCAACAAGATGGCTGTTAATTTGCATATGTAGGCACAATGCAGGGAGGCAAAAGGGAAAGCAGGAAGAAGAACCCTGCCACTGACAGTGATCAGAAACCCAGGGGGGAGCTAAGAGGTGGGGGGCAGGGCAAAGGCGGCCCTGGGGCTGCCTTTGCCCGGCCCCCCATCCATGATCGGAGAATCAGGCACCTTTGCTGCCCTGGCCAGTGATAGCAGGAAGTAGGGGTGGAGCCAGCGATGGAAGCTGGGCACGGTCGAAGCTGGCAGTCCCGGGAACTAGGGGTCCCTTGCCTGGGCCTAAAGCGGAGCCCACAATCGCGGGGCAGCTGCAGCTGCGGATCCCCGCTGCCCGAGCCGGACACCTCAGCCAGAGGCATTAGGCCTGGGCAGGGGCAGAGCCTGCAACCGCGGGGAGCTGGGGGTCCCCTGCCCAGGCCTGACACCTCTGCCGGAGGCCTCAGGCCTGGTCAAGGGGCCGATCTGGTGATTGGTGATCGGAGGGTGATGAGAGTCAACTCCTCTGGCCGAGGCATCAGGCCTGGGCGGGGGGCGGAGCCAGGGACTGGGGGGATATGATGGTCCCCTTGCCGAGGCCTGAAGCCTGGGTCAGAGGCGTCAGGCTTGGGCGGGGGGTGGAGCAAGCGATCAGAGGGAGATGGGGGTCCCCTGCCCAGGCATGATTCCTGGGCCAGAGGCCTCAGGCCTGGGAGGGGGCCAGAGCCAGTGATCGGGGGGAGATGGGGGTCCCCTGTGCAAGCCTGACACCTCTGGCGGAGGCGTCAGGCCTGGGCAAGGGGCTGATCAGGCGATCGGAGGGTGATGGGGGTCTACGCCTCTGGCTGAGGCATCAGGCCTGGGCAAGGGGCAGAGCCAGCAAACGGAGGGGTCTGGGGGTCCCCTGCCCAGGCCTGATGCCTGGGCCAGAGGCATCAGGCCTGGGCTGGGGGCAGAACCAGTGATGGGGGGAAATGAGGGTCCCCTGCCCAGGCCTGTCAGAGGCGTCAGGCCTGGGCAAGGGGCTGATCCTGCGATTGGAGGGTGATGGGGGTCAATGCCTGAGGGCTCCCAGTATGTGAGAGGGGGCAGGCTGGGCTGAGGGACACTCCCCCCCCCCCCCCCCCCACACACACACACACACACACCCAGTGCACGAATTTCGTGCACCGGGCCCCTAGTATGTATATATATATATATATATATATATATATATATATATATATTCAATTTATAAAAGAACAGAGGAGACAGGGAATTTATTTTACCTCCAAAAAATACAGCATTGCATTAAAATAATTTGTCAGTTTTATGGGATTTAATCCAGGACCTAGCCTTTAGACAAATTACTCATTTTCTCTTAAGCCCTCAATAACTATAATAATCAACTGATTGATTTTTAACTACATGGGAGTATTGCATAAATTTAATAAAATAATGAATAATAAATGAAGGCAACTTAACACATATAAAGCACCAATACTCTGTAATTCTGTAAATGTTATTTTTATTTCAAATAACTGCTTTACTTATTACCTTGAGAATATCATTGCTCATAGTAGATTGAGTACATAAATGACCATCTTCTCAAAGTCTAAAATTTTTATTCAAAGTGTTAAATATAAACCTAAGTGTTGAGATTTAGTACACAGTTTGTGATTATAATTTCTTTAAAACAAGCTTAACCTTTTCAGGATCAGTGTTACATCAAATCCAACAATGGGTTGCCACCTGAACTACCTCCAATTGGTGCTCAATTTGGGGAGCATAGCGCTCTTGGCATTTAAGGTGAGTCAAGGAAAACTAAGAAAAGTAATTAAGGAATGTCAAGGGTAAGTATATCTGACATTAAAATAGCATGATTCTCCTGCTGTGCAAGCGACTGCTGTGGAATCTGGTATGCAACCTCATTAATGAGGGTAATTATCTCCTCCTGCTTTTTAACCATTGTTAATTTTTGAAAGTTCCTTTAACAAGAGCTTGCCAGAAGTCATAATGATATCACAAACAAAGACATTAAGCAGATATTGAGCATTCTGAGGTGAGATATGCATACAGAATAAAATTTTTAAAATTTCCATGTACTTATTCAAGATTTTAAACATTCCCAAAATTAACACAGTATCTTTCACTTTTATGTCTCACCTATCTAGATTAATGTAGTAAAATACTTAAAATTATTAGACAGCCTGAAAAGTGATCTAAAGGAAAATATTTTAAAATCTCTCCATCTTTTTAGTTATTAGTAGTCATGAACTTGAATGATTTTGAGACTAGGATATAGTGGTTTTCCATATCTTTGGATGATATTGTGAATATATATATATATATATTTGCTCTTCCTCCCAACTTCTAGCAAAGAACTCATACAACCCTTGGAATTTCTTAAATAATGAGAATGATAAAGATGTTTTTTGGAAGCACCTCAGGTTGGAAGCTGGTTACTGGAGCCAACCATGTTATTAGAGGGTTGGAACTTTCAATCCCACACCCTGATCTCTCGGAAAGAGAGAGGCTGGAAGTTGAATCAATCACCAATGGTCAATGAGTTAATCATTCATGCTATGCAATGAAACCTCCATAGAAACCCCCAAAGATGGTGAGGAAACACAGGGAAGATAGAGAGTCAGGGACTGAGACCACGGTGGAAGAGGAAGTAAAACTGGAAACCCAAATAGGTGGAGTTATTAAGACATCCCAACTGGGTGGGGAAAGAAGGGCACACACAAGAGGTGTGGAGATTATAAGACAGGCAATGTGCAGCCAACCAATCACAAGGCAATAGGGCATATAAACGAGTCCCAAGGATGTTGCTAAGGCAGAATTCTTCAAATAGACCAATCGGGAGCTAGCAAGGCTGCATCTGACCCCTAAATTTAAAAGAGCTGGCTTCCTCTGGCCCTCTTCTCTCTCCCCAGTGTGCTAGGTTCTTGGGCTATGGCCATGTGGGACTACACACATGGACGAATAGACTTCAACACCCAACTGTAACATGGTTGGACCCTGGCCTGCTCCTAGAACCCCAGCTGCACCTTCTCCAGGGCTGGCTTCCGTTCTGGTTCCCGACTTCATTCTTCAAGTTTGTGAGATAAATAACTCAGACTCAAACCCCACATTCTGATCTCAGTGGGATTCAGAGAGCTTCGGGGTTGGGGTGCAGGTGAAGTGCAGGGAGAGTGGAGTGCTTGAAAAGGGCATGGAAGCTCTACATTTCTTCCCATATACAGTGCCCTATGTATGTCTTCCATCTGGCTGTTCCTGAGTTATATCTTTTTGTAGTAAAACATTGATTTACTTAGTAAAATATTTCTGAGTTCTGGGAGCTGCTCTAGTAAATTAATTGACCCAAAGCTGGAGTCATGATAAAGCCGTCCAAGATGTGTGAAGACTTAGAGACAATGGGTAACAACCTGGACTTAGGACTGGTGTCTGAAGTGGGGGGTGGGAAGGAGCAGTCTGATAGGGCTGAGGCTGTGGAATCTGATGCTTTCTCCAGGTAGATAGAGTCAGAATTGAGGTGAATTGTAGGACATCCTTCGGGTGTTGGGAATTCCCAGACTATGGGGCAAAGCCCTTCTACATGTTGGAAATTAGTGGTCTGGATCCTATTTTACTTTTCAATACATCAACTTAGGTCAAATATTTGTCAAATATAAAGGATATTTCAAGTAAGTGCTCTGTTGCTATAAATTATAAAAATCCTGTAAGTTTTATGTTAGGACATTAATTTTTAGAAACATACTGGTTATTGTCACATTGTTATAGCATCTCTCCTGTGCTTATCCATATGTGCGTGCATTTTAATCTTCATTCATGGGAATTATCACCCCAACTCTTTTGCTATATTTCTGATTTAGTCCCACATGTTTTAATCTTTGGCCATTATGTAAATAAGATACTACCTTAAGTATTCAAATTAAAGTGTAGCATATGGGCAGCCAGGTGTCTCTTTTTTTACAAAAGAGCTTGAGTATTTAGGAAAATATTTTATAGACCCAACACCTTCATGCTGTGTACTTCACCTTTTAAAATATGGAAATTAATAAGAGCGTGGCACTTGCTAATTTTCCATTTGAAGATGTGTAAAGCTGGTCCTGAAAATAATCTAAAAGCAACAAGGAGAACTAAAATTAAAATGTAGCAGTTCATTTTTTAGAAAACTGGAAGAAATGAGGGCCTCCATATAAGAAATAGCTGCAAGATGTTCCAGAATATGAGAAGTTCAAAGATCATAAGGAGGTACCAGTGAGAGTGGACCCAGAGTGTAGCGCTCTAAAGGACCTGGCCAAAAATAGTTCTCAAGCGTTGGGTGCAAAACCCAAACCACTCTTTACACACAGGAAAAGAACTAGATAGACTCATAGCAGAGATCTGTTGAAATCATGCCTGGTTTGAGAAAGTGGTTCTGCAGAACCAATGAGGAATCACTTGGGAAACCCATTTTTGTTAGTATACAGACTGTCCCTGTGGAACGGAAAAAAAAAACTCCTTGCATTTAAAATAACAACTCAAATAACAAAATAACTAAAACAATTCATATGGATCTTACTCCCTCTTGGTTTGGGAGCAGTAAACAAAAACGAATTTACTCATAAATTTTGGATTATTAAGGAAATTGGCAGGAAATCTGAAGCACTTTCTGACCCTCACTTCTCCACAAAAACATAAATAAAACACCAGAGACCTGTGTGAATAGATAGATATCAGATATGTACATATATTTCTGATCCAGGAAAAATTCACCTGTGTACAACTGAGAAAAGACAAGAAACAAAGGAATAATCTGTGAATTTGAACTGAAGTGTCTTCTGGTTCCCAATAAATCAGAGAAGCTGATGCCTAAACAATTAGAAAAGATGGAATAAAAAATAATAAATCTTCATGTGACGGGTGCAGAATGATACAGGGACAAGTGGAAGCAGCAGAGGAGCTAAAAAACTAGAGGGAAATCTTATTCAGGTTAGTCACCTGCAGAAATGTCACCCAGACGGGTTCACTTTGAGGGAGGAAAGTGGCTGAGCATCAGATGTTACATCCATAGAAAGAAGTTCAGGGTAAATAGGGGGGAAAGCAGAGACCTATGGGCTTCAAACACCTGGCTGTTTTTCCCTTAGGATATTTACTAATACTGGGCAGGGGATGGGCATAGTGGAACAGGAGACCCTGCCATTGCACAATGGGAAGCAGGCTAACATCCCTAGCATAAAACTTTTGAAAAGCAGACTGGAGTTTTTCTGCAGTTTGGTGAGATAATGATTGGAGATGCCTGAGGGAAGAGGCCCACAGAATGCACAAGACTCTAAGATAAAACCCTGAGTGGTTAGGGACAAACCATAGGCAGATGGTATTGTTTCTGATTGGATAACTGTGACCAACCTGACTGTGTATGACCTTCCAAGAGAGAGTCAAAAGAGAAAGAGAAAATTGCACAATCTCAGGGAAAGATTCCAATAAAAGGGACAAGGCTCCTTTTTCAAAGCTGAGGCAGGGAAAAACCTAGATGAGTCTAGATTATATTATTGTGCCACAAAGCAAGAAAGTGTTCAACACATGACAAGTCAAATGGTCAGATTGTCTATCTTGAAAGAGAATTTAACCATCAAAATTAATTATTATAATAATATATTGTAACCCATTAAATAAAATGTAAAACCTGAATCCATTGAGATGTAAATAAATCAAATAATTAAGTTTCGTGAAAAATGATATTTACATAGTTTTAAATTATCTCCCTTCAAATTCTAATTAATTATAAAGAGGAAAATTATAATAACACAGTGGACAAGCCTGCAAATAGTTTATCAAGTGATCAACATGAAAGCCATCAGTAATTGCCAAATTGAAATCCTGTCTACCCAATGCATTGAAATCAGAAAAACTCAGCATTACTTTCAAACAGAGATGCTTAACTTGAATCTAAATGTGAGGCAACGTTAAACAAACCCAAATCCAAACTGAGGGACACTTACATAATAACTGGTTCGTAATCTTAAAAGTGCCAAGGCTATGAGTGATAAATAACAAACTTGGGACTTTTCCAAAGTGAAATGCTGTAGAGCAAGATTAAAATAAAATATTATGATTCTGAACTGAACTTGTTTGTCATAGAAATATTTGTTGAAATGTGAATGAGGTCTGAGGATTATCTGGCAGTAAATGTTAATTTGTTGATCTTGTTGGTGGCTCTGTAGTCGCTAGAGACAGGTTATGTTTTATATATATATAAATTAACATTCAATTATTTTGGAGTGATGGGGAATTGGGAAGATAACAATCTCAAAAGATTCAGGAAAATAAGAGTTCTCCATCTATGATTGCAAGTTTTTCGTATATTTTTATTGTTTCAAAATAAAACCTTTTTTTAAAATGTATTAGCCCCCCTTTTTTCTTGCTTTGGTCTTCTAAAAGTTATTTTAAAATATTTACATTGGGAGAATTAATGTTTCATTGAAAGGCAATCTGTGTGAAAACTTTACTGAAAAATGAATTAGATTTTTCAAATCAATCAAGACTATTTTAATCATTAAAATAACAGAATGCTTGAAATTTGAGTTAGCTAATCAGAACAAAAATGTAGTTTACTTTTAATGAACACAAAGTACAAGACAACAATATCATAATTTTAAAATAAAAAGAAATGGAAATAGGGCACTTGTTCTTCTTGCTTAGCTGTTACATATTTGATGAAAAGAAAAGTAAAATTCACTCTAAAGAAATGTAGTTGATATCATCTTCTGGAAAGCAAAGAGTCTCATGTATTTGCTACTTCAACCTGCACAGTGTGATCGCACGATGTAGGATCAGTTGTTGGAGGGCACTTTGTGCCATACGTATATTCAATTATAGAAATAGCTGTGATGTGAAATAACAATTTATATAAGAGACCTTAGAAATGTGACACAAATGTTTTTGATTTTGTTAAAAATGAATATACATTAGATCCTTTTAGGTACTTTTATCTGAAAAACTGAGGAGTGTTCGTAAGCATGCTTTGCTTTTAGGTTTCTAAGATTGAAACCAGTATGCTGAAAAACAATGGATATTTTGAAGACAAACTTGAGGTGTAATGGGATCCACCCTTTCCCTGCTGCTGGGAGGAAACCATTGTGACTTAGTGTAGGCTCTGGAATTAGTCTATCCAGAACCTGCAGAACACTTGACATTAAAAAAATCTGTAAGGTATTTTCTCTTCCCTGAAGTTTTTTCTCTAAAGAAAAAACTGGTAGCTGCCTTGTAGACTTTTGTTCAGGGACTGGTATATAAATCATTCAATGATTCTCAAGTATTATTCCACTGGTTCCAAACCTCAGTACTAGAGAATTCCATTTTTAAGTATTTCAATTTTAAGTATTTTCAAAATTTCAGCAAACTTCTGTTTGTTGCAGATAATATACAGGCTAATGGAGATATGAAATAACGATCCTCAGCGATCTAATGGCAGCTGTAGCAAAAGATAGATCATGGTTTTGCCCTTCTACAACACCATGAAATAACAAATTTATATATCATATATATTACACAAGCATCTTTTTAAAAATATGTTTGTATTGATTTTATTAATTTAAATTATTTATTGTTTAAAGTATTGCATAAGTCTCCTCTTTCCCCCATTGACCTCTTCCCAGCCACTCCCATCCCCCAGCACATGCCCTCAACCCCACCCCCTGTCTGTGTCCATTGGTTATGCTCATATGCATGCATACAAGTCCTTTGATTGATCTCTTACCCCTTCACCCCCTGCCTTCCCTCAAAGGTTGGACAGTCTGTTCGATGCTTGTTTAACTCTGGTTCTATCTTTGTTCATCATTTTATGTTGTTCATTATATTCTACAAATGAGTGGGATCATGTGATATTTATCTTTCTCTGACTGGCTTATTTAGCTTAGCATAATGCTCTCCAGTTCCATCCATGCTGTTGCAAATGGTCAGGATTCATTCTTTTTTTTTTATAGCAGCTTAGTATTCCATTGTGTACGTCTACCACAATTTTCTAATCCACTCATTTGCTGATGGGCACTTAGGCTGTTTCCAAATCTTTGCTATTGTAAATTGTGCTGCTATGAACATAGGGGTGCATATATCCTTTCTGATTGGTGTTTCTAGTTTCTTGGTACATATTCCTAGAAGTGGGATTAGGGGGCAAGTGGAAGTTCCATTTTTAATTTTTTGAGGAAACACCATACTGTTCTCCACAATGGCTTCACCAGTCTGCATTCCCACCAGCAGTGCACAAGTGTTCCTTTTTCTCCACATCCTCTCCAGCACTTGTTGTTTGTTGATTTGTTGATGATAGCCATTCTGACAGGTGTGAGATGGTACCTCATTGCTGTTTTGATTTGCATCTCTCGGATGAGTAGTGACTTTGAGCATGTTTTCATATTTCTCTGGGCCTTCTGTATGTCATCTTTCGAAAGGTGTCTATTTAGGTCCTTTGACAATTTTTTGATTGGGTTGTTTATCTTTCTTTTATTAAGTTGTATGAGTTCCCTGTAAATTTTGGAGATTAATCCCTTTTCTGAAAAAGCATTGACAAATATGTTCTCCCATGCAGTGGGCTTTCTTCCTGTTTTGTTGATGGTTTCTTTTGCTATACAGAAGCTTTTTATTTTGATGTAGTCCCATTTTTTTTTCTCCTTAGTCTCCATTGCCCTAGGAGCTGTATCGGTAAAGATATTGCTAAGAAAAATGTCTGCTATTTTGCTGCCTATGGCTTCTTCTAGGATTTTTATGGTTTCCCATTTTATGTTTAAATCCTTTATCCAATTTGTGTTTATTTTTGTGTATGGTGTAAGTTGGTGGTCTAGTTTCATTTTTTTGCATATATTTCTCAAATTTTCCCAGCACCATTTATTGAAGAGACTGTCTTGACTCCATTATATGCTCTTGCCTCCTTTGTCAAAAATTAATTGAGCATAAGGCTTGGGTCGATCTCTGGATTCTCTGTTCTGTTCCATTGGTCTATATGTCTGTTCTTGTGCCAGAACCAGGCAGTTTTGAGAACAGTGGCTTTGTAGAATAGCTTGATATGTGGTATTGTGATGTCTCAACTTTGTTCTTTCTCAAGATTGCTGCTGCTATTTGGGGTCTTTTTTTATTCCAGATGAATTTTTGGAAAGTTTATTCTAAGTCTTTGAAGTATTTTAATGGGGATTGCATTGAATCTAAGGATTGCTTTGGGTAGTATGGACATTTTAATGATGTTGATTCTACCAATCCATGAACACAGTATATTCTTCCATTTATTTGTGTCTTCCTCTCTTTTTTCAGAGTCATGTATTTTTCTGAGTACAGGTCTTTTACTCCCTTAGTTAAGTTTATTCCTAGGTATCTTAATTTTAAAAAAAAAAATATGTTGGTTTTTTTAAATTTTTTTATTTCAGAGAGGAAGGGAGAGGGAGAGGGAGATAGAAACATCAATGATGAGAGAGAATCATTGATTGGCCTCCTCCTGCATGCCCCTCACTAGGAATTGAGCCCGCAACCCAGGCATGTGCCCTTAACTGGAATTGAACTGATGACCCTTCAGTCCGCAGGCTGTGGCTCTATCTGCTGAGTCAAACCAGCTATGGCCTAGGCATCTTAATTTTAAAGAGAGGGAGAGAAGAGAGAAAGAAGAGAGAGAGAGAGAGAGAGAGAGAGAGAGAGAGAGAGAGAGAGAGAGAGAGAGAGAGATCACCCCTATAGGTGATCAAGCCCACAACTCATGCATGTGCCTGACCAGGAATTGAACCAGGGACCTCTTGGTGCATGGAACTAATCTCAATGAACTGAGCCACACCAGCTGGGCATACACAAGCATCTTTTAATAGTTTGTTTTGCTAGCTGTAAATACTGGTGAAGTGATAAAGTAGAAAAACAAGAGACTTTTTTCCTTTGGGGAAATCTCCCTTTGCTAATCTGCTTCATTTAGCTAAACTCATATCAAATCTGTTATTTATTTAATACTTGCTTCAGTTTTTGCTTAGCTTTTCTTTTGTTATAGTCACCTGATGCAACTCTCTAAGGTGTTCTGATATACAACTCACATGTAGTAAGCTATGACAAATAAAGCTACATCTGTGAGTATGCTATATAAGGAAAGGTCAAAGTCAAATTAAGATGAAAGGAAAAGCCAGTGTTCTAGGATGGCAAGTAGCTTGGCAAAAATAATGATACTCTGGCTCTACATAGATAATTATGGCCCTTTTCTACCCTAAAATGCCCTTCTGTGCATTCAAGGACAATCAGTGAAACAAACATTTGTCTCCTCTCTCCTCATGAGTGCAGCAGAATGGAAATTCTCATCAGAACTGCACAGACTATAAGAAAAAAGGTAGTTGCATGCACCACATTTCTTGGAAACAAAGCAACCATTTTATATTAGATCTCAGTAGAGCTAGAGATAACTGATGCTTATCTAGTAGGATCTAATAAGGGTATTTTTTTTTTTTACCATTTTTCTCTGGGCAATTACTTCATCTAGTCAATATCCTGAGAAAAGACTTATTCAATAGAAAATCACAGTTCCTTGTAAAAAAAAAAGCAAAACACTCTCTGATAGCCCTTGGGACATCTTTTCTATCTCACACTTCACTTCCAGTCTCAGATGAAATCTGCATGACATTGAATCTCTTATACAGGGTTAGGTTCTAAAATCAGCATGGGAAGTGAAAATGTATATCATCAAGATAACATAACCAGTGAAGTGAGGCGATTGCTCTGTGAGGGGCAGGCTGCCTGAGAGCAGAGCAAATCAAATATTTCCTCTCACCATCTCTTGCTTCTCTGCAGGGCTTACATATCTGCTACTTATATGACACTTGGTAATTAGTAAGTACTGCCACATAGATCCTATTTAATTTTTATGTGCCCTATATGTGGTATTATCCCTATATGAAAATTTTTTTAAAAAACCTAACTTGCCTAAAGGACCTCATTTAAGGCTCTCATTGCATATTAGCTAGATTGTGGTTTTACTTCTTTTCACTAAGACATAGTCCTGTGTTTTTACTCCCTGCTAGATACAGCTGCATGAACACTCATTGATTGTGGAGTTCAAACTTCATGTTCTTTGTTTGTTTCTTTTGTTTCTCCGTATCCTTCACAAATCTTTAGTACCTACTGACTTTAGAAAGTTGATCAGCCTATTCCTCAATGTCATCCCTCCCATTAGATTGACAGCAGATGTTTCAGGATTATAAGTCACTGTGGTCTGCTTCTATGGCTATATAATTGAAAAAAAGTTATAAGGGTTACTCATTCATTCTCAGCACTTTGGTACATCCGTTTAAATGTCTGTGGACCAGAATGAATGATGTGAAAATAAACAACACTTCTAATCTCTTTTGTTGCTATCACTTTATCATCCCAGGCTTAAAATACATCATTTTCCTCTTTAATAAAATCTTGACAGCTTCTGCAAAGTGTTACATAACCTTAGAAATAGATTTAAAAATATCTATTGCTATTCATTCTAAAATATCTATCGCTATTCAGTCTCTCCTAATCTTCAACTACATGTAAAATCGTCACTAACTATTCTTACCGTTTTTTATTGTTTCTCATTTTTATGTTAAAAAATTTTTGAGAATTTCTTTGAATGTACATTTCTATTTAAAATATTCTGATGAGTTATAAATGGCATTTTTCAAAATAATTCATTAAAATTCATAACGGTACCTGATCACCAAAGAACACTTAGAATAGGAAATTGTTGTTATTGCAAATATACTTCAGATAAGGTAAAGCTACCTTAATTGTAAACAACTCACATAACAGTAACCTTTCTCAGGAGAAAACGAGGGAAGCTGTATGCTTAGATTCTGATTGGGTTGGAAAGGTAATGTAGAGAAGAACATTGGTTTGTGCGTTTAAAAAGTTTGCACATTTCATAAAATCTGACTTTTATCAAGTTACAAATGATTGAATGAAACTATATTTTTATTTGTTGGAAATCCATGTGTATATTACATATAAGTTTTTGTTATTTCCTTATTATATAAGTGTAACATGCAAGACTATGAACAATGAATGAGATAGATGATGAAGGTAACAATTAACATAATTTATGGTTTAAAGTACATTTATAAAATTAATAATGCCCACACTATAAATCTTTCTTTACAAATGTAAAGAATAGGTTAATAAGTTTATTTGACAATAAAAAGGGAAATTTCAGGAGTTTTTTCTCTGCTGACATTATTTGAATTTTCATAAATAAAATGTAATTTTTAATTGCTTTTTAATCCAAATTTCTGCTTTTTAATTTATTCTTGATTGTGGGAAATAACATAAGGTTATTTTTGTGCCAGTTGTTGGGAATTATTAGTTGGATTTAATTAATTGGTGCTTGGTTTAATTAGAGATGATAAATCTGAAAGATTTGAAAATAAACTAATAAAATAGATTCAGAGGCATGGATTCATGGAACAGATTGACTGGAGGGGATGGGGAGAGATTAACCAAAGAACATATATGCATATATGCATAACCCATGGACATGGACAATAGCGTGGGAAAGGCCTTGGGTGGGTTGGGATCTAGGTGGAGGGAGGCAAAAGGTGGAAAAAGGAGACATCTGTAATACTGTCAATAATAATTTAATTTAAAATCTGACTCTACTTTTGAAATCTGTATTTCTCAATAATTTCATGATGTCACAAAGAAGAAATTTGTTGGAGATATATCTAATCTGAATTACAACTGTTTGTTGCCTCTCAGATTTTAAATGTGGGTTACATACATACATGAACCTGAGACATGTGAGCATATGTTCATGAGGAGGGGAAAGAGAATAAGAGAAATTTTATGAAAACAAATTTATATATTTTTTGGCTTTATAATTCAACGCATTTACATTGTTAGTGTAAACCATGGAAAGAAACCTTTGCTATAAAATAGCCTCAACCATGTTTAATGAAAGCAAATTATAATGTCTATAATGAATCCACAGGGAAATTTTCCATAAACCTAAGGAATTTATATTTCAGGGATCCTCTTCATTTGCAGGGGTCTTTCTACACCTGTATAACCAGTGTGTTCACATGGTCATATGCTCGTAAATCTTCAAAGGATCACTCTTTTCATTGGGATTTTCCCTCCATTTCCTTTTCCCTTGAGGGAATGGAGTAGCTAGGAGTGCTGTGGGTCTTTATGGCTCTGGTTAAGAGGAAGTTAGGTAAGAATACATTCAGTGGATATAGATTTATGGTTCATATCACTTCAGTGTATAGCTCACTTATTGACTGCTGACATAGGTTGGAAATGGTTTCCAAGAATAATCCACCTTTTCTCTATTCCATCACACTCCGTGTCCTAACTCGAAGGTCCAGTGCCTGTAGTCACATTGTGTTATGAATGTGTTCTACACCACACACCATCAAGGTATGTGGATCCTGGAGGAAAACCAAAGTCAACAATGTATGGAGCTCAAATCTGATCTCTATAAAATGTCTCAAAACCTTATATGTAGACTATTATAATTATAGTCTCATGAATAGCTTGTCAATTCTTTCCTGTCAATAATCTCTATATATAAAAGGCTAATATGCAAAGTGTCCCCTCAGGAATTCAACTGGGAGACCAGGAGTTCAATTGCTCGCTATGACATGCACTGACCACCAGGGGGTCACGCAGAACTAAAGATGGCCCCAACCAGCAGCAGGCAGCCAGGGAAGAATGGCCCCAGCCAGCAGCCGGAAGGCCCCAATCAGCCCTGATCACCGGCCAGGACTAGGGACCCTACCTGTGTATGAATTTTGTACACCGGGTCTCTATTATTCACAATAATTATTGTACAAAATTATACATTTATTTTACACCTATTTTTTATGATAATCATGCAAAATATAATTAATTAAAATTCTTATATTTACGGAAAACAACCTGTAGTATTACTAAAAAAAAAGGAATTGTTTGAAACAGCTTAGAGTTGGAAAAATGTGACCAAGATTCACCTAAATTGAGTAAAAGTCCTGTAATTATAAAGCTGAAAGGAAGTTTTATAAACTATCAATAATAAAAAAACAAATTTTGATTAGACAGATTAAAAGGAAGAATGATTTATTCTTATTTCTGCAAAAAAATGTTATAATATTTTGTCAAGTGATCACCACAATCAAGTTAAACAAACTATCCATCATCTCACTGTTACTGTGCAAATGTGTGTGTGTGAGTGTGAATGTTGAGATTTATTTTAAATCTATCTTCTTAACAAATTTCAAATATATAATATAATATTGTTACTATTGTCCACCATGTTGTACATTCAATCTCCCTTTATACAAGCATGGTTATTCATGAGTTTATATCATTTTTCTTAAAATGGAACCCTGAATTGTATAAGCAGCAGACCCAACCTAACACTGATTTGCACCTGCATAATATTTTCTTTGATTTCCTCTTTCTCTCTCTCTCTCTCTCTCTCTCTCTCTCTCTCGTAGTAATTTTGACGATAGGTTGTTTTTTGGGGGGTTGATTTGGTGTTTTCACAAGTAAAATTATGAAATCATAAGATCCTTGTAACTTTTTTTAAATTTTAGATTTATTAAAGTTATTATTCCTAAAAAATTAGAAAACACAAATTAAATAAACCTTGATTAGACAAAGATAAACAAAAAGGACATAGTGATTGGATTGTTTATCTTTCTTTTGTTAAGTTGTATGAGTTCCCTGTCAATGTTGGAGATTCAACCCTTATCAGAGATAACATTGGCAAATATGTTCTCCCATGCATTGGATTTTCTTGTTGTTCTGTTGATGGTTTATTTTGGTATGCAGAAGCTTTTAATTTTGTTGTAGTCCCATTTGTTAATTCGCAAAGAACCAAAATAGATACTTTTTGAAAGTGGACATACAGAAGGCCAAGAGACATATGAAAAAATGCTCACAGTAATTAATCATCCGAAAGATGCAAATAAAAATGACAATGCGGTACCATCTCACACCTGTCAGAATGGCTGTCATCAACAAATCAACAAATGACAAGTGCTGGCGAGGATGAGGAGAAAAGGGAACCCTCCTGCACTGCTGGTGGGAATGCAGACTGGTGCACCCACTGTGGAAAACAGTGTGGCGTTTACTTAAAAAAATAAAAATGGAACTCCCATTTGATCCAGTAATTCCACTCCTAGGAATACATCCCCCAAAATTAGAAACACCAGTCAGAAAGAACATATACATCCCTATGTTCATAGCAGCACAATTTACAATAGCCAAGAATTGGAAATAGCTTAAGTGCCCATCAGCAGATGAATGGATTGAAAAACTGTGGTACATCTACACAATGAATACTACACAGCTATAAAAAGGAAAGAACTCTTACTATTTGCAATGGCAAGGATGGACCTGGAGAGCATTATGCTAAGCGAAATCAGCCAGTCAGAGAAAGTATCACATGATCTCACTCATTTGTGGAATATAATGAACAACATAAACTGATGAACAAAAATACGTCCAGAGATACAGAATCATGGATCAGACCGTCCAACCTCAGAGGGAAGGGAAGGATGGGTGTGCGTGTGGCAGGGGGAGGAATAAGAGATCAACCAAAGAACTTGTATGCATATAAGCATAACCAATGGACACAGACAATGGAGGTGGTGAAGGCCAGGGCTGGGGTGCAGGGGCAGGATGGGAGAGGACAATGGGTGAAAAAGAGGACATATGTAATACTTTAAACAACAAAGAATTTTAAAAAAAGGCCTACTAAAAAAAGAAAACAAAGAAGAAGAAGAAAAAATAAAGGCCATAGTGATACAAAGTTATGTTGGCATGCTTAATAAAGACAATACATTTATTTTTTTGAAAAATCATAATGTAAAATAACTAAAAGATACTATTGTAGAAGAAAAATCAATTACCATAAAAGATTTATTTTTTATTTATAGATATATAATAAAAGTATTACTTATTAATGAATTATATAATTGTATCATATTTTATAAAATTATTTAATACTAGAGGCTCAATGCATGAAATTTGTGCAAGAATAGGCCTTCCTTTCCCCAGCTGCCGGCACTGGCTTCCCTATGGCACCTGGAACCCGGGCTTCCCTCACAGACCCAGCTTCATCCAGACGGTTGTCCGATCTAATTAGCATATTATGCTTTCATTATAATAGATTTTATATAGAGAATCAAAACATTGTATATTTTGTTAATAACAGACAATAAATGCCAGATAAAATAATGAGATAATTTTAATACATTTTACAGTATATCTTATTTATAGGAAAACATAATATTGAAAAAGGTACCAAATTATAACAAAACTTTCATTTGTATATAATGGTGTTATACACTATGTATTATAACACAACATTTATAAAACTCACTAAATATAAAATTGTGAAATGTTTGTGCACTTAATTTTTATTATTTGGTAAATAGTATTCATCAATTATTGAATACCTATTTATTGAATTATTATGCTTAACTAATTAAAATATATTAAGTTAATTTTATTTTCATGGTGCATTTGTGTTAAATTCTAAAAATGATTTCTGGATTTCTGGGTACTTGCTATTATAAAATATGTCTCAAGTTCTTTCACTTATTAGGTTACAGGTGTTTTGGTTGGATATTCTGTGAAGGAATGAAACATGTGAATATGAGATGATTTAGAGAAACTAATTCAAAAGATTCAAAGAAAGGTGAGAAGATAAGAACAGTTTCAGTTAAAAGAATCCACTTTATAACCAGATTTTTGCTTCAGATTTAAGAAGCTACAAATTAAACCAACAGTAAGGGCAGCATTGAAAAAGCAGATGTTTGGAAGGAACCTAACAAGCTTCCCTTCTAACACATAAAGATTAAGTAAATGGTCAGTTCTTTTGTGTCAGTGTGCTTTGTACAAATTCAACTGTATTTTGGAAAAGTGCAGTTGGAATTGTACATGAACATTTACAAATAAAACTTGTGGCGTTCTGTGTTGAAACCATCTGAACTGTCAGTTTAGCTAACCTTTGTTTGCCTGTCACAGGGTTCCCATGATTAAATGTGAAGATTATAATCATTAGCCATGCCAGGGGTTCATGGTGGGTGGAATTTGATGTGTGGGTGACATTTTGTTTAGACGATGAAATCAAAATCAGACTTCATTTTTTCTAGCCCAGCACCCAGAGGTCTCTGGGTTAGCTACCAAGGGCCAGCAGCACTTGTACTTCCTGGCTGCATATTAAATATTTCATTCATGTTGGCTGGGGAATACTTCTCTACATCCTGTAATCACTGCCTCTCCTCTAACAGGGACACATATGTGTTTGCCATCACAGGGGTAACTTAATTGAATAATGTTCATCCATTTTAAAATATTATGTTTTAAACATTTTTAGGAGTTAAGCAAATTTAATAGTAGAGCATTTATTATTTTAGTAGGCTAAGTGATGGTGATTTTTCCAAAAGTGTGATAGCCTTTAATACTTTTCTCTAAATATTATTATTAATAACTCTGAATGTGTTCCTTCAGTATATGTGAAAATGATTCACTTGTAATTAAAATGCTTAGTAATTTGAATTCAAATAAAATAGCTTTTTAAAATGACAACCTCTATTGAGAAGGCCAAAACTTTTGGGGCTAAGATTTAATAATTAAAAGAATACCAAATGAAAGGAATATAATATTTGATATTTATATTCTTTCATTATTTACACTTGTTAATCATGCTATTCCTTTTTTTAAAATTGAGAGCATATTTGTAATTCTAACTCCCTATAATGGATTAAAGTTTTATTCTAAATATGTGAATATTGGTTAGTCTTTAGTAATTGATACAGTAAATACAATTAGAAATAACCAAAATTGATTTACATAGTGATCACTTTCCTTTTGATTATAATCAGTGAAAATAGACATTACTTACCATCAAATCATAATTTGTTAACTTCAAATATTGTCCCAAACATTCTTGGAAATAATGACTTTCACATGAAAAGTAGTAAAATATTCAGGCTATATAATTAAAAAAAAAAAAAACCAAACCTGTAGATATGGTCATCACATAAGCAGAGTTTGAGACCCTTATACACTGACCTTTACTAAAATTCAGATACGATTTAAAAAAACATATGGAATGACAATAAGTGCAATTACGAGAGCATTGAATTGAAATGCAACATGCTTATTGTGAGTTCAGATCACCATCAAGGTGAAAGCTCTTGAAGAAATACTGCTAATAATTGAAACAGGGTAAATCATGGCTGTCACGCACTAATTAAATCCAGTAGATGGATTGTCAGGGGAGACAACTTGAGCATCGCATTTAGTGGGCTTATCCGTCAATGCCTCATGTAGCTGTCCTGCCGCTAAATCTTCTCTGACCTTCTGTGTTGTTTTCATTAATGTTACAGTGATTGTTCCAGGAGATCTCTGCAGTGGGACTGCTTCCGTCCCTCCTTGTCATCCACGCTGTCGGGAGGGGGGTGAGGAGCAGGACCGCAACCCTCACAAAGAAAGACTCTACAGGTACTTCTCAATACTGCCCTGTTGGGTAAACTAGAAAAAGGAGTCAGGATCAAGGGAGACATTGTGCAAAATGCCTATAACTGAGACAGGTGCTTTCTTATGAAATGAAAATAGGAGCCTAAGACATCAACTCCTGGGGCCACTGTTATTCCAACATAACTTTATTTTTTATTTTTTAAAAAATGTATTTTATTATTTTTTTACAGAGAGGAAGGGAAAGGGATAGAGAGTTAGAAACATCGATGAGAGAGAAACATTGATCAGCTGCCTCCTGCACACCTCTTACTGGGGATTTGCCCGAAACCGAGGTATATGCCCGTGACTGGAATCAAAACTGGGACCTTTCAGTCTGCAGGCTGACGCTCTATCCACTGAGCCAAACTGGTTAGAGCCCAACATACTTTAATGAACAAAGATAACACGCCCTCCTCACCCTACCACCTGAATGCATATCAAACATCATAAAAGAGATGTATGGTCACCTCAGGGACATACAAACATGGGACAAAGTGAAGTGAGAGTCACACATGTTTCTAGAGCTGGAAGTGGCATAGTAATAACCCTTGTATTTACAATAATAGCTATAAACAAAAATGAATTATTTTGCATAGAAGTATCTATTGTGTGCCAAACATAACTCAAATTGCTGCACAGATATTAACCAATTTAATTCCCAACTATTCCATAAGTTTATATTTTTACCCCTATTTTATAATGAAAGTGGAACACAGAGTGATTAAGTAACTTCCCAGCAACACACAGCTGGAAATAACAAAAAAGAAATAATCAGGATACAAATGCAAGCAGTTTATCTCTGGAGCCTGCCCTCAGAACCACCCCAACATGCTGTCAAGCTAATGCATTTAAGTATATTATCAAACGTAATTATGTGGTATTTGTCTGCACTGTCATTTTCATTCTATTTTTGTTGTACTTATGTAATAAAGACACAACATATTCAAATAATATTTTAAAATGTCCAATATAAAACTTTTTAGAAAACAAATCAACCTGGTTGATATCATTAGTTGTTGGGCCTAGCGTTTAGGAAAAGATGAGGGAATGAAAAGGTAAGTAAACACAAAACAAAGCAGAAACCAGCAAATGAAAACACTTTAAACTCTGTCTGCTCTGAAAGTGCATGTATGATAGATTGGATACATGGCCATGTTCCTGCAAAAGACTCATGGGAGGACAGTTACAAAATCAAAGGTGGATATTTCAGAATGGTCTGAAGTCTGGTGGAGATTATCTTTCTTTATTTTTCTTTTGACTTTTGGTCTTCACACTGGCCATTAGGCCCTATAAAGAGCCCATTAACTTGAAAACACTAGCTTAGATGGCTCAGCAAGACATTTGAGATACACATCCCGGAAAGTAGATCTGAACAAATATTGGGGCTCTCAGATGAACGACACGACTCCTTTTCAATATCACCCTTGATATTTTGAATGTCACCCTTCTCATATCTCAGACATGTCTAGTTTCTTATTTTTGCTTAGAAGAGATTTGATCTCTCTAATTGGCTCAAGTTCCCATTTATAGTCTGATGGTTTCCACTGTGTGCTATGCACTATTCAAACCCTCTATCTATCACATAGACCCTTCTACTTTTATTCTTCACATACAAATACTTGACATGGTAAAAATTTCACATCACGCTTTGCATATAAAGCAGGCTTAATAATAACATCAACCTTAGACACCAGTGTTCCTAAAAATGTCTTTGAATTTTGGCCAGCTTGCCATCCAGTCTTCTGTATTTCTGCACCTTTACTCAATTTTCCTGGCTGTCTCTCTCTTCTCTGCATTTTCTCAACAGATTTTCCTTACCTTTCTAAAGCAGAACAATTACTTTCTTATTTTTCCAATCCATGATGTCAGGGTCTTACTTTCCATTCAAGGATTTTACTAAAGATATTTCTAAGACATTTTTTTTTCTCCAAAAGGAATATTGAGGCATGTTTTTAATGTTGTCCCTGCTCCATTGCCTAAACCTTTTGTGAACTAATCTCAGGTGGCATACTGATGCACACATATATTAAATCACCTTATTGTTTTCTTAATTCCAGCTCTCATTGAGACGCTCCTCTCTTAAATGGTTCTCTTATTTTAATCTAGCCATAGAACCCTAACACTAGAATGCTATTTCTGAATTGTTGCAATGATCACTTTATTCCCTCCTACAAGGGATCCCCA